>NC_142343.1:34085682-35285682 GCF_054954075.1 Amborella trichopoda
TTTGAGGCCCATGTCAAGACCCCATTTATACAAATTTGTGTGGAGGATGGGAAATCAATTTATGATTGCCAAAGGCAAATTCTGGATCAGAGTGTGTTGAAATATTTAAAGCTGAAGTATTGTGAGAGAAAGAAAACATATTATAACCAGTATGAAAGTGATGAAATATGCTCAATTTGCCACAATGGAGGAGATCTTGGGCTATGTGACCACTGCTACTCTACATATCATTTGGACTGCCTCCACCTAAATGTATGTCTTCCCTTTCTCTTTTCTTTAAGCATATTGCCTAATTTACCTTGTAACAATGATTGTATTAATTAGTTTCTTAGAAATTTGATCATCAGTCTTGTTTCATGTGCTATTTTGTTAAATACTGATACTTATATTAGGAAAATGGTATCCTATTTGTCATATATGAACAATGTTTGGTTAAAGAGTTGTGTGTTATCTTCATTAGCTCTCCGATCATATATATTCATGCATAGTTTAATCGATGAAGTGGATAACAATGACAAATGCTTAATTTGAGGACACTCACTCCAAGTAGCAGTGAGATATATTGGTTTGCTTCCAATAAGCAATGATCTCTCAGTGTCTTTTGGTTGAATAACTATCTTGTGAAATTTTTTCTCATTAACTTAAAAAATACCAATCTTTGTTCTGATTATTTGGACATGTTTGATTGATTGTACACAGCGGACCCCAAAAACCTTGATGAGATGATCCCACTTTTCTTGAACTGTTTTATTAAGTTTCATCTTGCGGGTAAGTTGGTTTCAGACAAACTTTGTATTGACAAATTCCAAAATTCATGGCAACGGAATTAGCAAAATAAGATATATTGACTTGCTTATTATCAATCAAATATGTTGATTTACATATCTTTCTCCGTCTTTTCGTTGAATAGCTATCATGTCAAATCTCCTCACCATAAATTTAGGGGTATCAATTGTTGTCCTGCTCACAGTATTTGGAAATGTTTAAGTGATTGTACACAAAAGTTAAAGAGATGATATCACTTTCTTGGAACTATTTTGTCATGTATAAATAGTAGGGTATGTAATTTTCAAAAATAAAATAAAATAGCAGGGTATGTCAGTTTTCAACATAGCTTTGTGTGCATATGGAAATCATTGAATTATATAAATTCCCAGCTAGTATGCTATTTCTTACATCTATTTATCCTCATATTTTCTGTAAATTTATGAAATGCTCTACGGAAGGTGGCCATATTGCATAGTTTGTGCCATTTAGTTTACTTCTTGTAGCCAAGATATCAGTTTGTCACATCCCTATGTTTCTTAAAACAGTAGGTTGGCTAGTAAGTCCAAGTAATTTGTACTAAAGAAGTAGACAATTTTCAGGGTTACTCTTTGGACCTACAACAATGATCAGGTTGTTGTTGTCATCCATCCTAGAAAATCTTAGGGACATGAATACTTTGTAAACTATACGTAGATCCATATGACAAGATCAGTGTTGTTGTAAGAATCATCACTCTCCGTCCAATGGCTTGGATGGTGATGGAATGAGTGTGGGACCTGCTAAACATGATTGGAAAGTGATGACCCAGAGGAATTAATATTTTATGTGATCAAATGGCTCATAATAAATTTCCCCATAATTTTGAGCCAAATGCAATGCTGGTGGTGGTTCTTTCGTGAGGTCAGAAGTTTAAAGTTCATGTCATTGTGAACAAAGATCATGACTGTTTGGGCATAAGGGAACAAGGTCATGAGAAGTTATTCCATACACACATGGTACATGGCTACATGGTAAACCATAAGGTCCTCCACCAACTGTTCCTCATGTGGATAGTGGGCATTAATTTTAGCCCTAGGTGTAAAACTAGAGTACTTAATCTTCACCATTCCTTAAAAGGATGTATGGTAAATGTCCCCTAGGTGTGCACATACATACATGACTGGTGATTGATGCACTCTTTCATATGAAATGTCTTCTTTTATGACTGTTATTTTATAGATTTCTATAAACAGGGCATATGACATGATAAGTGTCCTTTTTACCACCAAATCTGTACTCTTGATTGGTAATTTATTTCATCTTTAATACAAGAGGAAATACCAATGCTGGACACCACTAATCCAATAAAAACACTCACCAAAAACTGCCAAAGCAATACAGAGAAAGAAACCACCTTCATGAACTTCTGTAATAAGCATCATCACTTGTTAGCAGCTCCAAGCTTCTATAAAAGGAAAATGCAGTGAAAAATTAGAGCAAAAGAACAGTTAGATGCTCTGTTTTCTTTGTACAGGAAGGGAGAACACCAGGGCCATCCACTTCTTCAAATCTTCACTTTCTACCTCTAATATTTCTCACTCTTCTGGTTCCTTATTACGAGATGGGCTGCTAAAGTCCATGGGTTGAGTGTGTCTAATGAATGGAGATTCATGGACAGAGGGTTTTCTTTTTGCTTAGGTTGAGGGATCAATATTTTCCTTGGATAGGGGATAGAAATTGACTATGAAGTATCCAATGTCCTGAAAAATTTGGAATATCTTTTCCCTTGTAAAACTTTTTAAAGTGCATTGGGTGTTTGCAATATCTGACTGTAATAAGTGGCATTTATGTTTGAATTTCTTTTGTCAATAGCCTATTGAATAGAATAATAGTAGAAGGAACTTTCTATACTAGTCATACAAGTTTCTAAGTTGCACTTGTTGCTTTTGGTTGCCTGTCAATCATTTCTACTAATCTGATATGTGGCTTTTCTGTAGGATTTGCCTGAAGGGGATTGGTTCTGCCCATTGTGTTGCCGTGCCATATGTGGCAGAGGTGAAAGGAATGATGATAGTGATCAGTTCATCGTGAAGACATCAATGATGATAGTGATCAGTTCACCGCAAAGACATTTCTTCGTTGCAAGCAATACGAGCATAATTGTGCATTTTCTCTCTATATTGAAACACATTTCTTTAGTCTTTTGCCTTTCAGCTAAATGCTTAAAGTGGTATTTTATCTCTTTATTTTCAGATAATGTGGGTTGCTGCAATGAAAGAGGGTCCATGATGCTGAAAGGCTATCTAGAAGGGAGGTTTTGTAGTAAGAAGTTCTCAGATGTATGATATTCTTTTTCTAGTCTCTTAATTTGTTTTCGTGGTTAAAGTAATTTTGAGTTGCATGGGATTGACTTATCTATAGTTAACGTGCTGTGACATTATTGTATTTAGAAAATATTTTGGCTCTTGGTTGTCTAACATTATCCTTTTGATGGTCTTGTTACATAAAGTCATAAACGTGTATATGCTTAAAAGTCATTTTACAATCGCGTTCAAATACTTAAAAATGTTAAAAATAGCATGAGTGCTTACCAATCTAGCATAGCAACGGTTGTCTTTCATAAAGTGAAATCTAGGCTTATTCCCATCCAACTTCGTGAAGAATCAAATATCAAAAATGAAAGTGTAACATCAGCCATTGAAGACAGGTTTAACACCATAATATCCAAGTAAACAAGAGAACATGTGCACATTTGACACCAACTCTTGTGGTCTTGTCGGCATTGTCGAACACGAACGGCTCAGACAATCTCCTTGATTCGCTAATTGAACTTCAATCGATCTCACTATCATCAAGAAACTACCATTTTATTAAGTCCCGGATGTGCCCCCACTATTAATCAAGAATATTCGATAAACGGTTCTTTAAGCTATAGTCCCCAAGACTCATCCAGCCCTCATGCTCCCTCCCTATTGGATTATCATCACACCCTCCCTCACCAGCGGCGCCTTGCTCCTCAGTACCTTGAGTATGTTGTTTGCCACGACGCTGGCATAAACGCTTGATGCAGCTCTCACCAGATGGGCTACGATCCCCACAGCTACGTCTCTCTATCGTGTATGGATGTCGCCCACCTCTCTCCTGCACGTCTTTAGATGTTCCCCAAGGCTTCCACATCATCATCTAAATCTTGAACTTGTTCTTCTAAATACTCCATGTTCACCGTCGGTGGCTGCCCCTCCCATTGCTTTCCCCTCTACCACCCATTCTTCTGTAAGATCCTCTTAAAAAATGTAGTCCAAGTTAATTGGGTCGTAACTTGAGGGTTCCCTCTTTAGCATCCTCTGCATTAGGTTGTGATTATAGTGCACATAAACCAGCTAGCGCAACCTCTCTATCTTCAACTTGTTCCTCCTTAGGGTATGAATCCACTGTAACATGCTCCAGGTTCTCTCACATCTAGAGGAGGAACAGGTTTGTCTTAGGACCTTAACTGTGATCTTATTTAAATGTGAAGTTTAGAGTCCATGTAAATCCCACTATGCAGCTGTCACGAAATAAGATAGAATATTAATCAATTGATAACTAAAACAAGAAATGCAATTGTATAAACTTAGTTATATTAGAAAATAGTAATTCATGACGTTTGTTGGCTAACCTGGATCTAATAGCCATGGTAGTATCAAATTCTCCTCAATGATTCAAAAAGCAGACCGCCCAGCACCTAGGCGGTCCGAAAGGCCTGGGTGCAACGCCCATGCCTAGGCGGCCAATCAAGGCGGTCGATCCCTAGGCGGCAATTTTGGTCATTTTGTTTTTCGGTAGGAGCAATTTTGGCCATTTTTTTTTATTTTCAAGAGCCAATAATTAGGTTTTAGATTCATTTGAACCCTAAAACTTGTTGGAGCCAATTTTAGAGAGAGAAAGCGCCAAAAAGAATAGTTTTTGGTGAATTTTTTAAGATAGAAGGGTAAGTTGACAAAAATTGATCAAAACATCACCCATTGATATAAGATTTACTTTTTGATATTTTGCAAAGTTATTAGGGGGTTTTTAGAAGATTTTGAGTATTTAGAAGCATCTTTGAGGTGAAGTTTGAAGATTGTGCAATCAAACTCAAAGTAAGTGATTTTTTTGATTGCTTTAGTAATTTTCATTATTTTTGAGATGTCTTCTTTGGGATCTAATAAGAGTGGTGATCTCGGTTGGAAATATGACTATAACCCAGATCCTAATGATAAAAATTGCATGAAATGCACGTTTTGTGAAAAGGATACAAAAAGGGGCATAAACCGGTTCAAGAAACATCTTGCTGGTATCAGGAGGGATGTTGCCCCATATAAAAAGACTCTTGATGCTGTTAAAGAGGAAATAAACAATTTTTTGAACATGGTGAAAATGAAAAAAGATGAGAGATTTGTCTCTATAGCAGATATTAGGTCTGGGGTTCAGGTCAATTTTGATGATGATGATAGTGATGAAGAAATGGAGGGATGTAAGAGGTTGAGCAATCCATTATTAAGGGAAAGGGGAAGGGAGTCGTAATTTCTTTTGGTTCTGGGACTAAGAAGCTTCGGTTTAGAGGCCCTATGGATAGTTTTTTACCTCGGCCTGACCTTGAGGTTGCAGGAGAGAAAACAAAAAAGCAAACCACCATTTAAAATAGAATCAAGAAGGAAGAGAGAGATAAAGCTGCGTATTATATTGCTACATGGTTTTATGAGGTAGGCATTCCTTTCAATATCGCTCGCTTAAGCAGCCTCTATGCTGTGATAGAGGCAATTAGCCAATTTGGCCCTGGGATGGAACCTCCAACCCTATATGAGCTTTCAGAGCCTTTTTAAAAAAAGGTAGTGAGTGTCACGAAGGAAGTTGTAGAACTTAAGAATGGTGCATGGGCTCAGTATGGGGTTCCTATTATGACTGATGCTTGGAGTGATAGGAACAGAAGAAGTCAGATGAATTTGCTTGTGAATTGTCCTGCAGGGACTGTCTTTTTGAGGTCTATTAATGCCTCTGATAATATCCATGATGCTCATTACATATTTCAAGTGATAGAGAAGGGAATCAAGGAGGTTGGGGAGCATCTTGTTGTATAGGTTGTCACAGACAATGCTGCTCCTAATGTTGTTGCATCTAACTTATTGCACATAGCTTATCCCAGAATCTTTTGGACACCATGTGCAACACATTGTATAAACCTCATACTTGAGGCTTTTGGTGGATTAAATGTGATATCAGGTGCAGTGAAAAAGGCCAAGTTAGTTACAAATTTCATTTATAGCCACCATCTCACCCTCAGCATGATGCGTACCTTTACAAAGAAGAAAGAGATTCTGAGGCTTGGGGTCACGAGATTTGTGACCTGGTACTTATGCCTAGATAGTATACATTCGAAGAGAGTGCAGTTGAGGCCAATGTATATCTCAGATGAGTAGAGAGCATGCAAGTGGTCTAAAGATCAGGTTAGGAAGAAGGTGAGAGATATTATATTTTCTAAGGACTTTGGGAGAGGGGTGAAGGATACTCTTAAGGTATTTTTTCTTCTTGTCAAAGTCATTCGCATGGTTGATAGTGACAAGCCTTCTATGAGCTACATATATGATGCTATGGAGAAATACAAAAGAGAGCCCAAAATTTCAATGATGAAGAAACCCGATACAAGCATGTTTTTGAGATTATTGATTAGAAGTTTGATAGGCAGCTACATCAGCCATTGCATGTAGCTGATTATTATTTGAACTCAGCTTTTTTTTATATTGACAAGGATATACAAACAAATGACACAGTTATGAATGGATTTAATGAGTGTGTAAAGGTGTTAGTCCCTGATTCTGCTATGCAGGATATCATATGCGCTGATGAACTAATAAATTATAAGTGCTCATTAAAGTCTTTTGGAAGTCCAATGGCGATGAGGCAAATGGGGAAAATTGATCCAGGTATTATTGTATTAATAATATTCTTAAGTTCATCAAGTTCAAGTAACAAGTAATTCTATTATTTATTTATGATTTTATTCTCTATCTTTGCAGCCCATTGGTGGAGCCAACACAAATTTACAAAAGTTGGCCATTCAGATCTTAAACCTAACCACGTCTTCATCTGGTTGTGAGCGCAATTAGAGTGCTTTTGAAAGGGTAACGCTATAAGGGTAATTTGTATACTTTTATAAATAATACATGAACCACAGTTATTAGATTTTAATTAGTTTCATTTGATTTTGTTAGATTCATACAAAGAAAAGGAACATGTTCTAATCAAAGAGGCTCAATACCCTAGTCTATGTCAAGTACAATCGATTTTTGAAGAACATGTTTGCTAAGAGAGATAAGAGAGACCCCATCAGATCAAAAAATATGGACCATACTACGGAGTGGTTAGTTGATGATGATGAAGTCTAGGGGCACGAAGGATTGACATGGGGCATGGTCATGGATGCATCAGGGACATCAGTTGACCCTCCTAGGGCCACTAGATCTTCTGCTAGAGAACAAGGATAGAGGAAGAGGAGGAAGAAGAGGCTGATTCAGAGGAGAAGGAGGAGGACGAGGAAGACCAATATGTCGAGGAGGGTGACGACTCTGTCGACTCCGATGAATATGATGCCAATGCAAAGATTTTTTGATGATGAATGAATGATGAATGTTGATTGTTGAATAATTATTAAACTTTGAAGTTTGAACTTTGATTGAAGTATTGTGTATTGAAGATTCTTTTGAGTCTTCAAGTATTACTTTCATAGTTTTATAATTCAATTTTGTTTTCTTCCTCTTGGTGGTGTACTGCAGTACTGGTGTGATACTATTTGATAACTTGGTTTGATAATTTGGTTGGTTATAAATTTTAAGTTTTAATTGGATTATGGATATGAAGTATGAACCGACTTATGGATTATGGTTATGTTTATGGAGCGTGTGCTAATGCTAATGTGTAGTATAAGTTGAATTATGTACTGCAATACATATAACTGCTACTGACATAACTGCATTGTCCAATCTTTATTTGGATTCAATTGGGCCGCTCAAGTTCTGGGCGCCCGCCTAGGCGCTGGGCCGCCTGGACCCCCAGGCCACCTAGGACTGGCCTAACGTTTTTTGAAACACTGATTCTCCTTATGCATCCTTATACATAGGAAGCTAGAAGACATGAAAAGTTGACATTGTTAATAATGGCAATGCACAATAAACTACATTATTGGCTAATTATTGAAACGTATTGACTATAACTTACCTCTTTCAACTCATTAATTTGGGCATCGTCATCAAGCTCCAATTTGTCAATAATGTACCTCACACCTTGCATGCTTTTTGGGTTATTGCTTTGACCCGGTCTATATTGATAATTCGAGTTAAAGAAGAAGCCCGAATACATTATAGATATAACATAAACATAGATATCCCAATAAGAATAAGAAATTAATAGTAAATTATGAAATATAATTTTAAATTTAGAGTTACATGTGTATGGCAATATAATTGCTTAGCCTACCTAAAGTCGATAATCTCCCAAACCTTATCATAAAATGTACAATTGTCCTTGATAGCCTGTTTTGCTTGGTCTAGTGCTCGCCTCTGGTCGGAATCAACCAACCTCATTACTAGCACTAGTGGTGCAGTCGTCCATAGCACATCGTTGCATCTAGCCCAGAAGCAAATCTTGTTCAATTGGGTTTTTATGAACCCAAATTGTATCATACCAATTATATTGTTGTTAAAACATAAAAAGTTTTTCTATTTATCCATCCAAATCTATCTAAAAGTTTGATTTTTTAAATAAAAAAACTTTCTCTATATGATTTGCCAGAGTTTATCACCAAAAAAGCCATACTCAGGTGAGTTGTCCACATCTGGGCAGAGTCTTGCAAAAATCGTCCGAGTCTTGTTCATTCTATAGGCATAAGGTCAGTTCTACCATGTACTCGCACCAGCTCGGCCTCAGAAATAGGGTAAGACCGAGTCTAGGAACAGTAGCTTTGATAATTCATCAATACGGCCTCTATAAAACGAACAATATGTAAAAATGTTGTTTTGGGAATTCTCTCATATTGGAAACTTTTCCGTTTTTTATGCCTTCATTTATTTATAATTGAATAACTTTGTTTAGCTGAAAACAGTGAACTTGTTAGCCACGGTAATTTGGCTCTTTTCATGGGGTACTGTTTGTCTTGTAATTTGGTAATTATACACTTCATCTTATGCAAGTACGATCATCTCCACGCTTCTCAATTTGGTCTAATCTTTTGTATATGCAACATAATAGAAAGTTTTGAATCACCATGCATCTAAAGAAGGTTCCCTCAAGTGTGAGAAGGTTTATGGTGCTCTCTTTCATACACAAGTCAAATGCATCTTGGTTTGTCTAACAGATGGATCCACTTAATGTCATCTAGATGATGCTCGTATGGATGGAGACATGATTGGCATTTCTAGCTTTTAACTTGACATTGTAGGTTGCTGCTTTGTACTTTTGCTCATCGTGCTTATGAGGCAAATAGGTTTCAAGATCAGAATCAAAATTTGATTATGGCATCTAGAATTCAACAAAATTCTGGTATTGACAGATAAATCTCCTGTTAGGTGAAGGATCTGGGTCATATAAACATTATATGTCTAAATAACAAATTAGACGGATTCCTCTTCAATAAAACTATTTCTGGCATTTGTTTTCTTGTACATTTTCCCTTGCTTTTATCTGTTTCTATTATTCATACTTCAGGAGCTATTTGATGGTGAACAAAAGAGGAAAGAGATTTTTTTTTCCTGGTAAATTAAGAGACAAGGGAAGAAAGAAAACAACATGCTTCAGTACCACCTTTTTATACGTGTTAAGAAGAGAGGAACAATGTTAAACATTTTTTGGTGAATGAAGAGACAAGAGAAAAAGGAGACCAGCATTTCCTGTTCATGTGAGACCTTTTTTTGGTAAACAGGAGAGGAAAGGGTCAAGTTATACATAAAGTGAAAAAGACATCTCTCTCTCTACTCTTTGGTCTCTCTCCTTTCTTAGCATTCATAAATATGTTGGGGCCCTAGGAAATTATATAAAGTAAAAATGACATCTCTCTCTCTACTCTCTCTCCATCCTCTCCCTTTTCACTTAATATATGAGAAAATGACATGCTCCAATTTTAGCCATGGCCTCCCTCTTTGTCTCTCTTCTTCATAAAAAGGGGGGTATTTTTTTAATCTTCTTCCTGGCGGATATTTTAAGCTATATGTCTATAGCTCTTTTCTTTTAATGATACTTGCTTTCTAAATGACCTTTCTTCAAGGAAGTTGATTGGAATAGGCTATAAAGCTAGGTGATTGTTCTATCTAGTCTAATGCTATCAGCTTTTTCAAATTATTTGAATTGTCAGATATTCCTAATGCAATATAGGATTGCAATTACGATATCATCTTTTAACTCATAGTTTCTATGAGTTTGAGCATCTTCAATCTTTATTTTATTAGCCTTTCTCTGACATTTTGTCAGACGTGTATTTTGAAATGGAATGTTTTCCTTGTAAGAAGTCAGAGCCTTATGTTATTCATCCTTAAACTATGAAAATAAAAGTACTACGTGTTTGTATTTGATTCTCTCTGATGTTTGGGGCCTTCTTCTCTGCTCTCGGAAGATAGTGCCGTTTACTCTTCACAGTGAATTTTACCATTCACTTCAGATTTCTTCATGAAAGACAAGTTTTAAATGTAGGACACCTCTATCGAGTTAGTTGTCGCTATACCCAATATAGATTACCTGATGCATAATCAGCCTCCCTATACATCATCTCGACAAACTTAAGTTATAGTTTACCAAGTCATTAACTTGATAGGAAGTTTAATTATTCAGTAGACATAGACTCTTTTGTACAGGAATTATTGCCTGATTAGTATAATGGACAGTTATGTTTCTTTCAGTTAGACATCCTGATGGGGAATCACATCATTTATGTGAAGGATAGAGATCTCTTGTGCCTTTACTCAATAATTGTTTTTATAGAAAATTATAATATTGTCTAATCTACCATGCCATTTTAGCATCTTTTCTATGATAGTACTGCAATCGGATGCAATTTTCTTGTACATTGCTTGTTATGCTAACTTGGAGTTTTATAGATTGAGATGTATCAATTATTTTGTTTCAGGAAGATCCTATATTTTTGTGGAATCGAAATTTGTTAGAAGAGCTTATTGAGTCCAAAGTATGGATTTTGCTGCTTCGTCCCTTTTTTATGTTTTTTTGAGTCTTTCGGAGTTCAAGATATCACGCCCTAATTTTTCTTGTATTCCCTGTTGTTTGTGTAGTTTGATGAGTACGTCATTCCATTGGTTCAAGGAAATATCCTTATGACACTTGCCTTGTGTAATCTTATGGTCTCCCCATAATTTCTCTCTCAATTTGTAACACGGTATTCATTTTGGCTGGACAATTGCCTTACTCCACAGAGTGATCCTGTATTCTGTAGTGTTTGAATTGTTTATCTTAACATTTGCCTAAGTTTTCAGACTGTGCAGATCACAGTGAAAGATTCACCTGCACAGATTACCCTAATTTTGGAAACCGATAAAAAAAATGTTTATATTACTAAATTTGACTTGTTGTTACATGTCATCCAGGCTGAGTTATAAAAATTTGGGTTTCTGGAAAGTGAATGGAACCTTCAGTTCTTACTATTATTCTTGATATCATTTTATCATAAACAAAAAAAGGGAAAAAGAAAGAAAAAACTTATCACTTTTCCTTTCTTGATAATTTAAAGTTCACCCCTCAAGGAAACTGTTTTCATGGTTTTATGAGAGAATTTAGTTTGGATTGATTTTGGATTGGGGGAGTTAGAGCTAGGTGGGCAAAGTGGAGATATGCAAATTAGTTTTTTGTTATTGTCGCATACCAATGAAGCGAAGGGGACGTTCTATAGGACAGTTGGGAGACCAGTTTTGTTTTATAGGGCTGAATGTTGGGCGTTCAAGAAACAAAATACCCATAGGATGAGTATAACTGAGATGAGGATGTTAAGATGGACGAATGGCAAGACAAAAAGTGATATAATTCAAACTGAATACATTAGAGCGACCTTAGGTGTAACTCCAATAAGCGATAAGATGAGAGAAACTAGACTTAGGTATGCTGGCTATGTGCATAGCAGATCCAATAGAGTACCTTTTAGGAGGTGTGAGTTGGTTCAAGTAGGAGGCTCAAAAAGGGCAAGGCGTAGGCTCAAAAAGATACAGTTGGATATGGAGACTTATGGCCTCACTGAGGGTTTGGTCCTTGATAGAGTAGAATGGTGGACCGGGATTCAAATAGCCAATCTCAAATAGTTGAGAAAAGGCTTTGATGATGATGATGATGATGATAGTGATGATGATGACGAAGACTCTATAGGGTTGCAATAGTGCCTCTTAGCTTACTGTTCCAATGCATAAGCTCCACAGTATAGTGGCTAAGGGTTGAATCGCGTTATACCTTAATCAACAACTACTCCACTCCTCCCTCCATCTACATCCTCCTCATTTGAGAAGAAAAAGGACAAAAAGGATAAAGTAAATGAAAAGTGTTGCAGTTGTGTTGTGCGGTGTCCTGTATTGAATTATGCCTAATTATCCCTACCCAATAAAAATGATCATGTGTTTTGTATTGTGAACTGATTTTGGCTCTAATGACAAGTAGTAGTTGCATTTTGAACTGTACTGAAGTTCAACTTTGTATTGGATTATTAGAACCCATACTGTGGAAAAGATGAGCTACCTTAATCAACAACTACTCCACTCCTCCCTCCATCTACATCCTCCTCATTTGAGAAGAAAAGGGCAGAAGGGATCAAGTAAATGAAAAAGTGTTGCATTTTTGTTTTGCGGTGTCCTGTATAGGAACATATTGGTTATGCCTAATATCCCTACGCAATAAAAATGATCAAGTATTAGGTATTGTGAACTGATTTTGGCTCTAATAACAAGTAGCAGTTGCATTTTGAACTGTACTGAAGTTCAACTTTGTATTGGATTATTAGAACCCATAATGTGGAGAAGAGGCGCCAATTTGGCTGGAGACACTGCTAATTTTATCGAGACAGAACAGTTGCTCAATATTGAAGGTTTTCACTAATTATATTTACAGGTATCCTTTGGAAAAAAATGTCTGCTCTGCCTGCTCTTGCAATTTTATTTTTTCTTTTGTGAAAGTTAACTTTGGAACCTAGTGAGAATGGATATCCAGACATGATGTCGTGACACTGCCACTCTGACCATCTTCGCCTAGAGCCCATTCTCGCCTGCTGTTGCATGTTTCTAGAAGGAATTCACTAGTATATAATAAGTTTATCTTTTATTTCTGCATATTATCTGAGGTTCCTTGCAATTGTTCCCACATCCCTTGTTTCTCCTCGGCTTTCTACCATCTAAATTATTCTCTGACCGCCCATACTTCCTCTCCAGCCCTTTTGGCCTGCTCCTGAATACCAGTTCATGACCTCCCTATATTCATCTCAATGAGTGGGTGCTGAATAGTGCTCCTTGATGAACCTTGAAGATCCTAGTATTTTTGTTTATATTTCCCCTCACATGCAGAACCCCCCACACTAATTCCCAAACAAAAAATAAATAAATAAATAAATTACTTTTGCTGCTCTTGGAGACACCTGTCTGCAGTGGTGACAGCCCCCTAATTTCCCTTAACTGTTGAGCCCCAATTAATCCTGACAAGGTGGCTTTCTAGGCTTCCAAATTTTGAAATTGATGCAACGTATGTCATAAATTATGGCTTGACCCTGTAAAACTGTAAATAGGTCGGGTGTGGTTTGCATAAGGCTGCAACCTTAAACAATTAAATTAAGGTGCACCTCCAAATTTTTATCGTAAATGTAATTTTAGTGTTAAAATTTATTAAGATGGCTTGAGAATCTATTTTCATCTCAAATTATAAAATATTAAACTTCAAAAATAGTTCATATCAAGTAGATCTATAAATATATGAAAATCTTGAAAACGGGCGGTCCAGATAATGCGTTGTAATGTACACTATTTTTAGAACTCTAAATCTTTTTTTTTTTTATATTTATACATCTCGATATCGAGATGATCAATTAGAGGGTTTTCCAATGTCAAAACGGCCTTTTATGAAAGATTTTTTGAGGTACACCTTAGTTCTACATTTTAAGGTTGCAACCTTATATAAACGTTTTTTCAAATGGGACATCGTAGCTTTGACCCGTTTTGGAGAGCTACTGTAAAATAGTGCTTAACCCCTTTCTGCAGGACTTTGATTAATCAATTTGCTTCCTGTTTGGCTGCTTATGAAATGCAGATGGCCATCAGCTGGATTTTCAAGCTAACTGCATTTGAACCATTTTGTGGTTGGGGCTATTTTGGCTTCCTTTTAACAGCTTACTAACATCAATCATCCCCACTGCCAAAAACGATCTTGAATTTCTACCATCAACACCATCTTAGTCATCACTGTAATCACTCTAAAACCTTCACTAACTTTAGCCCCCTTCCTGAAGCAAAACTACCACCATCATAGAAACTAAAACTAAATTGGCTGCAGAAAACCAAAGCTACACCAAATTCGGTCCACCAAACTAAACCCCACGAATTTGTAAACAGCAAACAGACCCAAGGGATCGACGTAGAAGCACAAGACTGGAGCATGGTTGCCATTGTCAAGAGAACAGAAACCTGCAACTCTCTACAGGAAGCCTTTCCTTACCATTTATCCTCATGATACAAACACCTCAAA
The DNA here is from genome assembly GCF_054954075.1 of Amborella trichopoda. Lineage (NCBI taxonomy): Eukaryota > Viridiplantae > Streptophyta > Magnoliopsida > Amborellales > Amborellaceae > Amborella > Amborella trichopoda. The sequence continues at coordinate 34,100,152 of NC_142343.1, forward strand.
CTCCAAATTTCCTCTATGAGCTCCCCTTCCCAATACTCTCTCCACAAAAAATGTGAACCATCAATGAAACCACCAAGAAAAAACTGAATTAGGAAACAATAGGACACCAACCTGAAAACCAACAGAACAATTTCAAGAACAAGGCACTGTTTCCGTATGTGATTGAAGTTTGAGAACAGGTCAAAATGGAAACCACCCCATGAAACCAACAAACAAATTATATAATGAGTTTTTAAATGTAATCAAAATTAAATGAAAAAGAATGGAAGCAGATAGGCCATCGCTTGAGAAATTTTTTGCCAGCCTTTCAGAAACATGGGAAATGTTGCTCTCTAGAGATTGGATCATATCCTCCATTGAGACTCTATATAAGATGGTTCATGTGCCCCCTACTTCTCTCTCCAAATTCACCAAGCAAACATTAAGTTCAGGCCTTCTAGCTCCATTTGAGAACCAGTACTGAAATGGAAGAGTGAACAGATCAAAGCACACTCTACAACCCCACTGATTTCTTGGCATTCTCGATCATCAGAATCGCCAAGCAACCATGCCTTTGTTTCTCAGAGCCCTTTGAATCAAATCCAAGAAAATGAAATCCTAGAGGGAGAAAGCATACAAATAACACCTCTGATTTACTGTATGACCTGAAATCATGGACGTGTTCTTCTGAGGATATCTCAGATCACATATGTGTTCTTTTGAATATGTATTAGGAGTGAGCACCGATGGCATGGTAGATGTGGATGCCATCTACTACTGGAGCAGCCAGCTTGTTCTGAAACTATCTTGTTCTGATTCATTGTAATCTAGTTCTGCAATTTGAAATATTATGTTTGGCCTTACTGCCGAAGTGATGTAATAATAGCAGATGTATCCCACATCCGTAGTACAATTGACACAACAGACAATAGCACATTTGTGTGTCTTGTGTCGTTTATCCCTCCCATTAGTTAAACTCTTCAACCAAGTAATCTCAGTGATAGAATTGCCAATAAATTTGTCTAAATATTTTACTAGTGGTTCTCATCTTTTTTTTCGAAACCTTTGATTGAGCAAATTGAAATGGCATAGAGGGTCGTCCTGTATCTGAAGAACTTTGTTTCAGGCGGTATTTCCCTTTTACTATCTCTTTCTTTATTTTTTCTTTTCCTTTTTTTCCTCTCTTTCTCTCTCTCTCTCTTATTTTCATTTTTACCTTTTTTTTTTTTTTTTTCGGGGGGTTTGATGTTTGGGAGAATGAATGGATTTTATATTCTCTATAGTTGGTCGTGCTCTAAGTTGTATTTAAATGTTTTGTATCTGAGTGTATAGTGAATGTCCATTCTATCTTGACAGGTCTCCATGCATCTCTAGATTATTTTGTTATGTTGATCTTCTATAGACTTGTCCTACAATTGCAACAATTTGATCTATCGAAGCTAATAACGAAGATTAAACTTTATTCATAATTCAAGTTCGCTATGTAGTTAAAATCTTTAATTGTTATTCCTAACGGAGAAATTTTTTCAACTTCTTTTATGCAGATTCATGGTTATATTCCACTTCTTTGGGAGAAAATAGTGGATTTGAGCTATAAGCCAAGGCTGAGAATTATAAATCATGGGGAAACAGTACGCCCAGATACGTAAATGCATTTTCTTCTATTCATTTGAACAACACATGTATAGCATTTGAAACTTCTTTTTGCATCCAAATTTGTGCCACACCATTTTCAGGATCTTACACAACGCTATGGGCAAGTTTTGGTTCTTGACTTGACTGATCAAGTATGGCCTTTGTATTTTGTCATTCAAAAGATTTATGGCTGCGTATAATTTTTTTTGTGTTTAACATGATGCTAAAGGACTTTGCAGTTTTCGTTGGCCTTTCAGTGTTAAGAAGCTTTTTGATTTCCTTTTTCTTTTAGAGAAATTTTAATTGGTGACTGCAACTTAATGTGGTAAATGTTAATCTTAAACTCATGTGCTCGAGGTGAGAGGAGAAATGTCTTTTAAGAGAAATTCTGAATATTTCGTGCAACATTATTGTGAGCTTCCCTATTTAAAGTTTATATAGAACCGATGTTATAAACAATCAATTTAGAGCCTAACTCAAAAATTTCACTAGAAGAGGTTGTTTTGATGCCCAAATATCCTCAAATTGATCATCCAGACATCAAGATGCATGGACATGAGAAAAAATAGATTTTAAGTTTTTGAAATAGTGCTTCTTGTAATGTATTTTTTTTACTGTCAATTTTCAAGATGTTCAAGTTTTCATAGATTTGCTTGATCTACACTATTTTTGAAGCTTTAAATTTTATAATTAAAGATGAAAATATATTTTAAGGCAATCACAAAGATTTCCAGTACTGAAACCACATTTCTCAACACTATTTTTTCGGCACACTTTACTTTGATTATTTAGAGTCTCAGCTCTATATAAACTGTACCCTTTAGATTGGGTCTAGTCCTTCTGATATGTGAGAATGGTGTAGTTATCATTATCATCGTCATAGCCTTTTTCCAATTATTTGGGGTCGGCTGCACGAATCTTGGTTTGCCAGTCTATTCTATTAAATGTCATACTCTCAGTGAGGCCATAAGTCCCCATATCTTTTCAGACTACTTCCAATCCTTCCACTTGAACTACCTCGCACTTTATAATATGTATTGTTCTCGGTCGACACCATACATGACTTGCCTATCGAAGTCTACTCCCTCTCATATTATCGCCGATTGGTGCCACACCTAAATTTTTTTCAAATGGATTCATTTCGAATTCTATCCCTTCTTGTCTTGCCACTTATCCATCTCAACGTTTTCATATATGCTACACTCATTCTATGGGTATACTGTTTTTTGTCTGCCCAACATTCCGCACCAAAGAGCAAAGCTGATCTCACAGTTGTCCTATAAAACTTCCCCTTAGCTCTGTAGATATGCGGTGATCATGTAAAATTCCAGTTGCACATCTCCACTTCGCTCACCCAGCTCTAATTCTTTGTGTGACATCTTTCTCAATCTCTTCATTTTCCTAGTTTATCGACCCAAGATAACGAAAGTGTGGTCTTTTTTGTACTTCTTGTTCATTAATCTTAAGTATTTCCTCGTCTCTACTCTTATTGTTACTAAACTTGCATTCCATATACTTTGTCTTAATCAGACTAATTTTAAAACCTTTGGATTCTAGAGCATCCCTCAAAAGTTCTAACTGTGTGTAGATGTTGTTTCGGGTCTCATTGGTCAAATCTATGTCATCTGTGAACAACATGCACTATGGTACCTTATCCTGTAGGTGCCTAGTTAAGTCATCTATAACTAAAACAAAGAGGTATGTGTTCAATGCTAACCCTTGATATAGACCTATTCTCAATAAAAACTCACTCATCTCCCTACTAGTTGTTCGCACACTAGTGAAAAATATTATTGGCTTGATAACTTAAAAAGGTTGGATGTTTTCTGTGACACTCTCAATTGGAACATGGAGTACCAATATTGCCTTCTTCATGTTACTTCCCCTCTCCTTTCTCAGACTACTTTCTTTATTTCCTTATCTATGATACTTGTTTCTGTTTACAGTTGAGAAAGCCGATCTTGCTTTTCTGACTCTAACTTCTTCGTGATCCCTTGCTTATTTTTTCTTTAGAATTTCTTCTCCCATATCTGTTACCTTGCCAGTTTTTTTATATTAGAAGAAAACTTTCAAGTGCCTTGTACCGGTTTCTTTGTGCTATTCCTGCACTTGCTTTCCACTTATGTCTATTCTTCTATTTCCCTTTTCTTTTTATGTTATCATTTCCCTTCGCCTCCTTCCCATCTCCACTTTTTCTTCATTATCACTTTACTTGCATTCACTCTGATTAAGGTGTATTCATCCTCTTTCTTGCCTCCTTTCCAACAATGCTTTGGCTTTTGTTTTCTGACACCCTTCTAAGTGGATATTTATCATTTTTATTGAAATCTATTTTTCGATCAAATTGTTTGAAGGAATTTCTCCTACTTTTTGTTGGCTATGTAGCCTTTCAAAGCCTTAAAGCCAAGAGTCTTATGCTCAGTGGGAGTTAAAGAGAGACTGAATCTGGGTGCTTGGTGTACTGGGGCCCATATTCATATACCCCGAGTATTTGAGGCATCGAGAGTATGCGTTTTGAGAGTGTGAACTCTCGCGGAGGTGTGAGGGTTACCTCCTAGTTAAGGCTATATTGATTAGAATGCCTCATAGTTGATGTGATAAGTCAAGGTTTGGAGAATCCAATCGAGAATAATAGAACCTGAGTATTTAAAAGAGTATTCGCCCTGTATGGAATGGTCGGATCATGGGACATGAGCCTGTATCCTGACACAAGACCATTTCATAGTATGTGCACCCACAGTCGTATGAAGAAGCCACTCTTCTATATTATTATCCGACTTAGAAGAGCTAATACACATGTGCTTTGAGAGGGCCCCTGTATTTGAGTAGGAACATGTCCCACAGGAGTGCACCAGTAATCCATTACGGTGACGGGAAGCTCTTGCTCAATGACTTTGACGTAACCAATTATGCATCTCTGCCATAAACTGTGGAGCATAGGTCTATTGGGTTGGCTTGAGACACAGGTGGAACGTCATTCGGGTTAGCCCAATGGAAGACTCTGACTAGTATTATAAGTCTAGAGATCTAATTTACCTTTAGTCCAAATTAATCTAAAAATGATGAGAAAATATTTTATAGCGATGAGAAAATTTGTAATAATGTTGAAAAATCATTTGAAGAATTTTTGGGATTTTTGAAAAAAGTTTTAGAATTTTTAAATCATCAAAAATACGATTTTCAAATTTGTTTGATATAAATACCAAAGAAGGACATCCTATGTGATTGATACATGGATCCCAAGTGGCCATGGGGTTGCCACATCGATCCAAATGGCCATAGGGATGCCATGTAGCACCCCCATCTCTCTACTTGTGGATGACACCATGCTAACATCATATCCATGTGGGGATCTATTTGTCATTAGCTATTTTATTGGTATTATGTTATAACATGTTATCTTGTTATTTAAAGTGTTATATATTGTTCTAAACTTAAGTTTGATTTAAGTCACATAACATTTTTAGCATGTGTGAAGTCATGGGATTTTGAGCGATAAGTTAATTTATATTATTATCCGCATGTAATTTTGTCGTATGTGGATATATTTTATGTGGCACCACCTTATGGGCTTGACCCATGTGAAACTTTAGTGTTGTTGAAATCCTATTAGTGGTATGTCCTATTAGTGTTGTTGAAATCCTATTAGTGTTGATGAAATCCTATTAGTGGATGTCCCATATTACATTTATGTCTATGTCCTTGTCTTTTATTAACTTTCACAAATTATTCAAAAACCATGAGCATAAGTGTAAACATGAATTTGGACTTAATGGGAAATAAAATGTGGAGCTAAGGGCTTTAAGGTAAAATGACTATAAACCTAAGTATTAAGGAGTGAAGGGTGTCAAAAGCTCATCCATTGATCTTGGTGATAAGATATGGATGAGTGACTTAGATAAAAGTCTCTCATGTGTCATTGATCTAAGGGATCAAGGATCAAGATCAAATCCATCTTTATGATGTAAGTATAAAAGTAATTTATGGGATCAATTATAACCGTAACTTGAGTATTCACTTCAAAAAGAGAGATAGAACCCTCTCGACAAAAATGTGGTCACCCATGAGACTATCTTATTCCTTGAACTTTCATTTGAAACCCTTCCATGGAGTAATCCCTCATACGTGTGATCAAGCCAATAATATTGCTTCACTAAGGTATTGATTTCTTCTTATATTTGAATTCTTGCCTCATTTCCATTATCAAAGTTTGTTGTAATTCTGAATTTACAGTAGCTTTCTTATCTTTTGGTCATGAAAACTTGATATTTGAAGAGTCTCAAAGCAATAGTGTTATCCATACGTATGGTTTACGTAGACTAGCTTGCTTACTCCATGATCTTGAGTAGTTTCACCTAGATTTTTTTTATCTTATTTTTCGGGAATTTTTATTGAGAATACACAACTGATGAGAACTTTATTTCATGATATTTGAACATATTAAATAATCCCTTGAGTTCCTTTTTAAATGTTGAAAAGTTCATGTGGTCCCTTATGGACCACATGGTGTAGTTTTACCATAACTCCCTTATTTTGTGCAGTATCTCTCTCAAAATTTGAATGACTATTTTGATACATGTCTCTCTCATGATTTGATCCCTATTAAGTGAAATAATAGTGATCATTTGCTTCCCATTGGATTGATCTCCTTGAGTTATTATTATCATCTATGCCTTAGACAATGGGACAAAATTAAGTCCTCAAAAGGCCTTTTCATGGCTCGGGCTCAAGGGATTCGAACCATGGTTTCCCCCATGTATACTTGCATGTTAATTTGATGTATTTACAATTATTAAGTTATTTCTGATTGGTTAAATTGAATATGTTATATGAATAATGATATTGTTTTTTAATCTTGCGATATGAGCTTTAATGTTTATATGAATTGAAATCTAATTTGATGATTATGATCAAGTGTATGATGTGTATGAGACATCGTGACATATGATGAGGATGAAGAATGAAGATGAAATTATCATATAATTTTAATATAATGAAGAATTGCGAGTGCAAGTCATGTAATACTTTGTAGAGATGTACATTGTGAGTATTTGAATATTGTATTGAGTTTAGTTTTATTTTTAAGTAAGGGATTTGTAAGGGAGCTATTAGGGTTGAATTTTTATTATTTAAATATGTATAAATCATGTTTGTAGGCTGGAATATATGTATCATGATTTGTATCAAGATATTCATGTATTTAAACCCTTGAGTTTTAATACAATGAATTTTTTTAAAAGATTGCATTTAACCCATTGGTTTTATACCACCAACGCTTTCTTCTCTCCTCCCATCTCGTTCGTGCTACCCCCTCGGTCTTTCTTGATATAATGTGAACAACCCAAGTGGTTGGAGGAATCGATGAACCATGTGGAACAACTATATGCTGGTTGTTCTAGGTTATATATGCATATTTTGAGAAAGTTTAAAAATCTTGGAATTGGGGCCACCACGAGCGATTTTCCGTCTGATCATTTAAGTGTTTTCCTTTTCTTATTATAGAATTTTATGGTGGAAACGAGATCAATTCATAAGCGTAAATCTAATTATGATATTCATTACACAGCACAATATTCTGGAAAAAAAATATTTTAACATGAAACGACTTATTATTATTAATGGAATATTTTGTGGATTTTGGTCTTGTAAACTTTATCCTGAGATGGACGAACTTAAGTTAATCAATTAAGCATCCACAACTTTGGAGTTCATCATTTCTAGTTCCCATGAATTTATTATTTCCTATTTTTGTGAAAACAATAAACTATTGTTGGGGTACTATGTAAATCAGTAAGATTCCTTCAAGTCTATGACATGATTATTCTTTATTGAAGTAAGAATGAGGATTATCATTAGCTTTTATTGAGATATCCCTTCTAAATTTAAAATAATCATTTATCTCGTCAGTAAAAAATTTATGCTTCATCCAGTAGTTAGTGATGTTTCTATTTGTCTAGTAATCCATTAGATATATGTTTTAATATTTTACGATGGCATATTGAAACTGGCATTCCACCAAATAACATGCTTGATCTCTCAGTTCTTTTTTTTTTTCTTTTTTGTTTATGTTAGCTTTGAATCGAACGTTTCTTTTTTGTTTATGTTAGCTTTGAATTGAACGCTTCTCTTTTGATTATGTATAGTTTATACTTTTTAATTATTTGTTATATAATTTTGCAGCATAGGGATGAAGGCCAACTAAGCTCTACATTTGCTAAAGAAATGAAGAATTTTCGTCACATAAGGTGCAAAACATTTTCAAAGCTCCCTTATATTTTATTTACCAAGAGAGCTATGATTTAAATCTCTTAGATAAGAAATTATCTCGATCAAATCTTAGATATGTAACCTTTTTTTATCCTTGTGAATTTGCTTTACAGTCATTCTTTGGTTGTTTGTATAATTAATTTATAGCTGCAATGGAAGTTCTTTAGTTGATGAATCCTTGGGATAGAATTTGGTTTCTATTAGTTCAAGAGAAAGTAAAAAATGATGAAGTCAAATTTTGAAAAGCCACTATCCACTATAGTTTTACTTTGAGGATTTTGTGCCCTACTCTTGAAAACATAATATGATACAAACTAAGCAAGATGAAATATAGTTTCCCTAGAGTTAAAACTTATATTTTTTTGGTTGCAAATAAAAATCTAGAAAAGAGTAAAAAAGAAATTAATGGGAATATCAATTCCTGTTTATTAAATTAGTAATTTATGTTTTATGACATCAAACTTGTATCATATTAGATCTGTACAAATCTGCATTGAGTTGTGTTCTACTATTATGATAAATGTTTGATGTAAAATAAAGCTATCTTTAGAAAACTTTTTTTCCCTAGCATCAAATATTTTGTGCTATTTCTTTGTGAAGATTTTTGAGCAATGTATTTCAAAATAACGGTATCTATTTTATTTGATTGTATATTATAAGACCATTTACCTATGATACAAGGATGTTGCAATCACCTATAGTCATCAGATGTGATATCTGATAGCTTAGGTGTGTCACATAGTTCGAAGAAATTTCTTTTGAACTTGAGCCTAGTCAAAAGAACAAATGTAGCCACCCAATTTCACATTCAGTGGTCAAGATTAATTGTTGTCTCTATGTACCAAATATAGGTTATATTGTATATTTTTTCATATTTTATTACATTTTTTTGTGTTTGTTTACCAAAATTATTATCATGTAGTTCTTGGATCATAACTAACTTCATGTATAAGAAGCTTCATGGAAAATTTTTTAGGAATCTCACTATAGAACTTTCATGGACTAATATTTTTAGTAAATTTTGGGGAATGGAAGTACATATGGTCAATTTCACATGCAAACACTTTCTTCTTATATATACGTGAAGGGAAAAGCTTATATGAGGTTGACACTTTAAAATGTAGAATAAAGGTAACCCTATAAAATCCTTCAAAAGGTTGCTAGGATATTAAAAATGCATCTTAAATTGATCATCTTCATCGATATGAAGAAAAAAAGAAATTTTAAGTCCTAAAAATAATGCGAACCATCCATTTTCAAGATTATCATGTGTGTTTGTTGATATGCTTGATTTGAACCGTTTTTTTATTTTAAAGTTTTGTAATTAGAGATAAAACTAGATTCTTGCACCATCTAAGAATTTTCAGACCAAAATTTCTAAATGGGAAGAACGTCTCTATGTGGAAGCCAGTTATTTGAATCATCTGCGTAGAGAAGGATGTTAAATTTGCCATCAATGCTCTGTTATGTGGTCTACTAAACAGGTCGTTATGTTTGTAGTTGTAGCACGGCGAGTTGGCCCAATGGATCAGAGTAGGCTAGGCTATTATACTCTGGAGGATGGCCAGTTGTTTTGTTTCTGATGAGCATAATTATATTTGTTCTCTACTAGATAATTCATGACCAACTATAGTTAGTCAAATCGATTATGTTTCTTTGGAGACTGTTGACGGTTATGGTATTGGGAGTGTATAGAAATCAAATCACTTGAACGTGGAGTACAATAGAGACAAAAACAAGACAATGCACCTTGAAATTTATAAAACAAACTTGGGATTCAACTTGCAAAATGAATATACAGCAAGGTTACTGTGACTACAGTGGATGATTGACTTCAAAATAAACTCAAATTAGAGGATACAATTCAATTAGGGTCCCTTGTCCATGAACAAAACAAACTACTCAAATAGATCATCAAACTACACATATATAGGGCGCTTTTGAAAATTCTGCACCACTCAAAATTACAAAACAAAATTATACATCAATAAATTCCATAAAACTCAACATGACATGATCTCTAACATAAAAACATACATATTCTCAAGTGTGAAATGCATCATGACCACGGAAAGCCAATCGGAGCTCTCAGTGCCCTGTTTACGACCTTGGGTCGTAGCTATGTGCCATTGGGTGACATGTGATGGCATAACTAAAAATCTGGCGAAATTCATCATCTCAAGAGTAAGCAGTCAAGCATCAACTGATATTCACTTAAAATATGGAAGGATTTGCAAAAATCTATAGATCAAAATAACTGAAAAAATCATTGGACAAAACGGTGCTCTTAAAATACAAAACTGGTTCAATTGAGTTCACAAATTGAGCCACACAAATTCAGCATAATCTCCTCTCATAAAATCAACAATTCAAGGAATCAAAACTATGATCTAATTGATTGATGCGGTCTTGAAAACCTCTTGGAAATATTAGTAAAAAATACTCAAAAAATCAAAGGGAAAAGCTCTTGGAAACTAGATCAAATTATGCATGGATGATGCCTTCAATTATATGGATCAAGAGGGATCAAAGTAGATTCGAAAGATCAATGATCTAATCATCAAATGATGAAGATAACTTGCTATACTTGAGAATTTACAGCAACAAGAATCAATAAGAATAAAAAAAAATGGAAGAGATCTTACTCAATTGTTGAAGCCTTCAAGATTAGATCATCGATAGCTTGAATTTGAGCTTTGAATCACCGTAAATGGAGTAGTGAGGGAGCTTCAATGGAGTTTTCTCTCAGCTTAGCATGAAGTCAATTTTCTAGACAGAGAAAGGAAGAGGAGAAGTGACTTGAGTGTGCCACTATGAGTGAAGAGAGAGAGTGGCGTGCTATTTAGAGAAAGAGCGGATGTGAACTCTTTTGAAAATGAAGACTCAAGAGGGTATTTATAGGCTTCTAAAGTGTAGAGATACTTCTAGATTGACCCTTCATGTCATCATCTAGTGGCTACAAAGAGAGACTTAATCCTAGCCCACCATCCACCATCATGTCATCAAGATGTGTGGTATGGATTTAAAAACCTTTATCTTCCTTTAATTCACTCCAATTTCTCTTATAATCATAATAGCCATGCTCTTTTATATTTAACTGAACCAAAAACCAAGATGGAAGGTATAACCTTGTAGCAATTTGACAAAATTCTAGCAAAAAGAAAATTTCAAAAGTTCCCTTCATTTTATAAGAGCGTCGGGCTAATGAAATCTTGCTACACAAGTGAGGTGGTTAATTGCACATTTACTATAGCCCTTTAGGGTTGGGCTTGTAATTACAAACCCTATACCCTTTCTAGAAACCTTCGCACATGTGCACAAAAATGACTTTTCCAAAATCAAAATATTTCATAAAATTCCAAAATTCAATGCCCTTCAGTTAATCAATCCAAATGCAGAAGGACAGAGGGATCCCCTAGGGGGTTGAAGTCAACTCCACATCATCCTCCACATGGGATGATGTGGGACCCCCTAGGCCTCTACATGGACAACCATTGGCCATTTGGGTGTCCCATGTGGGTCTCGGTGGACTGTAGTTATTTGTCATTTATTGTAAACAATTATAAAAACTGCATTTTCTTGCAAAGAAAAAACCAGCAAAATTCTAAAAAATCATTTTAATTATTTTCCATCAAAAAAATACATATTGTCATTGTTTAAAAACAATTACAAGGGAAATTAAGATCCTTGGAGTTGAATTATGAATCAAAGCACACCACTCGGCTAGACTCAGAATCCAAAGCCACCTTCCCACATGACCCAAATTGTATAATTAGCGGTTCATGATCTTAGTCTATCAAAGTTAGACCAATGAGTTACTCTGAATGCCCAAGTATCAGTGGATTTCTGGTGCACCCCCTAAGGACATGCACACACATGGTTCAGGGGTTTCTCTCTTGGAACATGTGAATACCCCTTAGCAGTGGATCCTTAGAAGAGAGGCTTCCCATGCATTGCGATTGTATATACACATGCTACGAGATAGTTCTAAGAGTCACGGATTTAGGCCAATGCCCCCTATTGGACCTATCTTTCCCGTACAGGGGTATTTTATCATCGAGCTCATATTACATAATCACGTAAACATATAAATCGTATTGCCTTGGCCCATTACTTAGTCACGAGGCACAAACATAATAACTGACTACCTTGACAAGAGGTAACCCTCAACCGTCTCGGTACCTCCATGTATATAAATCCTCCTCATGACTCACTCGGGGTTTCATGACTCTTGATCCTAGTGCGCCAAGATCTTAGAGTCATGTCGCTCTTTTACTTCCATTGAAGTTAAAAGTTGTTGAAAATATAAAATTTTAAGTCCTTGAAAGGACATAATTCCAACAGATATTGGGTTTCCTATCTTGTGGGATTATAAGATATTGAGTTTCTTATTTTATGGGATTATACTTTTAATGAGATTTGTTTCAAAAAATGTAACTTTATAAATCTCTGGTAAACTAGAGTAATCCGTATGAATGTGAGACTGTTTTACCCTCTATAGACGTAGACACCATTATCGGACCATGTATATGCCATGTTGATCTCTTTCTCTCTCCCTCTCTCTCTCTCCACTGCGGGTTCTCTCTCTATTATCTATTTCTTTTATTGTAATTTTCACATAGTATCAGAATAAGACGATTGATCTCCAGTGTTCTATTGCTAACAGGCAACAGGTTCCTCACGGTGTTCTTCTTACGATCCATGACTTGGATCGTTCATTGTTTGGACAGCAGCTGCATTCAAGTAACATTGGGCATGGTCGTTCATCTCCTTTTGTAACACTTTAGCTAGTATTTGGGTATCAACTGCGCACCATAACTTTTCCTCTGCCCCTTTTAACATTGATGACGGTTTAATGAGAAAAGTAGCCTTGTCAAAAGAAACCAACGAGCAAGAGAGTTAGCTAATGAAAGGGGAGCTTTGAGAGGATTTTTTCTTTCAAAACTTATGATGGATCAACACTCTCTCTCTAACAGATCTTGCACGCATCTTAGCACCCACAGGCTGTTGGATGCAGATTGGTGATTTCTAGAGAGAGAAACAACAATGCTCATTGGGGTTTTCTGTTGGTTCTAATTGAGACATCTTCTATTATTTAATCGCCGTTGTTTACTACCGATTGGGTTAGTTTTCTGGTTCCTCTTAAGTTTTCTTAATGGCAAGTTCAGAACCTAGCTCCAGTATGAAACTTACTACTGTTCTTTCGAATGAATCTTGCTTGATCAAAAGTTGTTTCTCGTTCTCACTCTGGGAGATCTAAACTTGGGCACATTAATGGGAGGAAAAAGGCTTTAAGCAAGGATGATCACTCATTTGAATTCCATGGAACCTAATCTTTCAGAAATTTTTACTTTTGCTGAGAATACCCAAGATTTATAGATCTCCATTGAGAAAATGTATGGCCAACAAAACTATGTCGCTCAAATTTTCCATTTAAAATAGGAAATTTTTCAAACAAAACAAGGGGATAAAACAATCACTGAATATATTGGCAATCACTGAATATATGTGGGATTAAAGAATGAATATGAATCCATATGGAGTCAAATTTTAATGACCTAGGAATTTTCGTCATTTAGCATTGTTTTTGCTACTATTTAATACGAGGAAGCTCGGAAGAAAATCATGAATCTTGATTTCAGAACTTCTGAATGAACTGTTGAGAAATCTACCATGTTGCTAATAATAAAAAATTATGAAACAAAAAACCTCAAAATAGTGGTGAAGGCAAAAGCTCTTACAATTATCGCAGTGGTGGTAGAGGTCGAGATAATAGAAAAGCCCACCGATAATAGGACATCCAACATATCTACTGCTCAAGCCACAACTACTCAGACCCATCACTGCAAATGCAATTATTGTCAGCAACTAAGTAACATAAGTGGTTGTTCTTCTACACAGAATCCCCCTTCCTCACAAAACATAGGTACTCCTTGTACTTTTATGTCTTCTTGTGGCACTTTTTCTTGGATAATAGACTCGGGGTCACGGATCATATGACTAGTAGCTTAATTGCATATCCAATTTCAAAAAAATTGGTAATATGAACCTTGTGTTTATTGACCATGGTTCTTTGATTGTTATTCATGGTATTGGTAAGACCAATTTTTCCACTAAGTCTCATAACTCTGAAGTTCTATTTATTCCATCATTCCCTTCTAACTTGACGCCTGTTACTAGAATTACTCAAAGCATGAAATGCAAATAACTTACTCTCCATTCTGTGACTTTTCAAGATCAGATCACAGGGAAGATTAGTAATAGAAGACTGTCTCTTAGGCAATGTCTATTTAAACAGGAGAATAAGGCTTTGATTGCCAGTTGAGATAATTTTTCTTTCAACAAATTATTGCCTTGAAGATTTAGACACCCTTCCAATATGGTTTTTAAAATTTTAATTCCTTCTTTATCTTTAAACTCTCATTCTTTTGAAATCTGTTAATTCTTAAAACAAACAAGACTTCCCTTTCAGTCTTCTATGCATGTTTCAAAGGAACCCTTTTATTAGATACATTCTGATATGTGGAGACCAAGTCTAGTCGATTCTTACGCTGGTTTAAAATATTTTGTTGCTTTTATCGATGATTGATATCACACTACTTGGGTATATTTATTTAAATTAAAAGCATAAGTTTTTCTTAAATTCAAAGAATTTTCCATTCTGATTTCCAATCAATATAATACCAAGATTAAAATTTCGCTAACTGATAATGGCACAAAGTATGTGAACAAGGTTTTTCTGAGCATTTATGTAACCTAGGTATTATCCATTAAACATCATGTATTGGGACACCTCAATAGAACGGCGTTGCTTAAAGAAAAAATAGACATCATTTGGAAGCTATGAGGTCTTGAAGAAGTAGTGTATATGAGTCTTCCTCCTAGCAACTCAAAGAAAAAGAGAAAGGTCTTATATGCAAATTGGAGAAGATCTTGTATAGACTTAAACAATCACCTTGTACATGGTATGCCAAACTCAATTTAGCTTTGCTAAGTTTTGGGTTTCTAAGAAGTTCAATTGATTCTTTGATGTTTGTAAAAAAAGGGTACTTCAGATAACCAGTTGTACTCATTCAAGTTGATATTATCATTACAGCTGATGATAAAGAAAGAATGATGAATTTTAAAAATTATCTTCATAAGAAATTTGTCATCAAGGATCTAAGTCAACTAAAGTATTTTCTTGCCACTAAAGTGACACATTTAAAAAAACGACTCTACATTTCTCAGAGGAAATGTGCCTTAAATTTGTTGAAAGAAACTAGGAAAGAAATGTGCCAATGGGTTTAACTTCTAGTTTTCCAATTTCTTTCAACAAGTCTAAGACATATTTTTTTTGAAAAATGGAGAGTCATTTTTTTTAATGTGCGACTTGACTGCCAAGAAAATACTTTAATTGACCAAGGTCCTTGATGTCAAATTTCTTGTGAAGATAATTTTTAAGTTCCATGATGCTTTCTTTATCATTAGTTGTAACGATAATATCATCAACATAAATGAGTACAACTGTTGTACCTAAAGTTCCCATTTTCATGAACATCGAAGAATTAGTTGAACTTCTAATAAACCCAACACTCATCAAAGCTGGGCTGAGTTTGGCATATCATGTACGAGGTGATTGTTTAATTCCATACAAGGCCTTCTTTAATTTGCATGCAAGACTTTTTTCTTTTCCTTTAGAATGGTGAAGAGGAAGACTCATAATTTAACAGGAAATATGATTTTGATCAGGATAGGAATCTGCATGGTAAGTATAAAAATCTTGAAGTCTAGAGGAAGATTGAGTGATATGAGAAGACCTGCCCAAGGGGGGATTAGGTAGGGCCACAACCACGACGGAATCTTCTTCTTCTAAACCAGTTTAGTGAGTTTCAAAGGTATCTTCATCTTCGGCTTAATCATCGTGACTTGTTCTGAGTGTGTTGGATACATCACTAGTACCAATATTAAGCAAGAAAAAATGACATATTGAACACTCCCCCTAAGTCCTATTTTCCAAACCACTCTCCAATGTATCATAAAAATAGGACTTTGTTTCAACAAGTTGAACATCTCGAAAAATATACATTTTTCTGATTGTGAGATCATAGCATTTGTATCCATTTTGAGTAGAAGAGTATCCAAGAAAGATACATCTCTTGGAATAAACACAAATGGGACAAATTATTATTTTTATTTTCAAAACTGCAAGGAGAGATTTATCTTTAAGATTTTACTCGGGAGTTTATTACTCAAGTAGCAAGCAGTTAAGATAGCTTCAAGCCAATAAATTTTTAGAACATGCATTCGAAACATCAAAGACCTTGTAGCTTCCAAAAGGTGTCTATTTATTTTTTTTCAACAACTCCATTTTGTTGAGGTGTTCCACACATAATGTTTGGTATATAATACCAAGATTACATAACACAAGAAACAATTTTGTTTTTAATTTCAATAAATATACCCAAGTAGCACGAGCCCAATCATCAATGAAAATAACAAAATATTTAAAGATGACATAAGAATCAACTGGGGTTGGTCCCCACACATCAGAATGTATCAAATAAAAAGGTTCCTTTGAAACATGCATAGAAGATTGAAAATGAAGTCTTGTTTGTTTTAAGAATTTACAAGCTTCACAAGAATGAGAATTTAAAGATAGATACTGCATTAAGATTTTAAAACCTTTATTTAAAGGGTGTCCAAATCTCCAATCCAACAATTTATTAATATCAAAATTATGTTGACTGACAACTAAAGCTTTATTCTCTTGACTAAATAAATATAACCCATGAGACAGTCTTCCTTCACCAATCTTCCTTCCCATGGCCCGATCTTGGAAAGTCACAGAGTTGGTAGAAAAAATAACATTACAATTCATGCTCTAAGTAATTCTATTACAATTCATGCTCTGAGTAATTCTACTAACAGACGTCAAGTTAGAGGAAACGATGACATAAAAATAACTTTAGAGTTATCAAACTTGGAGAATAACTTGGTCTTACCAACACCATGGACAAGAATCAAGAAACCATTAGCAATAAACACAAGGTTCGTATTTTCATTATTTTTTAGGTCGGATAGACACTGTAAGTTACCAGTTATATGATCTGTGGCTCCTGAGTCAATTACCCAAGAAGTATCCTTAGATAATGAAGACATGGAAGCATAAGGGTTACCTATGTCCGAGAATGAAGAAGGATCCTGTATAGAGAAAGAACCAGTGTTGTTACTTGGTTACTGATAATGATCACAATTGTACTTATGGGTTTGAGTTTGAGTGGTTGCGGTTTGAGTGGTAGGTCTGTCGGTTGTCCTATAATTAATGGACCTTAAGTAAGGGTAAAATACCCAACACTTATCATTCACTTGTCTCATATTATTGCAGTGATCACATCTAGGACTCGCTCTATTACTACGACCCCGTTCGCCATCGCAATAATTGTTAGGGCCTGTACCTCCAGCATTATTTTGAGGCTTTTTTATTTCATATTCCTCATTATTAGCAACCACAAAAGATTTCTAAACACTTTCTTCAGAGGTTTTAGAATCAAGATTCATGATTTTCTTCATAGTTATGTGTCCATGTTTAGCTTCTCCAAAGAATGAACGTGAAACATCATTCGACCAAGGAAGATAATTAAGTCTATTCAAAATAACAAAGTTTCATGCTAGAGTTATTTTCTGAATCAGCCATGTATAACGAGATAAAGGGAACCAGAAGAATGACCAGATTACTAGCAAAAAAAATTAAGGGATGGACAATGCATCAATATGAACCAACGAAATACCAAAAACAGTAGAAGTTGCAATCGGATATTCTTGGTTGAGTCCCAAGATCAATAGAGAGATTCAGTCAAAAGCTTGCTCTCGCAAAGCAATGGCTACTTTGTGGGTCCTCGACTTTTCTCATGATGTATTTAGAGGGAAAACGGGAAGAGCCGATGCAATCAAATTATTGACGATGAGAAAGCAAACTAAAATAGGGACAGCTTGCAAACAAAGCAAGTCTTGCAAATTGTTTATGGGTTTGTATTATCATGATATCATGTAGAATTTGCAATAAAGGAAATAATGACAAGAGAGAAAAAGATCAACAAGACATATACATACATGGTTTGGCAATAGTGCCTACATCCACGGAGGGTAAATCAGTATCTCATTCAAAAGGATTACTTTGGTTTACCAGAGAATTTATAGAGTTACAATTATTGTTTTTTAGAAAACAAATCTCATTACAACTGTATTCCCACAAAATAAGAAACTCTCAATATAGGAAACTTTATATCTTGATGTTATAACCGTCAACATTTCCTTACGTTTTCTGGAGCTCTATGTATGCCTTGCATTTTGTTTTCCTTGAATTCCAAGCATGTTTTCCTTGGTTTCTTATAGTAGTTTGTTTCCAATGCCTTTTTTACTTTATTTCCATAAATTTTTAGTCTTTCTTGTTAAGCTGATCCTCAAAACCATCTACGGTTTGCTCTAGCTCTGTACATTGCTTTCTCTAGAAAGATTGTGTGAAAAAAACATGACATCCATAAAGAAAACCCCTCGACCTTTATTTTCCATATGTCAAAGGCATTTACAAGGGTTAATTGAACATATGCATATTATAAAAATCCTAAAATATCCTGTGCGAATTTTGGATACACGGTAGTGCAGGAATCCGCCAGGGGCATTTCCAAATAAACCTTCGCAAAAATTTTTCATGAGTCTCTGTATGTGTTGTGTGTGTGTATATAACTCATATGAAAGATTAAAATGCATGTTAATGGGTGCTGCCAACTTGGATTAATATTAAATCACATGGGTCTCATCACAAGGGTTGCTCAACTTTAAATGGAGTCAGCAGCAATGATCAAGGGGATCAAAAGAAATGGGACGAAAGGAATTATCATTAGATGTAGGAAAAGAATGTATATGTTTCAAATAAGGATATTTCTTACGTTAATGGATAATCTTCCACTATATGCTTCTATCTCCAGTTACCAAAATAACTAAACAGGTATGCACAGATGCAGACATGAATATGCTCTTTTACCACAAAGTAATTATGTGGGAACAGCTCATTGTTGTTTCCAGATTAGTTGGGCAATTGTGAAGAGATTGGCAACCTTGGAAATGCACTTTCCTGCATCATTAGCTTAATTGTGCAGGTAGCCATGCATGGAGATTGTTGGAAGATTTTCATGCTATGCAAGCGTATAAGTGCATTTATTCTTGTAATAGACGGTATCTTCATCATTTGCAATAGATTTCTTGACGTGTATTTTCAGCATTCCTAAACATGATGTGTACCCATATATAAGGTATTAGAAGGCCCCAGCTAAATGTAATGTTATCCAGAAAATTTTCTTTTCCCTTGCTTTGTAGCAATTTCATGCAAATGAACTTGCATTAAATAGAGACTTTCCACAGGGTGGAAGCGAAATGATATTGTAGATGGTATCACTAAAATGAATGGGCATACTTCCGACTTTGCCTTGCTAAGGGTTCAAGATTTTGTTGAACATAACAATGTAAAATATAAGTTGTACATACTTGTGAAACCTTTGTATCACGTCCCCAAATAACCAATCCCCCCCCAAAAAATAAAAATAAAAAAATAATAATAAAAAAAGAGCACACACACGCACAACATGGTAAAGCAAGTACATTAATTGAACATACTTGAGAAAGCCTTCTATCAAACAGTGTACGAAAAACCGGCCGATCTAACCGTCAACCGCCTGGTTAGATCGGATCCGACCATTGGCCAATTCCGGTTTTGAGCGGTAGTGGTGATCAACCGGTGTTTGAAAGTTTAAATTTACTATTACTTCACATTTGTAACAAATGCTTCGGGATGGCGTATTGGTATTGGTTAATTACATTGCATTGGTTAGCATTTACTATTTAATTGCTTATTAGACCCACTAATCAATATGGCGGCATTTACTATGTATTTTAAAAAAAAGGCCTATATTGTATATAACTTAATTTTTTCTTTATTTTCTTTAAAAAAAAAGAGTTGGTCAAGTTGATTTTTTAACACTATTTTAATATTTTACATTATGGTAAAGATTAAAAAAAAAATTGGTAATTGATATTCACTTTTATATTTTCCCATCCTTTTTAGAAAATTTTGAAAATAACCCTAGGCAGAAATCGATTCATTGAAATCCATTTTTTTCATTAACTTTCAACTTCATTTGAGTGTGTTTTGTTTTAATGATATTTTTTATATGCTTTTTATATTTTAGTATTTTTTTTATATATCTTTTTCTTTTTTTGCAACACTTTTTTGATCGTTCGTGACTTGCCCGGTTAGAGTGGTTGAATCGGCCGATTGACCAATTAAACCGGTTAAATCGCTTATGAGCTCATAACTAGTTAACCATTTCGGTTCGATTTTGCAAACATTGATCTCAACACATCTATTTAATCTTAGTAGCAGATTATGCCAAACCCATAGATCTTGTTTCCAAGCCATTTCATATTCACGGGTTCAAATATATTCCATCCTTTTTTTGATCAAAACATTGTAAAGTATATGGTTTTCTGGATTTCCATTAACATCGGGAAATCCTATCATGCTTTCTACAATATAAATAGTAAAACTGGAGGTAAGAGGCAAGGATTGAACAGTGGAACAGAGGAATAAGCACAAATGGTACTTGATACTAGTGTTTGTAAAATCGAACCGGAGTGGTTAATCGATGATGAGGCTGGGAGCAGTTCAAACCGGAACCATACTAACCGGAGCGGTTAACCGGACTAAGCAGTCAAGTAGATTTTTTTTTAAAAAAAAAAGATCAAAACCTCCCAAAAAATATGAAAAAATAGAAAAACTTAGATTAAGTATATATCTTATAAAAAACAAATTGAAACAACTTTTTATATAATTTAATATTTGAATATTATGGAGATATGCAAGACTATTTATAATTTCACATAAATTCAATTGATGAAGTTACAAAGTCCAACTACAATGGATGATGCAACAATATATGCTTCTATATTGTTTTAATGTTGATGTTGAAAAAGGTTGTTTTAATGTTGAAAAGCCCCATCTATAATGTTTTAATGTTGAAAAACCCCATCTATATTGTTTTAATGTTGATGTTGAAAAGGTTGAAGACCCTTTAATACGGTTTAGAATTGGGTTTGAAAGCGTATCTTTTTGTAGCATGATGTTTCCAGTTTTTCGAAAGGTTGTGAGTCAAGGTAGTAAGAGAGAGCACCTCATTTATTCAGTAACTTGGTTATCAAATGCAGAGTGTGGGTCAAGGTGTGAAGTGTTGCTTCAAATGGCCAAATCAAATATTTTAAAAAAATATGGTCAAGTTGATTTTCAAATGGCCAAATCGATTTTGAAATGGCCAAACCTCAATTAGTCAGTAACCTTTTGAGTTGGCATGAAGAAAAAAAAAAAATGTAAGACAACAACTTTAAAATTTAGAATTAAGAAGCATATATATATTTTAAAAAAGCAGGTTAATTTTTTATCCATTTCAGCATGTGGAAACATGAGATATAAGTAAAACACTTTTTAGTTTATACATATTTTCTTCATAGAGGCTAATAAACAGATTTAAGGAGTATGAAGTTGCAACAAATAGCTTGTAACAAATAAAAAAAAAATAGAAGAAAATATCAAAACTAAACAAGAAGTTGAGAACTATTAATACACCAAAAATAACCTTAAAAAGAAATAAAAAAATTTTCTCATATTCACCACAAAAAAATATTTTTATAAAAAAATACATAACATTAAAAACAATCCAACAAGGTCACCAAAAATATATAACATTAAAAAGAAAGAAATATTTTTTTTCTTATATTCATCACAAAAAAACATATTTTGTTAAAAAAAAATATGACATAAAAAACAATCCAACAAGCTCACCAAAAATATATAAAATTAAAAAAAAGAAGAAGAATATATTTTTTTTTTCTCATATTCATTACAAATAACATATTTTTATAAAAACAAAACGTAATTTTATTAAAAACAATTTTTTAAAAAACAAACCCTAAAATTGAGCCAAAGAACACCTAAACTTTAGAGTCAAAATCAACCCCAAATCTTTTATTTTTTGAAGAAATTGATATGGGGATGTGATAGATACTTCATTTAAGATTCAAATGCCTTAAATTTCATGAAGATTCATTTACTATTGAGATCGTTATTCAAAAAATTTCGGATTTTTCACTTCACGAAAATTTCAGGAAAAAAACGCAACAAAAGAAAAATCGATATAAAAACATTTAATCAATAGTAAATCAAAATGAGTAGTTTATTTGATAGATGAGGCCTTTATGATCAAACTTCAGTGATGAATTCGATAAAAATTGATCAATTGATCGATCAGAAATCAATTTGTTTGGATAAAAAACAGTTCTTCGAGCAGCAGTACTTCGGGCCCAAAAAAACCTCAAATCTTCACCGTTTTGGAAAAATGGAAATATGTAAACGTTGAATCCATCAACAATAAATCAAAGCCCTCCATTTTTATGAAAATCTATGAAGTATTGAAGCTGCATTTGATAGAATGGCGAAAATTTCTAATTTTCAAAAATCTCCATTTCATTGCAATCCGCCAAGAACTCTTTGTATTTCGACTTTTGATTCAATAATCGATGTTTTATAGAAACTTTCAGGTGTATAACATCAATAGTTGACCAAGAAAACAAAAAAAACCAAAAAATGGAATAAACAAAAGCTGCAAAATCTTGTTATGTGAAAAATAACATGCCAGTGTCAAATAACGGCCATTATTTGATGCGTTGAAAACGACATTATATTAAGCGTTAAAATGATAAACCGGATCGGTTAGGAAAAACCAGCCGGTTTAGAATAAATACCGCCGGTTCGACCTCGAACCGACCGGTTTTGGTGCCAATTTTTTTTTGGATAGTACCGTCTTATGAGATGTGCCGTAAAACAGGCCCTAATCGGACTCATCACCCCGCGATCTAACCTGCCGGTTCCAGTTCTAACCGGCCCATTTTGCGAACACTGGGCTGCACACAATGGATAACCTATCCGAAAGTGTACAGAGAGGATCATGAATTTTCATGGACTCTAAATGCGGATAATTTCAAAGATGACATAACTTTTAATATATATCATTTTCTATCGACACCTTTTGTCTTTGCTAACATAACGAATTTCATCTTTCCTTTGAGGTTTTCCTTGACCGAAAACATGCGGCATTATTTCCCTGCATACCCAACTTAATTTATGAGTTTTACAAATGAAAAGCTCTTGATGCTGCTAATGCCATATATAATTATTATATCTTTTTTCACTTTTTTTTTTTTGGGTTTTTGTTTTTTTCTTTTAAAGCCTACCACTTAAACCAAATTGCACCTCCTAATTAGTATTGTATAAGCATATGATATAGCTTCGTAAACTTGTTTTAGTTCTACCATAAATATTGAGGCCCATTTGAGTGGCCCAATAAGTATTGTCAAGGGAATGAAGTTATTTGTTAATGGAGGGATGTTAGTTTTAATTTTTATTTTTACTTGGGAGCTAGTTTTTCGTCGGACTGTTCAAGGAGCACACCCACTCTGCCACCTCACAAAAGTAGGGGTGGCGAGCTGGACACTCGAAAAGACAATATGGGACCCAGACCCGACTGGACCCGATGTTTCCAGACTTCGACTTGGACACGATTGGACCCGAAAAAGACCCGATCTAAAAATAAAATGAAAATATTTAAATGTTATTTTAAATATATATGCATATTATTTAAATATTATGACTAAAAATATATAATATATTTATTTAAATATTAATTTAATATTATATATTAAATATTATTTATATAATAACACTATTCGTGTCGAGTCCACATAGACACGGACCCAAGGCCGGGCCCGAATAGTGTTCAGGTCCAACTTTTGGACCCCGACCTGACCTGCTGGGTCAAATTCTTGGACCCATACCCGGACTTGGGTCAGGTCCGGGTTCATTTTTTTTTAGTTTTTTAAAATCCGTTTTGATCGATCATCAATCTTATTACTTTTCACTGGAGTAAATCCCTCGCCAGTTCACTTTGGTCTAATCTTTATAATGTATTTTGATGGGTACAAACTTCTAAGCGGGTAGCAAACCTATTGTAGTGGGACACGGAAATATGATGTGAGACCCCAACTCAGACCACCCAAATCCGAATATTATTTGGGTCCAAGATTTGGACCTAGACCCGACGCATTTGGTACAATTTTTATACCCCTAACCCGACTTAGGTCGGGTTTACCCGTTGAGTATCGGGTCAGTTCCGGGTGCATAGCCACCCTTACCTTTATTAAGTGTTTGAAAACTTTGCTCAAGTGATAAGCATTTCCTTTAGGGCGTGGTTGCATGTCAACATGTTTCACAGCATTTTTAGTTTATAAAAAGGATACTTTAACCATTTTAAAGTAAATCCTAAGTGCATGTAGTATTTTGGACTTGTCCCCGCCCTGTGGAACTGGCATGAATTACTCAAACTCAACAGGCCTGTTGAGTCCGAGAGGGAACCAGCCAAAGGCCAGTTTTTATATTTTATCATTATAACTTGTACATACTTGACATACTCGACCGAGTTTATACGGACAACTTGGACCAGGGACCCAACCGGGTCGTGGGTCCGAGTCTTGTTTCTGAACATTGACAACCAGAGGAAATCTAACTTTTTTAAAAAATCACCATTTTAGCTGCAATTGGTGCATTTAATATCTGGTATTATAAACTATAAGATGGTTTACCTCTTCAACAGCAAAGTCATATTAATTCTAAAGCCAATAGATGTGAAATCAAGGAGCTCAAAACGTAAGAAAATCAAAGAAATTTTTTTGGGATTTTAAGCCAAAGATACCCCTAATCTGCCCTGTTAAATTTATTCACAAAAAA
The DNA here is from genome assembly GCF_054954075.1 of Amborella trichopoda. Lineage (NCBI taxonomy): Eukaryota > Viridiplantae > Streptophyta > Magnoliopsida > Amborellales > Amborellaceae > Amborella > Amborella trichopoda. Next base: position 34,124,900 of record NC_142343.1, read on the forward strand.
AGAAGAAAGGAACTCAGAGGATATACGTGGTTCAGCTATATACAGGCTACATTCACGAGGAAAGAAAAAATATGGTTTTATTATATTTATCTCTGATAGCCTCCTTACCATTTCTAAGTTGATAAGAAGATCCAAAAAATAAAGGAAATATTCAGGCAAACTGTTTTTATACAGTATACCACCTGTATACACGGTATGCCAGCTCTACACGGTATACCAACTGTACAACGTTTTAATACTCTCCCTCAAGTTGGTGCAAAAATATTTGAAGTAGCCAACTTGCTAAGAATCTGTATAAGCCTCTATTTTCCTACAGCTTTAGTAAAGATATCTGTAAGTTGATTTTCACTGTTGATGTATGGAGTTTGAATTACTTTAGCTTGAACTTTTTCCCTGACGAAATGACAGTCAACTTCGATATGTTTAGTTCTTTCGTGAAAAACTGGCTTGGAAACAATGTGGATTGCAGCTTCATTGTCACAATACATTTTGACTGGAGAACCATGTATAAAACCAAGTTATTGAATGATAGCTTTAGGCCATATAAGTTCACAAGCAGTGGAAGTCATAGCTTGATATTCTGCTTCAACACTAGAACGAGCCACAACATTTTGTTTCTTGCTATTCCAAGTAACAATATTTCCACCAACAAATGTGCAGAAACCAGTAGTCGATTTTCTATCTGATGGGTTCTCAGCCCAATCAGCATCACAATGCCCAAGAATATCAACTTGACGATTTTTATGCATCCAAATTCCATTACCAGAAGAGGTATCTTATGATCTTTTTGACAGCTTCCATATGAGAAATACGAGGAGCATGCATGAATTAGCTATCCATACTTACAGCCTAAGTTATATCCGGTCTTGTGATGGTTAAATATATTAATTTTCCTACCAACCGTTGATACCTTCCAATATCTTTAAGAGGTAAACCGTCTTCAATAGTTAACTTAGAATTCATTTCAATGGGAGTCTCACAAGGTTTAACTCTTAATTTGTCAGTTTCTTTCAAAAGATCAAGAGTATATTTCCTTTGGGAGAGAAAAATAACTTTTTTTGAATAAACCACTTGAACTCCCAAAAAATACCATAGTTTGCCTAATTCCTTTAGGTCGAATACATGGTGGAGGTAATTCTTAAGATGAGTAATACCTTGGGCATCATCTATAGTGACAATGATATCGTCAACATAAACAAGAACCACAACACTTCCATTTTCCCCTTTGTTTTACAAACATAGATGAGTTTGCATTACATCTTTTTAAATTATATTTTTCCAAGGAAAAGCTTAACTTTGCGTACTAGGTCCTAGGGGATTTGTTTAGGCCATAAGTAGCTTTTTTTAATTTGCACACAAGATTGGATTTTTCATGAGGGTGTTCTTGAAGAATTTTCACATAAACTTCCTCCTCAAGGTCCCCTTGCAGGAATGCATTTTTATCGTCAAGTTGATACATAAGTCAATCATAATTAGCGGCAATTGATAATAAAACCCTGACGGTATTCATTTTAACAATAGGAGCAAATGTCTCCTTATAATCTTCGTCGTAGGTTTGGGCAAACCCTTTAGCAACAAGTCGTGCCTTGTATCTTTCTATAGTTCTATAAATCCATTTATCCCCAACCACCTTTTTCCCTTTGGGTAATTTGACTAGTTCCCAAGTTTCATTTTTGTCGAGAGCCCAAAGCTCTTTTACCATAGCCTTTTTCCATACAGGATATGAAGAAGCCTCTTGGAAGCTAGCATGTTCTTAAATGGCAGATATACAACAAAGATACAGAGACATTGGAATAGTTAACAAACTTCTGAATTGGGTAATTGGTGGAAGCATTAAAAATGTGAAAATCATGATACTTACTTGAGAGTTGAACATTTCTTCGAGGACGACTGGTTCCCACTTGGGGATCAGATGGTGAGGGATTGGTTTCTTAAGTTTCTTCATCATTTCTAGCTTCCACATCCTTTTGAATAATATGATTGAGTTTGTTCTCCACAGAGTCTTCACTTGAAATCAAAGGCATCACATGATTCTCCCCCTGAACCTTAATTTCCTCATGAATGGGAAGTTGAGGAAAGTAAAGTTCATTTTCTTAAAAATAACATCACAGGATATAATAACAGTTTTTGAAAAATTATCATAGTAATTATATGTCTTTTGAGTGCTACTATATCCAAGAAACATGCATTTCCTTGCCTTTGGACTTAATTTATCATAATTTTGATTATGAACGTAACATGTACAACCAAAAATCTTCAAGTGTGATAGAGAACTTTTCTTTCCCTTCAACATTTCAACTGGCGTTTTTTCTTGCAAAAATTTATTTGGCCATCTATTTATGAGATAGCAAGCGGTTAAAACCGCATCACTCCAAAAACATTTAGGGACATTGTTTTGGAACAAAAAAATCCTCTCAACTTCAAGTAAGTGTCTATTCTTGCGTTAGGTTATTATGTTTTGTTGAGGGGTACCCACACAAGAGGTTTTGTGAATTATTCCATTATCTTTGATAAAAGAAGAAAAAGAATTGTTGACATATGCACTTCCATTATCAGACTATAAAATCTTAATTCTAACGCCATACTGAGTTTCAATCGTCTTAAAAAATTCTTTAAAGGTAAGAAAAACTTGATCCTTAGAATGAAGTAAATAAACCCAAGTATGTCTAGAAAAATCATCAATAAAGATCAAGAAATATCGATGCCCACGATATGAGGTAACAGGAGCTGGACCCCAAACATCGAAATGAATCAAACTAAAAATAGATGATGATTTTTTGTCATAAGTTTTAAAAGGCAATCTGATTTACTTAGCATAACGGCAACTATAACAGTTTTTAGAATCCAAGTATAAACTAGGAAATAATTAACCAAAAACTTTGTGTGATGGGTTGCCAAAACACCAATGCTACATTTGACAAGCAGTTACCTTCTCCTTTGAAGTCAACAAAGCCTTGCAATTTGTATCCAACCATCCCTCACTAATCTTCCTCCCCGTGGCCTGGTCCTGAAAAATAACATTGGTCAGGCTAAAGATGATATTACAATTGTGAGTATGAGTTATTTTACTGATTGAAAGAATATTTGATGAAAATCTCGGTAAAAATAGAACATCTGACTTGGAAGAATTAGTGAAAAATTATATTTTTCCACTTCCTTCCACAGCTACAGTAGAGCCATTGGCAATGGTAACAAGACCATTTTTAGAAGATTTATCAAAAAGTACCAGCCATGTGGTCTATGGCACTTGAGTCAATAATCCAAGAATCAAAAGACTGAGAGAGAAATGATGTATTACCTCGGACATTGATGGAATCTTGTGAATTTGAAGCAGTAGAGGTTTTACTAAAATTTTGAACAAGTTGTGCCAGCTTCTCAAGAGATTGTTAGATATTATTTTCAGCAATGTTGAAAGCATTCTTTTTTCTAAAAAATTGTTTTTTCTATTCAGGGTGGAGTTTCCAACAATTATCTTTAGAGTGTCATTTTCTACATTCAGATCAATAGGGACGATTTGAATTTCATCCTTTACCACGAGTAATAAAAACCTTGTAACCAGGAAAATTTTTCAACACCCTCATTAGCTTCAGATTTCAAGGCAGATCGGTTTAGATTATCTTTCGGAGTTTCAGTCATAACTTTTGTATGAGTTTCTTCTCTTGACACAATATTGCAAACAATGTTGAAATCAGACATGGTGGATGTGAGAAGAATTTGACTTCTAAGACTTTCATATTCATAACCAAGAACAGACAGAAGAGCAAATGTCATCTCTTGATCCTTTCTTGTAGTAAGGGTTACAAGATCGGTAATAGTAGGCAAATAGTATTCAAGTTGATCAAATAAACTATGTACATTACCAATTAATTCTCCAGTTGTTTGCTCACCTTTTTTTAAATTCATTATTTCTTGCTTAATTTGAAATATTTTGGAGGTATTATCTATTCTACCATAAACAACCTTGGCTTTATTCCAAATTGTAGCAGTAATATGAAGAAACTGAAATCCTGTAGCAATTTTTCTATCCATAGAATTTAATAACCAAGATTTGACTAAGTCATTATTGGTTTGCTGGTCTACATAGGATGGTCCATTTTTTTCAGGAGGTTTCTTAGAGCCGGTCAAATACCCCAACTTGTCTTTTCCACTTATAAATAATTGGATTGAGTTTGACCAAAAAAGATAATGTATCCCTCCTTTCAAGACCTCAGTAGTAATTCTGAGGTTTAGATTTGAGTCATTTGGGTTTGAATTTTCAATCATAATGAAAAAATAAATATAGTCAAAATAAAATCACTGACCGTAGGAGAGACGCACAAAAAATAAGGTTCAAAGAATATCCGTTGCTAATCTCTTTAAAATACCAAGACATTATTCAAATATAAAACCTTGCTCCTATATATTTTTAATATAATATGATCCCTTTGGTCCAAGTCTTTCTCCTTTTTTGCCAAAAAATCATAAACCTCCTTTCTCTGCTTTTACTTTTTCTCCTCTTCTTTCTTGCGAGAGAAGGAATCAAATTAAAGAGAATCGTTGGAGAGGTCACTGCATTCTCCCCTGCGAGAAGGGAATCTAGAAAGGAGGTTTGTTTGACATCAGTACCTTTTTATAGCAAAAAAAGGCTTCTCATGAAAAAGCTTTTGGAGGTTTGTTTATACAAACAGTCATATGCAGCAGTAGGTGCAATCGACGGGCAACACGGTAAGCCAGCTCTATACAGTATGTCAACTCTATACCGTTTTAACAAGCCCAAATTCACAACTGTGTGTTACAATCCTCTTGCTCCCTAGCAAACGATCTTATTGTATATTTTACCTTTTGATGTGTAAGCATTGTATCAGGGTTGGAGTTTGAGGGTCCCAATTAAGCTAAGGTACCATGATCTCTCCTACACACCCATGATAATCCCTCCAGGGCTGTTCATAGCCCAACCCAATCCAGTCGGGGCCGAATTGAACGAAGGGGGGTCCCTCAAATTAGCCCTTCAAATAGGCTTGGCCAAGGCCCTAGGTTGCTGAGCTAGGCCTCACCCAAGTCTAACCTAATCCGCACCATATCAGAGGACAAGCAAATACAAACTTGATCCATTGCCACCCCTATATTATTTTCGGAGTACAAATTGATACGTAGGTGCTTCACCAAGTCCAGGCCCTATCAGAGGACAAGCCAATACAAACTTGACCCATTGCCATCCCTATATTATTTTCGCGATCCAAATTAATATATAGGGGCTTCACCAAGACCGGCCCTATCAGACGACAAGCCACTACGAACTCTACCCATTGCCACCCTTATATTATTTTCGGAATCCAAATTGATATGTAGGGGCTTTAGCCTTTTATTTTTCTTTTGTCCCCACTCATCGATAAGGTGCCACAAGTGGATTTTCTAGGTCAGAAAAGTGGAATGGATGCCTTTGCTCTTGGTTTATTAAAGGCATTTGGCCTCATTAGATGGTAATGTAATCAAGGGATCATCATCTAGCGGCCTTCCTATCGCAGGGATGCTCACAAGATGAGACATGGAACTTGTGATATTTATCTTTGAGGAATTCCAACATATAAATTTTAAGCAATGTCATCGCATACTAGAGGGGTATTGCAGAAACTTTTGACTACTTTAGCTCCTATTGATGCATTTAGTTTTGGTGGAGGTTTTTATTAGGTTATCCACCTTATGCTATACAAGTAAATTTTGCATAGTCCTCGTGTTGGAAATCTTATGGTGGCTTGAACATCTATATTCAACTTTAATTATAAAATTTAAAATTCTAAATGCAGATCAAGGTGATCGATAAATATTTGTAAATCTTAAAAATATAATGTCTATATAACTTATTACAAGATGTATTATTTGTAGGATTTGTGATTATTTTTCTCCTTATATTTATAAATTTCCAGGTGGAGATAATCAATTGGGATGTTTTATCACTTTGGAACACTCTTTTATACTAGATTTTTGAGGTACACCTAACTTCCATAGTATAACATTGTAACCTCATATAAACCTGGATTGTAAACTATAAGACATTTTACCTCTTTCATAATAAGGCCACATTAATGTTATAATATATGCTATTTTTAGGGCATAATGGATAGAGTATATATTTTGTTATAATATATCCTATTTTTAGAGGATAAAATCGTAACGTTTTTAACAACCATAATGATCAAGTCCAGACGATAGATATAAAGGGTTTTGAATGTTTGAATCGTAATTTTGGATGAGTTATGATGTGAGGCTTTACTTACTTTGATATGGCTGCAGCTCTATCAATCCATTTTCCCAAAAGGAATTCAATGCCACTAATTCAAATAAGACGCGCTTCATAAAAAGGTCGAGAAAAAGTAAAAAAGGGAAAGCCGACTTCACCAAAATGAGTGTATCACAATCCATTAGGAAAAGCATGCAAATCAAGGGCCTCGATTTTCTTACCAACACTATACTATCTCTCTTGCAAACAAGCTTGCATTTATTTTTGCGGATACCAAACAAGCCTGCATGCAAAAAAAAAAAAAAAAAAAAAGAAAGACTACATTTTCTATGCAATTTTCCCCCAACCTAACTCTTTTTTTCATTTTTTTTCCTCAAAATACACTTTCTATGAAATACCCCCAACCAAAAATAAATATAAAAATACCTAAACTACCTTCCCTTACTTTTACCTTACCCACCCCTCTCTATCCTCTATCCCACCAAAATAGGGGCTCCGGTACTATCTAATTGCGCTTCAGTAGTAGGTCTCTAGCACTATGTAAAGTGTTGTCCGACAGTAGGGCTCCGGCACCGTTTAAACTGTGGTCCGGCAGTAGGGCTACAATACTGTGTAAAGTGCGGTATGGCATTTGCAAAGGGCGGTTCGGCAATAGTAGATGTTACTGGATTCTATGGCACCGCTACTATGCAAACGGTGGTCCGGCAATACTCAGTTTCGGTTTGGTAGTTGTCTTAGGGAAGTCTGGCACTTGTACATTCCGATAATGTGATGGTGTGTTTTGGCAATGTGCTACTGGGGTCCAAAAATCAACGTTAAATCTACTCAAAATGATTTTTGTGTACATGAAACGCATTGTCGTATTAAAAAAATGTATTTTTTCCCTTGGGGTTATTTGGATAGAAAGTTTGTTTTGGGAAAAAAATTGATAGAAAAATTAGTTTGAGTAAGTGGCATATAAAGTGTGATTTTGGGAATTTTTGTAATTTTCCAAACAAAAAGCTTATTCTTTAACTTTATGTCAAGGAAAGTAAAGTTTATTAGAGAGAGGATGTCCCATCACATGATGCGGGCTCCTCGATTTCTATCTAGGACCCGGTTTCTATGCAGCTACATATGTAGAAATGCCACGAATTAATAAATCTATTTCTGAAAAGGATTTTTGGACTTAATTTTTAAGGACATGCAATCTCTAACATGGAGATCATGAATATGAAAAAAGAAGTAAATTTTAAAAACTAGAAATAATAATTCTAGTAAGAAATTATTTAGACCATTGTTTTCATTGATTTTAGATGGAACACCCACTTGCATCCATTTTTAAGATGGAAGCTTTACCTTTTTTGGACCGCATATTTAGTCATGTGGTCCAACCCTCATGAAACAATTTTCTTTCTATCTATTCATCGATATACCGTGGGGCCGTAGTGGTCATATTTCTCAGCTTTTGCCCTAAAAGATATACCGTGGGGCCGTGGTGGTCATATTTCTCAGCTTTTGCCCTAAAAAGGATTCATGCACTGCCGTTTCATAGACAACGCGTTTTCTTTTGAAAACAAAAAAATAAGAAACAAAAGGAGCCGCGGCTTTACAAGGATGCATTCACATATCGCCGATATATTTATTTTTAATGTTGGAAAATATGTTAATGATTATTTCGGATATGAAGAAAATAGATTTCAAACCCTAAAATACTCTTTCTTATTGTATATCTAATTTGATTGTTTAGAGCCTCCACTATATATATGGAATACACTACAAAACGCCTATAGGAAAAAATGAACAGTGATTTATCACCGCCATCCAAATTTCATCGTATGGTAACAGTTATCCAATAGTATTTCAATTTTTATTTTGTTTTTACTAATAAGAATGATCTAAAATTTGGAGTTTCTATACATCTTAGTGAGGAACACCTATTAAAAATATGAAAAAAATAATTCATAAAATATAAATTGACCAAAATACCCCCATAATTGTTTTTTTCATATTCATACTGCATGTCAAGATGATCAATTAGAGAGTTTTTCAATATTAAAACAATTGATTTTTGAGGTGCATTTGTAATTATATATTTTAAGGCTACAACGTTATATAAACTTTTTCCTTTCCTTAGTGTATATTTTTTAATCTAAAATTTTGAGATCCAAAATATTTCTAAAGAACAATTGTTTCATGTGGGCTGGATCGCATTTCTACAATCTGCGGTCCAAAGGAATAAAGCATTCATTTTAAAGATGGATGCAAATAGGTGATCCATCTAAAAACAATTATAACTAACAGACCAAATGTTTCCTTGATATAACTATTATTTTTAGTTTTCAAAATTTATTTTTCATGTTTATAATCTCCATGTTAAAAAATTATATATTCTCGAAAAATTAGGATCAAATTATATTTCAAAAATATATCTATTGCCAAGGCCGCATTTCTACAATATGCGGGCTGGCCGTATCCTAACCGTCCATTTCTAAATTATAAAAAGGTTGGATTTTGAACTCATAAACAATTAAATAATAACACATGCTCACGAGAAAGGCGGAACAGCTCACACTTGAGTGCTTATAATTTTTTTCTTTTTGGGTTGGTCAGTATTCCAGGGAAGTTAGTTTTGGCGTAATTTCAGATCCTAAGAACACGCCTGGATGGATTTTAATAATGGGATAAATGAACAATGCGTTCCTGCAGGAGCATATAATCAAATAAATTTTGGGAATGCAATTCATCTTCCGAGACGTGTCTGATGTGCTTATCAGTGGAAATCTAAGTATGTTGGAAAGCTACAGTCATATCCTTGCTCAACTCCATTAACTTTCAATGAAGTCTAGAGATATAAGTACACCACTTAACTACATTTAGGAAATCGCATTCTATCACACATCCTTCATGTAAGCCTCTATCTTTTAAAATTTTGAGCACCTTTAGCACCGCAATCAATTCTGCTTCATTGGCTATGTTTATATCAAATGGACCTGCAAAGCAAAAACTACATTGTCCAAGGTGATTTCTTACCACACCTCCAAAGCCAGATGTCCCCGGATTCCCTACGGGGCTATGCATGGCTATTTTCAAAGTGCTATGCACAAAGGTATTATTTGAGTTATTTTCATTTTGTACAAGTGACCATAGGCTTAATCTATATATGCTATGTTCTTATATTCTTAATTTTTGTGTTTTTCATTCGCACAAACCAATCAGATTTCTTGATGTTTTTTAAGGAAAATTTAGTCTTATATCTCCTTAATTTATGCTAACTAAAAATCTTTTAATGTTGCATATTATGTTGGTACTCTTTTTTATTTTATTTTATTTTATTTTTTTAAAATGTCAGACTTTAGAGTTGATGTTTTGGATCTTGAAGGTCTAAAACGAATATTTTAGATCTTTGACTTTAGTACTTCAACATCTCAAGTTATTTCACCTTACAATATTGAAAGGCAAAACTCGTATTTCAAAAAATAAAATCTTAAAGCCAATACCTCATTAAAATTGAAGAATGACTGAATATCCTACAAACGATTAGCAAAAAGAGCCCCATAGGATTACGTGGCGTAACTTGTAGCTCTATAAAACTCAAAAAATGGGAGACTAACTACTAAAGTAGGTAAACCAAACACTTTAATTGAGACGTGGCAGCTTTCGTTGCAAACTGTAGAGGATTCAGGGACCCGTTTGATACTTAGAAGCTTGAGATTCTCTAGAACCTTGAAGTTCTGGGCCCTAAGAAGTTGGATCGTTGATAACTAGAAATTCTGGAATACTTATTTGTGATCATACCATGTAGTTATCAAATATCATACTTTGTAATGAAATGATAACACATTATCGAGATTACGCTTCACAGCTTCAGAGAGTGAGAGAGAGTACGGTTACAAAAAGGTCATGGAGAGAGAATGAGAGAGAGGGCACATAGAGAGAGATACGAGTTAAAGTGACAAAGTCGCTGCCGTAGAGAAATAGAGGGGGGGGGGGGGGGAGGGGCTTCGAGACTAAAAAGGACACAATTAGAGATATGTGTTGGACATATAAATGGCACATTAGGGTGTGTTTGATTGCCTGAAAGAAAACATTCCGAAAGAAAACATTCCTATTATTGTAGAAGTTCCGTGTTTGGCAGTGCGAGAACTTCTATAGTAAAAACAACGCTAACAACAAACTTTCTCTTTCCCTTTTAAATAAAGCCTAGCATGTCATTTCTCTTTCTCCTGACTTGCCCTAACACGCGGAGATTCTCGTTGGATCTGGTGATATCCAAAATCACTCAAATAAAAAAATCTCATATTATGTGGGACTGAGATTGATATTGACAAGTTTCCTAAATGAAATAAAATTCCAAAAAAATTAGGACTCTTGAGTATATAGCTCTTGGTTTTGAAATATATGTAACATTTATAAGAAGTTTCAGTATGAATTCCTAACTTATATATATGGGATGAAAGATAAAACAATATGTGCTTTATTTAGGTCACCATGTGGGAAAGACGACTTCCTCTAGAGAGAGAGACAAGGCTTCTGCTTTCATGAGAAACAAGGTCTCTCCTTTGAAAGAAGAGAGCCTCCTATGGTGAGAAACATTGCGATGGTAACTCATATTGGTTGAGAGGCTAGTTTATTGAAGAGATGCAGTTCCCATTAAAATTTTAGGTGGTTTCCCTTGTTAGTTAAGAAAAAAAACTCATCATTCTCGCGTCTCTATCTGGTGTTGTCGTTAATGGTTGACATAAGTAAAGAGAAAAAAAAATGACATGTGGTGTCAGTCGGGAAAGTGATTTAAAAGGGTTTACTTAACTGGGATTTGTTGAGGGTTAGAGAGGTAATTCTATAGAGCAGACGCTTCCTATGGAGAGAAACATTCCGCAAGGTCTATCCTTATAGAGAACAGGTTTCCTATGGATAGAAACATTGCAATGGTGTCTCATATAAATTGAGAAGTTGGATTATGGTAGAGAAGCGGTTCCCATAGAGATTTTGGGTGGTTTTTCCTTTTAGTTAAAAAAACAATCAGTTTCTCGTTGATCTCACATCTCTATTTGGAGTTGTCGATAATAGTTGCCAAAAGTAAAGAGAATGAAGAACGACATGTGATGTCGTTCAGGAGAGTGGCTTAAAAGAGTTTGTTTGACTAGGTTTTGTCGAGGGTTAGAGATGTAATGTCACATCCCAAGAATTTACAATACAAATATTCCTGAGATGTAACAGTCAAAACATATATATATCTCTTGATAGGACAAATCTACAGTGGCGAATTTTTACAAAGTAACAAAAGAAAGCTTAAGCACAATTACAATATCTTTCAGATCCTGACGAGCACTCAAAATGAAACCGCAGTTATCCTGAAAAAAAATGTTTACCATAGTTTGATGAGTTTGGCTACTCAGTAAGTGATCATCATAATCCTAAAAATAATCATGATTGAAAGATATCAATATTTTCAGAAAGGAGATCTATTAACAGAAATGCATTAACAGTTTCACTTTAAAAAAAATACATAATTAAGGATAATTCGAATAATTGAAATGCGTATAACATTTTAACGGCAATGCATAATTCAAAATATTCCACAAAATTACCCTACTGGCATCCCAAGTAGGTCACCTATATACCCCATCAGTGTCCTGATGGGTCCACTTAATCCTTATTGGGGTCCCAGATAGGTCCACTTAATCCCTGTAGGTCCACTTATACCTCACTGGCGTATCGGATGAATCCACTTAATCTCTACCGGCGTCTCGGATAGATCCACTTAAACCTCACCGGCGAACCGGATGAGTCCACTTACATACTTAAAGTATTTCTAAATCTCTTTAAACATTCGAAAGCAGCAATATCATATACTCAACATATCACTGAAATCATTAACATGAATTTCACTGAAACTATTAATAACAGTCACTGTCAATAACATTTCAAAAATAACTAATCAAATATTTTGGGTTCAAATTTAGAAAGGTAGCAGTTCGTAAAGACATTCTAGCATAATTGTCAGTTTAATATGTATAGAAAAACTCTTATAGAATTTCAAGAATACGAAATTATCACAATTTATGAGATGTCAATTCGCAATTAAACATTCACAACAATGCTATAATCAATTGCAAAAATATCAAATTTTAAATAATAAGGCAGTCATTGCACTTGAAATTTACAATGTCTAAATATTCAAAAACAGTAGAAAGAAATCTCACAATTTTGCTAATAGCAGAAATATCACATGTATTTCTAATAATTTTATTTCTAAAATTTTTTAACAATAGACAAGAAAAATAAATAAATAAATTTATTTCTAAGAATTTACAGCATTTAAAATTTCTAATATTATAATTTTATTAAAAATATTATAATTTGAGAGGGAGCTTCCGATAAAAATTCAACTAAAGAGAAGAGCTCATTGTGTTTTGACCAGAGATAGAAAGATCTCAAAAGTTTTCTAGGGTGGGAGTCCTCGCCTCTCGTATTTAAACTCTTACAACACCTTATTATAATATTTTATTAAGTTACACCTCATACACGAGGTGTAACCGTTATATTACCCCTTATATGCTTAAAGCCCACGTCCACTGGAGCAAACAAAAGAAACTCAACCAAACGATTTTGAAAATAGTGATGGTCTCTAAGGACCATCATGCTCATACAAATCATCACTTATTAAAAGTTACTTTTCTTTTTCTTTTTTTTCTTTTTTTTTTTGAAATTTTAAGATTATTACAGGTAACTCTATATCCCAAAATCTTTGATGTAACTCTCATTAGTATAGTGGATTTCATTTTGTCATGCCCGTGAATATAGCCCTTCAAGGGTGAACCATGTAAATCTTTGTATTCACCATTATTTTTTTATTGCTTTATTTGCTTGTTTCCGGTTCTTTTTTCTCATACTTTATTTGTCAAAACTCAACCTACCAAGTTTAGCCCTTTCACACACAACACTTCTCTCCTCCATCTTTACACTATGTTGAGCTTCTCTCTTCCATCTTCTTCTCTCCAACTCCACAACGAGCAAACAGGTAACCATCTCTCCTTTGGTCTCTTTGGTCTAAAACCAGGCCCTAAAACTTGGCCGAGCTCTTCTCTCTCCCATTTGTTCTCTCTTTTCTCTTATCTCTCTCCTCTAAAACAAGGCTCTAAAAAATCCCTAAAACAATGCTCGAAAACTTGACCCTAAAATGAGCATCTCTCATCTTCTCTCATGTGATCTCCATCCCATCTATTGTCTCTTCTCTCATTTCCTCTGATCTCTCTCCTCTTTTCCCTCTCTCATCTCCTCTGATCTCTCTCCTCTTTTCCCTCTTTGCTTCACAAGCTCTTGGAAATCCAAAAGCCTTATAAGACAATCTGATACATCCTAAGTGAGAGAAAGAGAGAGAGAGAAAGAGAGAGAGATTTCTGATTTCCTTGTTAGTAGAAAATAAATGAGAAGATTGTTAGAGTCATTCATTATGACTGTGTCATTATGATTGTATTAATGTGATTATCGTATTATACATAGAATTTAGTTAATATCATGGGATTAGTCAAGAGTCTTAATTTTAGTAGATATGGATTTCCTTGTAAATAGTGTACCGTGAGGCTTGGCAAGGCATTAATATGAGAGAGGTGTTTGGTGGAAGGTGTCACCAAGTAGAAAGCGTGAAACCATGGAAAATAGAATTAGCGGGAGGCATCGGGTCATTTTAAGCTCAACATACATGGATCTTCTTTTGCGAATCTTGAGCTGAATGTAGGGAATCATCAAAAATGACATAGGTGGTTTTGTTGTAGTCTTTGCAGTCCCTTAAGTATCACCTCCAATAATTTTGCCGTTTTTTAGGCTTTGGAGCAAGGCATCTCTTTGACACAGGAGCTACATTGCATGTCCTTGATTATTGAGAGCGATTTTAAATTGCTTCTTGATTCCGTGTACCTGCACAATAGACCTCCATGGAAGCTATATATAATTTTGTCAAATTGCAGGACCAAATTTGTTGGATATGATGATATTCAAAATCATCCACATAAAGGAATCTAATATTATGCGGGATTGAGATTGATTTATAAAAATTATATAAATCCAAAAAGGATTATGATTCTTGGGTATATCTCGTGGTTTTGAGATATGGGAAAAGTTTCTACGCTTTCCCTACAGCATAGAAGTTCTATCCTCCCCCTACCATCCTGCCGTCCAATCACAATTTGTACAACATCTTAAATCCCTAAAACAAAAGCTTAAAAAAGAAAAAAGAAAACAAGCTAGAAATTCGGATTAGTAAATCCCTAAAACTAAAGCTTGAAAAAAAAAAAAACCAGGGCTCAATCCCTAAACCTAATTCATGACTAGAAACCTTGGATTAGGGTTTATGTCCACTGTGTTCTTCATCTTCTCTGAGATTTTATGTCCATCTTGTTTATTTGTGCATTTGCATGCTCTCTCTTTCACTTTGCATTTCTTTATGAAAGATTTTGTGGTTGCGTCTCTCTCACTTTGCGTATTGCTCGTCTTCTGGTTCTGTTTTTCTTCTTCGTCTACTATGTTTGTTGCTCGTCTCACCAAAAAAGGTGTACATCTTCTCATTGCTTAACTATGGTTATAAAAGGATGGTCACCATACGGAGATAGAAATGAATATACCTAACTCAATTCTACTTATCTCACGTTGCCTTTTTCTTTTTTTGTATTATGTACTAAGTATGTGTGATGTTTGTTAAAGCATTTAATAAGAAAATTCATATCGTATATTTATCAGCAACTTATTATTTTATGTTTTTATTTCTACTTAATTTTATTTTAATTTTTACTTAATTTTATTTTTAACATGTCCGTTTTTTTCACTCCGATTTTTTTAGCCTAGTTCGATATATTTACGATTTTTTACATAAAGTCTTGTTTCCCGATCCGTATTTTTTACCCTGTTTTTTCACCCGACTTTTGAAAATAAAAACGATTTATTTCCGATTTTATGGTGAGCTGATATATTGATCTTCCCCAACTTGCTAACTATGGTTGTAGTTAGTAAATGAGCCCTAGCTATTGAGCTTATCCCCTTGCCATAAATGGTAAGTTTTGCATTCAATGCTTTAAATCTCTGCCAACCGTTGAGCCTTCTTTCTTCATTCTCTCTCTCTTTCCTTAAAAACATGCCTTGATTAAAAAATTTACCATTAGAGTATTATTGATGAGTGGCCTAAAAAAGGAAAAGAGAATAACACTTGCCAAAAAAAAAAGGATAGTTAATGAATTCAAAGACAAAAGTAAATTAATATTTATTGAATGTATTTAAAATTAAAAGAATAAGAGGGACCATGAAGTAAATGGTAGTTGTGAAGCTTTGCCGCTATACTCCAACAAAATAAATATGAAAAAATCATAAAAAATTTGAAATTCATAATTAAATGAAAAATTACTACAAAACAAAAAAAAAGTTACCAAATCACACTCGTTGTTGATGAAACATTAGTATTTAGATCTTTAAATGTGATAACAACATTAAGCATCAAATAAAAAGTACATAATAAATAAAATTTTGGAAACACAAAATTTATTAACAAGTATGAGTTGTCATATCAGATACTCTAAATAAAATATTCTCACAACAAGATTGTGAACCAAAAAATATATTTGGTGAGGTGATTGTGAAATGGGTGCGGTTTCTATAAGGCTGCAACTTTAAACAATCCAATTAAGGCGCGCCTCCAAATTCATGTAATTTTTTTAGGATTATCTTAAAAACTATTGTCATATCTAATTAGAAAATTTTAAACTCCAAAAATGGTTAAAATCATGTAGAACTACAAACATATGAAAATCTTAAAAATGGATGGTTTAGATAATGTGTTGCAAGATGCACTATTTTTGGGACTCAAAAACGTTTTTTTTTTTTAATATTCATACATCTCGATGTCGAGATGATCAATTAAAGGGTTTTTCAATATTAAAATAACTTTTCCAATAGATTTTTTAGGTGCATCTGTTATTCTACATTTTAACTTGCAACCTTATATCAACTTTTCCCTTGTAAAATTCAAATAACTACGTACCTTCAAGTAGCAGTGTTTTGCAGTACAATCTCACTCTTGTTCTCCTGTGCACATAAAGTAGAACCATTTAAATTTTCAATGAAAAATACAACTTATCTCGTAGACCTTCATAGATTATCGAGAGTACATGCACAAAGCAATATAATTAGAAAAATATAAATATAGAAAGCAAAAAAAATTAATACAAAAAAATAAAAATAAAAATAAAAAACTAATACAAAAATGTATAAGAAACTATATTCAAATAATATAGAATAATAAAATAAGTAGCAAATATCAACTGAGGATGTTAAAAATAACTGTTTAAACCATATGCAAATCTACTATATATATTAATGAAGGAAGACGATATCTCTCTGGAATTATTCGTTTATCTTATCTCCGTTCATGCTTCACAATACACAGAAATGCAAATCTACTTGCCCTGTAAGTTTCGTATATTATCATAAAGTAAAATTATTTTATTTCTTTGAATTTGGAAATTTTAGATAAAATTTTCTAAAAATTTATTCGTTGTGTGGGTAATCTTCTCTCTCTACTTTCATGGATCTCTTTCAAAATGTGCCTTAAAACTCTCCTATATCAAAATTCAACCTGCCTATAACTAATTTCATATCACATCACTCCGCCTCCAAAAAGGTGCCCTAAAACTCTTCCATCAAAATTCTAACGTCAAAGTGCCTTAAAACTCTCTCATCAAAATTTAAACGTTATATAATTAGCTTCATCTCATGCACTTGTTCCATTAAAATTCAAATGTATAACTATATCAACCAAACGATCCCTATAAGTATTGTTTTCTCTCATTCACTCTACTCTCTTTTCTCATTCACTCTACTCTAACTCATCATTCTCTCTTTACTATTATTTTCTTTCTTTATCACACAAATCAAATTTAATCTTCCTCACACACTCTTGACAATGTGGCACACTCTCTAAATGAAAGCCTAACGCGATCATATTTTAAAAAGTATAACAGAAAAGCCTAACGGGACCATAGAACAGACAAAGTCAAAGTGAAGTACTGAAGTAATAAAATGTATGCCTTTATCTTCTTTGAATGTATTACTACATTATTTGGTTATATCAATCTTCTTTGAATGTATTATTATATTGTTTGGTTATATCAATAATATATAGATTAAGGCTTTCTTTATTACTATATTGGTTAGTTATATATGTGATTTGTAAATTTTTAGTTATATATGTGATTTGTAAATTTTGGTTTTTTGTGGTCTCTTATAAGAATTGAGTGATTGTTTATTTAACCATTTTATGTATATAAATATTTTCTCCAAGCTATTTCTCTCCATCATGTTACTCGATTTCTTTCTCATCTTTTTCTCTCTTACTTATCCTAAAATTTATTCTATATATTTCTTGCTCCATATTTTACTCATCTAATCCTACAATCTCTCACTATTTTTCTCATCTTCTTCTCTCTTATCCTAAAACATATTTTTATCTTCTTCTCTCTTATCCTAAAACATATTTTTATCTTCTTCTCTCTTATCCTAAAACATATCATAGATATTTTTTGCTCCATACTTTTTTCATATATCCTAAAATCTCTCATACAACCTCTTTCTCTCCCCCTAACCTCTTTATATATCCTAAACTCTCTCATACAGCCTCTTTCTCTCTCCCTAACCTCTTTATATATCCTAAAATCTCTCATACAACCTCTTTTTCTCTCCCTAACCTCCTTTTTCTATATCCGATCCTCTCTGTATTTGTTTTATTTCTCTATTCTTGCGCCACATGTTCTTCATACTTTCCTACAATCTCTCGCTCTCTCCCTCTCTACTGTTTTCCCAAGTCTCTACCTCCCTCTTTCTTAAAATCACTCTCCCTCGTATTTATCAACATTCTCATTTAACATCTATATCATGTTTTCTCAAATGTCTCTCTTCCATATTTCTCTCTCCTTCATATTTATTAATATTTTCATTTAAAATCTCAATCTTTCCTCAAGTCTCTCTTTCTTTTCTAAAAAGTCGCTCTTCTAAAAACTCTCTCAATATTCATTCCATGTCCCCCATTCTCTCTCTCCTCTTTCTAAAAGGTTTCTCATGATAACTCCTTATTTGTGGATGTTATTCTAGAAATGTCTCTATCTCTCTCCTTAAAAGTCTCTCTCAATATTTCATTGTCTCTCTTCCCCCATTTCTCATGGTAACTCCTTATTGTTCAATGTAGTATTTATTAGTTATCTATACATTACATCTATAAAACTCTCTAAATATTTACTCTCTATTTCTCTTTCTTCCTCTCTCAATGAACGCTCTCCTCTCATTTATTCTCTCTTTCTCTTCTTTTAACGTTGTCTTTCTCTTCTTCTCTCTCATTGCAACTTGTGGTCATCATGAATATATAAGAAAATGAAGCATCTATAAAACGCCCATAGGCTCTCTTATTGCAACTTGTGGTCATCATGAATATATAAGAAAATGAAGCATCTACAAAACACCTGTAAGTGAAGTTCTACCGTACTTTACCTACATCTCATCAACATCCAAAGTCCATCACATAGTTACAATTGTCCAGCAGTATTCATAATAAAATATTTAAAAATAATACACATAAAATAAAATAATAAAATTACTCTTGAAACTTTATAGGGGTATTTTTTATAATTTTTATTATTCAAATTATTTGTTTTATATTTTATTCATGCGCATCTCAATAACGTACACACACCTACAAAATTTCATATCATTATGTTTTGTAAATAAAATATTAAAATTCAAACATTATCAGACATATGTGACCATGTGATAAACTTTGAATGGTGATAAAGCCGTAGATGAAGTAATATAAAACTTCACCTATAGACATTTTGTAGTGTTTTCCCTATTTCAATCATTGGTGTTTGTTTATGAAAAGTATTTTATCTCTCTTTGACCCTTTCACCATGAAAAATATTTCATCTGTTTTTGGTTTTTTCCCTACATGTGAGAACTAGTATTTTTATTTTATTATGAAATTTAGTTTCATTTTTATTTTATTCTATGTTTTCATTTTAGATTTTGTAAATATATTTTTTTTATAAAATATAATTAAAAAATATTATATGCATAACAATTTAATAATTCCTGCAACGCAAGTAATACTATTAGTTTAATTATATATATTAAATAAAGCTAGATATCATCTTTATCTAAAACAATAAGGAATACCTAAACAAATTTTCAATGATCTCTCTCCTTGGTTTTCTACCTCTCTCTCCATTAAATTTATCTCCTTATTTTTCTTTCCATTTTTCTCTCTCTCCCAAGTACTTCCTCTTCCAATATCCTCCCTATTTCTACCTCTCCCCTAAAGATAGGGATAAGCACCCGAGTTTCTCTCTCACCACATGTACTCTCTCTCTTTCAATGTTATCTCTATTTCTCCCTCTCCATTAAGATAGGGATTAACACCCTGAGTTTCTCTCTTCCCTTGAAGATGTCCCTTAAAGATAGGGATTAAGGCCTTGAGTTTCTCTCTTCCCTTGAAGATGGAAAGCCATATGTCCCCTTGATTCTCTCTCTCAATTCCACTCCACGTACTCTCAATCTCTTGTAGTCTTGCATCTCTCCACCCCTCTCTTCGCCTAAATATAGTATATAAGCATATTTCTCTCTCTTAAATATTATCTTCAATATTAAAATAGGCACATACTCTTACCCTCACACGTACCTCTCTCTCCCTTAAGTCTATCTATCTCTTTGATTTTTTCTCTCTCTATCCCCTACTATCTCTCTTTTAATGTTTTTCATAACCAACTAAATCTTCTAGATAATTTTCTTAACCCATAATGTATGTCACTCTTTCCTTAAAATCTCTTGCCATGAATCTAACTATCTCTATCCTATGTTCTAGATAATTTTTTTGACCCATAATTTATATCACTCTTTCTTTAAAATCTCTTGCCATGAATCTAACTATCTCTATCCTAAAATATCCGTATGGCAAAATTAGTGCTTGGATGTGTACTCACTCTCTCTTCCCTAAAATTAATACGTGGATGTCTTCCCAATGCCCATATCTTCTACGACTTCTATAAAATTAGGGCCCAGTGTGTCCAGCCTTCAACTCTGTCGCTCGGGCTTTGTAATTTAGACTATATCCAGCCAAGTTTTCAGTCATGAATGTTTCTTACAACCTCTATAGAATTAGGTTTCTGCTTATTTTTGCAAAATGTGCCCACCCTTCAATTTAGCTCAACTCTAGCTTATAATGTAGTACACTATAGTATATAGTATATAGTACATAGATAGATATATACTCGGAATGTAGTATACTATAGTATATAGTATATAGTACGTAGATGGATATATACTCGGTCGGAGCAGAGACTCCGGCCAAGTTTTCAGTCATTGGCGTTAAGACTCTGGCATTTTCAAACCCTTCTCTATCTCGCTGTAAATGAAATGGGATGCTGTAATTTCTGGGGTATTCAAGGGGAACAACTACTATTTTGCTGCCTCCATAGATCAGCCTCAACTGGAATCCTTGAATTAAAGATGGGCTTTGTACCTGGATACAAACATGCTCTTGGGAAGTTAAAAAGTCTCTCCAGGAGCACCTTGGTGAGCTAGAGAGTTGACCTGGTAGTGTTTCTTCCATGTTTTTTGAGGAATTGGAAAAAACCAGTTCTAATTTTTGGAACACCAGGAAAGTTATGAGCTTCATGAATTAAGGCTTTGGGTGAGCCGAAGCGGTTCTATGCTTGAAAATTGATAAAATTGGTCATGGCTTCCAAGCCTGTAAATCCCATCACAGTAGGCTTCGGTGAAATGGGGACCGCAAAAATTCTCTTTGACTTATATTATAAAGGATAAATAGTCTCTTAGTCTCTACAAATAGGAAAAGGTTTATGTAGAGCTGAGGATCTAAACGATCAAATTAGAATGCAACTCAAAAATTGCAGTACAAGAGGTTGTTTTAATGTTCAAATTGATCATCTCAACATCAAGATGCATGCACATGAAAAAATAAAAATGGATTTCAATTTGAGAAATAATACATCTTGTAAGTTTTTTTGGACCGTCATTTTCAAGATTTTTATAGATCTACTCGATCTACATTATTTTTGAAGCTTTAAATTTTATAATTAAAAATAAAAATATGTTTTAAGGCTATTACAAAGATTTTCAATATTGAAACCACATTTCTCAACATCATTTGAAGGTAAGCTTTATTTTGATTGTTTAGAGCCTCGGCTCTATACAAACGGCACCCTTATAAATATTAATTTTCAATTATTGGTATCCTATGAAAATTTCTTGTTCGCTTTGCCAACCATTTGTTTGACTCCTAAGCAAAAAGGCTACCAATCTAGGAGTTGGACCTTTTAGATGTCGATTGGATCGGATCGATCATTCATAGACAAAACCTTCGCCCCATCCTTAAGCTGGCCATCTAAGACTGAATGGACTGTAGAGACATCGATTGATTGGTCTGTTTGCTACTTTGTTCAGATAGGCTTCTTTGCCCCTATGAGCTTTTCATGAAAATCTGAAATTCTCGCTGTCAATTGGGATTGAACTAGATGCACTTATGCTTTAGACTATGATTATGCAGCTCACAACATAGTGCAGATATCTGCTAAAAAATTATGACCAATCAAAAAACAAAATTTAAGATGTCTGGTTTTATGGTTCAACATCCATTCTTTTTCAAGCTCATGAACAAGGTGGTCAAGATTATCAGGGTCCAAAATCCATCTCTGAGAAGGATATTTGAAGGAGTGTCTTGGTTGACGCAAACCCCCTCTGTAATATTCATCATACAATGATCAACATCGACATTACGTATCCAAATTAAAATAACTATGTCTGCATTGTGACACGGATCTCTTCACAAATTTCACTATGTGCATGAATTGAACAAAATTTTGAAAGAAAAACTAGGCCCCCATTCGAGTTCCAAATATCCGATACTGCCTAGTTTCCCATGGATTACTCTTATCCAAGTAGTATGATTTTATACAACATTCTACCCATAGAGGACCTCTCAGGCTATTTGACTTCTGGTCACCGAGATGATCTTTGACTGACCGTTGGACTCCTAATTCCTTGGAGTCTTCAGTGACTCCAAGGAGCTTGTTCACTTTGGCCTGCAGTTCATCAGTAGGTGGATAGCCTCCAAAAAACTTCTCCTGTAAAAACAAAAACAATTAGCAAAACATTTTCACATACCATTCATGACTTATGGCTGCTCTTATTTTCTTTTCGATGATTTATTTATAAATATTGGAAGAAAATTTTAATTTACATAATTTATCAAAGAGTACATAAGAAATGAACTATTTAAGACCTTTGCCATTTCTTTAGCTGTGGTTTAATACAGTACCATTTTAATTTTGGTTAGTAGTATATCATTTGGTGGATGGTTCTTTGAAAAAAAATTTCTCAAAAAGAATAAGTGAACGGAAATAATTTAAGAAGCTGAATAATCGATTATTATCTTTTTAGTAGTGTTAATCTACTTTCTCCTATGATTTATTTATTTATGTTCCGAGTAAACGACAACAATTTAAGAAGCCAACCATGAATAATCAGTTATTATCTTTTTAGTAGTATTAATCTTCTTTCTCCTATGATTTATTTATTTATGTTCTGAGTACTTCTCCATGGCATCGAATATAAATCATCATAATCCGATGAAGATACAGGGAAATTTGAAAAAAGTGACCAAATGAAACTCATCTAGCCTAGAAAAAGATAAAAAGACAATGATTAACACAATACAGATCTTTCAAAGCTGTTTGTGGTCACCCATATTTTTCAAGAAAGAACAGTAACTACCTTCACTGGAGTCTCAGTGATCATTCATAGTCCAAAGGCCAGTGATCATTCATACTCCAAAAGCCTGTGGTTATCTATATAGGTGACTAGGTCCTTTCCTAACGATAGGAGAATACTATGCATTTTACTCCCCAGAAAAAGCCACTAAGGAGGTTGATCACTAAGCTGAAGAGATTGCATCCCCATAAATTGGGGCTAAAACTACTCGCAGATTGGGCGCCTGAAAGAGTGAATGGAGAAAATGCTCCCGCAGAAGCATAGAACATTCTGGCCAGCCAATCTGCAATGAAAATTTCCAGATAACTTGTACAGAGCATAGCCCTAGTATTTCTCCAACAGATAAAATTGTCAAAGCTGCCTAGCCTGAATAACTTCGGAAATGTCAGATTGTGTATAAAATTATAAACCATATCCCCAGTTTTCTTCCGAACACATCAATCAAGTAGAGGTCTACATGGTTAGTGCACTCGATATGGTCCTCAGTTTTACCCAGGATCAGATCCTACCATAGGGTCCCTCCAAAACACAAGCTACCTAGAAAAAAGAAAAAATTAGTTTTCGTTCAAACAGGCTCCACTACCTAATCACCATATTCCACTTTAAATTCATAAATTTCAAGAAAAAAAACAAAAATTATCGCTTTGTCTGAGAAGAAGAACCAGATCATATGACATTTTAATAACTTCGTGAAAAAACATAAGTCTATTGCAATAAAAGAAGCAAGTGCATCAAGCTCAAGATGAAGGTGCGGTATATTCCCATTGACAAAGAAAACAACTTACCTATAATCTGAATAAAAACTATAAGATGCGAGAGAAGGAAGTCTACTGCAATCCAAAAGGACTAAGGTCGTTCATAGTCCACAGGGTTTATCACCGTCCGATGAAATAACAGGCAGCAGAGGATAGGATGCACCAATTGGATCATACACTTCTCTGGGTCCCACCCTCTCCATCACCATCCATCATTTCATCAGATGGTTATGACTCCAATGGACAATGGACTTCCATATTCCACTAGATCATAGTATACTTCCCAATGAGAAAAAGATATGGTAAGAAAGGGTGTCCTACCCCATCCTCTGCAAATAAATTAGCATGGATTCGTGCAGTTGGGTCCTCCAAGGTCATCCTAATAGCATACACGGGAGACCGAGATGACTTAGAAAAGAAATCTGCAGCATGCCTTGGGTCTATTGCTATAACTCGAACGATACATTTATATTTGTAAGTAACCTGAAAGAACAATAAGAATTCTCATTTAGAAAATGGCACTCAGTTCATTATTGGTAAAATCAACAAATTTCCAAAGAATTGTCGGAAATATGGCCTTTCAATGCCGAAATTCCAGAAGTATCTCATTCAGTGGGAGTGATTGAGAGATAGAATCTGGGTGCTTTGAGAAATGAGGCTCAGATTCTTATATCCCAAGAACTTGAGGCTATGAGATCGAGAAAGCAATTTCTCAAGGAGGTGTGAGGGTCACCTCCTAGTCAGGATCTTGTTTATAGTAGCCTCATAATTGTTGTGATTAGCCAAGGCTTGGACTATCCAATCGAGTACAATAGAACCCAAGTATTTTTATGAGCAACGGTCCAGTATGGAATAATCATGACTTATGGGATACAAGTCCATCTCCTGACACGAAACCCTTCCATGAGATGTGCACTAACGTTCGCATGGGGAAGCCACTCTTCCATATCTACAATCTGAGTTTCGAAAAGCCAATGCACATGTGCTTTAAGAGGAGCCCTACACTTGGGTTGGAATATGTCCCATAAGGGTCCATTGAGAGCCAGATGATGGGAAGCTCTGGCTTAGTAACTTTGATGTGACCAATTATGTGTCCATGCCATAAACTGTAGAGCATAGGCTCATTAGATCAGCCATAAATGTACTTTTAATATTTGTTTGAACTTAATTCCATTTGAAGACTGCCACATGACACACCCAAGTGGTCATAAGGTGGCCACGTGGCACCCCTAGTCCCACCATAATATCAACGTTCAGTTGGGTGTTAATCCCAAGGTGGGGGATGTGGATGGCATATATTTTTTTGTTATGTTGTTATATATTGTTATTTAATTTGTTATATTATGATATAACTTAAGGTAGATTTTTGTCACATCTTTATTTGATTCACACAAGTGCCTTTGTTGGCATGTGTGATGTCCATTTTAATTTAATTTAAATATTGAATTCAAAGTAAATCAAAATTTGAATTTGAATTTCAAAATATCTTCACACACATGTGAAGGGGACATTAAGCTCATTATGGTTGGTTTGAAATATTAGATGAGATCTATAAGATGATTGGTTCTCATAAAGTAATGTCCTTTCACATGTGTGAGTTTTACCTTTTACTTTATTGCTCATTGCCATTGATAGATCTCTACAATATTTGATTATTTAAAATTAAGAGCTTTTGTGTAAGGGCAAGTTGGATTCACTTGGAATAAAAATATGAACTAAAGTGGCCTTACTAAGGGTTTAATGTGGATGATAAGGGTGCTAAATACTATCCCTTCATCCTCGTGTATGGATGGGGATGAGTGGCTAGGGTATATTGGCCTATCACGTGCCTTTGAATAGGTGCATCAAGGGAATTGATGATATCTAAACTAACACACTATGTATATATACTCCTTTAAGTCCCAAACCCTACCTACTTGAAAAAATGGATCTTGCTTGAATTGAGTAGAGAGAGAAAGACAGAGATCAAACTTTGAGACCTCCATGTACTACCCATTTCCCTTTGAGAGTTCTCATCCTCAATTGATGATTTTTGAAGCTTGATGGTGGCCCTTCACTCTATAAGATCAAGCTTATCTCATACCATGATGAAGGTATTATCTCTCTAAGTTGTTTTATGTCAAAGATCATTTAATCCTTGATTAAAAGTTCTTGAAAATTTCATTTACCGTCATCTTTTATCTTTTTTAGACCTCCATTTTAATATTATCTTCATGTCATTGTTACATAGTGTGATCCCTCACTTGCTTATGTGTTTCATGCATTGATGAACCTTTGATCATGCATTGTTTCCTTTGATCTACCTTATAGGAATTCTCTTGAGCATTTCTAAGTCTTGTTATTCAAATTCCAGCAATATTTCGATCCTCTTAGAAGTGTATTTGGTCATTTAGACTTGGAAATTTTGCATGAAAAGTTGTTGTGGTGGATCGGTGGACCACCACAAGTAGTTTTGCTCTATCTTGCTCCATATTGATCCAATTTGCTCAATTCTTCTCGCAAACTGTTTTAAATCGATTTTGTGGACTCTAAGAAGTGGTTTTAAAAGTGCATGAGCTTCCTAATTGGATTAAACACCCTTGATATTATAAACCACTCTTGCACTATTCATTAGGACAAAATTAAGTCTCTAAAAGGCTCGAATTTGTGGCCCGGGCACAAGGGGTTCGAACTATGGCTTCCCACATGTTTGTATGCATGTTTATTTACTGTATTTACAGCTATTAAATGATTCATGGTTGAAGAAATTGTATATGTTAAGTGAAAAATAGAATTGTGCCTTTAATCATGT
The DNA here is from genome assembly GCF_054954075.1 of Amborella trichopoda. Classification (NCBI taxonomy): domain Eukaryota; kingdom Viridiplantae; phylum Streptophyta; class Magnoliopsida; order Amborellales; family Amborellaceae; genus Amborella; species Amborella trichopoda. The sequence continues at coordinate 34,151,463 of NC_142343.1, forward strand.
GGTATGAGGTTTAATGCTATGCTCTATTGTTTATGTGAATTGAAATCTTATTGGATAATTATGATCAAGTGTATGATGTGTATGAGATATTGTGATATATGATGAGGATGAACAATGAAGATGGAGTTATCACGTAATTTTAATTATAATGAGAAATTTCAAGTTTAAGTCATGTAATATGTCGTCTAGATGTACATTGTGAGTATTTGCATATTGTTTTGAATTTAATTGTATTTTTTAGCAAGGAATTTGTAAGGGACCTATTAGAGTTGGATTTTTAAATAATCCAAGATGTGTATAAGTCTAAATTGAGGGCTAGAGTCTATAATTTCATAACCCCATATGAAATTTTTATGTAGTTAGAAGCATTATGTTTCAATAAAATAGAAAATTTTAAGTTACGTATCTTGTCCATTGGTCTTATGCCACACACAAGAATTAATGTATTTTTTCCTTCTCTACTATGCAGATTGTCTTGCTAGCGTACAAGATGGTGCAAACAAAATGAGCAACACTTGAATGACCTCCAAAAAGTACATGAAATTATCACTAACCCGAAACTCTTTGTAGTCATCAATGTTGAAAAACTTGGCTCGAGCTTGGGATTCGGCCTCTTCTGGTGAAGAGCAACCCTAGTAATTCCAAGTGGACTCCCCAAAGTCTTGCACAAGCCCAAAAAGGGGCTCAAATTTTGCCACCCCCCCCCCAAAAAAAACAAAAAAAAAAAAACAGTTCTTAAAAAATAATTAAAGACCAGTAAAAAATAATTGATTGCATGTGTGCATCTTTTAGTGTATGTATGGTGAAAAAAGTACACAGAAAATGGAATATGGAAACATTGATATATAACTTGAAATAATTCAAAAGCAAATAAAAAAAAGGAAACTAGAAAAATAGAGCACATAATAAGAAAATTTCACAAATCGTCATCAAAAACTTCAAAATTATATATAACCATATTTATAGATAATTTATTAGTGATTTATTCAAAAATATAATTTTTACGATTTTCTTGTATATTCAAAGCTCTCCTTGGCAAGGTGCCGATGCAAGTTTACTAGGCTGAATCTGAGTCGACTCAGCCGAGTTTTAAATCACAGGTAGTCATTGGTAATAAAGCTCCAATTCATTATTGAAAAAATCATCCACATTTATAATTTACAGATCAATTGTAAACGATTTACTAGCTCATATTAATAATACAAGTCTAAGATATGATGCATTAAAAAAAAAAAAAAAATTCTACAATACTAAGGGACCGTTTCGATCTTTGGAAAAATATTTCTAGAAATAGTTTTCCAGGGAGATTGCTCATTTCTGTTGTCTCAATCCATAATCTAGGACGCAAATGTTTCTTTGGCTTGAGCCCAAAACAGAGAAATTATTTTTTTTTCCCTACAAGCTAAAATATTAATTTCCCTGTCTAATTTTCCTACAAAGTTGAAAAAAAAAATTTAAAACAAGCTATAGCAAGTTAGGGCCTGTACAAAAAAAAGCAATATCTTCTCATCTCTCTCCTTCACCCGCCCCCCTCTCTCCCCCTCTCCCCTTGCTAATCCATCTCTCTCTCTCTCCCTCTCCTTATTTTCCAAAACCCTTATATCTTTGTTTCCCATTTATTTCTCTAGTTCTCATCATTATCTCTTATACTGCCTTCTTGCTCTACACATTTTCTTATCGTTATCTCTACCATATTTTTCTCTCTTGAGGCTCATTACATCTAACCACTTTTCATGGTAGAAATGCATCTTCAAGGTTGCATCCAGATACTATGTAAATAGAAAAAATACATTTTACAAGAATTATCTTTCGCAAAAAATGTATTTTATTTCACCTCAAAGTCTTTCTAGACAAAATTTTCCAGTGATACGTAGTAAAGAAACTTTACCATACGAGGACAAAGAGATGTGTTGTGGTTAAATCAAAGAAAATTAAAGGCTTTTAACACTTGGTAATGACGGACAAACGCATTCCTAAGAAATTAATAGATCCACTATATACAGTACCATTCGCCAATAAAATATATTTATAGATGTAAACAACCCTACAATTTGAAGAAGGGTGCGGTTTGTATAGAGCCTAGGCTCTAAACAATCAAATTAGAGCCTACCTTCAAATAGTGCCGAGAAATGTGGTTTCAACACTGAAAATCTTTGTGATAGCCTTAAAATATATTTTCATCTTTATTTATAAAGTTTAAAGCTTCAAAAATAGTGTACATCGACATATCTATGAAAACTTGAAAATCTTGAAAATTGACGATCTAAAAATACATTACAAAATACACTATTTCCGAAACTTGAAATCCATTTTTTTCTCATGTCCATGCATCTTGATGTCGAAATGTTCAATTTGACGATATTTGGGCATCAAACCAATCTCTTCTAGGGAAATTTAGATAGGCTCTAATTTGATTGTTTAGAGCCTCTGCTCTATGTAACCTTTTCCCTTGGAAGAAAGGTAACTGGTGTATAGATATCCCAGGACACCAATTAATTTTGGATTTGTGCCCCCAAATTTAAGTCGCAAAGTTTCTTCAGCCTCGTTTCAATTGTTGGAAAAATTTCTAAGGCCTCCTTGACCTTCAAAACATGTAAAAGGTTCAAGAAACTCATGTGAAAACATGGTTATCCTTATATTCAATAGGGAAAATTTTCCATACTATACATGTTACATGCGTAATACAAGCAACAAACAAATCATAAATACATGCATACATATATGTGTGTGTGTGTGTGTGTGTGTGTGTGTATGTATACGGGCAATATACATGTCCATAACCAGATATATACATACACATACATTTACATCTATATATACAAGGGGGGGCGAGAGAGAGAGAAAACCTTTGCGTGAGTAAGGATTTCACGAAGAGATGATAAAGGTGCATCTTGATGATCTGTCTCTGGAATGCAGGGTATAGAGAGAGAGAGAGAGAGAGAGAGAAAGAGAGAGAGAGAGAGAGAGAGAGTATAAATATTTGGAATATTGTAAAGGCAACCAACAAACTAGATGCCCATTTGACAATGAACAAGATAAAAGAAGCCACAGTTAAATACATAGGTATAACCAGTCTGAAACAATCAATGCAGAATAAAAGAATGCCAGAATAATGATGCGGCAACGAAGTGAACTCACGTCAAAAATAGAAAACCATATTGCTCACTAGATTTCTGGTTTATGAAAAGAATCCCAAATACTAAATTGTTGCGAGAATGAGCCAAACAAACAATTCTAACTAGAAGAAAATGTTTAAGAAAGAAACAATTTCAATCAACCAGATTCCAGTCATCCATGCGAAACTGAAAGCACAGGTTATATTTAGATGTGAAATATTCTAATCTCAAGCATGACTGCAGCGCCATGCACATATTTGGTGCATATATTGCTTCTAATCACACTAAACTCGCGACCATGCTGCTTGTGTTTTTCTTAGTTGCACAGGAGAACGATATGACCCTTTTCATGGTATAATTCTTAGAGCAAGCTCCCTACTTCACATTCTTGACCCAAACATTTCACTCCATTCATATATTATATATTATGGCGATTTTCAGGCTTTGCTTCCTCCAAGATTTCTAACTCAACTCTCTTTGCAACCAAGTACCTACTCCCAGATTATGATTGTCATGGCAAGAATCTGCCCAGATTTTTCTCAGTAAACAGCAAGTAGTATAGTGTCCATGACCTGCCTCCTATCATCCTTACAAGGTACTCCTCTAAATTTGTTTGTTTCCTACAGAACACGGTTATCAAATTTGGCCACATAACACATTATGTAGCTGCATCGAAGCAGCGCAACCCTTAGCCGCATAAGATGCACCTGCCTAGGGGGCACAATGGCTGCATCCTTGCATCCTTTGAAGCCACACATGTGGACCTCCTCATGGGCAGAAATTGTGCTGACTTGCAGAGATAAAATTATCACCCCCACCCAAAAACTCCCAAAAAAAAGAAGAAAAAAAGAAGGGGGCAAATGGTTTGGGCGGTATCTAAAGCCCCCAAAATCCCTTAAAACCAAAATTTATTTGTTCTAAGAATATAAAAAATTCCAAAAAATCAAATCATTTTTTCAATTTTGATCTTTCCGGCAAACATCATATATCTATCTAGCAACATCTCGAGTTGATTTTATGGTCTCATTTGAAGGATCTTGGGTGCATATCCTCAAGATATCAAGGTTTCAACTTAGAGGGAGATTAAACCAAGAAAATGAATTTTCTTTTGATTTTGAAATGAAAAAAAAAATTAAGTTTCCTAATATACCTCATTGACAACTCTCTTTTTTCAGTCAATGTCTTCATCTTATATAAGTCTAATTGCCTAGTATCTTTTTTCCCGATGTCTTCATCTTCTTCGAGTAACAAAGATCCAACATGGAAATATGCGAAACTCCTCGACACTAGACATCAAAATACTATTTATTTACATGGATACGAGTGTTCGTGTCTAAGTCTAAAGTGTCTAGTTCTTTGGATCAAAGTAGTCAGTATGGCCCTGAAATGTACATACAAGTAGTTATATAAAATTTCATATACATTAAATATATAAAAGTTCCAAAAATTTACTAAAAATACACCACTAAAATATATAAAATATAAAAGAAACTATTTCGTGTAAGAAAATTCAAAATCCGTTTTATTTATGCAATTTCATTTTTTCCCTTTTCAAAGTAATGCTTTTTTTAATGACTATTACTAATAAGATTTCCAGAAGCCATATATGTAGTAGCCATTGTTGTAGTGGCAAACAACATGCTTTGAAGTTAAGAAATTGCATGTTCAAACCCACAAACTTCACCAGCATTTTTTATATCAAGATACGTTATGCCTAATAAGTCAATATTTCATGTCAGACACGTTAACGCAGCTATCAGAGTACTAGTGAAGATAGCACGTACAAGGCATTGTCACATAGTGGCAACCTGCGACAAAAGGAAAAAATGAAGTACACATCTAGCACAAGAGATTTTACTAACAAAGAAAGCAACCTGTTGGTATTCCAAAGAATTTAAAGGCATATCCAAAAGCAAAAGAGGAAATTAAAAGTGAGATTAAAGCATTTGTCGAAAGCCAAAGACAAACAATTAAAAGAAGTATTGAAGCATCATGAATTGTATAATGAGGCCTAGAGATTCAATATTCCATGATGAAGATGATGATGGTTGGAAGTCGTCGTAAAAGTAACAGGGAGAGGATGATTATATAGGTAACGGTATGCAAAATAGACAAATAAGGCCAATGGATACATTTTGCACCCGAAACCCCAAGACTATGGCGAACTATAGTTGTAAGAAACACATAATTCTGAATCGTTTTAAGAGATGATTCCTATTGCTGGAAACACCGTCAACAGAATGCGTATCACATGAAGCAGGAATCCTACGATGTTCAATACGAATCGAGATTCCACCTTATTGAAATCATAGTTCCATCAACTTGGAATTGGGATTCCCAACTTACAGGAATCACACATCAAACCACTTGGAACCAACCCAACATTATCAACAAACGAGTTCCAAAAGGCAAAGATTTAAGGTTTTAGATTATTTATAAGCAAGAATTCCTTTGTATTGGACTCCACATATTGAGCACGCTTAACCAGGGCTCCCCTATTATTGGGATCAATGTCTTTGACAACCCTCCCTTAACATTGGAGTTGATGCATTGAGTGCCTTTTATCATAGTTCGCCAGGAGTATTGGATGATAAGCAAGAGTGGGCCGAGCAATGGGGAAGAATAGTTGTGTGTGTGTGTGTGTGTGTGTGTGTGTGTGTTTTGGGGTGGTGGGGAGGGAACAAACAAGACCCAACAAGAGGGACAACGAGTTGTTAATGAGCAAGATGATGAAGCCTCCAATAACAATATGGCAGCTCCAGGAGCTGCGGTGACAGGCAAGAGGGGGCCGAGGATGAACGTGGTGGAGGTGGAGGTTGGCATGAGGGGAGGACTAGCATTAGAGACTTTGGATTAGGGACCAACCAACCATACAAGCATTTGGGCGCCACTACCAAGACAGCCAGGCTAATTATAACCCTCCATGATATTCATATTGGCTATAGACGGATGTTTAGCATTGGAGTGCCTCTTTTTTTGGTCATTATGTGTCTATTATGAACTGTCTACACTCTAGAAAACCATGTACGTATTTGACTCTGTCGCTAATTCTTTGTGACTCCGCTACTATAAGCAATGTATTTGGTTGCTGAATGTAGGAGTTTAGTCATATGAATCTGCAACAGAAATTATAGAACCCCCAAATGGAACATTAAAAATTCAGCGAGTTTAAACCAAACATACAGAGGGAACCCTATCTACAAAAGGAAATTAACATTTCATCAATTTCATATTACATATAATTTTTCAGAATTTTGTGCGATATATCTTTTATTATTCCCCCTTTTTTTTGGGATTTTCCCTTTTCTTCTTTTCTTGTACTTGAACAAGACTACGAGTCAACTTGGGACCCCAGGTCAACTCACTCTAGGCAATGGCCCAGTCCTGGAGGAAATCCATGATTTAAAACAATGCATGGAACCAAAAAGCTTCCCATAAGTATTATAAGAACCAGCATGGTGTCCTAGACTTTCAAGTTTATGAGATGTATATATGTCATTTACATGTCTTCAAAGCACTTACATATGTTTTCCCTACAATATATACAATTCCAAAAACTTTTTCTAGTAACTTAAGTACAACTTAAGAAGCATTGAAATGAAGCTTCATTCATGGACATAGAAATGCATATTTCTCCAAACATAATAAGTAATATACCATTGCAAGGTCAAAAAGAAAAAAACAATGAAATGGCATCCCTCTATAATTAGAAGAAAACCTATGGTTGTCATTGGAACACTTACGTGTGATGGGAGATGGTGCAGGTACGCAAGAATACGGCATCCTTAGCAACGATGACGATATACGTGTTTCATATGCACTGATGAACATAAAGTACCAAAATATTTTTCCAGCTCATCAAATTCCACACATACTAGTCAATAGAATCATTCATCACACCAAAAAGAACAACTGAAAACCATAGATTTTTTGTTTGGGAATAGAAAATTACCTCTGGTAGAAGTTTGCAAAATGATCATCCATGGAAAGGGGACACAAGGTACTATTAGGCAACAATACAACTTGCCAAAATCCCAATATTGGTTGAATTTTTACCTTACGAAACCTGACCCATTGACATGTAGTTTGTAATTGTTGGAGTAAATCATCCAACGATTTGCCAATAGATACCCTCACCACCGATCCTATAGATGGAAATGTAGATAATACATCCCTTGGCAGAAATGGCTCTGATTGTAATGAAGCATTTTGCTCTGCTTCAATATCATGACTGACAATGAGATGGCATCAGGATCCTTAAATTGAACAAGAAGACTAATAATAAAACCACTTGACATTCAAAACCCCATAATTCCTCCTAAAAACAATGAAATGCAGATTTACGGAGGAAAAGAATACCATAATCAGATGGACTACGGAAAGGCACAGTTCATTGAGGTTATCATCGTCTGGTGAAATGATGATATTGATGGAGAGAGAGTAGGACCCACCTATGGGGATCATGTCCTGTTCTGGTGGTCCCACTATCCATCACATGCCATTATTCAAAGAAATTGTCTACAAAGACGCCATTTATCTTTTGTACATGGAGATCACAATCATTCTTGAACCTTAAATTTCAAAATGGGTGGTTGTAAGAGTGTTATTGAATAGATACAAAATTCCCGAAAAAAAATTCCCAGACTTTGTGACTCATCCCAAGCCATCTAATTTGACATTTAATGAGTGGGAATGATTGCGACCTCCATGTACAAAATATAAACGGTCTCTTCGTAGACAATCCCTTATTTAAATTAGTGTTTTAAAACACTACTCAAGCAGCAGACTTGGTACCTTCCCAGGCTAATGATTCAGGCAAGCTGGCTCAAAGTAAACCCATATCAGGCCCAAGTGATAAAAGGAAAGCAAAAATTATAAAAATAAAATAAAAATTTAAAAAATATATATAAGAACATTCATACATAACAAAAAAAAAAAACATAAAATAAGGTACAGGGATAAATTGATGTTATTGGCTTGAAAAAAATCTAAAAAATGGGAATTTCAAAAAAAGCATAGAAAAAAGTATACACATAATAATTTATGAATCAACTATATTTGATTTAGCAAAAAATAATCAATTTTATGATTTTAAAAAAAAATGAAACACACCCAAACTTTCGAGGCTGATCCCCCGATCTTTGATATCAATGCAAATCAATGCCTCCAATCCTTGTCAAAGCTTACTCGAGCAACTAAATCAAAACCAATTTTGGGTTTTGAGTTCAGATCACGAGATCCAAGCTCTTGAAAAATTTTGATGGATAGTAAATCCAGACTTCAAATCTCTAAAAATCCTAATATGCTTGTATTATCCTTGGAAATAAAGCTATGATTGGGTCAAGAACACAAAAATCGGCTTAGGTATCAAATTTCATTAAAGATTGGCATCAATTGCAAAAAGAAATCATAATTTCCAAAATCAGCCAAAAACTTGACCGAGTTTTTCAATCTCTGATTTTTTTTTTATCAAAACTATTGCTTCTAATAGCTAGATCAGGCTAAAATCTATTGACTCAAATGGGCACCCTAAACCAAAAAAAAAAAAAGCCTAGATAAGAAGGGGTGCAAATTTTGCCCCCCTTCTAAACTTATCAGTGTAAAGTATGGGACGACTACTGCAGCAGCCGGCCCCCAATACTGTGAAACTCAGGTGAATCAGCCTGAATTTCACAGTGCTCCAGCGAGTTTGTATAACACTCACCCAAGTATATTACAAGGTACCCTTAAATACCTCATTCCAGGCTCAGCAGGCTGCTAAGCCTGAGTAACTCGACTGAGTCCAAGTCCACTCAGGCGAGACTATTAGCACTGATTTAAATTGAAGGTGAGGAGTCCACTGATTTAAATTGAAGGTAAGGACTCCACTGGACAAGGGTTTTCCATAGAGGCATAGACTATAGTAAACTTTCCCTAATACAAATACCAACATTATACGAAAAAAGCAGACATATTATGGAGGCATTCCACACGCATGCAAATTAAACTAACAAATCAAAGATGTATGTGAAATACAAAGATTGGATACTAGGACAGCCCATAAGTTTCACAGTAGAACGCTTACTTTGTCTCTAGTGGTATAGGAGGAGTATCTGTCCCATCCCACAGAACAACAACTGTCTCATCTTCAGAAACTTTACATATATGAAGAATCTTCTCCCCAACAAGCAAAAATACAAAATCGACTTAGTACAAAAGCACGTTTATATCTTTAGTACTATACAAGATTATAAACAGTGAAACATGGGATTACCTAGCAAACAAGATCCCAAACAAGCAAAAATACAAAATCGACTTAGTACAAAAGCATGTTTATATCTTTAGTACTATACAAGATTATAAACAGTGGAACATGGAATTACCTTGCAAACAAGATCACAATATTTCCCATGACAGATGCCACTGAACTGAGTCAAATATTTGTCATGGCCTACACAAGCGAACACATCATTTTAAGATCTCAAATGAAACTATTTTGCTACTCCTAAATATAAAAACACAAATTCCATGTAATGCGTTTGACAAGAAAACCTCTTAGAAAACAATTTGAAGACAACTTTTGGATCGAATGGAAAGACTATCGAATACAATTTTGGACGGGGATAACACTGTTAGTCGAATGCAGATTTTTTGGGTATATACATTGAAATTACTTAAGGCAACAATCAATGAATTATTGTTGTCAATAACTATTCTGGACCACATAAATGAAATGATTATTTAGTGCCTAAATCGCATCAATCTTATGTTTATCTAACTTTCAAGGAACCCAAAGATGGTTCGGTCATGTAAGGAAACAGATATTCATAATCCAAGAGCTTCCAAATCAACACTTTTTATCGAAGGGTGAAAATCTCAAAGAACTACAGATGTTTTGACATAGCAACAATGAAAGTATGTATGAAAGTAATGATAAAAGAATCCTTGTCAGGGAATATCCATGATATAAGACATGGACGCCTCGACAATCATTTCTAAAAAAAGAGGCATGTGGTGCAATTTGTAATCTGGAAGTGTTAAAGGTTTCTTTTTATTTTCGTTGATATTTGGAGTTGAAAGTTTCACACCAACCAACCCTTACCAAATCTGTGAACTTCCCACACTTCCCAATTTCTTAGAATAATGTTGGCATGATATTTAACTCATACGGGCTTTGACCAGCTAACTCTACCATTGCCAGTCCCAAGACCAGATAAGCGAGGATGATTACTTTAGGTTAGCAGCCAGCAAAAAACTTTTGCCACATCCCTATCATGAATCCTGATCCATCATATATCAATGTTAGGGTGTTCCCTATAAGTTATATGTTGTACCGGCACCGGGGTGTAGTGAGAAATAGGCAAGAGTTGGCTAGGGCTTCCTTGGAAGTGAAGCGCCTCAATGACACCAGGATGAGATGATAAGTAGGCAAGGGTTCATGTGCTATTTTGGATGAAAGAGGGTAAAAGAACAAGTTTAAGAGAATGGAATTCATCTGGTCATATGAAATGTAAAGACTCTCTCAAGCAAGAGTATGGAGTTAGTGGATACAATGAGACAAAGGAGACTTAACATAGCTTGTTTACAAGAAACTAAGTGGAAAGGGGTAAAAGCTAAGGAAATTGATAGATATAAATTTTTGCATATAAAAAAGAATAGTAATAAAACTAGCGTAGGTATACTAAAAGACAAAGATTTAAATGATAGAGTAGTAGATGTTAAAAAAATAGGTGATAGGCTCTTATTAATTGAACTTGTATTATAAGTGTTGGGATTTTGTTGAATTTAAAGCCCGTGAGAGCATGCAAATAGAAATTAGAGTGGATTATGCACTTCAGTGGGAGTGCATGTGTTGGTTAACTAACTTGTGGCCAACCAATTTATGGCCCTGATCATGTCCAAAACACTTACCTCTGGGCATATGACACTACCATTGAGGATTTCTAGAGGGTCATCCGTTGTTGAGGTCAGAGAGATGCCTAATGATAGTTTATAGGCAAGCTTTGTGGTCTCTTGTCTGTAGTAGGAAGCCTCTAAGAGCAAAGGCTAAATCCTCAACAAACTTATGCACAACTGGTACACATGATAGCCACATTCTGGAAAGCAACCATGTAAAGGCATACATGTATATGTGCATAGAAAGAGTCCCCCTTGCACTATAGTGTTGATCTTAAAGGGGAACATGTAATCCATATTCCGAGATTGCAGTTTTACTATTTATTGGCTAGATTTGACTAACCAATTATAAGCCCTGGCAAGAGACATAGGTCATGGTCTCATTATGTTGGTTTGATAAGATAGTCAAGGATCACGATTACTAGGTTGTGTGGAGTGCCTTGACAATTACGTTTTCTTGACCCATTGGTACCAATCCACTTTAGATATTTTTTCAGCTTAAGAGAAGGTTTTTTGTGAATTTTAAATATTTTATAATATTTTTTAGAGTTTTCTCAAATTAGTTTATTGCTCAAAACCCTAAAAAAGGCAGTGTTGTAAATTCCAAAATTCCAAGGCCATTGTGGGACCCATGTTGGGGGGAGAAGGCCTAGTCCCACACAGTGGGGCCTCATATGGGTGTGGGATGTGGGTCCCATATGGCCCACACATCTATGTGGAGTGAGGATGCCCATGTCTTTTCTTTAATAAGTACTAATTAAGTTTAATAATCTTTTAATAAAGATATAGTTTGTTAGAGGAAATCTTGAGAAAAATTTTGAGAAAGATTTTGTGGCCATATTTTGTGGAAATAGAGAATGTTTTCCATTTGGAAAACATTATTTTAATTTTTCATTTTGACCAAATCTTTTTTTATTATGACCTCCAACAATCTTTTTGTGAGAGGAAAGGAAATTCTAGTCAAAATAGAAGACGAGACTGACTGAGCTTATCCTAAGTTGACCAAAAGTGGATGTAAGTCAAGAATTCAAATGATAAGGTTCCCAGATTCCTCCCTAATCATGACAATGATTTGTTGGATGGATAGCTCAAATTTGTTTCTCTCACCTCATAGATTACCTAGGCGACATATGGCCAAGAAGAATTCCAATTCAGATAAGCATATTTGGACCCCTTGAAAGTTATAAAAAGAGGGAAGCCCTCCTCATTCTGACCACTTGATTTATTAGCCTCTCTCTCCCCCCCTCTCTCCTCCATGTTCTCTCTCTTTCTCTCTCTAAAAGAGGTGAAGGTGGCATGCACCACCAAAGTAAACTTGGTGTGGCATGTCCAACCAAAGACGAGAGAGGGGCACACTCAAGCTGAAAAAGAAAAAAGGAGGTGCCTTATGGCATGCCCTATGAGTCTTAAAGGGTTACAGAAAACCCTAGATCTCACATATGCTCTTTTAAACCCCAAGGTTTGAAAAAGGTATTGCCTAAGGAGCTTCCCGACTCAAAGAATTCAGCAGGGCCAATAGGATCAAAGTGCGTCATCCGCGAAGTAATCACGGTGGGATGTATCAAGTCCTAAGAGGATAACCTTAGGCAAAGCTGAGTAAGTCTTCTTGGTTGTTCTTAGTTTATTTTTCAGTCATTATTGCTATTTGTATTACAATTTTTAGGAACATCATTTGCATTAGAAAGAATAAAAGTTTGTATCCAGGTCCATGGATTTATGGCCTCACTGAGAGTATGGCCTTTAATAGAGCAAAATAGCGGATCATGATTTATGTAGCCGACCCTAATTAATTGGGAAAAGGCTATGATGATGACGATTCAGCCCTTGGATTGAGTTGTGTTTATTTAGCCCTAAAAAGAAATATCCTAGGTCGTATATAGTGTTGATTTTCTTATTTACATTATTATTTTGTGGTACTAGTAAACGGAACTCAGTTATATTAATAAAAGAAAAGGGAAAATTTTTATTTTATTTACAGAATTTCACATTGCCACTTCTTTCAAGGATATGAGATGATTAATGTAATTAGTGCTTATGCGCCACATGTAAGATTAGATGATAGAATAAAACGAGAATTGTAAGAGGAAATGGATGGACTACTCTAAGGAATACCAAATGGAGAGGAGATTTTTAGGAGGTGACTTAAATGGTCATGTAGGAAAAAATACTAAAGGATATGAAAGGGTAAATGGAGGATATGAATTTGGGGAAAGAAACGAGATAGATGATGCTATTCTTGATTTCACTACGGCTAACAATCTAACAATAACAAATAATTACTTTAAAAGAGAGAGATGAAAAATTAATCACGTACAAAACTAGATCATATAAAAGCCAGATAGACATTTTTCTATTAAGAAGACAAAACGATCATCATATAAAGAGTGTAAGATTATCTTGAGAGAGTTTGACCCCACAACATAGACTCATGGTTATAGATGTTTGAATTAAGAGATAAAAGGAAAAGAGTGACATTAATGGGTGTCCAAGAATTAGGTGTTAGAACTTAAAAAGGGACAAAAGAGACTTATTTAGGAATAAATTGTAAAATAAGTTTTAAGAGAATCTAGAGGAAAAAGACTTTCAGAAAAGGAACTTAGTAGTAGAATGATGAGGTTCAAAAGGTTATTAGAGAAAAATGAGCATTTTACAAATTATAGTAAGATAATATAAATGACCAAAATTTAGAAGAATGTAAAAAAGGCAAGAAGAACGTTAATAAAATAGTAAGGCTAAACTTAAGGCATATAATGATCTATAGAATAAATTGGGGACAAGAGACGGTTAAAATGATATCTTCAAACTAGCAAAATTGAGAGTGAGGAAGTATAGGGACTTAGATCATGTTAAATGCATTAAGAGTAAGGACTAGAGGGTGTTGGTGAAGAATGATGAGGCCATTAAAAGGTGAAGAATATATTTTCATATATTGTTAAATAACGAACACTTTGGAAGCTCAGAATTAGGAGCAACCGTTGACATAAATGAGAGTGGGGTTATAGATACTTTCATAAAATTAGGATATCTGACGTGAAAGAAACTTTGAGAAAAATGAAGATAGGAAAGGTTCTACGACCAGATGGTATATTCAGTAGAGGTTCGAATGTGCATGGGAGAGATTGGCATATTCTAGTTGATAAAGTTGTTGAACAAAATTTTGAGAACAAAGAAAATGCTAGATGAATAAAGGCAATGTACTATGGTACCTATTTACAAGAACGAAGGAGACATACATAAATGTACGAACCATAGTTGTTGGAAACCCCTGAGAATCTGAATCGTATTAAGAACCGGAATCACATAATCACTACCGGCTAGAATATTCCTATCTTAAGAATTGTTGTCCGTACAATAGGAATCGTGGGGAACGAGATTCCTAGTTTTTGAGAATCGTGTTTCAACCGAAATATATCCAAGTTTCATCCACATATGGACTCAAGATTCCGTCCTCCTTGGAATCGAGATTCCCATTACCCTAGAATCAACACTCCAGGAGTCAAGATTCATTAATATGCACAATCAAGTTTTCGACATCTATGGAATCGAGTTTACGATATATGTGGAACAGAGATATGTTGTTGTTTCGAATCGTGATTCTAACATATTTGGAATCAAGTTTCTGAAGTATATGGATCAAAGATCCGTGCCAGTTTGAGATAGAGATTTACAATAATATAGACTAAGGAATACGTTTAACGACCCCTACCAGGAATCAATATTTCATTTTTATGGAGAAAGAAGCCCCAAAATAAGGAATTCAATTTCCTTAGTTCTGAAAAATGGTTTCTAAAGATGTTTCAAATTGAGATTCCGAAATTAAGGAATCGAGTTTCCTTGGTTCCGAAAAACAGTTTCCATGGAGATTCCTTAACAAAACGCGGAATCAAGTTTCGAAACCGGAATCGTGAGGTCGGTGGAGATTCCTTAACTGGCCTAGGCAGCCGCCTGAACCCGCATAAGCGGGCACCCCCAGGGGCAGAAATGCCCCCCATTGAGGGCATTTCTTTTATCATTTTTTTAATATTAAAGGGGCAAAATTATGGGTTTTAGGTTCATTTGAAACCTAAAACCCATTAGAGCCAATTACAGAGAGAAAAACCCCACAATTTTTTTATTTCTACTGGGCCGTCCAGGTTCTGGGCGCCCGCCTAAGCGTTGGGCGGCCTGGACCCCCCAGGCCGCCTAGGCGCCGCAAAACACTTTTTGAAACACTGATGGCTATTGTCCTACTTAGGCAATGGATTGAGAAGTTTAAGGAGCAGAGAAAAGACATCCACATGGTCTTTATTGATTTGGGTAAAAAAAGACAAGATTTGGTGGGTGCTAGAAAACAAAAGAGTCTCAAAAGGATATATTAATATTATTAGGGATATCTATGAGGGAGTACTAACTATTGAGAGCACAACTAGTGGAGAAACAAGTGAGTTTCTAATAACAGTAGACGAACATCATATCTCTTTCCTTTAGTTATGGACGAGTTAACTAGGCATCCACAAGATGAGGTCCTGTGAAATGTGTTCTTTGTGAATGACATAGTTTGATTGATGAAACTAGAGACAGCGTTAACACAAAGTTAGATTTTTGACGGGATGCAATAGAATCTAAAGATTTTAAAATTAGTTGGACTAATAAAAAATATATAAAATGTAAGTTTAATAATAATAAAAGCAGAAATGAGGACTTAGTTAAGATTGATGACGAAGAAGTACCTAGATGATATTGTTTTGGATATCTTGGGTCGATAATTCATGAGAAATGAGAGATTGAGAAAGATGCTACCCATAGAATTGGAGTTAGATGGGCACAGTAAAGATGCACCTATGGAGTCATATATGATTGTTACGTATCAATAAAACTAAAGGAAAAATTCTATAAGATGGTTGTCAGACCAACTATGCTCTATGAGACGGATTGTTGGGTGGTCAAGAAATAACGTAACCATAGAATCTTGAGAAAGAATTCAAAATGAATACATTTAAGGGAACTTAAGGATAGCTCCATTAGGCGATAAAATGGGGAAAAGCAGACGTAGTTGTCTGATTATATGCAGCATCGACATAGAACAACACCGATTAGGAGAGGCGGTTTGGTTCAAGTGGAAGCCACTAAAAGGACAAGGAGAAGACCCCAAATGACATGGATAGAAGTAGGGATAAAGATATGGTAACTTATGATCTAACTAAGGTATGGGCCTCGATAGAGGATAACGGCAGAAGAGGATTCTTGTGGCCAACCCCAAATAATTGGGATAAGGCTAAGCTGATGATGATGATGGGCTTTGACTAGCTCCGAAACGAACTACACAGATTTGAGTAATGTTTTTTAATAAAAAATAATTTTCCTTCGATGATGCTTTCAATAATAAAACCAATAGAAACACTATTTTGGATGTTCATTTAGAGGTTTCCCTAAAAAAGAACTCTAAGAGATAAAGACCTATGGACATGCAAACAAGGCCCAGGGATATTTGTGTGAGATAAGAGAGTGAGAGCATCAGTTAGAAAGATGAAAATCAAGGGAAACTATTGTTCTATGTGACTTCAATAATTTATGAAATAAGAAAAAAATCCAGGAGAGAGTCACCTAGAGGTATATCTGCTTTCAGGATATCCTTTGGTGGGAGGTTTCATCAAGGGTTTGCATAGAAACCATCTTCCTCCCTCAAGACTATTTTTTTTATTTTTTAATTAACTTGTAAAAGTTTCAAGCATTGATTGGTGTGTTTTCCAGTTTGGTTCAAACTCTGAAATCAAAAACCCTAAGCTATGTAACTTTCAGAATATTAATGAACCCATTATATTTCACTTTCTGCCATGTCAAATTCCATATTTTGATGGTTATTCCATTGGGTGCAGTTTGCATGGAGCCGAGGCTCTAAATAATCAAATTAGAGCCCACCTTCAAATAGTGTCGAGAAATCTGGTTTCAATATTGGAAATCTTTTACTAGCCTTAAAATATATTTTCATCTTTAATTATAAAATTTAAATCTTAAAAAAATAGTGTAGATCAAGAAAATCTATGAAAGCTTGAATAACTTAAAAATTGACGGTCCAAAACTGCATTACAAAATGCACTATTTCCAAAACTTGAAATCCATTTTTTTCTCAAGTCCATGCATCTTGATATCGATGATCAAGTTGAGGATATTTGGGCATCAAAACAACCTCTTCTAATGAAATTTTTGAGGTAGGGTCTAATTTGATTGCTTAGAGCCTAGGATCTATATAAACTTTTCCCTATTCCATTTTCTTAGATGACATAGTTTCTTGACAATCATGTACGAAAATGTATTTCTCAAAAGGTGACTTATCAGTGTTGGTCATGTGTTGTGAACATGTCACAGTACAACCCCACAAACTCTGATATGTTAATATTACCATAGAAAAACTTAAAAATTAGAAAAATAAAAGACGTAACTTTCAGAAAACAATTTTGAAAATGCATCATGGATCTTCCCTCTCACTTCTAAGAAAGTGGAAATTGCACATGTTGATACTTTTAAGAAAATGTCAAAAACTCTTCTTGTTATCTATCTTTCCCAACTCTTTTTGTGAAGTGTTGACCCTCATTGAGAAGTGCCAGCATCTTCAAACTTTAATTAAGGCGTCACATCAAAGGAATATTGTGGAGAATAAAAGCAAATGATATTGGCAGACCCTACGAGGGCGTTTGGATACTTAGAAATACATTTGCAGAAATGTATTTCAGTGGAAATGACACATTTCTAGCGTTTGGATCGAAATTTTGGGACTGAAATGTATTTTTGGCCCACAATTGTTTTGTTCATTTCAACCCAAAAATAAAGAAATCTTTATCATTGTCTTAACCCTCTAAAATTGATTTCCAGCTAGATTTCTCTCTTATAGAAACATCCAATTTATAAAATATAATTAATTCGGCAAAAACACCACCATGAATTATAGAGAGATACTATCTCATACTTTATATTTTATAATAAGAAACTATCTTAAAATTTTAGACAGAGAAACTATTTCTAATTTTAGAGAAGGAAGATATCAAAATTTTTTAGAGAGAGAAATCATCTCAAAAAAAAAATAGAGAGAAACGATTTCAAATTTTAAGTTTTAAAGAGAAAATATCTTAAAAGTTTAGAGAGAGGAACTATTTCAAATTTAAAGTTTTAAAGAAAAAATATCTTAAAATTTTAGAAAGACAAACTATATCAAATTTTAGAGAGAAGAATCTAAATATGTTTTAGAGACAGAAACTATCTCAAATTTAAAGTTTTACAGAGAGAAAGTACTTGAAAATCTTAGAGAGAGAAACTATATCAAACTTTTTAGAGAGAGAAACAATCTGAAATTTTAATTTTTATAAAGAGAAAGTACCTCAAAATTCTTAGAGAGAAATTTTATCAAATTTTAAGTTTTAGAGAGAAAGTATCTAAAAAAAAACTAAAAAAAATGAAAACTATCTCAAATTTTAAGTGTTTAGAAAGATAAAGTATCTTAAAATTTTAGAGAGAGAAACTATATCAAATTTTAGAGAGAGACTATCTCAAATTTTAAGTTTTAGAGAGAGCACGTGCATGAAAATTTTTTTCAAGAGAAAATATATCAAAATTTTTAGAGAGAGAAACTATATCAAAAGAAACTCTGTTAAATTTTATGTTTTAGAGAGAGAAAGTACTTGAAAAATTTTAGAGAGAAAGATATCTCAAAATTTTTAGAGAGAAACTATATGAAAAATTTTAAAGAGAGAAACTTAGAGAAAGTATTTGAAAAATTTTAGAGAGAGAAATTGTCTCTAATTTTTAGAGAGAGAAACTATATCAAATTTTAAGTTTCATAGAGAGAGTATCTTAAAATTTTAAGAGAGAGAAAAGATCTCAAAAATTTAGAGAAAGTACTTAAATATTTTTAGTCAGAGAAACTATCTTAAAAATTTTAGAGAGAGAAATTATCTCAACTTCTAAGTTTTAGGGAGAGAAAATATCTTAAAATTTTAGAGAGAGAAACTATATCGAATTTTAGAGAGAGAAATTAGTTGAAATACTTTAGAGAGAAATTATCTCTAATATGTAGAGAGAGAAACTACCTCAAATTTAATAATAAAAAAAGACATTATAATGAATAGTATAATAAAAATAGTTAACGAAATTTAAAAAAAAAAAAAAAAAATGTTATGCATCCATCAAAAATGTATTTTCTATGAAAATAGAATATCTAGAGTAATCTATTTCCATGGATACAAACAGCCCCTACATGTTAAAGGGTTCATTCTTGAGAAGGGTTTGACACCTCTAAATTAAATCGGATGCTACCAACTAGTGCTAAGTTTCCATGGTGTGTGGAAATGTTGATATGCTACATAAATATAAGAAGAAAGTGATAGGATAACACTGCTTGCGAATCTAGGTAGACTTAATGAACCTCAATATCAAATATCTAGGGTTCTTATACACCAATACTAATTTCATGAAAAATCAACAGGCTATGAACGCGCATTCATGTATACCATAGCATTCCAACTAACCATAAAAGCCAAATGACAATCAAATTATTACAAGTAAAAAGTATATGACCAAATGCTTCACAAACCATCACTCATGCCGAAATTACTTCACATGTCAATATAAACTCAAACACAGGTATTTTTTGTCACCAACACATATTTGAGCATCAAAATATATTAACAGAAAACCTTAGTCTTCACAATACTAGCAAATAAGAAGTACCTTTCTGGAACTCGAAATTTTTCAACCAAGTTCTTAGCTGGGTTATGTATTTCCTGTCATGATCTGTAATATAGGGACTCGAAGAGAACTGATACGGAATAAAACGTTTACCAGACTTCCCTTCAAATAAAGAAAAAGAAGAAAACTTCTTGTTGAAACGAGCATACACCTCACCAGTGAAGATGTTAATCTGCATGACCAATGCACTAGTTACTACTGGATGTCCAAATGATTTAAGTTTCTTTCACACATACATCCTATGATCAGAAAGGTTACACATTTTTCCTAATAAGAATAGAAAAGTTACTCTTTAGTCAAAGGACAGGAAATCTATGAATTAATAAATTTACAGGATATTATTCCAACATAAATACATGAGATTTATAACTTCATGGCAACATTAGGTGTGAAAAGTGAAATATAGAAATTATTAAATTTATAAATTCATGGCAACATTAGGTGTGGAAAGTCAACTATAGAAATTATTTACTAATCATAATCAATGTTGTAAATAAGATATTTTGCCCTTATCCATACAATAGATTCAAAAATGCTGTTATAGCATTTTCCTATAGAGGAAGTACTTGTACTATGAATAACCATCAATTTCCCAGGGAAAAGCAGAAAAAAGATGATGATGATGATGTTAACTTTTAAAATTTTGACCACAAATGTTCAATCCTCATGAATTGTACCAATGGATCTTTTTAATATATAAATTACGAGATTGGCAATGTTCATTTGATCAGCGTGCTGCATGATATATGCTCACTTTCCAAGCACTTGAGCCATTTAGAGTGTCACTCACAAACAATACATAAAAAACCTTCCAATGTTCACCAGCACAGTGGTCAAACCAGCTAGATATCCACTCCAGGCCAATTGGGTCCTGCCAATGCACAAACCAGCCAGACCTTTTTTTCCAAAAAATTTGAAATAGATAGAATACTCACCAAACAAATGTGTAGAGAATAAAAAATAGGCTAGTCTTTTCAAACTAGAGGCAGTTTTTGAGGAAAATAGAGCCGTATAAGAACTGGAAATAAGATTAAACAGGGAGAGAGAGTATTGCTTGCAGTTATTCGATGGAATTTGTGTATGTGAATGCCTTGAGTGTGATATGGTGATGGTGTCAAGGAAAAGGAGCAAGAGAGCGACAAAGAGTCCAAAGTAATCAAACTGATGGAATCCTGTAGTTTGCCCCCCTCGTGTGTGTGTGTGATGTAAATAACATCAACGAGCTGGTTGGACCATGATAACATTTTTGAATTTGAAGTAGGGACAAATATGGAATTCCAGAATTTGTTGAGTACACTTTTGTAATTTGTCATAAAAGGGTTATTTTGGGTTTTAGTGTAAAGCCAAGGATAGAATAGAGTGTTGTAGATTACCCATGTATGTCAACAAGTCAGAGTAGAGTAATTGGTGTTTAGAGTTTCCAATGAGTTAGCCTCAATGATATACCTATGCATGGGAATTTGGTTGCATGAATGGAGAAATATAACTTGAGACCTAGATTGCATGCAAGCTGAATTAATTACATGGGAAATAGGGAATATGGGTATTTTAGTCCTTTTACTATTTTATTGGGGGTATTTTGCTCAATCTTTAGATCCAGGGAAGGGGTTCTTAAACATAGAACTTACTATAACAATTGGATAATTCTACAGTTGATGATTTTATTAATGAAATCAAAAAAATTTCCAACTTGGTGTACAGATAGAGTGTGTGTTCCCAACTTTTGGAAGGCCATCTACTACACTTGGCAAGACTAGGGGCTGAAAATCCCTTGCTCTTTCACTCCCTCGATCGAGATCAAGGAAGCTTGGTCAATGTTGTAAAATCGGCCTCAGGCCTATCCTTTCTGGTGTTGGTTTTACACTATTTAGTATAAGAGCCACAGTTGAGCTTCGTCGATTTTGATGGCTGCACGGGATAGAGGACGTGGCTGAAGATATGGAGCTCACGACTTTGATAAGATGGCAGAAAGGGTGAATAACCTAAAGGAGTTGGCGACCTTGCTAATGTATGATCGGATGTTTGAGAGGGTGAGTTGCCTAAAGAAAACAGTAGCCATGCTGATGCATGAGAGAAATTACATGGGCATGATAAGGCCTATGGTGACGAGACCAACATGTATGAATTCCTATGGCACGCACCATGAGTCGAAGATCAAATTGGTGTCAGACGGGTGAAAGCCATGGTATGATCACAGTCAAGAGTTTGATGCACAATGTCACGCGATCGATGATGATTTGAGCAGGTACTATGGACTTCTATCAGAGGAAAACCATGGAGGAACTGTATTCTCATAAAATGAGTTTCAAAATCAGCACATCATGGACTGGGACTCACCACCAGCCTTTGACAAGTAATTGGATGAAGATTAAGGTGCTGAAGGTGATAATGACTTCAATGGTGATCCAATTGTTGAAGAGGATCAAGAAGAAGATCCTACCTTTAGAGAGGATTTCGTGAATCTTCTCCTTGATGAAGACCTAGGTGAAAGTGACGAATTAGCTCCTAAGATTATTATCATAACTGGTTTCTTTTTCCCCGAAGGAATAAGTGAAAGAATAATGTTAATGACGAAGGTAAAGATGCTGATGAGGAGACAATTAGAGGGGAAACTGCAAAGAGCTCCTTTTCTCTCAATGATGGTGGTGGCGAACCTTTGTATTTCCATTCAAAGGGCTTTACTCCCCAACTGTATGCTGCTGAACTTGGTTGTTCTCTCTATCTCTTACCTGAATTTAGGGTGTCACATGAGGTTCACACCAAAGAGTTCAAGGTAATTTCCCCTAAACTCTCAGTTGGTGAGCTTAGCATAGGGGATGCTCACCAAATGGTGGCTGAAATCATTCTCTATGAGGGAACTCAGGCTAAGTTGTCGCTTTGCTTTTATAGAAAAACCAACTTTGTTCCTTATCATCTTCCCCCAAAACTTAAACCCAAGGAACCTAATATCTGCATCTCGACTTTACAAAATTCAGCAAGAACAGCCTCAGAGTTCAAAGGTTTTCTTGCATCTCAAGAGAAGAGTTCTCTTCAACTGTGTTTATGGCCGATAGCATTGATCGTTGGCATTGCAGCTGTCTTAGTTTTCAATGTGCACAAAACAATGATGGATGAGATGTCTATGAAATGCATCATAACCTGGAAAACATTGATTTTGAATTGCATATCTTTAAGATTGAGTTACAATGTTTCTAAGAGATGAAAAACCCTGGATTTTGGTCTTCTCAATTTCCCCTTGCTGGTATTGCTACATCAAAGTGGTGCAGTGGATGATTAGGGAGTATGGGACTGCTAAGCATACCTGTGTTAGAGCTCTGAAACATGGGTTTAGTGGTAATATTTGCACCAGCATTGCACTATCATGAGCTCATTACAAGATTGGGAATCTCCTATCAGCAGATTTAATGCTCAAACTAACAAATCATTGAGTTGAGATTTCCTACAAAATTATTTTGAATAGATATCTCCGAGGATGTATGATTAGAAGTAAATCAAGACTCTTCCCTCCTATGCTTATTCATAGTTCTAAACCAAGTTATTTTGATCTTCTTGTCGTTGCTAGTGCATACTTGCGCTTGAACTCAAGGAATTTAGTCTTGGATGTTCAAGTTCATGGAGAACTTTAAGTTGGGCATAGATTCACATTTCCATGTGGTTTATTGCATTATTACTTGCTTTGACTCATTGGAGTGTGCATATTCTCTTGAAAATTGGCAAAAGCAAGGCATTATCGAACGGATCTCTGATAGGAGATTGTGTTGTCCATGTCCATGGAGGCATTACTCTGAGCTATGTTTTACAACTCAATGCTTTGGGCCTGAAAATGGAAAATTTAGCAACGCTCTGCAAATCTCAAGCATGCAAAGCAGGTAAGATCTCATATTGAATATGAAACCTCAAGTGGGTTTTACTAGATATTTTGTGTTTTAGAGAGGCATTCAAGGTATTTCTTGAGCCATGCTTTAACTTTATTGGGAGTTGTGATGAACGTAATGTTGGTCATGCAGGTACTGGCCATGTGAGAACCAAGGGTGTTGGTGCTTGTTTTATTACTTTCATAGATGGTGTTCTCAGTGAACTTAACACCATTTGCTGAATTTTGCAGCAAAGAATTACAAATGATGTGTTCGACTCTGATGAATAGCTTGAGTGGTGCAAAGGCTAAGTGACACTAATATCTCCACTATATTGGAGGAGAGCAAACTTGTTTACATCAGCGTAAGCTACTACTTGTGTGTCATTCTTCACCAAACCGTGAGCAGCGAGGCCATACCTTTCTTCCTTGCACTAAATCAGAGCAATCAGCTAGACCTTGAGGCTACAGTTGAAATAACTACAAAATTCTTTAACAAAGTAGTGAAGCCAGTACTAGCAACGGGGCCAATTTCAGAGTTGCAAAGGTGGGCGAAAGTGAAACATTGATCAAGCGCCTGGATGCTAGTGGTTGAGTAATAGCTATCATGTGACCAGATAAGAGACCAACCTTTTATAGCCAAAGATCGGTCAATTACTGTTCACACTGATCGGGTGGTGAAGGCTAATAGCCTAGCATTTGGTTGTCTTCCAATGAAGCACTTCCTAAAAGCCATGGTGAAGAGGTTAAATTTGTATTACCTTAGATTCTCGAGCATTTACTATCATTGCTCTAAACTGATTGCTGTGGATGTTGGAGGCCAAGTTCATCTACAGGTTTAAAAGAGAATAATGCTTGCGATACTCGAAGCAAACCATCCTTTCTAAGCTGACACATGAGAGTGTTGCAGGACTTTTGGAGAGATGAGAAGAAATGGGCTGGGATTCAATTAGATCTCTCTTGCAGCTTTGTTTAGAGCTCGCAAGTGCACCAAGAGATTCATGTATGAAGAGCCAGTCCATGCTCAAATGCTAAAGTTGAGGCTTGGTTTTGACAATTTTTCAATGAGTTCTTTCCTACCTACGTATATTGATTGTGAGATTGTAGAAACCCATTAGAAGTAAGATTTTTGTTTTTGCAATGGTTCAAACTTCTTTGATGGGTAGCGACTCTTCTTCAGTGCCAACATTATGCTTTGATCTTTCCATGTGAAACATGTTGCCTACCATGTATGTAAAGCGTGGGACCATCAAAAACATGGAGTTCGACCACATGCCTCATAAGGATAAATCCCATGGAGCTAGAGTCAAAGATATAGAGATCATATGCATAGAAATTTAGTTGTATGAATGGGGAAATCTTACTTGGGAATTAGGTTATATGCAAGCTGATTTAATTGTATGGGAAATAGACAGTTGGGGTAGTTTGGTTATTTTACTATTTTATTAGGTATATTTTGGTCAATGTTTAGGTCCAGCGAAGGGGTCTTATATATGGAACATTACTGTAACAGTTGGACAGTTTTTCAGTTGATGATTTTGATTAATGAAATTGAAAAATTCCTCCTACTTGATGTAGAGAGAGAGTGTGTTCCCAACCTTGAGTTGAAGGGCCATCTACTTGGTATAGTGGCAAGAGTAGGGGATGCAAATCCCCTTACTCTTTCATTCCCTTGATCGAGATCAAGGAAGCCGGGGTTGGTTGCTGCAAAATCGGCCCTGGATCTATCATTTCCAATGCTGGTTCGCACCACTCTCTCTCTCTCTCTCTCTCTCTCTCTCTCTCTCTCTCTCTCTCACACACACACACACACACACACACACACATCAAATTGATGGAAGCCTTTAGTTTGCCTCTCTCTCTCTCTCTCTCAGACACACACACACATCCACACATCAAACTAATGGAACCCTATAGCAGTTCAAAAACGTTACTGATGGAACCCTATATTTGCCCCCCCCCCTACCTCGGGCAAAACCTACCCATTGCCTCTTTCTTGTCTAGCCCTATTCCAAGTTCCTCCTAAGAAAGAGAGATATCAAGTTTCCAAATAAGACTGCCTTTCACATGTCGAGAAGAGAAACAAAGAGAGCTAGGAACAACTTCATAGAGAGAGATTAGGTTTCCAAATAAGAATCATTTTACAAGTAATTCCAAATAAGTCAGGTGGCAGCTCAAGCAAGTGGACATCATCAGAACACCTCTTAAAAACTGTATGGCCATGCCTTTTTGAGGTGCAGCTTGATAAGTCCCAGCTGAAAATTTCTCTCCTTACATGAACATGCACCGTATCTCTTCCTTGGGAAACGAAGGTCTTTGATGTGGAACTGCTTGTGTATTGTACTTCTAATCGCTTAAAGCAATTTCTCTTCAGATCTCTTTATGAATGCTATGGATACAGGCTGCAAAAGCATCAGCATCTTCAGTAACTCGGCCAGTCACAGGTAAGGATGAAATCAATTAGTTGTTGGCAGACCATGTGACATACTCTCTCTCTTACAGAAATCTACAATGTGAGAGGCATCATAGGTTTTTTTTCACATGTTATGAAATATGCCACCTTAAAAACTCTATCAGCTACCACAAAAATAAAATTATGACCTCTCTTTGCCCCGAGATCCATGCTTAGGTCTTCTCATGGGGCTTTCGCAAAGGAGAATAGAGGCATATGTTCTGCCTTTATCCCTTGCCTAGCTGGCATGCCACGCACCTGCTAATAATGTGCATCACATCACACTTAAGACCAGGCTAAAAGAATCAGTTTTCGACAAGGGAAATGGTCATTATTCAACCAAAATGCCCTCCTAAACCTCCCAAATGCAACTCTGGTATAATCTGCTCCCACAAGGAGCCCCATGGAATACAAGCACCATATTAGGGGTAATCATTATGAAAGAATAATATATGAGAAGTAAGACACTAGTCCCATGAAGAAGGGTCACATAAATTTTTCATCATGAAAGATATATGTGTACGATGCACTAGAAGAAGGTCTCATAAATCTTCCCGACATCTAGATTACTAGGATATGCCTGCATGAGCGCTTCAAATCTTCTTACCTCCACCATTCGGGTAGAACAAAAATGAACTGTCAGATACAAGCTCCAGTTGACATGGTGCACACCCAATTTCTTAAGGTATCTCAAAGCATCATGATCTGAATAAAGCACAAACTCTTTGGGAATCAAATCCTATTACCTAAACAACTGCATGGAATTCAAAGAAACTACAGACTGATCTTGTTTGCCCTTGTTTAGCTTCTCTCTCAAGAAAACCACAGGTGTGCCCTTCTTGCCTCAGAACAACAACGATGCCAATGTGAGAACCATCACACTCGACTTCAAAGACTTTATCAAAGTCTGGAAGCTGCATAATTGGGGGGCTCAATCATCATGGTCTTAATACTCGCGAAGGCCCTCCCAACATCTTTGGTCCACTCAAAAGCAGTGGTCCAACACTAGATTTGGGCAGCAGACTAGGCAGCTTCTCGAACAGATTGACTCAAGTGAGCAAGCTCAGAATCGGCCAAAACACGCCCGAGTCAGGGAATAGGCCAAAAAGCTCCCAGAGAATTAACAAAAAGTTCTAGAAAAATCCAAAAATTATTGACAAATCTCCAAAAAGAAGTTAGTCAAAATGAAAAAGAATAACCAATAACAAATGAAAAGAAGAAAGATGATGAAATTTTGATCTTATCTGCATAAAAAAAATTATGAAACACCGAATTATAATCATGACATTATAATTACTAATTTACTATTATTGTACTATTCCAGTGCTAAATCATCTAAAAACATATTTTTATGCATCCAAACATACAAAAATGTTGCATCATCATCATCATCATCAAATCGCCCCTCCTAACTGGAGCCTTTCTTGTGCTCTTAGAGCCTTTCACTCGAATCAAATCGCCCCTCCTAACTGGATTTTTCTAGGTTGACACTACACATAGCTAAACCACCAAAGTCTACTTTCCTTTATTTTATTGCCTATTGGAGTTATCCCAAAGTTCTCTTGGACGTATACATTCTAAATTCTATCCTTACTTGACTTGTCACTCGTCCATCTCAACATCCCCATCTCAGCCACACTCATTCTATGGATATGGTATTTTTCTTAACCGCCCAACATTTCATCCTATAAAGCAAATAACCCCATAAGCACTCTAACTGCTTTTCTAATCAACTCATAAAACCCTAAAAATATTTAAATAAATTTAAAAAAAAAAACTAGAATCCCTAAAGACACTTAAAAAGCCCTCAAAATAACCATAAAAAATTACAACAATACATCCTTAAAATGTAATAAGAAAACTTCAAAAATACAAGGCATCTTGTCCTAACTGACTCCAAATAGTTGGGATAATACCCAGATGATTACGATGATCTTGTCTTGCATCAATTGCCAAGATTCTGTCATTTTTAAATTACAATGAGACTGACCCCTTCGATGATTTTGAGCTTCTTCCTTTTTTAATTTATCTCAAAGGCAAAGAAAATGAGAAGCAAGGGCTCTTGTTAGTTTTAGTGGCCTTTAAAGGCCTAGAGAGCTTGTAAAAATGATAATTTATAGTGGAATATACACTTAAATGGGAGTGTATGTGCTAGAGATGTTCATCTGGCGGAAGGCCTTTTGAAGATTCAAAAAAAGGTAGGGCACCGCGTTCATTGACTAACCATTGGTTTAGCAATTTATGACCCTAGTTAAGTTCAAAACCCTTACCTCTAGGCATGTGGCACTACCGAGAAGAGTTTACAGTGGGTCATCCCTTGTTGAGATCAGAGGGATGCCCAGCGATGATATTTGCAGTCCAAGAAAACTGTGTGGTCATGCCTGTGATTGTTAGGCATGTGAAAGCATGGGCCCACGTCTATACAAACTTCTGCACAACAAGTACACATAACAACCACATTACTGGGAAGCAATCATTTAGAGGAACGCGTGTGCATGTACATTGCAAGAGCCTCCTTTGCACTATGGTGAAAAGTACTAGACTTGCTCTTAAAGTGGGGGATTGAAATCCACATTCCATGATCATGGTTTCACTGTTTATCGTCCAACTTTGACAATCCAATCATGAGCTCCTGCATTGAGGCTGTGGGTCATGGGTTTTTGTTGGGGTGGATAAGAAAACAGTAGTCGATCACGGTTCTTGGGTAAAGTGGAATGCCTTTATTGTTGCTAATTTTGACTATTTGGTACCAGTTCACTTCTAACATATTATATATTGGTATTAGAAATGTTTTTAAAAAAAATTAAAAAATTTTCAAAATTTTAAAATTTATTTTTGCTGTAAAATCCTTTGAAAGAGCATTTTCATAATTTTTTTAAATTTGGAACGGCACATGGGGCCCAAGATCACCCATGGGAGGGACATGGGCCATTCTGGGGACCACTAAATTTCTCTTGGGTGTTACACCCTCTTTCTTTTATTTATATGACATTTCTTCTTGTTAAAGGTTATTTTAGGATAATCTTTAAGAGTTTGAACTAAAACTCTAATTAAAAAATATTAGGAAGTTTTGGATTGGTTATAATTCTAATTTAAATAGAAGTTGGACTTGGGTCAAATTATAAGAGGATAAGGTTCTTAATAATCCTCCCAAAATCATGATTTATGGGATGGATGGCTCAAATTTATTCTCTCACCCCACAGATTTTCTAAGTTCCTATTGGTCAAGCTGTCATTGGATAAACAATACCTAAGGAAGAAATTCTAATCCAAATGGGAAAAGCAATTTTTTTTATTTAAACACCATTGAGCCCCTCTCTCTCAAGACACATATTTCTCTCTCCTCCATGCACCAAATCTCTCTTTATCCTTCTCTTATTTATTAAAAATTCATTTTTCTCTCTCCCCTCTTCCAAAAGGGTCATGTCACCCAAAATTTGATAAGACAAGGGTGACACATTGAAACCCTAATTAGTGTTTTACTGTTTTGAGAAGAAAAAGGGGTACGCCCAGCCATAGGAGGATTCTGTGCCTTCAAGCCCAGCCCTAATTTGTTCCTAAAGTTCCTACAAACCCTAGTTAGGTTTCCATGCTCTCCAAAACCCCACAGTAAGAACTATTGCCTATGAAAGTTTCCCATCTCTAAAATTCCAGCAGTATAAAAAAGGGACAAAAGTGTGTCATCGGTCAAGGAATCGGGTGAGGGGTGTATCAAGCAAGACCTGTAAGAATAATTCCATGCATCTTTTAGTAAGTCTTCCCAATTGATTTAATTATTTTATAGTTATATTTTAAATGTTCTATGAATTTTTAATAATATATTTTGTACTTAAAATCATAGTGGAAGATTGGTTATTGCTTATGAATGGTATCTATTTGTTTTGGCAGTAAAACTAAATATCCTAGGTTGTGTTTAGGGTTTCTAATTGATTTACAGCATAGTACAGTGGCCCATGTAAGTGGAATTCAGGTATATTGAATAACAGAAATGAAAAAAATTGAATTTAATACTTTGAATTCTACATACCCACTCCTTTCAGCCTAACCTTAATCATAGGAACCTTGTAGTTGGCTAGTGCTCCAAGTTTATGCTCCTTTTGTGGTTCATTAGAAGTTACTAGTATAGATTCGTCTTGACAAAACCCCACTCCAGTTTCATATATACTAACATGATAAAAATCTGGAAGCAATCTATGCTCTTACACACATAATTGTATGATGGCTGCTTTGAGTGGTATGAAATGCTTCATTTGGATAGCACAACATATTAAATTTATGGTGAGAGGATGATATATAAAGTGTCTAGTTAATCATCAAGGATTTGATTCATTTTTCTTTCCAACTATGAAAACCATAAAGAATTTTTCCATTCTTTAAGCAGAGATTCACTAGAAAAAACTAGCAAAGTGGGACAGAAAACACATTACCATTTTATGTTGCTTACACAAGTTAAATCGCAACTTGTAGAGGAAAAAGCAATGATTACGGAGCCAGCATAACAAATAAACTGTAAACCCGAATCTCAACAAAACAAACATCAGATCAATATGAAGAATCCATTTAGGAATCAAAAATAAAATAAGCAATATTGAACTGAAGAAAATGCATGTCAAGAGACAAACCAAGCCTAATAAGTAGGGAAAAATTGACTTATGCAAATGGTATTTCACCAGAACTCGATGAAGACGAATTATATCTCCATTGGACTTCACATGAGGAAGCTTCTCCATGCTTGGAGCAAAAAATGTCACAGGTAACACAGGTTCTCCCCGGGACATGTCCATTATCTCTAATCTACACACAAAATCTGCAAGATAAGAACATTGATCAAGATAAAAAGAAAAACCAATCCTGGTGAAAATGATGCAAAGGATGGAGAGTATTGAACATGACAATCACATAAAACAACTACAGAAGGTAAGGGCCACAACATTGTGTAGTTAAAGGTATTCATTTGATGCACTAAGAAGTACGTATAAGAATGCATGTATGACACAAACATACATGCGCATAAATACGTGGATGCGTGTGCTGATCAGTATACTATAAGTGTAAGTAAACATGCATTTATGCATATGCAAATACATAGATAGGTACATAGATATGTGTGTGCATATTGATATTATAATATATGCAAATTTATATACAGTTACACACCTTTTTCACATAATACCAACAACAAAAGGAAAACTAGAAAAAAAAAAGAAACAGGGGCACAATTTATATCTAACTCCTACGGTGTCCTTTCATAAGCTGTACAAGATGCAAAAAGAAAGTTTTCACAGTGAAGTAAGGAGGATGACTGTGTCAGCCCTTTAGCAATTGGTGGAGGCCTACAAGTCTGAAGCTATCATGTTTGGGCTTGAAGGCTATCAAATGAATTAGACATTGAAGATGGAATAGTAAAGCCACATGACCGATCCACGTATGTCAGTCATTGAGATGAAACCAAATGATGGTGGTTAATTTCTCAGTCGAAAGAAGCAAGTATGGCGAGGAAAGTGGATATATAGAGAGGTGAGGAAAGTAGAGATATAGAGATTGGGATTTAAGATAGCAAAGCAGAGTATATCCAAGTTCAACAGCTGTAAGAATGAAGATGTTAGGCCAACTATACTTTTTTCTTTTGGTGGGAGGGATGAACTGTAAATTTTGGAGCAAAGTGGTAATGCTAGGCTATTGGAGAAGCATTTGCAAAATAATAAACAAATAGCATAAGACCATAAATGAGAATTTTGAAAGAATCTTATGATTTATGTCTTGTGATGTTTTCTAAAACAAGCCGACCCCAAATAATTGGGATAAGGCTTGGATGATGATGTTTCCTAAAACAATAATTTCTTTTTTTTGTAGATAATTCAAAGTTTTAAAACCATTTTTTGCTAATGTCAAGTTGGGAACCACCAAGTCAACTTGAGTCATTCGACAACACAGAGTTATAAATATCATTTTTCTAGGAATGATAACGGTCATAGTTGATCACATGCTATAAATTTCAGAACTACAACAGCCGCCACAAGTCCCTTGCCGAGAGAAACAACCACGCTAAAAAAATAGGACTAAGAAAAGTGGTGACGTCACCATAAAAACCAAAATGTCCCCCAAGAAAGAGAAACCACAAATGAACATTGCTGATTGCTTTATTGCTAGAGTTTTGCTGAAGAAACAGCGAATACATTAAAAATGGGATTTAAAAAAAAACCTGTTAATCTACCATTGCTGGTTCGAGATACACAATTCATGTTCATCGTGATGTATCCAAGATAAAGTTGTGTTTCAGCTACCGGGCTGTGAAACTCATTTTAAAATACTTATTGGGTTTTCTCTTTAAGATTGCCATCATTTCAGATCAATCCAGGGAAGAAATCAATAATCATGGTTGAGACTAAGTTAACAATGGAAGAACGGGATTACAAGGGAATGTAGCAATACGACTTCAGATATTTATCTATCTTGGGAAGAGAATTCACTTGATGAAATTGCAGTGTACAAGAGGTTTTGGGCTCAGTTCAATAATTGAAACCCGAAATATGGTTTCGCTTGTTTTGGTTTAGTTTCTTTGCATATTTGAATACACTTCCACAGATAACTGTTAGATATTTCACTACGTTCATCATCAAAAGAATTTGAATTCACTGGCTTGAAAAAGCATGGAGACTTGGAAGAAGAACAAGGGTTGATGTTTTTC
This sequence comes from Amborella trichopoda, assembly GCF_054954075.1. NCBI lineage: Eukaryota > Viridiplantae > Streptophyta > Magnoliopsida > Amborellales > Amborellaceae > Amborella > Amborella trichopoda. The sequence continues at coordinate 34,184,165 of NC_142343.1, forward strand.
TTTTCACCCTTTTTGTTAAACAAAGGAAGGGGATTGATTTTCTCCTGTTTTGTTAAATGAAGAACATGGATTGAAGAGAATTAGAAGAACATTACCAGTTCCTTTGCTTTTTTTGGGCATCCCAAACTCCTTTACTACGCCAAAAATGTTCACCTTCTGATTAATGCATGAAATTGCATCTCTTATATCCGTATACACAATATCCTTCGACTGGTCCATGGAGGGAAAGTGCGACTTCAATTTCGAAGTCGTGCCTTCTGTAGTGGCTAATATACCCGGAATTGCCCTGCCTTTCGAGCCTTATGTTGTTGCAAATATACCCGAAATACCCCTGCCTTTTCGGATATTGCGTCCGAACATGTGGACAATTACCGGTCGTTCAATGAGCCTCATTCAAGGGCTAAAAATGAATTTCATTTTTTATTTTAAAAAAATAGTATTTATATGAAATTTGGGTTTTAACACGAACTAAATAATAATAATAATAAATATTTTTTTAAACATATAAATTAAAATAAGGTTGTGGTTTGCATAAGGTCATAACTTTAAACAATATGTGTTAACGTGAATCTTCAAAATTTTTAGGATAATGTGAGAATATATTTATACCTCTAATTTTAAACTTAAAAAATAGCTCGAATCAAACAAAACTATAAATACATGAAACTCTTGAAAATGGACAGGCCAAATAATATATTACAAGATGCATTATTTTTAATACTTGAAATCTCTCTTTTTCACTATATATATATATATATATATATATATATATATATATATATATATATATATATATATATATATATATATATATATATATATATATATATATATATATATATATATATATATATATATAAGACAGAAATCATACAAAAAACTATATCATAAAAAGAAACCTAAATATAAAGACGAAAAGTACGAGAAAAAACCCAAAGATGGAAAAAGATATAAACGACAAATACCTCGGTGTTATAAATGTGAAAAATTAGGACTTATAAAAATAACTGTAATGTTAAGAAAAAGATAGAATCATTAATATTAGATGAACATATAAGAAATCAGTTGTATGATATTATTCAGCTTTATGATAAAGATATCAGTACAACCTCTTCCTCATCCTCAGATAGTTCTGATAACGAATCATATATTGGAATAATAAAAGATGAAGATTTATTAAATGAAACATCCTCTTTATCTGACCAAAATAATAAATGTTCTTGTCATACCCTCACCAAAGAAGACAATTTAATTCTAGAAATTATAGACAAAATACCTAATACTGACTATAAAAGAACCATAATCAGTCAATGTATTCAAATAGCAAAAGCTAAGAATAAACTAACTCCATTAATCAAACCACCAGAAGAATATAGTTTCTCAGAAATTCTGAAACGAATTGGTCAAAAGAATAACAGTCAAAAGGAACCTATTATTGCTGAGCTAAAACACGAAATTAATGAAGTAAAATCTGAACTTATTAAGTTAAAAAACAAAATTAAGTTATTGGAATTAACCAAATTAACAGATAATACTTCTGAAGATGAAGGAGATATAGAATTTGCAAATTTATTACACAACATGGAAAATAAACCTGAATCCTATAATCTTAACCAAGAACTTTAATTAAATTTAATCAACAAAATTCTAAGCCAAAAATGGTAGACATTAATTAAAATCATAGTTCTGAACGAATTTACCTTCCAAACATTAGCCTTAATAGACTCAGATGCTGATTTAAATTGTATAAGCGAAGGATTAGTTCCCACAAAATACTTTCAGAAAACAACACAAGTATTAAATACAGTCGATGGGAGTAAATTAAAAATCAATTATAAATTATCAAATGTTGCTATATGTAATAATGGAATTTGCTTAGAACTACCATTTATTATGGTAAGAGGATTAAATCAAGCTGTGATTTTAGGAACTCCATTTCTCAGTATGCTATATCTGATTAATATAGATCATACTGGAATAGAATCAACAATAGAAGGAATAAAAGTCAAATTTGAATTTATTGATAAACTAAAAATAAAAGAAATAAATAATGTAAAACAAAACATACAAAACAAAGAGACATTTTTGTATCAATTACAAGCTGAAATAAAATATAAAACAACTAAAGAACAACTGTTACTACCTGAAATTCAAAAAACAATAAGGCAAATTAAAAGGCAAATAGAAACAATAATTTGTAGAGAACTACCTACTGCTTTTTGGAATTGACATAAACATATAATATCACTACCCTATGAAGAGAACTTTTCGAAATCTAAAATACCAACTAAAGCTCGACCGATTCAAATGAATACAAAAATGGTAGAAATATGTAAAAACGAAATAGATTCTCTCCTAGCTAAGGGATTAATACGGCCTAGCTCATCACCATGGAGTTGTGCCGCCTTCTACGTAGAAAATAATGCAGAAAAGGAACGAGGCGTTCCTAGACTAGTCATCAACTATAAACACCTAAACAAAGTTTTAAAATGGATAAGATATCCAATTCCAAATAAAAAAGATTTATTAGATAGACTTCTAAATGCCTGCATTTTTTCAAATATTGATTTAAAGTCAGGTTATTGGCAAATACAAATAAATAAACAAGACCGCTATAAAACGATGTTTAATGTTCCTTTTGGACAATATGAATGGAACGTTATGCCATTTGGATTAAAAAATGCCCCATCTGAATTCCAGAAATTTGTGAATGATGTATTTAATCCCTATTTAAAATTTATGATAGTCTACATCGATGATGTTCTTATTTTTTCTATTGACATACATCAACATTTTAAACATTTAAATATATTCCTTAATACAGTAAAAACTGCGGGACTTGTCGTCTCTGCTAAAAAATTAGCTCTTTGTCAAACAAAAGTCCGATTCTTAGGACATAACATCTTCCAAAGCACAATCATTCCTATTGATAGAGCTATTGAATTTTCTAATAAATTTCCTGATGTAATCTTAACAAAAGTAGAATTACAACGCTTCTTAGGATGTTTAAATTATATAGCAGATTTTATTCAAGACTTTGCTACTATTGCCAAACCATTATTTGATCGATTAAAAAAGAATCCGCCTAAGTGGATTGATCAACATACTAATGCTATTCGACTTCTGAAAAGCAAATCAAAAGAACTACCCTGTTTAGTTTTATCCGATCCTACTGCATTTAAAATTATTGAATGCGATGCTTCAGAAATAGGATTAGGTGGAATTCTTAAACAGCGAAATAATAGCAATAACGAACAATTAGTTAGATATACATCTAAAGCTTGAAACTCTGCAAAGCAAAATTATTCGACTATTAAAAAAGAAATTTTAGCTATAGTTCATTGTGTGAATAAGTTTCAAAGTGATATTCTAAATACTTATTTTTTTATTTGAACATACTGTAATCTGCCAAAGATATTCTGCAAAAAAGAGTTTCATTTGGCAAGCTATTTTATCAGCTTTTGATTTTACCATTGAACATCTTCACGGCTCTACTAACTCTCTTCCTGATTTCCTCACCCGTGAATTTTTGCAGGGGGCATCCCGATCTACCACCACAGTTTGAGTTTGAAGAAATCCCATTAGCAATACAACTCTTTAATATGAATATTAATACTCCTAATCAACGACCAGGCAAGAATTTACAGACACTAATGGACCTTGTCCCCATAGTGAACCCCGGTTCACCTCTAGCTATGCATCCACCGTTATCACCAACCAGATCTCTGAATTATCTTGAACAATCTACCCAAATTCCAGATCCTATATTTACTCCGCTATCCAACCAAAATAAATCAACTAGTTCTACCTCACACAAGGCCATATTTGAAGAAACAGTCTTTTAATAGATATTACTATTGATGATAAACATATCCATATAGACCCAAATAAGCGGCTCTTCTATATGTCCAAAATCATATTAATCCTTCAAATGGAAACAAAACCCGAGAATGGTATAAGACTGTTCTCATGGAAACAGGTTCTATCACTCTGGTACACTTCTTTAATCCTACTACTAAAGTTATATCTTACTCTCAGATACAAATAAAGAAAATATTATCATATGATGATTGGAATTTCGAGAATTTCATGGAGCATCATGGCTGCTGGTTTTGCTATTTTTATTACTGATTCTTTACTTTTAGATTTTCCCTTTTCTTTAATATCTAGAGTTGCTAATTTAGTAATTAACTGCTGCATTAATTCAGACGAAAATTCTTCTTTCTTTTGAAATCTGGCCTTGTTTATTAGATAAGGAGGTTTAACTAATATTGCCTTTTTCTTTTCTTCTATTTTCTATTGTGGTTGTTGGATAATGTTTTCTATCCTAGTGGTCTGTTTTCCTATGGTTTGTAAATATAAATTTGTATAATTATTTTGTTCAACCAAATGGGGTAACAATTCTATTTTAAGATAATTTTCGTCAGGAAGTGTTTTATATGGAGTAGCTAGAGTTTCTAATTCTTGTTTTTTATCTATTATTTTATACTTTCTTCGAGAGGATGAATACTACGGATATATTTCTGTTGACTTGTAATATAAGTATTATATTTATTTTCAAGAGTATGTAATTGGAATTCAGGAATTTTTATTCCTTTTAATAATAATGTTGTTTTAAGCCATTCAAAAGATCCTATAGTTATTTTTTCTTTTTTCAAAATTTTTTTATATCGCTTATGTTGTAGATGGGTTTGATATACTGGTTTAAGTATATTCTCTTGAGTTCTTACTAGTCCTTGTATTTCAGGTTCTGAATTCGAAAAAGTTTTAGGTTATGTAATGCTAAACCCAGACTTTCATGAGGGTAATGATCGTCTTGGTAGTGGAAGATAAGTATCATCGGTACTAGTTATAGGAGGAGATCTTTGATTAAATTGTATTTCTATTTCGCCGTCTATATGTTCAATAATTTGATTTGGAATATTATTTTTTGGAGTTTTTACTGACTGATTGGAGGTTTGAATCTTCCAATCCTGTGGAAGTTTTATTTGAGACCAACCTCTTACGTCTTTTGAGACCACCTCTGGTCAACCTCTTACGTCTTGAATGACTTGAGTGGCTCTTCCTGGCCTAAATGGTCTATAATGACTAGGCGACAATGAGTCTTAACTTTACCATATAAATAGCTAATTTTATTAGAAACTTAGCAACTAAACACTGTTCACAACTAAAAAAAGTCTAACAGTAAATAGTAAGAAGGTCTATAGGCTCTGATACCAAAAAGCACGCCAAGATCTAAATCTTACTTTTTGTCTAATTTTATCTTAAAATCATTGAAAATACTGTGGTATAGTCTAGTAGAAAACATAAAAGCGCAGTATAATATAGGAAGCAACACAAAATGATAATAAGAGAAATAACAGAGATATCAATTAGAATCCAAGTAGTATGAATACTATCTCGAATTTGAACCTTTATCAGCCCGACCCATCCCATATCTTGAAATATGAACCTTTACCAATCAGGAAGGACTTATCCTTCATTGAGCAGCCAATTTTGATACTGGATAGAAGGGTACAAGTGTTGCGCAACAAGGAGATTCCTTTGGTTCATAAATTATGGCAGTACTATTCAAGAGAAGAGTCGACTTGGGAACGAGAAGACGATATCAGAGAAAAATATCCTTATCTTTTTCAGTAATCAGGTACACAAATTTAGAGGACTATATTTCTTTAAGGGGGGCAGGGAAAAATGTAATAATTCTAAAATTCCAACAAAAAAAAAAAAAAAGAAGAAGAAGAAGAAGGGGAAAACTTTTAATAACTGATGGTTCGTATGAGCATAATGGTCCTTAGGGACCATCACTATTTTCAAAATCTTTTGGTTGAGTTTCTTTTGTTTGCTCCTGCCTTGCTACGTCGAGTGGACGTGGGCTTTAAGCATATAAGGGGTAATATAACGGTTACACCTCGTGTATGAGGTGTAACTTAATAAAATATTATAATAAGGTGTCGTAAGAGTTTAAATACGAGAGGCGAGGACTCCCACCCTAGAAAACTTCTGAGATCTTTCTCTCTCGAGTCGAAACACAGTGAGCTCCTCTCCCTAGGCGAATTTTTATCGGAAGCTCCCTCTCAAATATTTTAGGTAAGTGACTTCATTATCTTGAAAAATAATCCATTCTTTTTAAAAATGAAATGAAATAATTATTTCTACTTATTATCATGAATTTTAGGCGCGATAAATTTTATGCGCAAGTGACCTCATTATTTTGAAAAATAATCTTTTTAATAAAATTATAATATTAGAAATTTTAAATGCTATAAATTCTTAGAAATAAATTTATTTATTTATTTTTCTTTTCTATTGTTAGAAAATTTTAGAAATAAAATTATTAGAAATAAATGTGATATTTCTGCTGTTCGTAAAATTGTGAGATTTCTTTCTACTGTTTTTGAATATTTAGACATTGTAAATTTCATGTGCAATGACTGCCTTATTATTTAAAAAAATTGATATTTTTGCAATTGATTATAACATTGTTGTGAAATGTTTAATTGCGAATTAACATCTCATAAATTGTGATAATTCTGTATTCTTGAAATTCTATAAGAGTTTTTCTATACATATTAAACTGGCAATTATGCTAGAATGTCTTTACGAATTGCTACCCTTTTAAATTTGAGCCCAAAATATTTGATTGGTTATTTTTGAAATGTTATTGAAAGTGACTGTTATTAATGGTTTCAGTGAAATTCATATTAATGATTTCAGTGATATGTTGAGTACATGATATTGCTGCTTTCGAATGTCTAAAGAGATTTAGAAATACTTTAAGTATGCAAGTGGACTCATCAGGTTCGCCGGTGAGGTTTAAGTGGACCTATCCAGGACGCCGGTAGGGATTAAGTGGACTCATCCGATATGCCGGTGAGGTATAAATGGACCTGCAGGGATTAAGTGGACCTATCTGGGACGCCGATAGGGATTAGGTGGACCCATCAAGACGCTGATGGGGTATATAGGTGACCTACTTGGGATGCCAGTAGGGTAATTTTGTGGAATCTTTTGAATTATGCACTGCCGTTAAAATGTTATATGCATTTCAATTATTTGGATTATGTTTAATTGGGTATTTCTAAAAGTGAAATTGTTATCTATAAATGCTTGTGCTCGCATTGTTTTTAATTGACCTCCATTTTAAAAGTTTGTTTATATCTTTCATCATGATTATTTTTAGGATTATGATGATCATTTACTGAGTAGCCAAACTCATCAAACTATGGTAAACATTTTCAGGATAACTGCAGTTTTATTTGAGTGCTCGTTAGGATCAACTTTGGAAGATATTGTAGTTGTGCCTAAGCTTTTTTTTGTTACTTTGTAAGAATTTACCACTGTAAATTTGTCCTATCAACAGATGTATATATGTTTTGACTGTCACATCTCAAGAATATTTGTATTGTAAATTCTTGGGGTGTGACAACTTGTAATCTTTAACATAGAGATCATGAATATGAATAAATAAATAAATTTTTAAAATAAAAAAATAACAATTATAATAAAAAACATTTGGGCAGTTAGTTTCCAATGTTTTTAAATGAACACTTACTTGCATCCATCTTTAAGATGGATGCTTTTCACTTTGTGGACGGCATAGGTAGAAATGTGGTCTAGCCCGTATGAAACAATTTTCCGTAAACAAATGGGTCATGTAGTGACAAGGTCTACAGTACTTGTTAGCCGCGCAACGGCTTACACGCTAACGCGCTCTCCCGTTGCTTGGTTGTAGTTTTCTTCGCATCGCATCGTCCCGTTTTCTTCGCTTAGACAATAGGCGGTCCATTCTGTATCTAGACAATAGGCAGCCCAATGGCTTGGAGTCCGGTCTTACTTAGACTACTCAGTTGGGTTTGGGTCGAAGTCAAATTGGGCTCGATTCATAGTTCTAAGGCAACTAAGTTCAAATGGAAGACCATCCTAATGGATGGTTTTTCATTTTTTATTTCTATATGTGATAGAAGAGGGACCGGAACCCCCCCCTCTCTCTCTTGACAAGGCTGTGATTCATGTCCAACTATAAAATATTTATGGCATAGTATCAAGATTGGGTTGTTTGGCGGCCCTGACAGTCAGACTACTAAAAAGACTTTTGGCCTTCCCGACTAAAGCAAAAACCTAAGTTTGGTCAAAAACCCAATCAAAACCAATACTAAACAGGTTTTCCAATCGATTCGGAAAGTATTGATTGATCAGGATGATTAAACAAAGCCGGGCATTTTCTTTTTTAACTATTGATCCTATTTTCCCTTTATTGTTTAAAATTCATATCCAAACGGATTCAACTACCAGACTCCACACCGGTTAAGTGACAGTCAAATCCATATAAAACTGATTTACGGTGACATTTTTAAGCCATTTCATGGAGCTGCCCCTTGAAAAGGTAAATTTTTGTATTACAAATTGGCCCCCGATTTTTCCTTAAATAGAGGTTGTTCTCTCTAGAAATCAAATACTCTTTGCCATTGTCTTGGGTGAATGGAGATACACATTCACTACGTAATTTGGGAGGGATCAAATCCAATATCCAAACAAGTACTGTGCATGCAAGGGGCACATTAATCCCATGGCCTGTCACTCAAAGTCATACCCAAGCATCAAGTCAGTAACTCATATGATTCATTTTCATTATAGAATAAATTTCATTGAAGAATAAATAGATCAAGAGAATCTCTCATCTGAAGTACAAAAAAAAGAGAGCCTCTCATCTAAAGTACCAAGATCCCATAATAATTTGTCACTACGTAAGGTCAAGCTTAATTATGGTGGCTCATAAGGCGATCAATTTCAAAACTTACATCAAAATAAAGTATATTTGGAGTTGTGGCGCTTTGAATGCTGAGGTTCAAATTTTACTCCTAAACCACATAGAGTCCAAATTTTACTCCTAAACCTCATAGGGTCGTGATACAGTGAGAAAATAATAAATAAATAAATAAAGATAAAAATAAATAATAATAAAAATATACTCTCACTAAGGATCTGTAAAGGAGTTCATCCAAAAATCTCTTTACAAAATCCAAAAATAATTTCTTTACTCAATTCACCCTCCCTGAATTTAAATAGCGCATCCTTTTCTTTAAACACAACTAAAAGAATTAATAATAATAAAAAAAAAAGATAAAGGAAAAACCAATAAGAACCTCATGTACCCACATTTTTTCTTTCTCTATATGGTCCACATTTGTCTCTCTTTAACGACATGTAAATTTGTTGACATCCTTATCTTACCTATTTTATCTCTCTAATTTCCTAGCCACTTCATCTTTTAATATTCTACAAAAAAAAAACCCACTTCATCTTTTAAAATAGAATACACTTTTCAAAAAATGTAAAAAATAACAAAAAAAATCATTGCATCTTTCTCATTAGATTGGGAGAAGCACGACCTTCATCTTGAACATCTAAACTCCTCTAATAATCTTTCCAATAGTTGGTGATGCAAGATATTTTTTCTTTAACAAAACAATAACAGAACTTGTAAAATATCCAACTTGATTTTAATTTCTCCTTCGATTTTGAAGGATGGTATTTCAAACATTGCAAGTATTGTATCTTTTTCTTCATAATTGTCTACATCTTTTACACTGGGATTTACCTCTTCGTGTTCTTTCTCCTCATGTTGTAATCTACTAAATAAATATTGTAGATATATCAGGTCTTCTATGATTCGCTCAAATTTTTCATTTAATCGCTCAAATATTTAATCTATATACTCCATAATGGGATTTGTAGATATTTGTAAAGCATCATGTTTTATGGATCTAAGGCTCTGATCTCAAGGCTCTGATATTAGATAATAATAACTAAAAAATAAAAATAAAATAAATAGTTGAAAATCTAGCCTCTCTCAAAATATGCAAAATATGCAAGGGTCTCCACCCCGACCCAGAAATAATTTCTTTACTCTATTTAACCTAGTTTCAAAGAGAGACATCATTTCCCTTTAAATACAAATAAAAGAATTAATTAAAAAAGTATGATAAAAACAAAAGTTAACAAAACCTCATCTCCCCACGTTTTTTCTCCATCTCTATATCTTCCACATTGTCTATCTTTAACCTCATGTAAATCTCACTCTATATCCTTATCTTACCTATTTTCTCTCTCTAGTTTTCTAATCACTTCATCGTTCAACATAAAATAAACATTTCAATTCTACCACTGAAATCTATACAACCAAGAAAGACAAAAATAACCCTAATCCTAAAAAAATAGCAAAAACAAATAAATATTTGTCATTGCATCAAGTCCTTTGCTTGTGTAGATTGACATGACAAATGTGATCGGTTGAGCAAATTGTGAGTTGCAATACCTGTGGAGACTTCCATGTATATCCATTAAAATAGATGAGCCCAAAGCCGTTAAATCTCTTTATGCAATGTCCTATGTAAAACCTAGGAATGAGTTGGTTATCTATCAAAGACGAGAGCCATAATCCAAGTCTCAAGGTTGGAGACTTTGTTTTAGTATGAAACATTAAGCCCACTTTGTCGTCTCTCTTTCTTGCAGAGTTGTGGATTCTATCCTCACTTCATGTACACTAGAGCAACTTAAGAATAAAACAATTATTACAATCAAGAAATGATCAGATTAATGAACGAGTTAAGGTTCAGAATCCAATACCAAAAAAAAAAGAGTAACACATGCACAAGTGGGAAGAGCGAACTAAGCTATCAGGCAACAATAAACAATTGCATAACATTCTTTTAAGGACTATTATGTGAACTTCCTCTTAAACTGCAAAAGCATGAAACAATGATTAGAGAGAAGGAAAAAACAATGAATTTTGTCAATTTTCAAGAGAACTGAAAACAGGTTTGACTACAAATTTTCCATTTCGACTTTATGTTCTCAAAGTTCTCAACTAGCTCAGAATATACCCTGATAAATTTCACATCACCCTGCCACCAGCTGAAATGGATCCAGAGCAGTTGTAAGTCCGGCCTTTTTGTCATCATTGCCAGTGAGCCAATGGTTGAACAATTGCAGCAGCATGGAATGAAAAGCTTAGGAAAAATAAAATAATCCAAGAGAACAATAAGATATTATATCTACTACGTAGAACCAGGCCATATGAATCCACGGGTAATGCCTCCAGAAAGGCAGGAACATCGAACCATTTAATAACTCCCTCCATCTCAAACAGTGGCAAACTCAGCAAACTGAGTCAGAATGTCTTGAAACCTCAGGTAATGCGGAATGCACATTATATGAATAAAAAAAAGTGAGGAACTCATTAAAAGAATTCTATTTATCTGATTGAGACCTAGTCTAAGCATAGTTGACTATTTTCACAAACTTCAGCCGAGAAGCTCACCCCTCACCACCCTTTTTCTACGTTAAAATATTGAAAATCATGGACCTCTCACATCTCAGGTCTTAGTTCAACAAAACTGGGAAAAGGTTCCAATCATTTATGACCTTCCTGTTTTTTGACAAAGTATTACTTCAACATACAAATTTTAATTGTGATTAAAGGCAATGAGCCATTGAGTAAATTACTTCTAAAACTGAAAATTGGAATAAACAATTTGACCATGACTGAGATTAATGACCGCCCCAAGACATTCCAAATGATAGGTACAAGCAATAATTAGTAATGGTGCCTTGAAGATGTAGAAAATCCTTGGGAAGAATACACAGCATCAAGAGTTCATTATTTACCTTCTTTAATAAATATTACCCATTTACATTATATCCATGGTGATGAATTCCTTCATTGCCTTTACAAGCTATTCACAAGTGAACTACCAAAACATAGAAAGTTTCTTAAACAATGTATTTTAATTAATAAACAATGAAATCAAATAACTAAATGTTAGCTAGGCTATCAAAGACCTCATTCACAATAAGCAAAGTGTTGTCTTTGTTAGCTAGCTCTGCAAGCGCTCGGAGAGTACGCGAAGGAGGAGTCAATCCATCCCTGATCATTTCATCATAGTAATAAAGAGCCTTTTCTATGTTCCCGCTTTCACAATGCCCAATAATCAATATATTATAGATACTCTTTGTTGGAGATAATAATTTATCTCTGCAAACTTTTAAAATCTTCTCCGCTTCCTTCACCTTTCCCCGCCTACATAGATCCCCAATCATCAAGCTATAAGCCATGTGACCAATTGAAGGGCCATTAAATTTCATCTTATAATACAGTTTAGGGGTATCTTGGATATTATGACCCTCTCTGTTGTATCCATCGATAAGAAGACCATAAGTTATTTCATCAGGCGAAAAACCCATGTCTAAAAGATCAGTTAATAAGCCAATAGCCTTATCTACCTAACCCAATTTGCAGAGCTAGAAAACAAGCTCATTGAAAGTACATACGCTAGGTAAATACTTCTTTCTTATCATTTCTTCATAAAAATTTAAACTCTCATCTAATTTCCCAAGCTTAAATAATCCCTCAATTAAAAAATTGTAAGTCATATCATATGGTTTCAAGCCTTTTAATACCATTTCCTTCATTAATCGGTTTGCTTCTTCAAACTTACCTTCTTTACAATATAAACCAATAAATTAAGTGCAGGCAAATGAGTTTGAAGGGAACCCCTTCTTAAGGAAGTCCTCATGCATCTCGTTTGCCCTAACCAGGTCTCCTTTCTCACAAAACCCATATATTATCAACAAATAAGCAACTTTATAATAATCTTTTGAACTATTCTCCTTAAAAAGACAATACCTTGATCCCATATTTTCTCTTTAAACATATTATAAACCAGAGCTACATTAACTATTACACCAGAATCAGATCTCTCTTTTTGAATCATGTTCACAAGGTCCAAGAATTTCTATAATTTTCCTTCCTTTCATAGCTCATTAGTCAATGTTCTAACAGTAATCACATTGGGGTACGTTCTTCTCATAAGCATATCTTCATAAATTCTCCAAACTAGAGTGCTTTGATTCGATTTTTGCACAAAATTTAACAGAATGTTCCAGGTTACAATACTGGGAGAAAACCCATACTTCTGCAATAAAGAATAAGAACTTATCGCTTCATCAAACATTCTCAATCTTGCATATGTTTGAACAAGAAAATCAAAAACTCGAAAGCTTGATCCAGTGATGTCATAAGTGCCTAAAAGAGATTCAGATAGCTTGGGAAAGCCAGAATCCCCAATGCAATGCTTTTTCATGGTAGATTCCAAAAGGGCTTGAGCGTGAGTAAATAACTCAAATTGAACAAGAATGTCAACGATGATACAGTATGTGCTGAGGCCATGGTCGATCTTTTTGCAAAGAGAGGACCAGTGAAAGAAACTCAATGCAAGTTTTGCCTCATTGGGCTCTTTTAAATTGAGTAATACCTGTTCGATAATGGCCTCATTCAAATTAATCACTCCAAAACGCAAGCTTAAATCATTCCAATTCCCACTTGTCCTCAGCATATCACACATCCCTGTTACCGTTTAGCATCTTTGAAATTTTTCATTTTATCATGAAAAACATCAGCTTTTGGAGCATCTTCAAGGGCCTCATCTCTCTCCATAGAAAGTTTCGATTTTGTGTCATTGTTCGATTCTCTTCACCTAGAAGATGACGAGAAAATGTCTTTTGAGTTACTTTCCTCAGTGAAAATTTGAGCAAGACTGCTTCTTTTTTCATGGAAGGGCCTAAGGATTAGGACATTATGGGGGTTGAATATGTTACTAAATCTAGCGAGAGGGAATCCATGAAGTGGACTACAAAACCTTTGAATAATGTATCTTGATAAAATCATTTGGGTTAGCAAGCGCATTATGAATAAGCACAAGGGGAAGTATAAGTTGGCTTCATGGGAGAAAAGATGATGGTTTCATATGAGCATGGTGATAGAAGCGCGTACCTTTTCCTGTAGTTGTTGTTGCAGGAGAATAATGGCGATTTAAGAGTTTCCTTCTACTTGTTAATGCAGGAGAATAATGGTGGTTTAAGAGTTAATGGGCCTATAAATTATCAGGCCATCGCCCTCTAAGAAGCTTTAACGGTCGCATCATGAACTCAGGGGGCTGTTCTCTCTCTCTCTCACGTGAACTCAGGCACTCCTCTCCTAAATATTTAGAGTATGTCTCTCTCTTTGGGCTGGGCGCCTCTCTCTTGCAGCTCCTGCCACAGTTTCCAGTTAGGGCGAGCTCCTATCAATGAGTACGTAAAATCGGATATAGCTTAGCCAAAAGACATTCTATTCCCTCAAGAGTACGCTCTCTATTTACTCCCTAGGGTAGTGCCACGCCTAGAATTAATTTTAGAACATCAAAATTTGGGAAATAACTTTTTCAATTCATATATTAATCTCAGAAAAAAAAAGGATAGTTTTAATTGTATCCTCTTTGTACTTAAAAAAATAATGTTCCGAGATTGAATAGAGACCATCCAAATTTTAGAGGGTGGGATCTAAGTGATAGAAAATTCAAAGTTTAAATTTTTTATTAATAATAAACTAGTAATCCATTTGTAAGGATCAGAACTTTGTGGCAAGAAGTGATGCGCTGCCAAAGTGGTAGGCACGTGTGCTGCCGTCACGCGTGTAGTAGATAGCCACCGAGCGTGTAGCCGTCGGGAGTGTAAAGGAAAGAGAGAATGCACCTGTCGGGAGTGTAGCCTCCAAAAGTGTAATGGAAAGAGAAAAGGTAACCGTTGGGAGTGTAAAGGAAAGAGAGAAGGCAGCCGCCGTGTGTGAAGAAGACAAGAGACAGCTGCTGTGTAGGTGTGTGTGTGCCCGCCGCCATGAGTGTTCTGCCCAACCACCGCAGGTGTGTTTGCTAAGCATCGTGAGTGTGCATGTGCACTACCTGCTTACTGTATGCTGTCATACATACCACTTGCCCCTTTACATGGGGATGTAAACGCCGCATGGCAAATTCGAGTTGCCACCTCCCACTCTTGGTTCACTTAAATACGCCTTCTCTCCTTCTCCCCAAGGTTTTGTTCTCTCTCTCTCTCTTGAGGCACCTTTTCTCCCCTTCTCAAACTTTGGGCGTGCAGCCCCTTGGAACCAATTTGGGGAGTTTGGAACTTGATAGGGTGGGGACTTTTGGGGCACCTTTGAACACAAGTAAATAGATCAAACACCTTGTAATCCTTTAGTCATGAAAGCATAAGGATTAAGCATGAACTTGTATGAAATATGAGGGGAAAGGTTGTGTGTATATGTCCTTAGATATGTCACGTCTTTCCAAGAAGATGGGTCTTCATATCATGAAAATTTGTGAAACGATGACCATGTGAGTCTAATTTAAGATGAAAGAGGTTTTATGTAAGAGTACTGGTCCTATAGGACCCTCACCCACCCCAAAGGATCACCATTAAAGTTGACACGGATCGCTAAAAGAATTATCACATGGGTGTGAAAATTGACTTTCCTAGAGATTTGTGCTGGCTCTAATGGTGATCATTTGGAGGTCCTACAAACATGGATGGGAGAGGGTCCTATAGGATCATTTCTCTCTATGTAAATATCTATCATAAATTGGGAGTTATTGATTGTTCTTTGAGATATGTCATGATTACACTGTGAATTTCAGGGAAATTTCATGTTCTTGTAATGAACTTTTGACTAGGCAAATAATGTCCAAATGGCTCCAAATCACCTCTATTTGAAAGATACATGTGTGTACTTTGATTTTTAAGTTTAAGCCCATTAAAATTCTTTATAAATTGGAAGCTATATTTCGATTTGAAAGACCATGTCATTGATTATCAAATTTAAGCAGATTTCATAAATTCATTCCTGTTGTCTTGAGCTTTTAGCTAGCCAAATGAGGTCCAATTACTTTAAAAAACAACTTCATTTGAAAGATATGTGTTTCTATTTAAACTTTGGTTCCGAAATAACCCCGAGATTCCTTATAGATTGGAAGTTAAGTCTCTTTTTATGGGAATATGTTACTGTCATTAATTTCCAACAGATTTAGAATGTTTATTTCTATTGTACGAAGCTTTTGACTGGACAACGGGGTCCAAATGCTTCCAAACCACTGCCATTTGAAAGATATGTGTGTCTAATGTGAAATTAGTTTTGGAACTACATCAAAATTTCTTATAGATTGGAAGTTACACCTTTGTTTATGGAGACCTATTACTGTAAGAAATTGCAGACATTTCAGAACTGTAGTCCCTTTTCGCACTAAACTCTTGACTGATCAAATGATGCTCAAGTAGCTTCAAATTTCCTTTGTTGTCTATTTCAAATTGATGTTGAAATTGAGCTGAGATTTCTTATGAATTGGATACTATGCCTCCTTACGCATATGTATATCACTGATGGAAATGGTAGTGAATCCCGAATTGTTGTATGATTCATGATAAGTGGTGTGATGATTTATAAGGAGAATGCTTAAGCCTTTCATAAAGAGATTGAAATCATCTTTCATAAAGCACTGAATATGCATGCTTATAATACTGTGAATGCTCCTAAATTTCTTAAAAAATAATAGCAAAGTATGAGTGAATTTAATGCTTGAGTATGCATGTATATTGTTGCAATTGGCTGCGATATTGACTACTATGCAATGAGATACCCATTGGTAGTGGGATACTGTTATGATATGATTGTGATACTGACCACTATGCAATGGGACACCCATTGATAGTGAGACACTATTATGATATGACTGTGATACTGACCACTATGTAATGGGACACCCATTAGTAGTGAGATACTGTTATGATATGATTGTGACATTGACCAGTACGCAATGAAACACCCATTGGTAGTGAGATATTGTTATGAGAAGAAACTAATCCTGGTGATTGAGATCTTACCCCGACTCCAATGATAGTAATGGGGTCGGGATGTGAATGTGAATATTGGGAGGGTCGCGCCCGCCATGATCTATACGAGCACTACGAATTGAGTCACCCAGTGGTAGAGTGATGCCCTCTTGCCGGAAGGACATAAAGAGAGGATCAGTCTTGCAAGGCCACCGCCTATCAAAAATTCCAAAGCACGCTGAGGACTGTGTGTGTGTGAAGGGATTACGAAGTTGGTCACCCACTTGTCATTGTCTTCTCTCCTAAGTGAGAGTAGAAGTTTCAAGTTACAATAGCTTGGCCTAACCGATGAGACTTCTACTTTGGGAGTAAGCAACTTTAGTTTTTGCCTGTGTGCATTGTGCAGTTCATCTGAGTCTCTGTTTCGTTATTGTGAAAAGTGATGTAGTAAATACGAGCTTATGTAATATGTGATGGTCTAATATCTGAACTCTACTCCTTCTTATACTGCTAAAGAGTTGTGAGGCATGACTCTACCTTATGACACCTGTATAAAATGCAGGCATTGTCTGTAATTATCATTATTTATAGGGCGGAATGCAATGATGATGATCTACTTATTGGGCTTTTAGCTCATCCCTTTTATTTTTTATCTATGTAGAGTGATAAGCTCCGCATCTTGAGAGCAGGCAGTTGGACATTGTGGCAGACGACTGAAGCTCGGTGCTGGACAAAGAAACTTCTTGTTAGTAGGTGTCTGGTGGCGGTGCCACATAGTTGTTTTGTTATAGCTTCTTTGTATTTTGGGCCAGTAGTGCCTTGAACATAATTGTGAAAGAATTTTGGAGAATGTATATATGTAAAATGGTTTTATATTCTGTTCAGTTTTGTGGAGCTTGGTGAATGAGTTTTATATTCTTTCATGGTTTGCTTTGATTCCATCTTTCGATAAGCTTTGAGCCACTCCAACTTGAGTGGCATTCGCCACCTCACGTCGCAGTCCCACACTCTGTCGCCCTTCGGTATGTACGATAAGGGTAAGGGGACCGGTCGTGACACCGTTAGTGTTCCCAAAGTGGTGCTTAGTACTTCTTGATAGAAGTGGTGCTTAGTGTCTATTGCTTGGGAAGTCAAAATATTGAAACACGTTTTTCGATGTACTTTTTGGATTTGTACAAAAGAGAATGCTTGAAGGAGGAGGATAACAGTTCAAGTTTGTGGATTTCCTCGTGGCATATGTGCTAACGAAGTTAAAAGTCTTATCGAGAATATCACAATATTAGGGATTGCATATCAACTCAAAATTAGATTTCCAATCCAAGTTAAACATCATGTTTTAAAAGTGATATTTCTTTTCTCTAAAATGGAGGAAATACCCAAAAGGAGAACACATCAAGCTACTAAAGTCCGGTATTGGAAAGAAACAGTAAAGTATCATTGTATCTATTTAAATTTCCGCACTGTGAGCATATGACTCTTCTTACTAAGAGTATGTTTTTGTTACTTTGAGGATTTTTGTTTCTGTACAAGGTGTTGCCCTTTTTCCCTTTTTCTTTTCTCTTTTTTGTTTGCAAGTGTTGCCTGCTCCAGCTGTCCAAACTCCATCTGGTCTCTGTCAAAGCATCTTGAGTTAGAGGGAGAGTGTAAGGGCTTTGTATACTTGCATTTAATGACTTGAGGCACGACATGAATACGCTACTTGTCACTTGTGCAGAAGTAGCCAAGTGGATGCTTGCGGATGTAAAGTAATTTGGATAATTTTGCCTCCTCTGGAGAGCATGCTTACCTTTCTCCCTCACTTTAGAGATTTTTTGACACTCCACAAATCAGAATGCTCTCACCAGGTAAGATGCGAGATAGATGAGAAAGGGAGTAATATTACAATAGTGATGAAATTATAGTTATTAACATCAATGCACAAAACAAAAGCTATATTTGTTAGATGGTTACATTGTTGACATAACCAGGGGAAAGATGAATGACAAGGAGAAGGTGAGGAGACCAACCATGAATTGTCAAATGTCCTCAATTCTATCCTTAAGTGCTTGTCTAAGGTTTGTAGAATACAATGAATCTTTTGAAATTAATTCAGAGATTGAAATTCAATAGAGGACTGAAATTCAATAAGTAGAGTTTTTCTTTCTTGAGTTTTAAAGTTGATTGGAAGTTGAACTCCAATAAATGCGTATAAAAGTTTCAAGCTCATTGGAAGTTAAAATCCAATAAATGTTTTCAATAGTACCTTTCTTATTACTAGGAGTTGTTACAAAAAGTTAACTTGTGGTTTATTGACTTGAGAGTACAAGTGAGATAAAAAAAAAAAAAAGGCCAAAATGCAATTTTACCATGACCTGAGTTTTGTAAAATCTAGCTTTATTGGTTATATGCTAAAAAGTGTGTATTGCTACAAGGGGCACAAGCTTTGAATTTATGATTCTCTCTTTAGGATTGGTCCCCCCGTGGTAGCATGTACCATCTCTTTCCTTACCGTTTTCAATAGGATCTTTGTTCCTATATTTTTCTTTGTTTATCCAATATTGCCTATTGGGGTGGCAATGGACCCGGATTTGACGGGGGACCTGAGCGGTAGTTTCCATTAGGTAACATAACACTATTCAGGTATGTGTATGGATTCAGTAATATATTTTGGGTTCCAATATATGAAAAATATTTAAATATAATTACATACCTAAATACTTTAATTTTTGGATCGGTTCCGATGAAGTTTGAGTTTGATGAGACCAGGTCAAGCCAGGTTGGGTTGGGGTTGGCCCAGACCAACATGACCCGACTTGACCCGACCGGTTGCCACCTCTATACGTAGGGGATTATTGGCTTGAGATTACAAGTGAAATTTAAAAAAAGATCAAAATGGACAAGCAAAACCTAGATCTAGATGGAATCAAAGAAAGTAAAGGCCCCAAACCTAAGGTTACGCAAAACCTGAAAATCCCGGACACAAACGGGCCTTATGAAACATGTTTTTTATTAGTTGTCTTGAATTCTTTCAAAACCCTATAGCGTTTTATATCATAGTTAGCAAGTTGGGAACTATCAATAAATCGGCTCACCATAGAATCTGAAACAAATCGTTTTTATTTTAAAAAATCTGATGAAAAAATTGTATAAAAAATACGGATCGACAAAAATACTTCATATAAAGATATCGCTAATATATCAGATTAGGCTCAAAAAATCGGAGTCAAAAAATCAGATAAATTTATAATATTAAAAATTTTGAAATTCTAAAAAATAAAAATTATGTCAAACCCATCAATTATTAATTCATCTATAAAATTTTTACTAGACTAATATAATTAAGTCAATTAATTTAGATATCTCGTGACTCTCATCCAATCATCTAATAGTAAATATATAATTAATTAGTATATACCAAAAAAAGTTCCATATAAATATACCCATTAAATCCTTTAAAAAACATCACAACTACTTATTACATACAAAAATAAATAAAATATATAAATTTATTCTTTAAAATACTTTAAATATGGTATGGTGACAAATATATTATAAATTTATTTATTAAATACTTAAACATAATTAAATACGTCAATATAACTCCTACTCCGCATGTACCAAAAATAAATACAGGACTTTAGTTTTCTCATTACAATTATTTAGTCGCTCCATAACTATGGTTAAAGTTTTATAAATTTCTTTAGTTGAAAAGAACATCGTAGAAATTTGGGTTTTCCATCTGTGTTTACTGTGCAGAGGGAGAAGAAGGAAGAAGAGAAGAAGAGAGAAGAGAGAAGGAAGAAGGAAGAGAAGAAAATAGGGCTCGGCTTATAGCCATTAGGGTTTATAAAGAGAAGAAGGAAGAAGAAAATGGTTTTCACAAACCCTAATGGAAGGCCCTAACTGATTTTTAGAGAGAGAAGGAAGAACCCTAATAGAAGAGGCCCTAACTAATTTTTAGAGAGAGAAAAGGAAGATGAGATGCTGATTTAGGAAGATGGGATGCTGATTTGGGTTAGTTTGAAGAGGGTTTTTCATTTTCTAGAGGAAACCGAGCTGAAGGATTAAGTTTGGGGAACTAATCCTATATGTACAATTGCTTGCTCCTGTAAGTTTACAGTGTACACAATCAAAAACAAAATATTGATTACTTGGTCCTGTAGTCACACTCTCTGCTTCTCATTCATCAGTAAAAAATTATGCTTTGAGCTTTAATTTGTGCCATTAACAGTATTTTCACAAAAAACAATTATCGCAAATAGTCACAGCAATCTGCCTGTATATGATTTCTTTACACAATGATTTACTTTACAAAATGAGTTGCTATAAACAGTATTTCATTTACACAATGATTTTTTTAGAAGGACAACTGAAATTTGCATCTATTTGATTAAGTTTTAAAAAAACATTCATACCATCAATATGCAACTCAGTGGGGATAAAAGTTTTTTCTGTTTTTTTTCCTGAAGTAATTTTTTTTTAAAGCATGAAAATAGCAATAGACAAAACAGGAAAAAAAATATTTTTCCAAAAAACATATAGGTAAAAAAGGATACGATTTTTTTCTCAGATTTAAATCGTATCATGAAAAAAACCCGTTTTCAAAGGGTTTATGAAAATTACGCGATTGTTTGCCGATCTTTTTAAAAAGTCGCCGTTTAAAAGTATTTCCATAAAAACGCCGAATTTTTTAAAAAATCGATTTGCTAACCATGCTTCAGACTTGAAGAAAGTAGCAGAAATGGGGCCAAGACATGGCGGAAAAATCCGACTGTGCTCTTCATTTGGGCGCTCCATTAACAATCGCAATAACTTACAGAGGCTCCGCCAAATTAACCCAAATTCCACTGCGTCTAAATCCAAAGGTGCGGCCACTTTTGTGTCCTGACGCGTAACAGAAATTGCAGGGTTCTCTTAGCTTGTTGTCCTTTATTTTATTTTTCAAGTTTTTAAACTGGTTTCTTGTGCTCGTATATCTATTTATTGAATTTTTAGGTACTGATGGCTTTTCTTGTTAGGGTTTTTGAACCATGCTAGTGATGTTTTGTGCCATAAAGTCTTCCTCTTGGTACCACCACTATAGACCGTCATTTTATCATTAATTGTTGAGCTGATGTCTTAGTACCGGGTTTTCAGCAATCATTAACAGCTTTACTAATGGATGAATTTCCCTCCCCAAGAGAACACATGGAGCATTGAAAAAAAGTGCAATGGCATATTGCCATGGCTTTACGCTTTTCTTTAAGCATGTATTAGTTCGTGTTATTTTGGTAATGTGCGGATGAGATTTTTATTATTGGACTATTGTTTAACACTAGATATATAGAACTCGCTAATTATAAATTTACATGTTAAGAAATCCCATTTGTGACCAAAATTTTATCAACCTTTTGGATGATATTCCCATTTGTGACCAAAATTTTCTCAACCTTCTGGATGATAAATTGTTCAAGTCTGATTTTGCTTTTAGTAACTCGGGAATTATGGAGTCCTATAAGAAATCTTTTTTCGATAATTTCATTTTAAGTCTAAGAAATTATTGTGATCCTTACAATGTCCTACAATGATTAATTTAGGCATTTCAGGATGGGAAGAACCATGTCACTATGCTACTTGGATGCTACACATGTGATTTGTGATTGATTTAAGCTATGTAAATCAAATAATTTGTATTTTTGATTTAGATACTCGTGGTCTGGATGGTTTTTTTTGCATACGTGCCTCCAAGCACTTTATATATGACGGACAACCAGTACAACAAGAGGAGGAAAAGGATGACGAGGCAACAAATTTTTACTATTATTGTAAATTTTTTTATAGAGAAGAAAATGTACAAAAATAAAGAAAGTAAAACAATGAAGCCATTGGCAAGACAACTGCATGGTCCACTTTCCCAACTCTATGAGGTTACTACGTCTTCCACCTAATGCTATTGTGACGATGGCGTGATTGACTTCATCTGGCACATGTTGATAACCTACATCCACATATCTCCCAAATAACAAATATCGAAAATCTCTTAGAAGACCTTAACTAACTGTGAGGGAATAGTTGCCACCCTTTAAGCCCATCATATCACATTGAGAGAATCCCCTTTAACAGTGAGAGCTGAGAGTGCCCCCAAATAAACTTATCTTGAATCTACCAAAAGGAAAATCAACTTATCTCGAGCCTTGCAAGCAACACTTTAGGCTCCCACTCCCTACCTTGCATTATCTCTAGAACACCCATCAAAATTGAACTTGATCGCCTGATGCAGGCTTTGATCAAGCTGCCTCGGCCTTGATGGAAGTAGCCTGAGAGCAGTAAAATCCTCCACTTGAGAAGGTCCATAACTCTAATATTGGCAAACTCTGGTAGTGCCATTACCCACACATCTAGATAACGCTGTTGGACAGTCCGCCAACCTAGGGTCATAGCTATTATTCAGAAATTGTTATAGAGGTTCATTTATTTTATTCATATACTTAAGTTTTTTTCTTAAACAAATGAAATATTTTGAAATTTTGTTTAGTAGCTATGGAGACTCTATTGGGGACAAGTTGAATCCGAATGCTTAGCCTTGTATAGATGATGTTTGTGGTTGGAGCTTTCTTAGAAAATATAAGGTTTTTGGACATAAAGGATGCAGATCATAGACATTTTCCTTTTTCTTGATCTTTTTCTGTGTCTATGCATGCTTAATTCACGCTATTGATTTGAGATTTTATCTGTCGTTTAATGGTAATGTTCTAGATTTGATAAACTGACCCAAGTTCTAATATACGATCTTTTATGTTTTTGCATTTTTGTAGGTGGGGCATTTTTGTAGGTGGGGCATCTATTGATCAGGCTTCTTTGAGGAGACCAAGTGGGTCTGAATCTACTAGCTCTAGTGATGATGATCAAGAGGAAAATGTGTGTGCTTGTGTGCATGTGCCTACATGCATAAATACATACATACTACATTGTTGTGTGTATGTGCATGTATTGATACACTTATATATGACATATGTTTACTTGTTTACGATAGCTGCCTACGTTTGAAGCATATTTTCTCCTGAGTTTGTTTTGCTAAATTAGTGGGGAAGTTTATCTAGTACTTGTCTCACTATTTCTGCCAATGTAGTTATTCTCTTTACGTCACTCTGATTCTCTTAGCATCTCTCATGTAAGTTCTCTTTTTCTTTTTCATTTTCCCTAATTTTTGTGAGTACTCTTATCGGAAGTCAAAACATCACCATGTGAGGCTGAAAATACAAATGATTAATGATTTGGATTTATCTTTAACTCCTTTGCTATGGTTTTCTGATATTGATTAACTTGATGTCAGTGCACTACGAAATGCCCTAAACAATTGAGTATGCTTTTCCTACAACAATTGTCCTGGGGCAACATAACTAGAAGCATTGCTAGTAACACCTTGCTGCATATGTTTCCTTTTAAATATGTAGGAAGACTACTTTCATTTGCTCGAATACTTTTTTGGTCGGATGTCTTTGACCTTGAGAGAAGGTGTTATTTATATATGGTTGATGGACTGAGAGCTTTCTATCATTTGTTATTGAAAACATGCACTTTATATGTTCCACAAAAATAAAGTGAAACGTTTTGTTCATCTTTTAAGATTAGTTGTTTGTTCATTTTATGGATTGTGTTTGCCTTTAAATTTCGAATCTCATTCTATTTTGTTTCTGACAGTTATTGGCTTCAAACTAATTAAAATATTCCCTTCTACTTGTGGATTTTCTATTGATCAACTAGTCAATTATGCAGGCTGTTATGAATGTGGATTTGGAATTCTTCTACCCCAAACCAGATGATTTTCATGGACTGAAAATTTTACTAAATAACTACCTTGATGTTAAGGTGTGGGACTTGAGTGGATTTGTAGACTTGATTCTGGGACAGACGACAGTTGGGACTGTAGTTAAGCCGGGTGATGATGGTGCCCCATTTGGTGTCATTTCAGCTATCAATCTAGAGCGTTATAAGGCCTGTTCTCTCTCTCTCTCTCTCGCTCCCCCCTCTTCCCCCCGCCCCGCGCCCTCCCTCACACACCCTCATGCACAGACACATGCCTCTATGCTCTCTGCAAAGATTTTGCTTTGTAAATGCTAATGAAACTTCATCTAGCCTTTGCTTAAGCAACCACTTGCACGAGCCCATCTGTATGATATATTTCTGTATAACACTCGATATGAATTATCTGTCTGCTATATCTTGTTTTAGTGCAGACTCCCTGATGCAAATCCTTAGGACCTCATTACTTAATTGAGAGGATGGAAATTCAAATTATTTATGGCACAATGCATCTGGCTATTAGCATCCATGTTTGTAATGCAGTAGCAATTGGCAACATTTTTTTTGTGACAGTTTGTTGTGTTTATTTATTCAAGTCGGTTTTCCCTTAGTAAGTTAAGCATTGAATATTGTGAATAAAAAGAAGCTTTTACGTAGTTCCTTTGTGTTATCATTATGACTAATTAGCTATTTCAGATGGATATGGGTGCTTATTGGAAATGAGAATTTTTCAAGTCCTACCTCAAATTTTGGTGCAAGGAGCTTTTCAGAAAGGCCAGGCTACTATTGAAATAATGTGGTGATTTGGAGATATTGACAAAAAGGGGCAATGTGAGTGAGAAGGCATGGGAAACAGTTTTAAACTAGAAAAGATTAGTTAGAGGCGAAGATCTAGTGTGGTATGGTCAGAAGAAAGAGAAACAAATGTCAAATTCTGCCAATATTTGTTTAATGCTTACAATGAGTGTGGCCTGGATGAGGTGTAATTATTTGTTTAATATTTGCAGATAGGGGTTGTGTTCAATGCTTATATAGAGGATTTGATGTTATCAGCTGGGTTGCTGGAGTGGTTGGTTGGATGAACGCTCTCTTTTGAGGAATAAAGGCAACCAGTTTTAGTGTGGGGTGAGGTGGCTTGTTGAATGTTGACTTTCTTGCTGCATTTGTTCACAAATTTTGGGATCTCATACCATGTTATTTGAAGTTTTGGGAGTTAAAAAATTCTACAGTTACTTATCAAAAGAAAAAAATAAGAAATGAAATTCTCAATCATGTAAAGGATGTAGCAATTTTCTTAATAATAACATAAAAGAGCCAAAATTTGCTACATCAATAAAATAGAATGCTGATAGAGGACTACAGTATTACTTGATGTAGAAATTCCATATTCGGATGCCCAGTAACCCGAGGTGGAAGGGAACATGCAAACCCTATCTGATACAATATGAATTAGAAAAAAGAGGTGAAATATGTAACTGAAATGAATGTAGCTTTGTAATTTAAATAATGAAAACTACCAACCTTTCAAGGACGGAATATATGCATATTTATGACATACAACTAACATGAGTATCGAGTTAGTAGTGTTTCTTTGATGATGCAGATGGTTTTGGATGTTTCTTCCATTGCCTTACTGATAATTTGATTAGATGGGTTCCCTGCTGGTTGTTGAATGGAGCTGCAGTTTTGTCTTTTTTCCGTATATAGTTGCTCTTTGGTTTTTGAGGTTTAATCAGTTTTCTTTTGAAAATCCTTTTGATAAGTAATCATTTGTGGAGTGCTAGGTGCATTGGCAGCTGATATGTAGTATGTGTGTTGCATGGGTTAATAACAAACAGTGTGCATGCTGTTTTCTAGTTCACCAGTTGCATTTTCTATATGGCAGTGAAGACCAGCCTGCTCTACAATGGACTACTTCATATAAATTCTTACTCTTCATGGATTATGCTACAAGACACTTGATATCAGCATTACTTTTCTTGTTTGAGTCAGTTCCTATTCTTGATTAGTGTTTCTCCTTCTCAGGATCACCGATGCATTGTGGATCTTAAAAGCTTTCTTCTTGATGTATGCCATGAGAAATCGATAAGCAGTCAACTGAAAATCTTTTTGGGAGAGCAAGCACAGGGTGTGGGTCTCCTGGTCTCCCAGCGTGTGGTGAACCTTCCTCTCGAGATTTTACCTCCCCTATATGATAGCCTCTTTGACGAAGTTTCATGGGCGACTGAAGATGAGGTTAGCCACCTCTTCTTTGATTGGATTTGCCATGTCATTCATTATTTTTTTGTCTGTTGTCTCTCTCTCTCTCTCTCTCTCTCTAATGAATATTTCACTGAATATTTCGCTGCATTACTGTGGAAGAAATTATCAAATACATACTTATCCAGTTGCCTTTAAGTTTGTATAGCCCACACAGGAGCAAAGGGATTCTTTTCAGTTTAAATATTATCTAATAATCACAAGAATCTACCTGGTGCATTTCTTTTACTTTTATTTGGTCTTTTGGTGTTTTTTCATTGCCTCGTATGAGCTCAGACACTCAATGTTTGGTGACAACTCTATATCATTTGGGTACTTGATATTCTTATGCCATTCATTTAATTTTCGTTTTCATATTTGTGCTGTTAATTTGTGTGGGCTCCACCTAATTGAGTCTCTTTTCTGATTTCTTTAGTGCTTCTCTCATTGTAAAATGTAGATAAGTCATGGTGGAAAACCTAACGGAAAAGGTGCATTAGGAGAAAATGAGGCTGAACCAATATTATATAATCATCTGGAAGATGAGATTTTTGATAAGGTACTGATTCTTGCAGTTCTGCTTATCTTTGGGTGATATTTGAAGGTACTGATTCTGCAGTTCTGCTTATCTTTGGGTGATATTTTTCACTTATTCTTCTATGAGTCAATTCTTTTTCTCCTATAATATTTGCCAGTTGTGCTCGTGGTCCTTTACCTTTCAACTGCGTGATCAACAGGCAGTTACTCATGAGGTATGCTGGACTTTAAACTCTTGGTTGAAACCTGCTTAATCATGGCTTGCATTTTGGCCAAAATTGCCTGAACCATTGGCTGCAAACTGAAGCTTCTAGCTAATAATATCATTGGCTTCTGAAATATCTGATAATGGCCCTAGAAAATTGTCATTAAATTTTATGTCTTGGCCAAAGATGTGGGGAAGTTATCCCAAAATATTAAGCATGAAAATACTATATAGATAATGCATGAAGTAATTGGAAACAAACCCTCATAAATGTGTTTCCAAAAATGTGAGCTTCGTTTATGGTCTATTGAAGATGCTTTTGGTGACAGAGAGTTCAGAATGCCAGGTCATGACATCATTATTTGTTTTCAGACCTTCTTTATCAACTCTCTCTCTTATACATTGGGTGTTTTTCCCTAGTTGTAAACTATTTTAGGAAGTTCAATTGTTGCATTTTATTGAAATAAGGTGATCTTGTATTTAGAAATTAATTGTACTAGTTGTGAATTCATTTGTGTGGGGATTGCAGCTGAGAAATTATAGAAAAATGGGTCTGGTTATGGCGGTGAAAGCAGACAAACAAACTGTGGATAAATTCAGAGAGGATTTGAAGACGTTCATAAGTGATTCTTAACAGGACATTCTCACCTCTTTTTTGTTTCCGGTCACCATGTCTCATACAGCAAATTCGGATTTTTCCTGTTTCCGGGACTGTATTTATTATGAGTGTGATTCATAAAATAAATTTTGGTGTAATTTTAATGAGAACTTGAATTTATTTGCATTTCTTGTTCCTTCCCTCTCTCTCCATGTATGTTACTTTTCTATCATAAGTATTCTGTTATTCACTTGATGGAGATGTTCTGTCAATCATGTCATGCAAAGGGCCTTTCATGATGGGCAAGCATGTGCAGGCTTTGTTGGCTTTACAAGGTCATAGATTTGATCTATAGATTTTTCAAACCAACTTAATCGGAGTTTATATATATATATATATATATATATATATAGGAAAATGTTGAGATTAGCCCACTATCTCCTATGAACATATTAGTTCATACGAGTCTAATGGCCTAGATTGGATTTGGGACGGTTATGATTTTATTTTGTGTTTTAATTTTTTTCTACAAATCCAAATAATTTGAAATTTTACGTGTGTCTTTAAAAGATATGATAATTTAATAAAAATATCAAAAATTAATTTACAATAAATAAATTGTTCAAAATGCATTTGAATTGTTTTGGGGGTATTTTGGTTAATTTTTTTTTTTGATTTTTTTTTAAATATTTTTATTAAGTGCGTTTTGATGAGAAGAATGGACGTTTAAAATTTCAATTTATCTAGATGTGTAGAAAAAAAATTAAAATTAAAATACGAAATGAATTTGTGACCGTTGGATCGGTTTAGATTCAAGTTGGGCCGTTGGGTTTATATGTTCATTAATTGTGAAATTTAGAATTTAAAAAATAGTGTAGATTGAGCAGGTCTATAAGCATTCTGAAAATTTGGAAAATGAACAGTTTATAGATCATATGTTATAAGATGTACAATTTTTAGGACTTGATTTTTTTTTTCATGTTCTTGTATCTCGAGGTCGAGATGATGAATTGTAGGGTTTTTGTAGTCGAAACAATGTTTTTGGATGTATTTTCGTCAATTTATATTTTTAGAATTATTATTTTTAATATTTTTATTAGATTCTAATATTTTTTTAAAATAGACATTCAAATTTCAAGTGATTTGGATTTGTATAAAAAAAATTAAAATTCAAAACAAAATGAGATCGTGACCATTGGATTGGGTCCATATTCAATTTGGGCCATTGGTTGATATTGTAGCTGTTAGCAAGATCTTTTTCCTATATATGAAATGATTTTTATTTTGAACAGTTTTATAGTAATATAATGAATTAATCTTAAAAAATTATGTTAGTGCCATTTGTTTGGCTTTAATTTTTATATTTACTTTCTAATGAACAAAAATTTAAAATATAATCTAAAAAGTGTTTTTTAACCTAATTAATATCGGCAGTTCATATTATGAAATGTTTAAATTTAGGATTTAGAAGGATCATTATCCTTGGCAATTTCTTTATATGGCTTTATTTTCATTAGATTTAATAGTGCAAAAAATATATATTTTGATTTTATAAAAGTCCAGATATTGAAATTTAACAAATGGATGGTTTAGATATTAGAGGAGACTTTAAAATTCAACAAATGGATAGACTTATTTTGACCCCTGCTTTCTGCAAACATCTTTGTCAACCTCACTGCACACAATGCAATGATGGAGTTATGTGGATCAACTAGTATCCATTTATTGAAGATTTGAGGTGTATGTCGTGTTACGGAAATAGGCATTCCCGCATCATCCACATGGATTCCATTAGTACGCCTCCGCGTAGGCATCCCTGATTTTGACATTTTGTCTTTGAAATCTTGCGTCTTTGGTGCACGGGCAACATTCGCTAGTGGCACAAGTTTCTTCTATTGCCTCTTTGCCACCTCGAAAAACAATATGAAAAAAAATGTGGCGTATTGCTTTTTAGAAGGTTCTTAAGTAATTGTCAGGCGAGGTAGGTCTAGCCTTTCGTTGATCAGACTCCCAAACCTAGATGTTTGTGTCCTCTATCTCTACAACAACTATTGTAATGGCCCTTTGCATTTGTACTAACTCTCCCCCTCTATGTTCCTTTTAGAAATGCGCCACCTAAGACCATCTAGAAATCCGTACATTCATGGATGGAAGTATAGAAACAAATGCTGAAATCTGTGGAAAGGATCTGTCTGTCTCTCCTTAACCTATATAGATTGGAGTTGATAAGTTGTAGCTCTATGCCCGACTGCTCATGTGAACCCTGCATCATTTTAATCACGATGTCTTTTTCCCCGCTACGCTTGCATATATGTTAATGGGACACCGTGTTCTCTTTTTGAACAGCATTCACAGTACATTTTGGAGTGGGATCCATCTTGTCAGTCAAACGGGCTTTAATTTCTCTGGCTGCACACTGGCTATGTGCAAATTGCTGATAGCCCTTCAAAGTGCACTTGTATATGTGAGTTCTTTTTCCATCTTTCTGATCTCAAAACATTTAGAGGGCGTAACCTTAGAGCAGCGAACTTCTCGTTTGCATCCCTCCTCAACATAAATTGCAACTATATGCTTTTGGTTGTTTCTCTGGTATTTCATTACAAAATTTTGACATATGGTATAATCAATTAAGTGATCACCGAGTGTCCTAACATTATCAAAATATTCCCCCGACATGCATATCAACTTATGTGAGAACTGAACTGCATAGAATTCCGATAAATATTGGCCATCAGGTTTGGGTACAACTCTATGCCACTATCTGAGTCTAGCTAGCATGCATATACTTCATTTCGAATGATAGGGATGGGGCGGGAAGTCATGGCCAAACCATTCAATAAGTATTAAATGCAGAAAATAAAATATAAACATAATCATGCAAGTTAGTATTATTACCTGATCCTAGTCGATGGACCACATGATGGACCTGACCTCCTATTGGCTGATGATCCATTTTGCTGTTCAGAAGATTAGTTCCCAACACATATGTGAACAGTAGAAGCTACCAGTCGCAAAAATGTCACATCGCTGTTCTCATTTAGTCCTACCTTTTTTTGATACATAACTAACTATTAGATTGCTCCAATGAGTGACATTTCTTATACAATGTAGCTTTCACGTTTCTACCATCATGGAAAATTCGTCCATCATTTGTACCACTCAGAAAAAACCACCATAACGACACTCCTGTCTAACTGCACCAATGGCCACTCTTACCACTCGAACGAGAGGCTTGTAGAGTCAATCCGAAGTAGCCACGACTAAAGACACCCTAACACCAATATAACGGGCAACCCACAATGGATCGCACTTACAGTTATTGCACAAACATAAAAAGAGGAATTTCATGGATCAAAATTGAATAAACAGGATAAACAGTTACAAGATTTTATAAACTGTGAAAGGAATGACACCAAATTCACGAGGTTTGGAATACCTGAGATTGGGTAAGAGAATGAATAGTACCCAAATTTTCAGATGCTGAATATAGCTAAACTTAGTGTGGAAATTTGGGGATTCCATTGGATCAGAGAGATATTAATGGAAACGAAAAAATGGATAAAAAAAAAGAAGAAGTCAAAAGCCAACGGCACAACCATAATTTCTCTCTACAAGTTAAATGAGCTACAAGTCATTATCGCATATTGCAGTACATCCCAAACTAGAGAAACTTTTTTCTCATAATTCACAAGAAACATCAAGAGCCTTGACTCAATTATTTTCTTAAAATAGAAAGTATTCATCCAGGTACCTGGAACAAAATGAAATGTACAAATATATACTTTTAGTTAAATAATCTGCTTTGCCAAAATCCCTCTTTTACAAGATATTAATTTAGGAACGACAATTTCAATAAAAATTCTAAGCAAACATACACAAAATAAATATCCAACTATATGCAGAGCACCTTACCGGCCCGACCAATTATAGAAAAAATAAATATTCCACAATGCCAAAAGCACCTTGCAAAAAACTAACCAATCCCAGGTAGGAACAGATTGAATTAATGAATGCATAACGCATAATACAAATCACACCTTCCAATATGCAATAAGTAACGAAAGGAAAACCTAATTGTGACACTCGACTGGAGCAGCGGAGTCCTAGAACTGCCTGAAATTGGGGGGTTCGACTAGAGAGAGGGAAGAGAGAGTAGAGAGACAGCTTGAAAGAGAGAGAGACTGGTTCGTTGCTTTTCTTATTAGGGGCCCTAATTCAAGTTTTCGTGGATCTGTTGGTCTAAATTATTTTTGAAGCTTTAAACTTTATAAATAAATATAAAAATATATTTTAAGGTTGTTACAAAGATTTTCAATATTGAAACCGCATTTCTCGACACTATTTGAAAGTGGGTTGTAATTTCTCGACACTACTTGAAAGTAGGTTGTAATTTGATTGTATTGGACACTACTTGAAAGGAGGTTGTAATTTGATTTTATTGGAACCACATTTCTTGACACTATCTGAAAGGGGGTTGTAATTTGATTGTGTATTTGAACCACATTTCGACACTTTCAAAAGTTGTAATTTATCGTTTCGACACTTTTAAAAGATGTAATTTCTCGACATTCTAGTAACTTTCAAAAGTTGTTATTTCTCGACATTCTCAACACTACGTACTTTCAAAAGTTGTAATTTCTCGACATTCTCGTCACTTTCAAAAGTTGTTATTTCTCAACATTCTCAACACTACGTACTTTCAAAAGTTGTAATTTCTCGACATTCTCAACACTACGTAGGTTGTAATTTGATTGTTTAGAGCAGTGTTTTAAAAACTTGAAAGTGGGTTGTCATTCGATTGTTTCGACACTACATAGATTGTAATTTGATTGTTTAGAGCAGTGTTTTAAAAACTTGATAGTGGGTCGTCATGTGATTGTTTAGAGCAGTGTTCTAGATCGGTGATACCGCACCAAATTGGGTATTTTTTTTTTTAAATCCAGATTTTTTTTCTCCCTCGATATTTTTGGTATTGTTACACCATCAATCCGGATTTTCTTTTTCTCTCGGCATTTTTGGTATCGTTACACCATCAACAAACCAAAGTATTTATGTCTGATATTACTATTGAGGTTCCACATTTATTTTGTCTATTCACTCGACTATGTGGGACAAGTATTAACATCCATTGTTAAAGTTAAATTAAGCTTTTTGCAATGAAAAATAACTCTTTTATTAAATATTAAGCATCAAGTTATTGGTTAATAGAGATTAAAAAGAAAAAAATAGTACCAGCTCATAGGATATTAGAACAATAAAAAATAACATTAATACTAATCCATTGACTATTAAAAAAATAACTAGTTTATAGGACATTTTAAATCCGGATTTTCTTTCCCCCTCGGCATTTTTGGTATCGAATCGGTGATTACAGCACCAAACCCTAAGCAAACTGAGTTATTTTTTCTTTTAAATCCAGATTTTCTTTCCCCCTCGGAATTTTTGATCGTTACACCATCAATCTGGATTTTCTTTTCCCCTCGGCATTTTTGGTATCGTTACACCATCAACAATTTTCTTTTCCCTTCGGCATTTTTAGTATCAAATCGGTGATTACCGCACCAAACCCTGAGCAAACTGGGTATTTTTTTCTTTTAAATCCGGATTTTTTTTTCCCCTCGAAGTTTTTGGTCGTTACACCATCAATCCGGATTTTCTTTTACCCTCGGCATTTTTGGTATCGTTACACCATCAACAAAGGGGAATTTTTGGTCGTTACACCATCAATCCGGATTTTCTTTTCCCCTCGGCATTTTTGGTAACGTTACACCATCAACAAACCACGACATTTTTGGTATCGTTACACAATCAACAAACCACATGAACGGAGCACAATCGGGGATTACCACACCAAACTGAGTATTTTTTCTTTTAAATCCGGATTTTCTTTCCCCCTCGAAATTTTTGGTCGTTATACCATCAATCCGGATTTTCTTTCCTCCTCGGCATTTTTGGTATCGTTACACCATCAACAAACCACGTGAACGGAGCACAATCGGTGGTTACCTCATCAAATTGGGTATTTTTTTCTTTTAAATCCGGATTTTCTTTCCCCCTCGAAATTTTTGGTCGTTACACCATCAATCCGGATTTTCTTTCCCCCTCGGCATTTTTGGTATCTTTACACCATCAACAAACCACATGAACGGAAAACAACCCCTAAGCACAATCAATGATTACCGCACCAATACAACCACCATCAACAAACCACGTGAACGGAACATAACCCCTGAGCACAATCAGTGATTACCGCACCAACACAACCCCTAAGCACAATCGGTGATTACCGCATCAAACCCTGAGCACAAACCACGTGAACGGAACACAACCCCTGAGCACAATCGGTGATTACCGCACCAAACCTTGAGCACAATCGGTGATACGCACCAAATTGGGTATCGTTGATATAGGACAAGTTCCATTTTTTTTTAAAAACAGGAGATTTGCTTTCCCCCTTGGTATCGTTACACCATCAACCAAACCACGTGATCAACCCCCTGAGCACCCTCGGCATTTTTGGTATCGTTACACCATCAACAAAACCACGTGATCAACTCCTGAGCACTATCTCTGTCTTATCAGAACACGTGGACCACGTGATCAACCCTGAGCAGTCTTATCAGAATACGTGGACTATCCTTAAGATGTAACGACCACGTGATAAACCCCTGAGCACTGTCTCTGTCTTATCAGTACACGTGGACCACGTGATCAACCCTGAGCAGTCTTATTAGGACACGTGGACTATCTTTAAGATGTAACAACGTCTACCATGCGTTGTGACCGATTTTTACCATGCGGGTCCCATGCATGGCCACTGATGTAGAACGCCTATACGTCTTGTCTTTTATCCGATGTAATCCTCCCTCATCTGCTCGATGTGGGGCAACTGCTTCTTGTCTATCACACATCGAGAAAGTTATTAACGTTTGGTATTAACGTCCAGTATCTCACCGATGTGGGGCAAGTATTTATGTCTGATAGCACTATTGAGGTTCCACATTTAATTTTGTCTATTCACTCGACGATGTGGGACAAGTATTAACATCCATTGTTAAAATTAAATTAAGCTTTTTGCAATGAAAAATAACTCTTTTATTAGATATTAGGCATTAAGTTAATAATTAATAGAGTTTAAAAAGAAAAAAATAGTACCAACACATAGGATATTAGAACAATAAAAAATATTGACCATTAAAAACATTACTAGTATATGAGATATTTTAAATCTGGATTTTCTTTCCCCCTCGGTATTTTTTGTATCGAATCGGTGCTTACCTCACCAAACCCTAAGCTAACTAGGTATTTTTTTCTTTTAAATCCGGATTTTCTTATCCCCTTGAAATTTTAGGTCGTTACACCATCAATCCGGATTTTCTTTCTCCCTCGAAATTTTTGGTATCGTTACACCATCAATAATTTTCTTTCCCCCTCAGCACTTTTGGTATCGAATTGGTGATTACCTCATCAAACCTTGAGCAGACTAGGTATTTTTTTCTTTTAAATCCGGATTTTCTTTCCCCCTCGAAATTTTTGGTCCTCACACCATCAATCTGGATTTTCTTTCCCTCTCGATATTTTTGGTATCATTACACCATCAACAAACCACATAATTTTTGGTATCGTTACACCATCAACAAACCATGTGAACAGAGCACAATCGGTGATTACTACACCAAACTGGGTATTTTTTTCTTTTAAATCCGGATTTTCTTTCCCTCTCAAAATTTTTGGTCGTTACACCATCCGGATTTTTTTTTCCCCTCGGCATTTTTGGTATCGTTACACCATCAACAAACCATATGAATGGAGCACAATCGTTGATTACCGCACTGGGTTTTTTTTTCTTTTAAAACTGGATTTTCTTTCCCCCTTGAATTTATGTCGTTACACCATCAATCCGGATTTTCTTTCCTCGTCGGCATTTTTGGTATCGTTACACCATCAACAAATCACGTAAACGGAGCACAATCGGTGATTACCACACCAAATTGGGTATTTTTTTCATTTAAATCCAGATTTTCTTTCCCCCTCGAAATTTTTGGTTGTTACATCATCAATCCGAATTTTTTTTTCCCCTAGGCATTTTTGGTATCGTTACACTATCAACAAACCACGTGAATGGAGCACAATCTATGATTATCGCACCAACTTGGGTATTTTTTTCTCTTAAATCTGGATTTTCTTTCCCCCTCGAAATTTTTGGTCCTTACACCATCGATCCGGATTTTCTTTCCCCCTCAGCATTTTTGGTATCGTTACACCATCAACAAACCACGTGAACGGAGCACAATCGTTGATTACCGCACCAAACTGGGTAGTTTTTTCTTTTAAATCTGGATTTTCCTTGCCCCTCGAAATTTTTGGTCGTTACACCATCAATCCGGATTTTCTTTCCTCCTCGACATTTTTGGTATCGTTACACCATCAACAAACCATGTGAACGGAGCACAATCGGTGATTACCACACCAACTGGGTATTTTTTCTTTTAAATCCGGATTATCTTTCCCTTCAAAATTTTTGGTCGTTACACCATCAATCTGGATTTTCTTTCCCCCTCGCCATTTTTGGTATCGTTACACCATCAACAAACCACGTGAACGGAACACAACCCCTGAGCACAATCGGTGATTACCGCACCAATATAAGCACTATCAACAAACCACGTGAACGAAACACAACCCCTGAGCACAATTGGTGATTACAGAACCAACACAACCCCTGAGCACAATCGGTGATTGCCGGACCAAACCCTGAGCACAGACCATGTGAACGGAACACAACCCCTGAGGACAATCGGTGATTACTGCACCAATATAACCACCATCAACAAACCAGGTGAATAAAACACAACCCCTGAGCACAATCAGTGATTACCACACCATCACAACCCGTGAGCACAATCGGTGATTACCCCACCATAACCTGAGTACAAACCACATGAACGGAACACAACCCCTGATAACAATCGTTGACTACCGCACCAAACCTTGAGCATAATCGATGATACCGCACCAAACTAGGTATCGTTGATATAGGACAAGTTCCATTTTTTTTTTTAAATTCGAATATTTGCTTTCCCCCCCAGCATTTTTGATATCGTTACACCTTCAACAAAACCACGTGATCAACCCCCTGAGCACCCTCGGCATTTTTGGTATCGTTACACCATCAACAAAACCACGTGATCAACCCCTGAGCACTGTCTTTGTCCTATCAGGACACATGGACCACATGATCAACCCTGAGCAGTCTTATCAGGACACGTGGACTATCTTTAAGATGTAATGACCACGTGATCAACCCGAGGGCACTGTCTCTGTCTTATCAAGACACGTTGACCACGTGATCAACCCTGAGCAGTCTTATCAGGACACGTGGACTATCTTTAAGATGTATCGACATCTGCCATGCTTTGTGATCTTTGGTCCATACTTATTTTTACCATGCGGGTCTCATGCATGGCCACTGATGTAGAACGCCTATGCGCAACGTCTTTTATCCGGTGTAATCCTCCCTCATCTGTTCGATGTAGGGCAAATACTTATTGTCTACCACACATCAAGAAAGTTATTAACGTCTGGTATCTCACCGATGTGGGGCAAGTATTTATTTCTGATATCATTATTGAGGTTCAACATATAATTTTGTCTATTCACTCGACGATGTGGGACAAGTATTAACATCCATTGTTAAAATTAAATTAAGCATTTTGCAATGAAAAATAACTGTTTTATTAGATATTAGGCATTAAGTTATTAATTAATAGAGATTAAAAAGAAACAAATAATACCAACTCAAAGGATATTAGAACAATAAAAAATAATATTCATACTAGTTTATTTACCATTAAAAAAATTACTAGTTTATGGGACATTTTAAATTCGGATTTTCTTTCCCCCTCGGCATTTTTGATATTGAATCGGTGATTACCGCACCAAACCCTGAGCAAACTGGGTATTTTTTTCTTTAAATTCCCGATTTTCTTTCCCCCTCAAAATTTTTGGTTGTTACACCATCAATCCAGATTTTCTTTCCCCCTTGGAATTTTTAGTATCGTTACACCATCAACAATTTTCTTTCCCCCTCGGCATTTTTATTACTGCCCCAAACCCTGAGCAAACTGGGTATTTTTTCTTTTAAATCCAGATTTTCTTACCCCCTCGAAATTGTTTGTAGTTACACCATCAATCCGGATTTTCTTTCCCCCTCAGCATTTTTTGTATCGTTACACCATCAACAAAGGGGAATTTTTGGTCGTTACACCATCAACCTAGATTTTCTTTCCCCCTCGGCATTTTTGGTATCGTTACACCATTAACAAACCACAACATTTTTGGTATCGGTACACCATCAACAAACCACGTGAACAGAGCACAATCGTCGATTACCGCAGTAAACTGGGTATTTTTTTCTTTTAAATCCGGATTTTCTTTCCCCATCAAACTTTTTGGTCATTCCACCATCAATCCGGATTTTCTTTCCCCCTCGGTATTTTTGGTATTGTTACACCATAAACAAACCACGTGAACGAGGCACAATCGGTGATTGCCGCACCAAACTAGGTATTTTTTTCTTTTAAATTTGGATTTTCTTTCCCCCTCAGAATTTTTGGTCGTTACACTATTAATCTGGATTTTCTTTCCCCGTCGGCATTTTTGGTATTGTTACACCATCAACAAACCACGTGAACGGAGCACAATCGATGATTACCACACCAAACTGGGTATTTTTTTCTTTTAAATCCGGATTTTCTTTCCCCCTTTGAATTTTTTTTGTGTTACACCATCAATCCAGATTTTCTTTCCCCCTCGGCATTTTTGGTATCGTTACACCATCAACAAACCATGTGAATGGAGCACAATCGGTGATTACCGCACCAACCTGGGTATTTTTTTCTATTAAAATTCGGATTTTCTTTCCCCCTCGAAATTTTTGGTTGTTACACCATCAATCCTGATTTTCTTTCCCCCTCAGCATTTTTGGTATCGTTACACCATCAACAAACCACATGAACGCAGCGCAATCGGTGATTACCACACTAAACTGCGTATTTTTTTCTTTTAAATCTGGATTTTCTTTCCCCCTTGGAATTTTTGGTCGTTACACATCAATCCGGATTTTCTTTCCTCCTCGGCATTTTTGGTATCGTTACACCATCAACAAACCACATGAACGGAGTACAATTGGTGATTACCACACCAAAATGGGTATTTTTCCTTTTAAATCCGGATTCTCTTTCCCCATCAGAATTCTTAGTTGTTACACCATCAATCCGGATTTTCTTTCCCTCTCGGGATTTTTTATATGGTTACACCATTAACAAACCACGTGAACGGAACACAACCCCTGAGCACAATCGGGGATTACCGCACCAACACAACCACCATCAACAAACCACGTGAGAGGAACGCAACCCCTGAGCACAATCGGTGATTACCGCACCAACACAAAACCCTTGAGCACAATCGGTGATTACCGCACCAAACTCTGAGCACAAACCACGTGAACGGAACACAACCCCTGAGCACAATCGCTGATTACCGCACGAAACCCTGAGCACAATAGGTGATACCGCACCAAATTGGGTATCGTTGATATATGACAACTTCCATTTTTTTTTAAAATTCGGAGATTTGCTTTCCTCCTCGGCATTTTTGTAGCGTTACACCATCAACAAAACCACATGATCAACCCCCTGGGCACCCTCAGCATTTTTGGTATCGTTATACCATCAACAAAACCACATGATCAACCCTTGAGCACTGTCTCTGTCTTATCAAGACACGTGGACCACGTGCTCAACCCTGAGCAGTCTTATCAGGACACGTGGACTATCTTTAAGATGTAACAACCACGTGATCAACCCCTGAGCACTGTCTCTATCTTATCAGGACACGTGGACCACGTGATCAACCCTGAGCAATCTTATCAGGACACGTGGACTATCTTTAAGATGTAACGACGTCTGCCATGCGTTGTGATCTTTGATCCATACCGATTTTTACCATGCGGCTCCCATGCATGACCACTGATGTAGAACGCCTATGCACCGTTTCTTTTATTCGGTGTAATCGTCCCTCATTTGTTTGATGTGGCGCAAATGCTTATTGTCTATCACACATCGAAAAAGTTATTAACATTTGGTATTAACGTCCGGTATGTCACCTATGTGGGGCAAGTATTTATTTCTGATATCACTATTGAGGTTCCACATTTAATTTTGTCTATTCACTCGACGATGTGGGACAAGTATTAACATCCATTATTAAAATTAAATTAAGCTTTTTGCAATGAAAAATTACTCTTTTATTAGATATTGGTCATTAAGTTATTAATTAATAGAGATTAAAAAGAAAAAAATCGTACCAACTCATAGGATATTAGAACAATGAAAAATAATATTAATACTAGTTTGTTGACCATTAAAAAATTTACTAGTTTATGGGACACTTTAAATCCGGATTTTCTTTCCCCCTCGGTATATTTGGTATCGAATCGGTAATTACCGCACCAAACCCTGATCAAACTGGGTATTTTTTTTTTTTAAATCCGGATTTTCTTTCCCCCTCAGAATTTTTGGGCGTTACACCATCAATCCGGATTTTCTTTCCCCCTCGAAACTTTTGGTATTGTTACACCATCAACAATTTTCTTTCCCCCTCAGCATTTTTGGTATCAAATCGGTGATTACCGCACCAAACCTTGAGCAAACTAGGTCTTTTTTTCTTTTAAATCTGGATTTTCTTTTCCCCTCTGAATTTTTGGTCGTTACACATCAATCCGGATTTTCTTTCTCCCTCGGCATTTTTGGTATCGTTACACCATCAACAAAGGGGAATTTTTGGTCGTTACACAATCAATCCGGATTTTCTTTCCCCCTCGGCATTTTTGGTATCATTACACCATCAACAAACCACAGCATTTGTGGTATCGTTACACCATCAACAAACCACGTGAACGGAGCACAATCGGTGATTATCGCACCCAACTGGGTATTTTTTTCTTTTAAATCCGGATTTTCTTTCTCCCTCGAAATTTTTGGTTGTTACACCATCAATCCGGATTTTCTTTCCTCCTCGGCATTTTTGGTATTGTTACACCTTCAACAAACCACGTGAACGGAGCACAATCGGTGATTATCGCACCAAACTAGGTATTTTTTCTTTTAAATCTGGATTTTCTTTCCCCTTCAGAATTTTTGGTCGTTACACCATCAATCTGTATTTTCTTTCCTCGTCGGCATTTTTGGTATCGTTACACCATCAACAAACCACGTGAACGGAGCACAATCAGTGATTACCACGCCAAACTGGGAATTTTTTCTCTTAAATCCAGATTTTCTCTCCCTTTTGGAATTTTTGGTCTTTACACCATCAATCCGGATTTTCTTTCTCCCTCGGCATTTTTGGTATCGTTACACCATCAACAAACCACGTGAACGATGCATTTCTTAATCTATTACCTCAATTTCTCATTGGATTTCTAAAAAGTAACATTTTATAATGATTTTAAATAATGTTTTTGGATATTTTTTAAGGCTAAATCTGATCGATTTGACCAATTCTCGATTCGAAATGTCAATTCATTGATCCGGATGGGTTTTAGGGTGTCCAATCCGGGGCACCGATCCATTTTTTAAACTATTGGTTTAGAGCGTAGGCTCTATACAAATCGTACCTTTTAGATAATATATTACAAGATATACTTTTTTTGGGGCTTAAAATCTTTTTTTTTTTCCCCATATCCATACATCTCGATCTTGTGATCAACTAGAGATGGCATTCTAATGTCACAATAGAATTTTCCGATAGATTTTTGATGTACAACCTAATTTCACAATTTAAGGTGTCAACCTTATATAACTATATGGGATTGTATACAATGAGACCGTTTACCTTTAATACAAGGTGTTCACAAATCCTTACCACCATGTGAAATTTGATAGCTTGGATGTGTCATACACTTCGAGAAATTTCCTTTTGCAGTTTGAGCTTGATCAATAGAATAATTGCTGCCACCAATTTCACATCCAATGGTCAATATTAATATGACCACCTTGTATCAAACGTAAATGATACTTTCCCAAACTATATATGATAGAGCAGTGATTTCATGCAACAATTGTATAGTAATATGATGCAACAACCTTTAAAAACTATGTTAGAGCTATTTGTTTAATCCAAAATTTAAAATATACAGTCTTTTCATTCTAATGAACAATAACAAAAAAAAAATAATTTAAAAATGCAATCTAGAAAGTATTTTTTTAGCCCAATTAACATAGGAAATTTATTTTGGTAAGATGATTAGATCTATCATTTAGAATGATCTTTTTTCTTTCCAAATATTTTAGATAATTTTATTATCATTAGATTAATAATATTAAAAAAAAGAAAAAGATTTTGAGTTCATAAAAGCTTAGATTTTGAACTTCATCAAATGGACGATCTAGATTTGTTGTTGGAGAGGACTCAATTTGACCATATATATAGGGTGCAAATTATTATTATTTTGATTGATTATTGAGATGAAGAGAGTGTGTGCACAAAATTTTGAATCATACAAATACCACAAACATGATTTTCTAGAAGAATGATTGTATTATATTATGATACAACTATTGCATGAAATCAGTTATATTCTATAGATTTGGAGAGAGAGATCATTGGAGAGAGAGAGAGGCATGGAAGTGGTACTCCAATCTTTATCACTGATTAAAGAAACATCAAGACTATGGAGTTTTATGTGAAATCACATAAAGGCATGCAAACCATATGTATCACCATGAAACGTCCAACTTACGTAGAATACATTATACTATGTTTATAGAGCATAACAAGACAATATGATTTATGTAGACGACTTCAGCTAGTTGAAATAAGACTTGGGATGATGATAATGATATAAAGTCGCCATTTATGGTTGTGGGCCAACTAAAGATATTGCTTGAGATAGTCTCGCACGCGGGTGTAATTGACCTCTGGATACAATTGTGATGCCTCTACGCCTTGGCCTCCAATCTCAAAATTAGTCAAACAACCTTCATAGAAAACCTGGTAATAGTGCCCAAGGCCTATTTGTTGTACAATATTCACATCTGGTAGTAGCAAATAAAAAAGACTATATTAATTCATTTGGGATTGTATATCATTATTATTAGCTATTAGATGTCAAATTAAATAGCTTAGAGTGTGTCGAGATTTTTTTTTAGCTTTGAGTCCCGTCAATAACCCACTAATAACTACCCAATATAAAGTTTAATAGACAAAAATAATTATGACTTTTTTGTACTAAAAGCAAATGAACTTTTTTCGTACTTTTACAATTCACAATCCAAACATATTATTTTGGTTTTGTGAAGGCAAAAGGAGAGAGAGAGAGAGAGAGCCAAGTGAAAACATGTATGACTTTAGTACCTTTCATGGAGTTAAGAAAATCTTGTTCAGACAGTTGGGATTTTTGAAGCACTTTTTCGAGGAGGCTCTCCCATATCTCCACTAACTCCCTTTGTGAGAGGATGTTTTCTAGTGGCCTGATGTACAATGTCTTGTTGAGGGTCCGAGGGTCATCTATTGCCTTGATTATGTATGTTCCGATATCTTCCTCATCCACAAAGACGGCTACGTATCCAGAGCAAGAAACGAGCAAAAGTTTTGAGCATTTTCTCATACTTTTTTTTTTCTCTAGATGTTTAAAATTCTTAAGTTTTGGAGAGTATTTTGTTCCCATGAGATACAAAAATTGCATCACTCTCTCTCATACACATTCACAATCACACAAACAAGAGCAGAAATTAGGGGAGATTTCGTCATTTTCTTATATTTGAAGGATACTACGATCCATATGATCGTGAGAGCAATATGGTCATAGGGATTACCACCAAACATTCAACGCTTCGATGGTGATTAGGGGGACTGATATATGCCCACTCTCCACCACCATCAAACATTGATTGGATGGTGATGAGCCCTACAACCATCCTACAATCATGATCATATGAGTCATAGTGTACCATCCCTTATTCAAGCTCAAAGAAAATATTTGA
The DNA here is from genome assembly GCF_054954075.1 of Amborella trichopoda. Lineage (NCBI taxonomy): Eukaryota > Viridiplantae > Streptophyta > Magnoliopsida > Amborellales > Amborellaceae > Amborella > Amborella trichopoda. Next base: position 34,228,251 of record NC_142343.1, read on the forward strand.
GCAAGAAAGCGTCTCACCTTTGATGGCTCCATCTCCAAACATGCAAACCTTGTCTCGAGCGGGCGTGATCCTGCCGGGCTCGCACAAACCTCCCACAAAATAACCGGCGAAGCAGTTAGCCGAGACATAGGTATGGAGAATCCCAGCCTCCTCTATTGCCTTTCGGACAACCATCTTGTCATCAAAGGTCACTCGGCCTGGTTCGAGTGCGTGAGCCATTCGGGCTGGGTCTATGCCGAACTCAGATGGTAGGAACCGCTAGAAATTTCTTTTAGGTTTGAGTTAGATGTAAAGGATTAAATAAAAGAATTGTCTACAAAGAGACCAGTTATCTTTGGGTGCATTTGTATAGAGCCTAGGCTCTGAACAATCAAATTAGAGCCTACCTTCAAATAGTGTCGATGAATATTATTTCAATATTAGAAATCTTTGTGATAGTCTTAAAATAATTTTTTATATTTATTTATAAAGTTTGAAGCTTCAAAAATAGTATAGATCGACAGATCTATAAAAACTTGAAAATATTGAAAATTGACGGTCCAAAAATGTATTACAAAGTACACTATTTCCATAACTTAAAATCCATTTTTTTCTCTTGTCCATGCATCTGAATGTCGAGGTTATCGATTTGTCGATAAATGAGCATCAAAACAACATTTTTTAGTGAAATTTTTGCGGTAGGCTCAAATTTGGTTGTTTAGAACCTGACTCTATATAAACTTTTCCCTTTATCTTTTGTACATGCTTTTAACAATTATTCCCACTCATTAAATGTCAAATTGGATGGTTTAGGGTGAGTCATGAAGTCCAAGAATTTTTTTTTTGTAGAATTTTGTATCTATTTAATGACATTCTTACAATAAGTCATTTTAAAATTTAAAGGACAAGAATGATTGTAGCTTCCATGTAGCAAAAAAAAATGGTCTATTTATAGATTATCCCTTAAATAAAATACCATTTTTTTAAAAAAAAATTGATTGAAACAAAAGACCGTGGAGAGGCAAATGATACGGACAGACGCTAAAGAAAAAAGAAGAAGAAGGAAAACATCATCAATTGGTTTACCTTGCAGAATCATTAAAAGGTTCTATTTATTGCAAGATCACTTTTAAATCTCATTTTTAAAAGTTCTCAAATGACTAGCATTGAAAATCCAAAATAAGTAGGGCATTTTGGTAATTTAGATCAATGACCAAACCTGAATCACAAAAATCGTATTGGTTGTTTATGATGAAAATAAAACTTTAAAATAATCAAAATACCACTTATTGTTCAGGATAAACAATATTATATCATTATTATTTTGTAATTTGATAGCTCCATGTTCCCACTATCAACAATCAAGGATGATCTCGTAATTTGGTTTGATAAGCCATCAAAATCATCATACTACCTCTGTTGTTCAAGATCCGCCACAAATCATCATACTACCTCTCGTTGTTCAAGATCCGCCACATTGAATTGGGGTAATTTGGAAATTATTGACTTTTTAAAAGAGGTACTTCAATAAAATGAACTACAAAAAGTTTTAGCAGGCAATGATAAATGATATCTTTTGATCCCCTTAATTGCTGTTGGAAGTTAATTTATGTCTTTTTTAATACTAGGGTATGTTTTGTATAAAGTTGGAAGCCTTAAAGAAAGGTGCACCTTCTAACTTTGTAATGAGATACAATTTTGGTGTGGAAGATTCTTAGGAAGGGTTAGAATCTATTTTTATTTTTAATTATATAATTTTAAACTTTAACAATGATTCAAATGAAATAGACCTTTAAATATATGAAATTCTTGAAAACGGATGATTTAAATAATGTGTTGCAAAGAAGACTATTTTTATGACTTAAAATCTCTGCTTTGGTCCATATACATACATCCTGATGGCCAGATGATCAATTAGATGTTTTTTGAACATCAAAACAATAATTTTTTGAAGGATTTTTGAAGTGCACTTTAATTCTACATTGTAAGGTGTCCACCTTATATAAACTGTAGAGGTAAGGTGCACCTTCAAATTTTCTCGTGGTATATAATTTTGATATAAAATGGTCTTAAGATTATCTCAAAATCTATTTTTATATCTAATTATAAAATTTTAAATTTCAAAAATGATTAAAATCAAATAGATCTATAAACATATGAAAATCTTGAAAATGGACGGTGTAAATTATATGTTGTAAAATTCACTATTTCTAAGACTTAAAATCTTTTTATTTTTCATGGTCATACATCTCGATGTCAAGATGATCAATCAAAGGGTTTTTTCAACATTAAAACTATCCTTTCCGATAGATTTTTGAGGTGCATCAGTAGTTGTAGAGATCAGGTATATAAACTTTTCCATATTTATATAATATATCATATTTAAATTTATTTATTTCATATATTTTGAATACTTTCAAATGCCTTTAGCCCTTTTATGTTTTATTTAATTTCTTGTATTTCATTTTATTTCTAATATATTGAATTTTATATTTCATCCATAATATTCTTAAGAACAAAAATATTATGCATATACTGTTATATTTGGGTTGTATTAAATGTGAAATTTATAGATTGTTCTTATTTTAGTTCAGTTTTAAGTTTTATCGATATGGCCCTTTTTTTAATAAATTTTAAATAGTTTTTCTTATCTAATTATATGTTATTTTCTAGAAATTAAATGAGGCAAATCTTTGGCTCTAGCTCCAACAAGTTAGATGAATATAATATTTGAATATTTAATTTACTTAACCTATGATATATCATTTTTATTTTGTTATGTGATTTACGTCATTCAGTATTATTTTGAATTATTTATTTTCCATCAATTTTTTATTGGAGTATGTTGCCAAGCCCGCATATGTAGAAATGCAGGCCTCTTAATAAATCTATCTTTGATAAGGGTGATAATATGGTTTGGGACCGACCCAGTTCTGGTATGTCATGGATCTCCGCTCAGTTCATCCCCTCTTATATTTTTTTTCCTTTTTCAAATTTGTCTAATATTTTTTTTAGTCCCTTTAATCCCTTCATCATAAACCCCTAATTTTTATTTTTATTTTACTTATTTTTTAGTATTTTCAGAGCATGGACTAAGACAATCTAGACCTGATACTATTTTTTAAATATTTTTGGAGCACTAATTCAGACAATATAGAACGAATACATATTGCCGATCCAATAATCGGATACCGATTTTTATATACAAAGCGATCGTCTCACTGATTCAGGTTTTATAGTATTAAATTAATTAAAGATTTTATAATATTAAATTAATTACTATTTTTTTGAAGCCACGATTATATGGGTGTGCCATCGGCTCAGCCCAGCCCAACCCGGCCCAGCCCCTTTTTCCGGTGCATACTTCCATGTGGAGGGCGGTGAATGGTGTGGTGTAGTTACCATTTCATTTCTTACGCTACCATAAGTGGACTCTCACACTTTGCATTAACTTGTCACTTTCTGGTAACAATTTTTCCAACGGGTTGTTGTAAACATAAGAGTAGTAATATTGAAATCGTTTGAAAAAAAAAGAAGAAAAAGAAAACAAATGTAGAACACCATACACAGGACAGTTGTTAACCGTCCAAATGTGTAATTAACCATTGGATTCGTTCTTACAGGGATTTGATCAATGCGAGGTTTGGTCCAATGGCAAAGTATCAATTGGAACCCTGGTGTATCAATTCAAACTTGTGACGACCGTAATACTGGTCCTCTACAGTGACCTTAATAAAATAAAAAATCAGCCCCACATGTTTCACCGTGCGACACTTTAATACAAATTAATATTTATACAGAGGTTGTTGTCCCCTTGATTTTCCATTTTTTTTAAAATTTGTCCCCGATCCGATGTTTTAAATATTTGATCGCACATTTAATTTTTTTTTTTAATTTCATGAGCACCTAAACCTTTAAAAATTGAGATTTAAACGCGGTCCGATATTAGAAACATTAGATCGCCTTAAACTTTAAAAAATTGAGATCTAAATGTGGTGTTAGAAATATTAGACCGCCTTAAGCCTTAAAAAAATGAGATCTAAATGCAGTCCGATATTAGAAAGATCGGATTTCTTTAAACTTTCAAAAAATAGATCTAACAGGGGGCAAATTTGTCAAAAAATAAAAATTTTGAGGGGCTTGTCCTTCTAAGTATTAACGGTCTATTTTGAGCCCTTTTTGTTATAACGGTTTCAAGGACATAAATCTCTCAAAAATCGTCAAATCGATCATCTTGGCCTTGACTAATATGGTTATTTTAAAAATTAGGATCTCAAACCATCATAATAATATATATATATATATTAATATATTATCTAAGCCATCTATTTCATCATAAAAATAAGTATTCGTAGATCTTGTTGTACCCACTTTTTGAGCTTCAAATTTAATAATAGGTGTTGAAAATTTATTTTATATTCATCGTAGAGATTTTAGATGCCTAAAGTACTTTTTAGATAAGGATTCGCAGTGAGGATTTACTTTATTTTTATAAAGCTTAAGCCTTATGGAAACTTACATCCTAAAGTTAATGATGAGTATCATATTAACAAATCTTTTATTTAGATTTTCGAGTGAAATCTGCACCGTGCCATTATTTTGAATGATGCATATTGTAAGGCGTGCACCAAAAGCGCACAACACTTTAGGTGCATCAAAACGCTTACATTAATACCAAAATTATAGTTTGACCTTTCCTCGATGCATTCATGGCGATGGAAGAGCAGGAAATAACATCCACACATCTAATCATTCCAAAATTGAGCGGGCCACCATAAAAAAAACCAGCCTACCTGCACATTGCCAGCTTCTTTCATGGCCTCGACAAGATTCAGCTGGAGAAGGATTTGGTGGCTGCGAAAGTGGACACCGGAAATGGCTGATATGACTACATCCACAAGCTTCACGGCCTCGACAAGGCTCTTGTGGTCGGAAAATGAGCCCTCAACAAGGTGGGCTCCTTGCTTCTTGAAAGACAAGAGCATCTGGAGCTTGTCTATGTCTAGCCCGATTTCCAGCCTCTGCAGAATAAATGTCGGATGACCGGCGGCGAGGCTAGCATTCACTATTCTCCGGCCAATGTACCCAGTGCCACCGACCACCAAGACTCTGCTTTTCTCCATTTTCTTCTTTCTCTCTCTCTGAGCGTGTGATTTATTCTTGGTCCATGATCTAATCCATAGGATGACATCAGTATTTATAGAAAAAACGCTACCAAGAAATAATAGCATTTCTCTTTGAACTCTTGAGATGACCTAACCTTTTGGGCTCGTGGCAAAAGTTTATGAGCCTCATTCATATTAATGAATTTCCGAAACGCTTGTAAAAAATTGAAATGCTCCCTAACATTAGAAATGTGTTGTAATGATATATGACAAAGGGTGGTTTGGTACTCAGACTCAAATTAGGTGGATACAAAGCGTCCAGGTTACTTATTAGAGTGGCTTAAAACCAAGGCCACGTTTGTTTCGTATGAAATATTTCTTCAAATTTATTTTTATGTGAAAGAAATCTTTCATGTGGTTAAGTATAGAAATATTTTTATATTAATAGGTCCTGGTGCTTCTTTTCGCACCAATTGTCAGCTAATTGGAATGAAAATATTCCTACATTGAACCACATGAAAAAAAAATTTCATGTGAAGATATTTCCTAAGAAATATTTCTACAAGGACCAAAGTGCCTTAAAACATTTTATGACAATATGCTTGTAAGAAAATTCGTAGCAAAACAAAAAGAAAAGAAAAGAAGAAGAAGAAAAAGAATAATAATAAGATTGAGGTCAAATCCAAAGGTACCGACTTATCCAATTGATTATGATCGTACGACGAAGTAAAGATGAAACATATGGTTCAAAAAAGTAGAGTCCTCACCTCACAAACCATCACTGCCTAATCTATGATTTTGCATGGTGATGAAGAAAGATTGGGACTCACCAAACATGACATGATTTGAGTTGTATCGTATTGTCCAAACTGTAGTGTCATCGAGACCAGTTAGGGCCAATCGATTCCATTGGTTGGTTTGTAAACTAGTGTCATGGTCAATCTAGTCCAAAGAAAAAATTGGTTCAATAAAATACATTTAAAATCAATCTTTAACTAGTTTTCGTTAGTTGGATGGGTGGTTTTGACCAGCTAAATTGGCTAAATAAAGTTGGACAATTTTTTGTAATATATTTTTATGTATTATCAAATCCATTTCAATTGTTTTGACTGGTGGTTGGACTAATTTTGACTGAATTAGAACTTTCTCTAGTTCAATTACCATACCTTTCATTGATTCAGAGCCGTTCCAAACCATTACACTCGCAAAGGGGAGAGAGAGAGAGAGAGAAGGTTTCTCATTTCTGGACTTGTATTCATAAGTATTTCCTTGGACTTGTATTCCATGGCATCGGTTTTCCTATCACAAAGCCTGTTCTCGTTGTCAATGTGAAGATCATGCTAAAGTTGAAGTAAGTTGGCATCAACTTTCTTGTAACCAAGCTACCCAAAAAACACTTCCTTGTAACCAAAGTCAAGTACTCCATTAGGAAAAAAGAAAATTTTTCGTCTACCAAGATGTTTTAAAACCCGGATTGGTTAGGTAAACTACCCAGCCGGGAAACAAGTCTAGATTGGTTGATCACTGATCCGGATGAGTTAATCGCCAAATAAAAAATGAAAAATAAAAAATATAGGAACCAGGCATTTTGGCCCTGACAAAACCGGCCGGTTCCCTATGGAACCGGCTGATTCCCAAATCCCAATTGGGGACCAAATTAGTTCTCACCAATTCCCTATGCAAACTAGCCACTTCTTATCCATATCGGCATTTTTCAAACACTGCTTGTAACCAAGCACACCAATTTTCTATGTAAGAAGCTAAATTAGCTCATGCATTCTAGTTCCTGATTGGATGTATAAAATTGAAACATACACTGAACCATGCCTTTAAAATGGTTAATGCATTGATGGATGAGGAATGTTGATAAAGCCTGACCAAGGATGGGATCAAATTCGAACCTATCAAGCTCAGACACATGCGGGACTCATATGGATGATTAAAAGAGGAGTTACAAGTCTATTGTCCAAGTTTTGTGAAAACTTTGATCATTTTTTATTCACATAAGGCTCAATAAGCTTGGTGCTTGGGCAATGAGCTTGGCCACTAGTCCAACAGGCTTGGCTAACTGTCTACTACATTTTTTATCCACCATTGGCCGAGAAATGCCTTATGGCTTGACCTACCGTCTATTAATCAACATTTTGGGATTCAGATAAACTTTAGTTGAAGTGATATTCAAGGCATCATAAGTGTTGTCCCAAAGTTTCAAGATTTTATCTACTTTTGGCCAGGGAATGCCCAATGGCTTAATCTGCAATCCTCATATATAGAGAAAAAATTTACGGAAGTGATATTCAAGGCATCATAAGCTTATTGTGATTTTTTTTTTTTTTTTTTTGTAATGTTAACTCATTGAGTGGATGAAGGATTACAAAAAGAGATACACAACAGATACGAAAAACAGAGGGAGCAAGTGAGAGAGAAGATGAGAGAGAAGGATGAAAAGAGAAGAGGAGAAGAAAGGGGTGGATGGCGTGGACATTTTTACTAGGTTGTCTACTGCTCCATTCTTTTCTCAGTGAGGTTGAAGATGACCTCTCTAGCCTGTAAGTTGAGCAATGTTTCATCCGTAATCGGGATCACTTACCGTGGGACGAGGTGAGGGCTTGTACAGCACCTTATGACATTAGCAAAATTGTTTGGTGAATGTGATCATTAAAGGTTTTATGAGTGATTATAATAGACATTTTGATATAATGGAACATGAAGTCGGTAGCATTGTGGTCCTTCATAGACCATACTAAGCGAATAATATTGGCTGAGACCTAACTGAGCTTTTACGAATTAGGCCAGACGGTTGGGAAAAATCCATGTTGCATGTTGGAGTATGTTTAGATGAATAAGCCGAGGGACTGTGTGACACATATGTGTGATGGTGACCTTTAGAGATGGGGGCTAAATCCTCATTCGCATGACATCACACGGCATGCATATATGATAGTTGTTTTGAGAAAGCGAATCACTTTTCAAAAGCTTATATATATACGAAAGATACCTAAATCCATAAATTGAGATTATGACTCTTTGCCCATTGGATAGACTTTGGTGACCCATTAATGAGCCCCTGTATGGACTGTGGGTCATGGACAACACTGGGTCGGTTTGAGAAAGCAAGTGTATATTGTAGTCCATAGCTGAAGGTGGCGTGCCCTAGTATTTATTTATTCAATTCCTAAACCATATGGATCATTTTCTTATATAATAAATTTAATCATATTTGTTTTAATGATATATGATTTTGAGAATTGTTATTTGAATTTTTCTAAATATTTAGATATTTTATTTATCAAATTTAGAGTTATAAAAACATATGTATTGATTTTATATTGATTTAATTATTCAAATTAGATTTTATGAATTTCTAAAATTCATATAAATTTTAATTAATTTATTTTTGCATCGAATGCCCAATAAGCATACGTACCCACCATTACAATGTGGGTGGGGCCCATGAGTTCCACCTAGGTGGCACGCCCCACTCCAAGGAGCTTTCCATTTTGTGAGATCAAGCTTTGGCTTGAAGATAAAGTTATGTGATGTTTTAGAAAGCCTTTGCCTTGAGGAAGCTTTGAATGTATTTTGGAAAGCATGAGAAGACTTGTGCATAATTTTGATAAGTACAATATTATGATCGAAATTGTTTTATTTAATTTCTATTGATGAGGAAATGGTTTAGAGAATAGGGGATAAAGGATTTAGCACATTCGATATGATGTTGATAGTCTATCTATGAAATGGATGACTCAAATCTTTTACCCCACAAGTCACCCAAGATCAATGGTACATATTTATTCTCATAATCAATAGTGCATATTCATTCCCATAAGAAGATGTAAGTCATGAAAAACCCTAAGAAATCCTAATCTTATTTTTGCACTATAAATAGAATACCTCATGCCCATAAATTTCTACACCAAAAATCTCTCTTCTCTCTCTAAATATTTATCTCTCTTTTAATAAGCTTAGGGGGGCACGTCCCAACATAGAAGGTCTCTCTCTTTAGTTTTTGGTAAGGGGCACGCCCCACTTAGATCATCTCTTTTTCTCTCTAAAGCTATCTTAGGAGGTACCCTAGTTGGTATTGATCTCTCTATCTCTCATATTGTGTTATGTTGTTAGGTTTTATCGGTAGTACTTAAAGTTTGAGATTTGTGATTAAGAGTAATTCAGAGTTCTATTGGAGGGTTTGACCTAAATTTGTTTTCCTTTTCGTTTCTTGCTATATTTAATTATATTGTCTTTATATTTCCAATCATAATAATTGTGGTTCAGTTTTGTTTTAAAAAAATTGGTTTAGTGACATCAAAGTTTTAAAATCTTGCATTTGTTAAATTTATTTTCTTTGAAGCAATAATTTATTGTAACAAGACTACTTGTAAATGATCTTTGCCAGAAGAAAGAAAGAAAAAAGAAGAAAAGAAAAAAGAAGAAAAAAGAAAAATCCCTAGACAAGTTCACATTAGTCTTTCTTTCAAAAATCTTCCTCTATGATGATTTGGTCTTATCACATTAGTCTTTTTTAATTTTGAATTTGCCCATGGAAGTATTCTGGAGAGAGATGATCAAAAGGCTTTAGCGCAAGAAAAGAAAACATAAAAAATATGATGGCTTATCATAATAAAAGTATGTTATTTCAAAGTGTTAACATTTTGAAAACATGTGATTCCAAGTTAAGACGCAAAAGCATACAAAAGGTGTGGCTAATTCTTATGCCTGATGCAATTATAAAGTTTAAGCTAAATACTAATAGGGATTGTACGCTCAACCATATTTTGGGTATAAAGCCGAAAAAGAAAAAAACATGTTGGTAATGCATATCTTATATTTCTTCTAGACATAGCCAAACATTAACAATGTATTTCCCAGATTGCATCTAAATACTACCCAAACAATGACAATCCATTTGCAGGTAATGTATTACGCAATAATGTATTACACCAGTAATATATTTCACAGACAATATATTTTCAGGTATCCAAACGACCCCTAAGTTTAATGAGGAATGTGCCCAATGAATTACCAACATCATCATCACTATGGTAATATCTACTAGTGCTTTGGATTGTCCCTTGAAGATTCGAGCATTCCTCTCCTTTCGTAAAGTCCAGAGAAAGGCTGCTATCAAGATGCGCCACAGATGAGCTCTAAGCTTGGGGAGGGTGGAGTAAGAACGAGTACGAGGAGGTGATCAATAGTCCCAGGCATGATTCACTGCCAATTCGATAGACTTGAGACCCAGCCCCATAAAACCTTCACATAAGGGCAATGTAGAAATAGATGGTTGCTAGTTTCTACATCTTGTTTGCATAAAATGCACATGATCACAAGTATTTTGCCCCTTTTTCTGAGCTGCTCACTTGTCAATATGCAAACCTGCTCCAATAGCCATAAAAAGGCCCTCACTCTTTGAGGAGCCTTTATGCTCCGGACTTTAATGTTATGATTTTGCACTTCAAGAATTATATCATTACTGATCTCCTGATGTAATGATTTGACCAAAAATGATCCATTGGCTGTCAGTTCCCAAATAATAGAATATGAAAGGTTTAGAGCTGTTGCATCAAGGAGATATATTGCTTCTCCATAGGATCGAAATAACGTTTTGTGCAAATGATCCCTGGTGCCTCTTTAGCTTGTAGTTCAGATTTCATGGTAGTCAAATTTGATTTGGTATATTTTCTTATACATGGGAGGTCAAGGATTTATAAACCATATGTCAAACATTGTTCATCAGATAGACAAACTTTGGTATCTTCAAATTGTGATATCTCTTAAAAATAAGGATTTTTCTCATGCAATTTGTTGAGAATGTTCCTCACTCAATTATCTTTCATCCATAAAAGGGTAGTTCCTAATGATTGTGTATCTTGGGAGCAATTTGAATTGTCATAGAGATGATTAAAGCAGAATGTAGATGGCTAGACCTTGGTGTCTTCAAATTGGACTTTTGCAAGATATAAGGACTTTTCTCATAAAATTTTTGGATATAATCCTCATAAAATGTTTAGGCCATAAAGTCCCTATTTAAAAGTGGTTTGAGCTACAATAGAGAAACTTATAGTAGAAATTAGAGAATGTGATAGTGTATGTTTGCTGAGCTAAATCTCACTCATTTCTAATCCTTTTGGTCTTGAACTTGTGCCAATATATCCCTCTTTGAGTCTCCTATAATTGTACAAAATATTAGAATAAAAAACTTCATGGTTTGAGAGATATCTCAAAAAAGGCAGATATTTCTCATGGACTTTACAATGGATTGTCTGTCAAGGATAGGATAACTATAGGGCCAGTCCCACTCAAAACTCACGATCTCACATTCCTACGAGAGGGAGGGCCCTAAACTACTTGACATATGACGAGAGACATTTAGTGTTGGGATAGTGATGCAAAATCACCTCCTACTTAAGTGTGATATTTCTCTCAATGTCAAGGGCTATTTTCATTACAAAAAATATGACTGTTATATAAAGTCATTATGTAGAGAGAGAAACGTAGGGTTTTCTTTGAGTGTGTGAAGAAAAACTCTTTGTAGAGAAAAAAGAAAAGCTTTGAGAAAGAAATAGATTAAGGGTTTTGCACAAACCTTAGCTTTGTTCTGCACTTGTATTGGGCCGGATTTTATTGATATTTTTTTGTGGTGATGAAGTTGGTCGATGGTAGCAAGAATTAAGTGGATTGGTGGTTTCTTTGTGGTGTGAAAATTCATTTTGAGTTTTTCTCTACTATTGTAAGGTGATCTCGACATACCCGCAAAACTTGTAATACTTCCATTGGTAGTTAATCCATCATTAGTTGTTGCCCATAGATGTAATCCGATTTTGGGTGAAAAACATACAATTCTATGTTTGTGGTGATTGGATCATGGATCATAGTATTATGATTCCATTTTCTATCTTAATTTCTCTTGATTTCATCTTATTTTTCTCAAATTTACTTCATCATAATACAATTATGTCTATGGATTTCTTAAAATCGATTTGCCGGTGATAGGCAAGTTGGTTTAGAGGTATTGGATTTATTATATTGGGGGGTTCACTACAATAAAGGGTAGTCAAGAGAGTCTCGGTTTTCAACAAATGGTATCAGAGATCAAGGAAAGTGTGTAGTGATTTGAGAAATTGATTACTTACAAATTTAAAATAGAGAAATTTGATGGAATGAAAGATTTTTTGAACTTTGAAAAACAAACGTTGATGATATATTGGTACAACAAGGTCTTAATAAAACACTACAAGAAAAATCCAAGAAACTAGAAAGTATGAAGGATGATGAATGGGAAGAATGGGGTAGGAAGATGCTCGCCACAATTCACTTGTATCTAGCGCATGAAATACTATTTAATATAGTGGGAGAAAAGATGGCTCGACAGACTTAGGGGCAAAGCTAGAAAATTTGTACCAAACAAAGTCCCTCACAAATCGAATTTTCATAAAAAAAAAAAAAAATTATATTCTTTGAGGATGAGAGAAGATATGAAATTGTCGATACACTTGAACGAATCCAACAATATAATATGTGAACTCAAGAGCGTTGGGCTGAAAATTGATAAGGAAGATAAGGAAATAAGACGTTAACGTTCTAATGTTTGTTACCAGAGTCTTACAATAATCTAATTAGTACCTTGAGTTGTTACAATGAAGAATCCTTCGAATTGGATTATGTTGTAGTGCACTTATTACTAATGAACTTCGAAAGAAAAAGATGATAATTAGTTTGATAAATTTGAGGATGGATGTTCTTGTGATAAGAGGTTGGTTGGATGAATGGGCTGGTTCATCAAGAGATTCCTCAAGTAGCCAATCAAAGTGGAGAGAGTACCAAGACAAAAGTGGTTGTTTGTTTTGTGACAAGCCCGACCATATAAAAAAAATATTGTTGTTTAAATTATTGAAAGGGTTCCGGTGTGGGAATAAAATGGCAAGGTAAAACTAATAACGAGGCTCACTAAATTAAAGAATCAACATCCAGTTATACTGAAGATAAGATGTTAAGTTAAAGAATCAACATCCAGTTATCTGAAGATGAGATGTTGATGGTTATAGTGAAGATGAGGTCTTGATGTGGGTATTAGCCATTAAAGACACAATATGGCTACTAATTATGTTTTGAGAAGAATCAACATCCGTTTATGTTTTTTAGAAGACATTATGTTGGTAGTCGCATTATGTCTTCTCAATACGTAATCAATAGTCATATGGTTACCTCTCATGGCTAATAGACTGTCTTCTCGTGGTTAAGAGTTATATTCACATTTTACAAAAAGATATATCATCAAATAATATCATGCCACTTAAACTATTTTGCCCATTTATTGGGCAAAAATCACCATGTAGGCGGTGCAAAGTAGACCTCAATAGTTGTACATTGTCCACGGGTTATTCTCGTTCAATGAACAAAAAGGAATATGCTTCACTCTCTAACTCCAAATGGCCAATGTGAGACATATAACTGACTTCTCTCTGGATTATGATAAAAATAACTTCATAAAATCATATTGCAAAGTACTTATATTATTTTGAAATAAACCAAGGTATTCTTCAATACAAAAATGTTTGCTATTTATTTGACAAGCTCAAGTTTATGTTAGAATGTTTTATATACAAGGGCACCCTTATTGAAGTGTGGAAGTGATGCCATTTCTTATAAGATTGGATTTCTCTTGAGCAATTATAAAATCAAGATGTAAGCTCAAGGCTAGTAATGAGTTATAATTTATGTTAGTTGTATGTTGAATTACCAGTATATGAAAGTATTGTTGATTTAAAGCTATTTGCAGTCATGGATCTAGATGTACTTTGTTGTGCATATGTATTTTTCAATGCATATATAAAGTAAAAGTTCTAATCGAAAAAGACCTTCATAGTATGCGAATAATATATGGTTACCAAATGTTTTATTATTTTGAAATAAGTGGAGGAAAATTGTGTTTTTGCAAGGAAAAATTATTTGATGTTTTAAAATAGTTTTGTTTATACACTAGTTAGAGGCAAGAGGAGCAAAATCTCCCCCCATCATCCTTTGTGTTTAAACTCGTTGATTAGTGGATAAATTATAGCAATTCTGTCAAAGTATAGACTACAAAAGAAATGACCTCACAGTCTCTTTTGTTGTGGTCCACTAGCTGTGCGAGCTCAAAATAGGGGGGAGGTTTTTACAGTGGGATTCAGAAAAAGAGTAAGAGAAAAAATAACTAAAAATAAATAAAAATTGAAAAAAAATAGAAGAGAAGGTTAGTTGGCTTACTTGTAAGCTGGGCCCACAAGCCTAACCATTGGAGTTAGGGTCCGACAGAGAGTGTTGGCATGAGACCAATCCAATCCTTTGTCTTTTAGAGTTATGAGTCGAAGATGCTCACTGTGACTGAGTGTGTGCTAGAGTCAAAGAGGCCTTTGAGGCGGAAGAGCCAGATCACTTGGATTCTGACCCTGAAACCAAATAGTATTCAGCTCAAGAATGAGATGACTACCTTCACAGTTTTCAAAAAGAAAACTTTGAAAATTTTCAAAAAGATAAGGAAGCTTCTAACACATAATACTTCTGTTAGAGCACGGAGAATACACATTCGTCTTCTGATAAACCAATTCCCTCTGTAAATAACAGGAGGGAGGATCTAAACAAACTAAATGTTGTTTCAGTTAGTGGAACATATTTGGATCTAAAAAATGTACCCTTCTTTGAGTACAACCAAGTAATCAGTGAATGGGCACAATCCATGACAATTGTCACAACAAACAATCCTCAGTGGAATACTGAGAGATTTTTCGATTATCTTGTGGGAACACTGCGAGGTGATGTTTTGCAATTCCTTAGAAAGGTAGTCCATAGTCTAGGGTTGGGGGTTTATGGTTTATCTAAAGGTCTGAGGTGAGTTTAGTTCATAGGAATTACAAAGGGGTTTAGAGAGCCTCTGGCTTGGGCAATGTTGAAATTAGGGTTTAAGGGGCAAAGGCAGGGGTTCAGTATAAATGTTTTAAAACTGACCCACTTCTTAATACGAGGGGGTCTTTTTATAGCCCAAACAAGGAGTGACTTGTCATTTGGGGGTGATGGCTCAATCTAGGCCATCCACTCCCATGCGAGTGCACTTTGGTCATGCTTCATGCATAGCCAATGTACATTCACAAAGAACTGTGGGTCCTGGACAGTGGCAGTTTCCCACCACCTATCCTCCCATGCTCCCTAGTGACTATTGTGGGTCCAGTAACGGCCATTATGTGGGGCTTTGGTAGATTTGTGGTTAAATGATGTTTTTATGTACTTTAAATTATCTTCAATGGGCCATATTAGGGTTTAAGTTGGATTAACATGGTCAAAAGTGAGTAGTGGCCTAATGGCTAACTAGGATTTAGACCTATTTTAGAAGGCTTAAGGCTAAAGTTTAGCCTATTTTGGCATGTTTAAAGGGTAATAAGGAAAGTTTACCAAATGGATTGGCTAGTTAGGTAGTATAAGGCTCCCTGAGTATGTTTAGGACCGGTTAATTAAGATTTATGAATTACAAGTATGTATATGGCATTTCTAGATTTATCGTATAATTTATGGAATATGGATATGCGGTTGTAGTGTACTAGAGTATACTATACTAAATGGTCCCTAATACAGGAAATGGGAAAGCTTATAAGCCTAGACTCCGTGGTTTGGGGTTGCCGGTGTCAAAGAATCATCTTAACCAGAGTAGGGTGTCTACAAATATGTCTTTTGAGCCATACTGTTATGGAAAATACATTTTATCTTATTTGCAAAGAGAGAAGTAGTAGTTTTCTTGCCCCAAATTGAAGAATTGAAAAGGGAAGCTATACATAAATATGACAATACCCTCTTGTTTTTGTTTTCTAAGAAATAATGAGAGAGGTCTATGCAAAGCACACAAACATGGATCACGCATGTGTATGAGTATGTGTGAGGATGCAAGGATGCCTAAGGCATATTTTACATTTCGCACACTTGCATCAATGCAAGAGGTCCCTGCACATATCTACTGATTAAGCTTTGCCCCAAGTGGGGCGAGGGGATATCAGTGTGGTGGATACTCCCACTAGAGCATGCAAGACTCTGTTTGGTTGCAAGAATAAGTGCAATATGTTCGATCGATGAGAAGAATTAGGATATATAAAAGGGAAAATTATATAAAAAAAAACCCTAATATATACTATCTATGTAACTTACCCCCACCCAACTGTTTTCTCTCAGCTTTTTCCCCACAATAACCTTTGATTGCAAAAAACCCCCCAAACCCAAAAGAAATATAGAAAAAGACTAAACTACATTTTTTTTCACACACCCTTCACTCTCTCTTGTTTCCCTTTTTTTTATTTACCCAACCAACTGTCTTCTTATGATTTGTCTATTCCCACACCCTTTTCGCTCACGGCCCGAGCTCCTTCTCCATCTCTCGTTCTCTCTCCGGCTCAAGCTCCCTCATTTCATACTCTCTCTTGTGGTTGAAGCTATCTCCCTCTCTCTCTTTGAAGGAACTTTGGCCCAAGCTCTCTACCACAGTTTTATCTCTGTGAAGGCCCGAGCTCTCTCCCTCTCTTTCTATGAAAGATACCACGAAACCCTGGGCTCTCTGTAAAGGCCCGAGCTCTCTCCCTCTCTCTACGAAAGATACCACTGGGCTCTCAATTTCTCTGTCCCAGCCCATACTCGATAGCCCGAGCTCAATTTTTAGCTTACCTCAAATCAGCTCCATCTAAGGTAAATCTTCATTTATTTTTATTTCATAAAAAATAGAGCAAATTTATTTAAGAAAATCACTCAAGTCTGTTGTTAGGTTATTGTTCTTCAAAATTTATTGTATTTGATTTGTCAGTGACAATGAAGAAGATTGTTCATGGAATAAGATATGTTGAATTTTTTCTTATTATTTATTTATGCTTGATTTAAATTTTGAGTTTGTTTTGTTGTATTATTTTCTTTTTGTTTCTTTTCATATTTTTCACTAGCTCAGTATATAAAATCGAGGTCTTGTTTCATATCACGAAGCACATATAGGAGTGCAACAATGCAACGACATTGTTACTTAGTCTTCTGTACTTGATTATGGTTAATTGCTTCTCAAATGCCACTAGTTGGCTATTTTTTAGTGGTTGTTAATAGAGTAGAATAGTCATACTTTGACGGTACTAGGGCAAGGAAGATGATCGGTGACATGGAGATGAGTACCATTTCATAGGATTAAGTTCTGGAGGAATTTAGGAATGGTGCGGTGGAGGATATTGCATAGGAATGGAGAACTTTGACTTAGTTGGAAGCCCCATAGTGTGTCTTGGAATGCAGGGCATATTAGATGCATTTTGGCAAGAACTTATTAAATACGATTTGTATGTTTCTCTTGTTATAATTTAGTTATTAAGAAAAAAAATACCTAGCTATTTTAATAGGCTATTTTAAGAGAAAAAGATATATTGTCTATATTGTTAATTTGAATGTCTATAGTGCTAGTTGTATAGATTGCGTTTATTTATATTGTTAGATTGAACTGTAGCTTAGAGAGGGTATTGTTTATCTACAAGAACTTTAGGATGAGGTTTTAAATGCATTGGAATCATTTATTAAAGGTACATGTTTATATCCACAAAGTCATTAGTTTTGTATTCAGATAATCATTGGGTTTGTTTATCTGTGGGGTGTAAAATATTACAAATCTTATGCAGGACAAAAGAAAATGAGTGATAGAATATAGATTTATTGTATTTTTTATGGAAAACTCCAATGAAATGTCGATGGGACTTTGGATTATATTGATGGTGATGCATGTATATTCATGATTGAAAGCAAACCTAGGTTACATGACCTGTGAAAATATGTAACATAGCATTTCTCGCTAGACATATACTTGTTATCATTGAGGTATTTTGTCTCGAGAAATAGAAAATGTATTGTGAATCTATTCATTGACAATGATAGTGAGATGATGTTGAATACACATGAAGGCGAGAATAATCTCTTGGTTTATATATTTGATGGGACTGAACAAAGGGGTGGAAGTACTTCACGTAATACTAGGGCAATCGAAGAGGTCAGATCCCCCCAATCCTCTAATATTTTGGTCTCTGGTTCCAAACAAAACAATGTACCAATGATGCTTAGTTTATGGGAGGATGCATTTACCAGTATAGGCCAATAATTTGAATCTCTAGATGACTTCCAAGAAGCCCTTAACAAGTTTTCTATAGCACATCATTTTACTTACTGTCTAGTTAAAAATGAGGGGTATCACATAAGTGCGAAAGACAAGGGTGATGGATACAAATGGGAGACATGTGCTTCGAAGTTTAGCAGGACGAATGTTTTTAGCATCAAAATATGGAAAAGAGAACACTCATATAATATTAGGATAAGCAATGATGTATAGAGAAGAGCATCGTAAAAATTTATTGCATCATTAATCAAGGATAAATTAATTGACACTATGCATTACAAGGCTAAAGAAATCATGAATGATTTGTCTCGAGATTATGGGCTGAAAATACCCTATTGCAAAGCTTGGCGATGGAAAGAAATGGCCATCAAAGACATACATTGTTCGTAAGAGGAGGCATACAACAAGTTATCCGAATATGTAAACCGTGTGATGGAGACAAATCCTGATAGTTATGCGATAGGACAAGTATGACAAGATGACATATTTCGTCGAATGTTCTTAAGTTTTTATGGCTCAATACATGGCTTCAAAAGTGGATGGCATCTACTTCTATTTCTTGATGGGATATCATTGAAGGCACGATACATTGGAACTTTACTTGCTGCCAACTCACTCAATGAGGAAGATCAAATGTTTCATGTTGCATTCGTTATTGTGGATGCCGAAAGTACCGATAACTGGTTATAGTTTATAGAATCTCTAAAGATTGATATTGTGATAGATAGTGAAATCATTTTTTTGTCTGACAGACACCCTGACCTAGTTGATACTGTCTGTTAAGTTTTTTAAATTGCCCATCATGCCTTCTGTGAGCATCATTTAGCAGAGAATTTCAAGAAAGAAGTAAAAGACATAGCTAATGATATTAATAAGGTAATTGTAAAATAACTTATCGCAGCATGCAGAGCGTACAGACCGCAAGAGTATTTTGAGAATATGAGAGAAATTATGTCAATTTCGGATGACGTATACAAGTGGTTCATGGAAGAATCGACAAACCATTGGGCCACATCACTCTTCAAGAGTAAACAATATAATCAAGTAACAACCAATATGGCTGAGTCATATAACAAGTGGATTCTAGAAGCACGAGACATACCAATTCTTCAGTGCATTGACTTAATTAGAAGACAAATTATAAAACTAATGGCCACCCACAATTTTGAAGCTGAAACCTGGACTACAGCACCCCGCACGCGCAAGACGAACTAAGAAAGATCATAAAACAATCCTTTTTTGTTAGGGTCATTATATCAAGTGGAGCCATTATTTGAAGCAAGGGGTGATCGCATGAAATATAAGGTATATATAATTGCACGAGAATGTGAATGCCGGGGTTGGCAAATAACTAGTTTGCCTTGCAAACATGCTTGTAAAAGCCTTCAATGGATGAATAGGGATCTCGTTGACTATTGTGAAGACTATTTCATGGTTGAAAAGTTACGTGAAATTTTTTTCGAACCTATCGTGCCAATTACCTTGATCGATCTATCTAGGAATATGCGTGGACTACTTCCTCTAAATGGAATAAGAGTACTTCCACCTCTGTCACACCCCAAGAATTTATAATAATGTTATTCCTGAGATGTGACAGACAAAACATATATACATCTATTGATAGGACAAATTTACAGTGGCGAGGTCTTACAAAGTAAATAAAGAAAGCTAGTACAACAACAGTATCTTCCAAGGTTGATCTTGACTATCACTCAAAATGAATCCGCAGTTATCCTGAAAAAATGTTTACCATAGTTTGATGAGTTTGGCTACTCAGTAAGTGATCATCATAATCCTAAAAATAATCATGATTGAAAGATATCAATATTTTCCAAAAGGAGATCTATTAACAGAAATGCATCAACAGTTTCACTTTCAATAAATGTATAATTAAGTATAATTCGAATAATTGAAATGCATATAACACTTTAACGGTAGTGCATAATTCAAAGGATTTCACAAAATACCCTACTGGCGTCCCAAGTAGGTCACCTATATACCCCATCAGCGTCCTGATGGGTCCACTTAATCCCTATCGGCGTCCCAGATAGGTCTACTTAATCCCTGCAGGTCCACTTATACCTCACCGGCGTATCGGATGAGTCCACTTAATCCCTACCGGCGTCCTAGATAGGTCCGCTTATACCTCATCGGCGAACCGGATGTGTCCACTTGCATACTTAAATTATTTCTAAATCTCTTTAAACATTCGAAAGCAGCAATATCATGTACTCAACATATCACTGAAATCATTAATATGAATTTCACTTAAACCATTAATAACAGTCACTTTCTATAACATTTCAAAAATAACCAATCAAATATTTTGGGCTCAAATTTAGAAAGGTAGCAGTTTGTAAAGGCATTCTAGCATAATTGCCAATTTAATATGTCTAGAAAAACTCTTATAGAAATTCAAGAATACGGAATTATCACAATTTATGGGATATCAATCCACAAATAAACATTTCACAACAATACTATAATCAATTGCAAAAATGTCAATTTTTAAATAATAAAGCAGTCATTTGCACATGAATTTTACAATGTCTAAATATTCAAAACAGTAGAAAGAAATATCACAATTTTACTAACAGCAGAAATATCACATTTTTTTCTAATAGTTTGATAGTATCTAAAATTTTCTAACAATAGCCAAGAAAAATAAATAAATTTATTTTTTTAAGAATTTACAGCATTTAAAATTTCTAACATAGATAAAATATCACAATTTTTATTAAAAAGATTATTTTTCAATATAATGAGGTCGTGTGTGCATAAAATTTATCGCACCTAAAATTCATGATAATAAGCAGAAATAATTATTTCATTTTATTTTTAAAAAGAATGGATTATTTTTCGAGACAATGAGGTCACTTACACATAAAACTGATAAAATAAAGATCCTAGACGAAAATATCACTATTTATTAAAAATAGACTATTTATCAGGAAGGCGATGTCACTTACCCACAAATACTTGAGGAGCTTCCGATAAAAATTCGGCTAGAGAGAGGAGTTCACTGTGTTTCGACCAGAGAGAAAAATCTCATAAGTTTTCTAAGGTAGGAGTCCTCATCTCTCTGAATTTAAATTCTACTAATATATTATTTTATTCTTTTATTACGTTACAGGTGTGAGCGTTAGGTTACGCTTTAAACGACTAAAGCCCACGTCCTTTAGTGGACGAGGCAAGCGCAAAGAAGCAACAAAGCTTTTAAACGAAAAGCTTTGAAAAGTAGAGATGGTCCCTAAGGACCATCATCTTCAAACGAATCATCATGTATTAAAAGTTTATTTTCTTCTTCTTCTTTTTTTTTTTTTTTTTTTTTTTTCAAAAGTTTAGGATTGTTACAACCTCACTTAAAACGACCCCCTAGTCGACCAAAAAAGAAGCGCATCGAGTCATAGGATGCACCGGTGCGACCTATTCACTATAGTAAGTGCAAAGGAACTGGTCACAACATGGCAACATGTAAAGTACCCACTTGAAGGCATATTTTTAAGTTATCTTTTTTGTTCTGTCTTTTTAAATTGTAGCACCCATTTGTAAAAAAATTTGTCAGTACATATATTAATAGTGTTTGTTTATAGTGCTTGTATGACTTTTGTTCATTTTGCGATATTAGTGCACATATATTGGATATGCCACTTTTCTCTCCATTTTTTTATTGGATATGCTACTTGTTATTACATATATTAATGGTCTTTGTTTATAGTGTTTGTTCCACTTTTAGCCATTTCGTGATATTAGTGCACATATATTGGATATGCCACTTTTTTCTCTATTTGTTTTATTGGATATGCTACTTGTTAGTACATATATTAATAGTTTTTGTTTATAGTGTTTGTTCCACTTTTAGTTATTTCACGATATTAGCGTACATATATTAGATATGCCACTTTTTTCTCTCTTGTGGTTATTTTTTAATGCCAATTATGAAAATAAAATTAGCAATGCAAGACCCGGAATAATTAAGAGGCACATGGGAGCTATCCTCTTCATCAGGTCAAAGGCAAGAGGTACAAAGGTTCTATTTGTTTAAGAAGTGGAAAGTAGGAAGCCGATGATAGTGAAAGAGAAAAAGATGATGATGATGGAGAAGAGGATATTGAATGCCACGATGATAGTGATAGCGGGCATGAAAATGAGAGAAGAACAAAGAAAAAAGTTGATAACTTTCAAGCACCAACATTGCAAGAGGAATCGAGATGGAATTTATGATCACGAAGAGGATGATGACTTTTTTTTTGTTTTTCTTAGATATGTATATTTGAAACAAATGTTAAGTAAAAAATGTGGTTCATATTGATTTTGATGCGACATTCATATGTATTTTTAGATTTGATCGATACGTTTGAAACAAATGTTCGGTAGTTTGTGAATGATCATCTTTATCATGATCTTTTGCATATGGGTATTTGATCTAGATATATGATCTTTTGCATATGGGTTTTTGATCTAGATATATGATGACTTTATCAATGCTTTGTTTCAATTATGAGGAAGTCATCAATTTGGAGATGGTATATTTTTAAGACAATGTAACTCGGTTACTTGATGCGGTTGCTTTTATCATATAGAAGTCATGCAATGGTAGTTGTTGCTTTGGTGAAATCCATCCGCCACCAAAGGAAAAAAAGATATGCAATGGTAGTTCATCATATGGAAGTCATGCAATGGTAGTTGTTGCAATGATAGTTATTGCCCTAAGAGGAAGGATTTAGCAATGAAATCTATCTGCCACTAAAGGCAAAAAGACCAAAAAAAAAAAAAAAAAGGGTTGAGGAACAACGCTTCGACAGTAGCAGAAGCTGCTTCGAAAGTAAGTGCTCTGGAGCCACATCACTCTGGCAACGCGTAAACACACTCCGGCAGTGAGTGCTCTAGAGCCACAGCGCTCCAGCAATGTGTAACAGCGCTCCGGCACTGGGGACAACGCACTCCGGCAATGAGTGCTCCAGAGCCACAACGCTTCGCAATGGTTAAACACCCTTTGGCACTGTGGACAACCGGCTCCGGCAATGGGTAAATGTGCTTTGGCAGTGAGTGCTTTGGAGCCACAACACTCCGGCAATGGGCAAACGCACTCCGACAATGTGGGCAGCGCGCTCCGATAATGCGTAAACGCACTCCGGTAGTGAGTGCTCTGGAGCCACAGTTTCTCTAGCAATGTGTAAACGAGCTTTGGCACTGTGGACAGAGCGTCCGACAATTGGTAAACGCGCTCCAGCAGTGAGTGCTCTGGAGCCACATCACTCCGGCAATGAGTAAATGCGCTCTAGCACTGTGGACAACGCACTCTGACAATGGAGCAACGCGTCCCGGCAGTGAGTACTCTGGAGCCACAAAGCTCAGGCACTCTCTTAGCATGCTCCGGTAGTAGGTGTTTTGTAGACTCTGGCTCAAGCAGTATGCTAAGGCGCTCCAGCAGTATGTGTTTTAGACACAACACTCCGGCAGTTGCATGCTACGATCCGATAATAGGCTATAGTCAGTGCTCATGTATTTTTTTGTACGGTCAGAGCATTTCTTTCTTAAAAAAAAAAAAAAATTACCTTGGAAGGGTTTTCATAGAAAGTGTATTTTGTGGGAAAAGTGAGAGGACAGGTTAGTTGGGGGGTAAATTACGTAAATAGTACATTTTGGGGGGCTTTTTGTAATTTTCCCTATTTAAAATGGAAAGGTTTCCATACCTCCCCTACACCATAGAAGATTTATGCTTCCCCTGCCTTCCAGCCATCCAATTTTGATCAAGAGAGCTACTTACCATTTGATCTTAGGTCCGACATCTCAAAGTATTTTATTCTAAATTTTTTTATACAAATTGTATGAATACGAAATTTGTTACATACCATCTTCTCATTGGGGGCGCACTTATAAAAAATATTAAAAATAAATTTTCAATAAAATATATTGACCAAAATACCTTTTGAAACTTTCAAAGGTATTTTGGTCATTTTATTTTATTGAAAATATATTTTTTATATTTTTCTCTAGTATGAATTTAATTGAGGATTTGACGTACAAAAATTGGTGTCGAAATATTCTAAAAAAAAAATATAGTGTAAAGATGTGATATTGTGATTGGAGCAATCTTAGCCCTCCATTCAGAATGGAAGGTTGGATAAGGCGAAATATATAAGTTTTATGTTGTAGAGGAAGCATAAAAGGTTCCCCCTGTATAAAATGCGCCCTAGCGCTATATCTAATTGAGCATGATGGTATGTTTTTTGGAGCCGAAAAAGACACCTTGAAACCGTGTGACTATTGGGGATCTAGTTGCATGTGAATTACAAGTGCTGGACCCTTTTGTATAGTTGAAATTGAAAATCCAAGAGTGAACTCTTAATTGAACTGATACATCGGATGACAGAGAAAGGGCCCAATATAAATTGAACTATAATTGATCTTATCTTTGTAAGAAGTTTTCAACCAAATTTCAGACCTTTTGTGAACTTTCTCTTCGTAGAAGATAGGCAATTTTGGTATTCTAGATATTTGTGAACTTTCTCTTCGTAGAAGATAGGCAATTTTGATATTCTAGATATTATTTTACTTGTGCATTCGTACATGCAATATAGTATTTTGTTTCCTTGTATTCTGGACGCAAATTTGCCTAAAAGATGTACATTAACTCTCATTAATAAGGGGAAAATATTAGCTTATGAATACAAAGTTATCATTCCTAAAAACATGAAGATTGAGGTTTCTTCTTTGGCACTCAAAAAACGTTTTCATTACTCTCCTTAACTTGCCCTTTACATCCACTAATTACAACACAATTTGAAGATGCGACGTCAGTAAACTCAAAGTCATGAAGGCCACATTCGGATCCCTGCATATGCCAACTGAGGTTTTTGATACATTTCCCTTGTTTGGATCATATCTTTGTAAAATATGGTTTTGCATTTTGATTTTATCTTCAAGTTAAACAAGTTTTTTTTATATGCTTTTCTTTTCAGGATTCAAATATTCTCATATATTAGAAGTTAATTCCTACTAGGGAAATGAAATTAGTTTTTAATCAACTTTTTTTTACATAATATCTGCTAGCAAAGTCATGAAATAGCTAACCAGATTTGATGAGCCAGCCAAACACATTCGATGTAAGCCCAAACATGAACATTATACAAATAAGCCCAATGGAGAAAAGAAAGTACTCCACTGCATGAAGAGAATCCTCCCTTTTTTAAAAAAATAAAGGGTTCAAGGTTAAGCCATATGGTGACGGGGCGCCACAGCATGATGTCTTAAGTTCTACTCTTAATATCGGTAGAGGATCCGTTCCCACTAAATTATCCCCCAAAACAAAAAATTAAGTCCAAAAATCCATCTAAAAAATAGATGGAAAAGTGTTTCATGTGGGCTAAACCGCATTTCTACATATGTGGTCCATCTAAAAGGAATTGAAACCTCCCCGTTCAAATGTTTTCTTAATAGAACTATTACTTTCGATTTTCAAAATTTATTTATTTTATCATATTCATGATCTCCATGCCGTCAAAAAATCTGTATCAAAAATAGATTTTTAAGAGATGACTCATTTCTACATGGACTCATAAAAATCAAATCCAAAATAGATTTTTAAGAGATGACAAACCTAGACTCATAAAAACCATGTCCTCATTGGAAAAGTATACAATTATGAACATTTGTCTATAGTACATGGTGATAACAATTAATCTTCACCATTAGATGTGAAATTAAATAGCTATATTTATTCTATTGACCAAGCTCAAACTTCAAAAGAAATTTTTTCGAATTTTGTGACACATACAAATATCATATCTCTCATCGGATTGTAAGTAATTGTGACCTATTTATTTGAAAGATAAACAGTCTCATTGTGTAGAGTCCCAACCTTAGTATATTTGACAAGAGAAGAGAAATGATCATATAGGATCATCTCCCATCTATAGGTGAGATTTCAAATGATCGTCAATAAATTTGATATAGATTTATAAAAATATCAAATCTTTTACTCATACCATATTTTTTCTAGATATTCATATCAATTTTAATAATAAACTTTTCAAATCCTAGGTGGAAAAGAGTCCGGCTCATTTGACAAAAGAGAAAATAATGGATACTTTTTCCCTGGTACGTCCTCGCCCTTACCACCGAACACTGCCGTAACCGAATAGACGAAAAATTTAATGCCCTTGCACGGACGACGAGGTAGAAAGCAACAAAATCCCGAGAAAAATTTAAAGAGAGAGATAGTGAGAATAGACAAGGATATCTTCCTAGGGAGAGTTATGGTACAACTCACTACGCGTGATACCCTACGCCACTCTCATCATTTTTAAACCCTTGTCTCACAAACAAGCTGGCTGGCTGGCTGGCTCTACCCACCCTCCCTTTTCCCTTTTGAATTCAAAGATTACACGTCTTAATGCATGCCAGTTCAATCCTTAGACATCCCCTCGCTCCTACAATATTTTTTGGATATGGAGCCGAAGCTCAAAACAAACAATTAAAGTAAAGCTCAACTTCGATATTGAAAAATCTTTGTGATAGCATTAAAATATATTTTTATTTTTAATTATAAAATTTAAAATTTTAAAAATAGTATAAATCGAGCACATTTATGAAAATCTTGAAAATTGATTGTTTGAAACTGCATTATAAGATGCATTATTTTCAAAACTTGAATTTTTTTTTTCTCATGAAGTCGAACTGATCAATTTGAGGTTTTAGTGAAATTTTTGACATGGGCTCTAATTTGATTGTTTAGAGCCTCGGCTCTATATAATATTTTTCCATATATATTTCCCTCCCACTATATGAGAAGTGGGTGAGAGGACCGTGTAGAGAGATTCCTAGCTTCGTGGAAGTGGGCGAAGAAAGTAATATATGAGAGACGCGGCGAGGGTTTTTTTGGGAAGTTGGTGAGCAAACAATGAAATTTGATAAAGGTTAAAAAGTATATGCCCTAAGGCATTCTAAATTATAAAAAACTCTAGCTTTTGTGTATCCAATGGCCACAACTATATGTGAACACTTAAAATTGGAAATTGGTTTCATAAAGGCTGCAGCAGGCTATAAAAAAAAAAAAAAAAAGTAAAGCTTCACCTCAAAACTCATAAAAAATTACAATTCAAGTATTGAAAAAAACTGAATCGATCATCTGACTTGAATGCCATGATTTTGGAAAATTTAGGATTTCAAGCTCTAAAAATAATGTATATTGTATTAATTTATCTACACAATCTATTTCTCCCTAAAAATAAATGTTCAAACAATCAAATTTGAGCCTACGTCAAAAATTTCACCAAAAAATGTTGTTTTGATGCACAAATATCCTTAAATTGATCATCTCGATATCAAGATACATGGACATGAGAAAAAAAATGGATTTCAAGTTTTGAAAATAGTGTATTTTGTAAGATATTTTTGGACTGTCAATTTTCAAGATTTTCAATTTTTCATATATATGTCGATCTACACTATTTTTTAAGCTTTAAACTTTATAAATAAAAATGAGAATATATTTTAAGACTATCACAAATATTTTCAGCATTAAAACTACATTTCTCGGCACTATTTGAAGGTAGGCTCTAATTTGATTGTTTAGAGCCTAGGAACCATACAAACCTCACCCTTTAAAAAATATGGTGTTTGTTTGAAAGAAAGTATGCGACATCAAACTCATTCAATAGACTCATCCCAGCAGCCAATACGACTAAACTTTTTGCACCTCCCCCCAATGCCCTTTTTGACCCTCTCGATTCATTTTGGCCCAACCAGGCAAATGTTTGCCTGAATTTGAAAAAGGCGAAGGGATGGAAAACTGTGAGGTGGGTCACCCATTTTCATTACCATATAAGCCAAGAGATTTCCTATTCCCGCTGGAATGTAGTATTCATTTATTTCTTTTTTTTGGGTAGACCTGTGGGAGTACAGGGCCTTAACCCTTTTTCGAAATAATTAGCTGCTTTCGAATGCCTCAGCGCGAATGAAACCTAGACAGGTAGTGAGGCACCTCAACCCCATTCCCACTATTCATTTATTCCTTGAGCAAAATATACATTAGGAATTTCTTTTAAATCCTGAGATGTAAAACGAAAATGTTTGACTTTCACTCTTCTATATGTGCCTCAAAAAATAGCATCCTAGTATTTCACAATAATGATATAATTTCTAGAGGGAATGATCTAGATGTTCAGAACTCAAAATCTTTTTTTTTCTTTTTCAAAAACAATCATCTAGTTATAATTAGATGGATTCTAACATTTCGAATTAAAAAAATCTCTTAAATAAGTGTTTTTTTGCCGAGGGAATAAATGTGTATAGCACACGCTTAATCCACCGTTTTTAATCCACCGTTAGAGAATCGGTGTGCAGTTGAGGGAGAGGATGAAAATTCAAATAAATGAAATAAAAAAGGAAACTTCCTTTGAAGATAGATATTGAGAGATTTCAGCATTTACCACAAATTTTTTTCTTTTGGTAAGTAAATGTCTCTCTCAAATTTACCACAAATTCAAATTATAGAACCGATTAGCATTAAACTTCAGAGAAACTTATATTCCCATTAGAGAGAGAGTCAATTGCCACCAATTCAATTCATTGAAAAAGTTGTAGTCAATATGTTTGGAATAATAACTTGCTTTACCGAACCTCATAAATGAGACTCTTTCTTCTCACTCTAAAAAAATAAGGTTCTTGCAATACCCCTACGTCCCATCCGTCAACGATGCCACCAAGCAAAAATCGAATCTTAAAGGAGAAAAAGAAGGTCAAGGCAGAAACGCCCTAGTTTTTATCTCGCCCAAAACACCCCTTGGGTTTTAAATTATAGAATTTTTACTTTGGAAAAAGTTTATATAGAGCCGATGCTCTAAAGCCCCCATCAAAATTTTTATTAAAAGAAGTTATTTTGATGCTCAAATATTTTCAATTTGATCGTTTCGACCTCATGATACATGGACATGAGAAAAAAATAAATTTCATGTTTTGAAAATAGTGCATTTCATAAAGCATTTTTGAACCATCAATTTTCAAGGTTTTCATATATTTGCTCGATATACAAGCCACAAACTGCACCCTTTTGCTTTTGCCTCCATAAATTTACAAATTAAGCAATTTCTTTAACTTAGTTACTTGTACATTACCATAATTTACGTATCCTTGTCAATATGCCTGAGGAAATTGTATTGCTATTTCACCTGTGGTAACGAAAATCTTGAATAATCTAGCAAAATTTAGTTGTATAAAATGGGATTTAAATCGGTCTATGGGTAAAGCATAAAATTAATTAAAATATAGAAAATAGCCCAAATCGATTCGGTCCGATTCGAGGGATTTTAAAATCTGGAATTTTATTTGTCCATAATTCAACGGAGTTGCAAAATGAGGTAGAATTGATATACCACGCGTATGCATTCACATTTTTAGGAGATTGACCAAAGATTTCCAACTTTTTAATAGAAAAAATTTAGACGAGCGTGCGTCAACGTTTTGACATGTAGACCAGTCTTCTACAGAGTCCAAAAATAAATACCCCACCCTATTGAATATGGTCGCCGTTTGGGTTGAGCCTAAGCTCTAAACAATCAAATTAAAGCCTACCTTCAAATAGTATAGAGCAATGTAGTTTTAATACTGGAATTCCTTGCGACAGCCTTATAATATATTTTTATCTTTATTTATAAAGTTTAAGCTTCAAAAATAATGTAGATCAATAGATTTATGAAAACTTAAAAATCTTGAAAATTGACGATAAAAAAATAAGTTACAAAATCCATTCTTTCCAAAAGTTGAAATCCATTTCTTTCTTATGTCCATGCATCTTGATGTCGAGATTATGAATTTGAAGATATTTGGGCATCAAAACAACCTCTTTAATTGAAAATTTTTAGGTAAGCTCTAATTTAATTGTTTAGAGCCTCGGCTCTATATAAACTTTTCCCATTGAATTTTCAGCTCTCGCTCCTGACAAAATGCTGAAAAAATTCAAATGAATGAAACTTCATTAATCAAATTTCAAATGAGGGAGGAGATGCCCTGTGAGGGAGGCAGTTTCTCTGCTCCTCTCAAGTGGCTACAAAAATCTAAAAGAATAGAACACCATTACTCAATTTTCAAATGGATAAAGGAAGCGCCTAGGAGATAATCTCTCTCTCTAGTGTCATAGGCCCACACAGTTTCTCGCTGTGGTCACACCTCCATCGACCACAAGATTATGACCGCTGACATACTTGGATTCATCACTAGCCAAGTATAATGCGGCCTCAGCCACATCCTTGGCCCTCAAATTAGCACCCTTCAAATTAGCCAAACCCCTCACAAACTCCTCCATCTTCTCAACGTCATCCCCTCTCAGGCACCCCTCCATCTCCACCCCCTCTCTCCAAGCATCAATCAACATAGAAGTGGCCACCCCAAATGGAGATATGCAATTGACCCGAATCCCATGCTTTCCGAGCTCGCAGGCGGCGTTCTTTGTGAGCCCTACGATGGCGTGCTTCGACGCTGTATAAGAGTGTGGCCCGAGCCCTCCCAACACACCAGCCACGCTCGCTGTCGAGATTATGCACCCACACCCTCGAGGGAGCATGGCCCGAGCCGCGTGCTTCATGCCTAAAGCCACACCTCTTACATTCACGCTCATTACTCTGTCGAATTCGTCTGGGTCGAATTCTAATATGCTTTTTCGGCCTTGAGATTGACTTCCTAGAACTCCTGCATTGTTGAAGAGGATGTCGAGCCTTCCATAACGGGTTAGGGCTCGGTCGATCAGGTTACAGACATCGGATTCTTGGGATACATCGCAGTGCACATAGAGAGCGCCAGGGAGGGAGGCAGCAAGGGCCTCCCCCGAGACATCATTGATGTCTGCGATGACAACTTTGGCGCCATGGCGCGAGAAGAGGCGGGCCGTCGCCTCACCAATTCCCCTTGCGCCTCCGGTGATCACTGCAACTTTGCCCTCAAGCCTGGAGAGATAGAGAGAGAGAGAGAAAATTATTTTTTGACTGCAATATATCTACCATTTCTCTTTTTAAGAAGCTAATTGCAGAGGATGGGAAAATAAAGGGAAACAGATGAAAGAGAAAAATGGTGAAAGTTTTAACAAACTCCGTATGAATTGGGCCAACAGTTGAGTGATTCATGGCCACCATAACTTCTCTCAGTTGAGTGATTCACGGACACCATAACTTCTCTTTAGAGCGAGAAAGTTTAAGAACCTTTTAATCTTTTGTTCCAACAAATTCCCATACGATTGGACTCGTTTAAGAAAAGAAAAGCAGCTTTTGAAAGATGATAAATATTAATATTTGATGAAATGTCCAGCAAAAAGTGAAACGTTGGTATTCACAAACCAAAAAGGTTGCAGTCATGTCACTCGGCTCGACAAAATGGACGGAGAAGAGAATAGAGAATGAGAAATAAGAGCAAAAAAGACAGAAAAAGAAGATGGAGAGGGAATAATAGACACAGAATATAGAGAAGCAAGAAAATTGAGGCCATCAGAGAGAGACCAAAGCAAAATTTTCACATAAAGTAAAATGGGAGAAAAGTTTTAAGTACCTTCTCTGAGAGACTCCACCATTATTATCCCAAGAAAGTATCTGCACTGAAGGATGAGCATTTTCAGGCATGATCTCCACTGCCATCTCTCTTTCTGATGAAGAGTGAAAAACACCAAACAAAAATTGAAATGAGACTCGCTCTCTCTTAACTTTGAACAAAGTCACAGGAATATGGAGATGAGAGAGAGGAATGCAGGGTCCAAAGAATTTATAGGCGTTTAGGAGAGGGGTGGGTCCAGTGAACTTTCGGCATAGGTAGTAGGGTCATTCACAAACACCATCCCGGTAAAACCTTCAAAGACCCCATTCACACTTTCCGTCCAAATATTTATCACAATTTACACAAAAGATCAGCTATTAAACATTTTATTCATGGGTTTTGTTATGCTACACTATGGTGGTCTACATCTTCAACATTTTTTAACATTAAAATACTTTTGAATTGTAATACAAAATTTTTTAAATGGACATATTTTTTTGTCATTTAGAAAGATAGAATGGATATTTTTATAAAAAAATAGTGACATTCTATTAGTAGTTAAAAACAATTAATGCATCCATATTCGTGATGTCATTGTCTACTATTGTTAATAAATGTTTTTGCTTTTATTAGAAATTTTTAATTTACTTTTGACTAATTATTTAAAATACTTTTAAATAAAAAGTTTCTATACTATAAGATAAGGGTATCTAAATGTCTAAAAATATTAAGCACTTTAAAGGTCTACATCAAAAATGGTACAGCCTAACAAGACCTATAAAATAATGGGTAATTGTATAAATTTAGTGTATTTTAATAAATTTCCCAAAAAAATTATTTTAGGTGGATACAATGCCCCCTCTGCAGCATGTTTGAGACATTGAACAAATTGATTCATATACAAGGTTGAAGCTTTTTGTGACTTTTTCCTTATGTTTTTTTATTTGTTGCGAAGGGAAGATTTTTTTGTTTGTTTAATAAAACTAGTGGCTAGAACTGGAATTGCTCGGTTTTGCTTGAAACTAGTTGGGAGAAATCGGAGTCTAGGAAGTCCCATAACCTTCCAATTCCCAATTTTCAAATTTACTTCCTTGCCTATTTTAGTCTTTATGGTCTCTGGTTCGGATCTGGGATACTACAACGATCTCTAAGCAACTTCAATGATCTCTTATGTCTCTGCTTTAAGAATAGACTTAAACCTAGGTGCTTAGGGTGGTTTTGGTGCCCTAAAACATTACATCTTGAATTCCATTACTAAGCCCTTTTTCTACTAAACTACCCGTAAAATATATTTTGTAGAAAGGGTAGAAAACTTAGTTTAATTAGTGGCTGATTTCATTAGTATCCTTTTTTTTTTTTGGCATTTTTTTGGCATGATCTCTCTATCAATGTTCACAAAAGCGGCCAAGTCGACCTGGACGTGCCCCAGATACTCAAACCCACCTACTGGGTGGGTCCTTTTAAGTCTGGTTTTGGGAGAGTTTGAAAATTGTTTTGACCGTCATTGCTCTCTTTTACATTTTCCCTTCTTTTTTTCATTTATTTCTAGAATACCCCCAGTCAAATTGATTTTTCAAAATCTAATTTTTGTACTACCTTTCTTGACCTTATTTACATGTATTTTGTTCAAATTTTATTTTTTAAATTTTTTTATGTTAAAAACCTTTTAGGCTGACCGGTGCGTGCCCCTCCGGTGTGGGTTACTTGCCTACTTGGCCAGCCCCAAGGCTGCGTAGTGTGCCGAGTCTTCGACTCCTAAATTGATCTCCATCTCCACCAAAATTTATTATTTGTTTGATTTGTTCGTGATTTGATAAATACGGAAAACCAGTTCTATCCATCTCTCTCTCTAATGCCGAATCCTAGAAGAGTCCTACACGAATACGACCGAATCTTTTCAAACATATCCTTTTAGGTAATTAGGGTTTCTCTAACTCTCATTTGGAAACTTAATTTTTTTGATAAATAAGAGTCTTGCAAGGAGACTTCCATATATTTAAGGCTGCAAAATCTGGCATTTGATATTTATGATAAAAATAAAATGAAGCATAACTTTTGGAGAGACAAAGATTTTGCAAAAACCTTTATAGGAATTATTTATTTGCAAGGCTAGCTAAGCATTTGCTTGACGCTTCTTTTAAAGTAAACAAAAGAGTATTTAAAAGGTGAAAGTTTATATAAGGTTGCAAACTGTAGAACTACGGATGCACCTCAAAAATCCATCAGTAAAGGTTTTTAATGTTAAAAAATCTTTTAATTGATCATCTCTATATCGAGATGTATGACCTTGAAAATAAAAGGATTTTGAGTCTCAAAAATGATGCATCTTAGAACATATTATCTAAACCGTTCATTTTCAAGAGTTTCATATCTCTCTAGATCTGCTTGATTCTTATCATTTTTGGAGTTTAAAGTTTTATAATTAGATTTGAAAATATATTTTGAGATAATCTTAAAAATAATTTATATCAAAATTATATATTATGATAAAATTTGAAGGTGCGTCTTAAATGCATTGTTTAAAGTTGCAACCAACCTTATAGAAACCGCACCCTTTACAAAATAAGAGAAACATTTATGGTCCCCTCTCCGCCGAATCCATATCCATGGAACGAATCGATCATTTATGACGGTAACGCCATTCCAATGTTTGCAAAATCTCTCAGATACCCTTGGTTTTTATATAGTGCTCTAAATGTTCAATAGTCAGTTTTGGCCTTCTTTCATAAAGGGAAAGTTTTCTGTATGACCCCATCAACATATTAGTTATATGTGATACTATTTTTCAGCCATTCAATCTGAACCGACGGCTACAATTGATCATGCTACAATGTCATGCCAAATAGTGTTTTACTTTTTTTTTTTTTACAAAACCTTTTAGGATAAAATTTTGTGCGTCCCATCATAAAATTCGGGTGAACTTGGAAAAAATAAAAAAGAAATCTTTTTCATCAAAATAAATAACAAAAATATCTTTAGGGGTATTCTAATCATTTTTCTTTTCGAAAATATTTTACTATTATTTTTATCATTTGCACCCTTAAATGCATGCCCCGAATTTGGCTTCAAAATGATTTATAGAATAAATATTCAAGATAAAAAACTCCAAGTTGTCGGATCAAAGTTGACGGTAAAGAACTAGCTCGTGACATTGTGACACAAGCCATCTCAACTATCTACTCAGATCCGACGGCTGAAATCAAGAGTCACATAAAAAAACTTTCTTTTTTACAAACGCTATTTGGGACATTAAGAATGCAACCGTGAAATCATGTAGTAAGCCTTGGCTCGTTCCTAATTTGTTTCTTTTAAGAAAACTGCTCACTACCCCCGTTGTGCACGGCTCAAACTTGACTAACATGGTCCAAGGTCGATCGGGACCTGATGGGATCTTCATAAATGCGCACCAGAATTGGACTAGTTAAGTGGTTTCACTGGTCAATAATGACAACTTAACCACTAATATGATCTGACTCACTTAATAGCTCCATACTTATTAATTCCGACTTCCGGGTCAAATGTGTGACCCGAAACTGGTAGGGTTTGACATGAGCCTACCTATTATGAAGATTGTCAAACGTAGTGGACAGGGGGTTACAAATGCGCCCAGCCCTTTTGTCACTTTCTTTCGTTTTCATTGAAGAAACAAATGGAGGTATAACGTGGCCATTTATTTACTTGGAGTTGTCGAGGCAACGGAAACAATTAATTTTTTTTAAGTTAGTGGGGATTGGGGCCTTTTTTTTTTTTTTTTTTGTGAGAATGGAGTGAGAGACCTTCTCATAGGAGTCGGCAATATTACCGCCAAGTCCCTAGTGAATGGAGATTACTTCGGCCTTTTTACACAAGGATGCAGTTCTATAAGGCTAGCCTTCATGAAAACAAAGTAAATTTTCACCTCCAACCCTCGTTCTAGAACGCACTTTAGGTATCGAAAATCTCCATGATAGCTCTAAAATCAATTTTTAATATTGATTATGAATTTTGAAGTTCAAAAAAAATTACACATTTAATGGATCTGTCAACACTTATTTTTAGGGCGAAGTGGAGGGTTTAGACGATGTGTTGTAGAACCCAGGCCCATAGAACTTAAAATCAGAATTTCTTTTTGATAAGGTCAATTCCGAAATTTCCAACTCCAAAACTCCGATATTTAGAGAATTTTGAGGTGAGATTTAGGGCTGTAACTCTATCAAAACATTTTCCTTTACAAAATGGCATTGAGGCGATAAAGTTTGTGGGATAGTCTTCATATTTCCATCGGAAATCAGGGGATTTAATTTCCGACAAAACAACGTGCAACACCAAGGCCGTAATTGAACTGCTATAAAAACACACACCCAAACAGTGGCAAGTCAATTCAATTGACAAAACGCAACGCCCACGCCCTCTCTGAATCCAGTCCATGACACAGATTTGATAACCTGGGGAAAATGGGCTCCTAAAGTTTGACCTTTGGAGCTCACTAAGTTTTCAACTTTCAATTTTGTGCCTCAAAATTCAGGTGGATTTCGGCTCGCCCAAGATTTGGTCGGTAACCTAAGACAATGTCGGTTTGGGTGCACTATTCGTGGGGAATTTTGCAGGAAAATTATGTGTTTGTTAATGTTGTTTTATTTATTATAAAATAATTTTCTATTGATATGAAAATTGGTCATCACGGTGGTGTTGTTGAAATTCAGACGTCACCCAGCTCAAGGATAAGTTGGAGAGAATCGTATCCGAGAGGTCCGCGGCAGTGGCTTGGGGCTGAGCATCACTATCTTGTGTATAGAGATTGATGATCTTGTATTTATTTGTTATATATGGAAAGTGTGTATTTTATTGGTAGTTACTCATTGTAGTTTATCTTGTTGTGTAAGTTATCTTTAGTTGTATTATATATACATGTTAATAATGATCTATAGAGATAAGTTTTTTCTCTGTCTCTTTGTGTGTTTGACATGGTATCAGAGCAGTCATAATCAGTTCTGTCCACTGTTTGCGTTTGTTTTACCTAAGATTGATTATTCTTTGATTAGTTCCTCGGTTACAGTTCTTGTTCTTGTGAAGGATTGGAGTTCTTTTTTTTATTGTGTTCTTGATCCCTACTTTCATCGGCAAATCAAAGTTCGCTCTTCGCTTGATGCAATTTTTTTTTTTTTTTTAATGAATCATATATTCCTCTGGCCAATCAGGTTTTTTTTGTTCATAATCAGTCTTTATTTTTTATTACAATAATCTCTCTCTATCATTACTTCTCATCATTCTTTTGTTTTTTATCTCGATTATCATTTCTATCTCTCCCCATTACTTTCACGCCATTATTCTTATGCAAATCCACATCCCCAACCCTCTACATTACTTACACATCAAAGCTTCTAACCCATACGTGCTTGATTTTATTATTTGAAGAAATCAAAATTCTTCTCCTGAAGAAATCTAAAGCGAGAAACCTAATAATTCAGAGACCCAACCACCAAGCATTTCAGAGACCACCAATAACCTTAGAACTCCAGAAACCAAACAAAAAATCCCTGACAATTCCCAGACATACCAATAATCCTTGATTGAGAGACTAAACCATCAAAAACCTAGACCCAAAATTTCAATTGGTATGCAACTTTCGTCATTTTGTAAACTTTACGCCTAACTACTGCAAATAAAATTTCGTTTTATTGCAAACTTTGCAAATAAAATTTCATCCCTTTGGTTCCTTGATCACGTCCCTTGGCAAATTCCGTCCTTTTGGTTCTTTGATCACGTCCCCTTGTAAATTTATGTTTGTTTGTTTCTCTCTAAGGATATGTTATTTTGTTGCTTTTTCTTTTTTGGTTCATGTGGTTCTTTATTCGAATCCTTTTTTTTTTTTTTATTTGTTACTTCCTTTGGTTAATTGATTCCCTCTCTAACTTCATTTGCTCCTTCTTAACTTTGTCTTTACTTCAAAAAAAAAAAAAAAAAAATCACATTTGACTTTTGATCTCAAACATGTCTGAGGGTGCTCATACAATTTGAACATGGCTTCTGAAAAAGGAGATGTCATGACCATAAAACTTGATGGGAAAAACTATCTTGATTGGCGGTTTCATTTTCAGTTTTTGTTAAAGGAAAAGATTTGTGGGGGTTTGTTGAGGGAACTGAAACCCAACCTAATCATCCAATACTAAATAAATTTAGCAATGGAAAATCCACAATGCAAAAATTGTTTCATGGATCTTCGGCTCTATGGTTATGAACATTGGAATGCCAATAAGAGGCTTCTGCATTGCAAAAGAAAAAGTTTATCAAGAATCAAATCTTGCACGGCAATGCCGAACCGAGTATGATATGTCTAAACATAGACAGGGGGAGAAAAACATCTAGGAATATTATGCTAGTTTTATGAACTTGTGGACAAAATATGAATCCGTAAGTATAACAGCTATCACCAGTGCTTGTTGCATTACAAGTTTAAAGACAATAAATAATGACAAGAAGGTGATGCAGTTCTTAATGAAATTGCGCTTCAAATATGAGATCATTCGTGCCAAACTTTTGAATAGCAAAACATTGCCCAATATGGATGCCATTCTGGGTGATTTACTTCGTGAGGAGACAAGAATTGCAATACAGACCACCATTGAGGGAACAAAGAATCTAGAGTCTATCTTTGTGGCTTAACAAGCCAGATGAAAGCCATCACAAAATAACCCATTGTTACTGCAACGGTACGACTGTAAAGGATATGGTCATATTGCTTCCTACTGTAAGAATAATTTTTTTTGTAATTATTGCAAACGTCCTAGGTATATTAATGTAGAGTGTCGAAATCGACCTCAATGAGGTAACAAGGCATCATATGCAAAGAAACCTCTTTGCATGGTATACCAAGCTGCTAATAATGCATCAAAGGCTCTAGTGATAGATATGAGGTCAGATATCACTCGAACAAATACTATTTATGCCCCAAACATGACAGGGTCCTAAACAACAACTATATCAGATGATATTCGACAATTGGTACAAAACTCCATGTCTACAGCCATCTCTTTAGCTTTCTCTACTATGGGCTTGTCTGGTATGAAGCTTCACCTATTAGTGTTAAGCCTCTTTGGTTTATTGACTCAAGTGCCCCTAATCATATGACTAGAGTGCAAGCAAGTCAATCATCCACTAACCAGACCAAGGTAATAGTCAAATTCTCACAACTAATGGGAAGAAATTGAATATTACGGGTACTAATAATCTCTCGTTTTGCATCTCCTCTAGTGCACCATTTTGTTTACCTACTATTCTCTTGGTTCCCAAATTAACTGTTAATCTAATATATGTAGGCCAACTTGTCAATGATGATTACAATTTTTAATATTCTCATGATGGTTGTGTAATACAGGATCTATGCACTGGGACAGTGAAAGGGAAGGGGTATTGAATTAGTCGTCTGTTTGCCTTGGAGTTTGAGAAACCAAACCGTAATGCTTCTTTCTTTTCTCTATTGGATTCTGATTTTTTTGTTTCTAATAAACAATGGTATATGTGGCATCGAAGACTTGGTCATCTGAATACAAATAAAATAGATATTTTGTTTCGTTCTGGTTCAATGCCCAATAAAGCATTTTCTTTAAATGAGTCAATAAATCTTGCATTAGTTGTTCTTTAAATAAAAACATCAGTTTGTCTTTTTCTACTCAAGTAGATAAAGCAATTGTACCTTTTCACCTTATTCATAGTGACGTATGGGGTCCTGTTCCAATTTTATTTAGAATGCGATATAAATATTTTGTTTTGCTAATTAATTATTATACAAGCTATACCTGGATATACTTTATGCACCATAAATCTGAAGTGCTCCCCCATTTTAAAATGTTTTTATCTATGGTTGCAACTGTACAAAAGTACAAATATTATAGTCAGACTCTGGGGGAGAATACTTATCACATGATTTTCAAAAATATTTGAAAACTCAGGGTATTCAATCACAAAAAACTTGTCCCATATACTCCACAACAGCATAACATAATTGAAAATAAAAATGTCATATCCTGAAAGTTGTTAGGACCCTTGTGCACGACTCTCGTATTCTCATAGTTTTTGGGTTGAAGCTACATCAATAGCTATTTATCACATAAATTGCCTCCCTTCCTCATTTTTGTATTAAGAATATCCATATTATTCATTATTTTATGTTCTCCTTTATTATTCTCTCTTGCATGCTTTTTTATGTGTTTGTTTTGCCAATCTTTTTTCACATGAAAGAATAAAATTTTCTATTCAAGTATCCACTTGTGGTTTTGTGGGTTACTGTCCTGATTAAAAGGGATTTCTATGTTATGATCCAACAGCTTGTCATGTATGTGTTTTTCGCAATGTCGTCTTTCTGGAAAGCCTCTTTTATTTATCTTCAGTTATTAAATCAACAGGGTCCTCTACTCATTTCTGATCATATTTCTTAGATGCCAACACCACTGATAAATCATCATAATTTTTAATGCATCAACAACAGGGTAAATAAAACT
Source organism: Amborella trichopoda (assembly GCF_054954075.1). Classification (NCBI taxonomy): domain Eukaryota; kingdom Viridiplantae; phylum Streptophyta; class Magnoliopsida; order Amborellales; family Amborellaceae; genus Amborella; species Amborella trichopoda. The sequence continues at coordinate 34,268,480 of NC_142343.1, forward strand.
CATCCATCTCACCAACTAAAGCAAGGTCCAATCTCTGCCCTACTTGTAAGTAATTCTCTTCCCTCCTCCTTTTCTCCTAATCTTGTTCCTTTGATAACTCTATCTAGTTACGACGTTCTTCACGTGTAACTCACCCATCTTACCGATATGTATTTTGTCTTGATGATTTTGGTTTTTCACTACAACCTAGAGCTTTGTTTGCTTCTCTTGATACTGTTGAGATTCCTCTCAAACGCCTAGATCTTTGTTTACTTCTTAGATCATTGTTTGCCCCTGTAGATTAAGTTGATATTTCTTTCACCTATTAGCAATCCTTGACTCTGCTATGTTGGAAAGAGGCTATGGATTCAGAAACAAGTGCCTTGTTGGAAAATGAGACTTGGTATCCTGTACCGTGCCCTACTCACACATCTATTATTGGAAGTAAATGTATTTTTTATGTGAAGCTTAAATCTAATAAAGGAATTTAGCGATATAAAGTACGACTAGTTGCTCAAGATTATAAAAAGGAGTATGACATAGACTATGATGAAACATTTTCTCATGTTGTTAAAATGACCGTTGTACGTACTGTAATTGCCCTATTAGCTATTTGTCAATGGACTATCTCATAGATGGATGTTAAAAATGTATTTCTTCATGGATATTTGAAAGAGACAATATATATGAGACCTCCTCTTGGGTATTGCTATGACAAGTCTATGATATGTTATTTGAAAAAATCCTTGAATGGTTTAAAACAAGCTCCAAGAGCTTGGTTCGAACAGTTTCAATAGGACATTCTGATTGCTAGATTGAAACAAAGTGCTCGTCACTATTTGCTATTTACCTGTCATTGTTCTTCAAGGATAATAATTCTTCTTCTATATGTTGATATTCTCATCATAGAAGACAACCTTGACAATTTACAACACTTGAAAGAGCTTCTCAGTTACTTAGTCAAATTGAAATATTTGAGTTCGTTGACTTGCTTTTTTGGCCTATAGATTCATTATTCCCCCAATGGATATATAATTAACTAAAAGAAGTACACCAACGATTTGATTAAACTGACCAACTTATCTGATGATAAATGAGTGGATACAATGTAAAATATAGGAAGGATGGTGGGGAGATACTTCTCGATCTCATTCTTTATAAACAACTGGTTGACAGTACTTTAACTCACCATGACACGTTTTGATATATCCCATGCAGTACAGGTCGTCAGCCAATTTGTTGCATATCCATGTCGTATTCACCTCTCGGCTGTCCATCATATCATTCGTTAACTGCAAAAGACATATCATAGAGGCCTATATACACTACAATGAGTAAACTTCCTATAAAAGATTCACTTTCCATATTTAACAAATAAATACAAGATCTTCAATCTCTACATCCTCCCTCAAACTGAGGTTAATTAAACAACATCAGTTTATCAATGAGATAGTCATGACAAGCACGAGTCATTGCTTTGGTAAAAATATCTACAAGTTGTTGTTTTGAGGCAATTTATGGGAGTGTAACTTCTCCAGCCATGAATTTTTCACGAATGAAACGATAATGAAGTACTACATACTTTGTGTTGTCATAGGACACAAGATTTGAGGTAATGCGCATGGCACTCAGATTATTAGCGTACATGAAGAATATTGAGGTTATGTAACAGTCCTCTCAAACAAATAATTTCACTGCAAGTCGATTACATTGCTCGGTATTGGGTTTCTATTGAAGATTCGGACACAGTTTGTTGTTTCTTACATTTCTATGACATTAGAGAGTCTCCAAGAAATACACACATCCAGTGGTCGAGTGTCGAGTATCTGTTTGTTATATATGGAAAATATATTTTTCATTGGAAGTTACTCATTGTAGTTTATCTTGTTGTGCAAGTTATCTCTGGTTGTATTATATATACATGTTAATAATGATTAATAGATACAAGTTTTTCCTCTACCTCTTTATGTGCCATGATTCGTGCTTTGGAGGTTAGAGTCGAGGACCAATTTGGCTCCGGTAATGTTTGTATGAGAGGGCTCATGGACAACCAACTATTGTAATTGAACATGCAAGTTTGAATGAGCATGCATGGATATTTATGATGAGCGGAATGAACTGGCTAATATTGTAAACTTCTCCCTGGGAAACAGAAAATGAGCCATACGAGTATATATTAAAAGTGTAAGGAGTGGATTAGTGCAACTTTCACACAACAGTGGTAAATAGTAGGTAGTGAATGTAATACATAGCTTAATGGTCATTTTGATAGTGGGTGAGTAGTGTGAGGTTTGTGTAAAGTATAAACTCCTTGTGCCAACCCATCTCTATATAATGTGCAACTGTATAGTCACATGAGAGTGGACTGCAACCGTTTATCTATTACTTGTATGTGTGACCCTTTGTGCTTATTTGCTAATTTCCCTTGTATGGCTTGTGGAACGCTAGCCCAGCTTTCGCCGACAAGTCGCTTGAACGATTTAACTTCATGGCCTTAATGGTCATTGCAATAGTGTTGAGTATGGAGGAGCTATATAAACCCCTTTATCCAGACCCTTGAATAAGATCCATAGATATATATTGTGCAAGTTCATAGTAAATTAACGAAGCTACAGTCCTTTATCTATTGCAAATAGGAACTATGCAATTATAAATATAAATAAGTTAAATTTCTTATAAATAATAGAGTTGATAATAATTTGTAGGAAAAAGTTTATATAAGGTTGAGGTCCTAAATAATTAAAATTAAAGGCGTACCTCAAAAATTCACTAGAAGCAGTTGTTTTGATGTTGAAAAACCATCAAATCGATCATCTCAACCTTGAGATATATAGACGTAAAATAAAAAAGATTTCAAGTATGGGAAATAATGCATCTAGTAATACATTATCTGTGCGGTCAATTTTCAATGTTTATATATCTACTCAATCTACACTATTTTGAAAGCTTTAAATTTTATAATTAGATATACAAATAAATTTTCAAGCCGTCACAAAGATTTTCGCTACTGAAAAATGATCTTTCGATACTATGTAGAAGTGCACCTTACTTTGATTGTTTAGGACCTCAACCTTATACAGCCACATCCTTTTCTAATTTTCAACATATTTCAAACTACCAATTTTTAAAATCACTATCTAATTTTATAGTTTTAACCTATTCCTTACAAATTGCTCCCCCGTTGCCTATAAATATTAGAGCCATTTCTAGGTAATGATGTAGTTCTTCCAAATTTAAACTTTAATGATTCTAGATTACATACATGATATTATCAAGAAAGTTTTTTTTTTTTTTGTTTAAATCATAAAATGAGAAGCCTTAAAAGAATTGCAATAAATCAATTTTATGAGGATGGGGATAGAGAAATTATCAGCATAGGAACTTCTCATAAAAAAATGAAATTAATTCGAGTTTATCAAAGATAATTGTTATGTACAGTTCTGTTTACAACCAAATCCAAATATGAAATCCTCTCTAATTTATGATTTAAATTAAATCAATTAAAATTCGATAGAGAAGCCGGTTTCATTCAATTACATTATGCAAAGAGTTAAGACCGACGAGATCTCTCTCACATTCCGTCGGCTATGCTAGCCTAGGACTGTGTGAAACCAAGGAAGAACTTTTAAAAGGGTTTAGAGGAAATCAAAGAAACAATGTTCACTATAATTTTAAGAAATTGAGCTAAAAAACAAAGGGAGAGAATAGAAACGACTTACTAGCATGCCGGGTCTACAGGCCCAACATCAAAGTTGGGGCTTGGATCAAACGAATGTGGTGGACGTCTCTTTCTTATTAGACTTTTAGATTATCTTGAACCACATAATTTCTTTATCTTGAACCTTGAAGGGGTTTTTAGACCAAGAGTTTTCTTCTCTTGAACTTGAATGAGACCGCATAGTACCACTATACGAAATCTTCTCAAACATCCATGGATTTTAGCAATGCGTTGCATCATTGGAAGCTTGAATCCAGCGATGCGCCCCTTGCTGTTGAGCCTTTTGCACGCTCGAAACATGCAGGGAATCCCATGGTTTTCGATTTAGTTGAGATCCTATTGAAATAGATTTTTATATAATTAGTTCTCAATGTAGGGTTATCGTGAACCCTAGGCTTGTCGAATCGGGAATCCCAAATACTGGGATCCCACCCAAGATCGTGTTTTCAATTGGCCAAATACTAAGTAGATGAATACAACTATAAATCGAGTACGAAAAATAGAGCAAACATAAAAAACACACCACAACAACACATGATTTACGTGGTTCAACCTGTAAGGGTACATCTACAGCCTCCGCAACTAGAAATCCACTATCACAATGAATATTATAGTTTTGGGTTACAAGAGATAATACTTATCTCTAAACATAGGTAAATGACCATCACTGATTTTCCCTTCTAAAGCCGCTCTCTAGACTTAGGAGCATCGTCGATCAACATCTTCTTTCCCACCACATACCGCTACCGAAAAGATAACCTTGAGAGCAACCGGGAGACTTTCTCTCTCCAGAAGTGAAAGTTAATCAACTTAAAACTAATGAGAATACTGCATCTCCCTCAGAGGCCATGTCTCTCTCTCTTGGAGATTCATTTCCATATTGAAGATCCATTCCCATAACCCCCAAAGGGGTGACCCTCAAAGGAGGGGTATTATGTCATCATTTGCTCTCTTATAACTATATCACTTTCTTGCTTCCAAATAAAGTCGATTTTTTATTTCCCATAATACCTTTAATCTTTAGAAGAAAATATGGGTATAGTGATTTGGCTATCGCCAAACCCAATAATCTCCACCTTGATAGCAAAATCACCACAATTGCCTTGACAACCTTCATTGAATAAATTTTTTGATTTCTTCTCATTTGCATCCATTGTGGAAATTTCACAAACACTTTGTCTTTATATTTTCCGCCTCAAATCATGGATATTTCTTTATTTCTTCTCACTTGCCTCCACTGTTGAATTTTCACAAATACTTTGCATTCATATTTCTCCACATCAAACTATGTATCCATAAAACTTCATCATTCATCTTTTTCTTAGTATAAACCTTAGCCCCGTACGTACCTTATGCTCTGATACCAATTGTAGGGTTCTCGTGAACCCTTAGGTTTGCGGAACCGAGAATTCCAAATACTGAGATCCCACCCAAGATCGTGTACTCAATTGGCCAAATACAAAGTAGATGAATACAACTATAAATCGAGTACGAGAAATAAAGCAAATATAAAAAGTACACCACAACAACACACGATTTACATGGTTCACCCCGTAGGGTTACATCCACAGCTTCGGCAACTAGAAATCCATTATCACTATGGATATTGCAGTTTTTGGTTACAAGAGATAATACTTATCTCTAAACATCTGTAAATGACCATCATTGATCTTCCCTTCTAAACCCGCTCTCCAAATCGAGCAGCACCGTCGATCAACATCATCTTTTCCACCGCATACCGCTACTGGAAAGACTACCTTGAGAACAACTGAGAGACTTTCTCTCTCCAAAAGTGAAAGTTAACCAACTCAAAACTCATGAGAATACCGCCTCTCCCTCGGAGGCCACGTCTCTCTCTTGGAGACCCATCTCTATATTGGAGATCCATTCCCATAACCCCTAAAGGGGTGACCTTGAAAGGATGGGTATTATGTCATCCTTTATTTTTTTATAAATAAATAACTTTCTTGTTTCCAAATAAAGTCTATTTTTTATTTTCCATAATACCCTTAATCTTTAGAAGAAAATATAGGTATAATGATTTGGCTATCCCCAAACCCAACACTCAACATGTCATCCAGGATCAAATGCCAACATAACATCATTTACTAGCTGGAGCCAACTCCTTTGCTTTTGGATAAACATTTTTAGAAGATTTTGAGACAGATAAAGTTTTGAAACATGCATTGGCTTTGGGGATACAAATCTAAGTAAAGCAAATAAAATTTTTTGAAAACCCACAAACACACATAGGGGAAAATTTTGAAAAGAGGAAAATTTTGAAAATAGGTTCGTGAGAAGTTTAGGCTCGGTGCAACATTTTCTTAAAAGAATTTTAGAAGGAAAATTTTGGATTTTAATGAATGATTATTGAATTATTTTTTTAAAAAAAACATAGATCTTACATTTTAACCTCTTATGACCCCTTTGGTGGACCTTATGAGCTTGTTGAGCAACGCTCTTTTTTAACTAGTTATCACCCAATGGCAAAGGAGGAACCCAAGCTAGAAGCAATTTCAATATATTATTCTTGAGGAGTAACATGAGAACGTCACTCATCGAGTCCTCAATATGAGTGAATTTTCACAGCGTGGTACACTGAATTTGATAGTTACAAACCGTTTCGAAGATGATTTAGACTTGGAATGAGCTTTTGGCTGATTGATTTTTAATTCATTGATTTGTTCACCTGTTGAAGGTTCATCTTGATTGGGCTCTTACTGGGATGTAGGGGGTGATTGGCTTTTAGCCATTACCCTTTTCTATCTCATATTGTGCAACCATTTCAAGCATGGATACAAGTGAACAAGAAGGATTAATGCCCCGTTAAAGAAGATTTTGTACTCTGTTAGTGTTTCCTCCACGGCCATGCTGATCTTAGAGGCCTCAGAGGATGTGTTGTCAAAAACTTGTTGCCGCTCTAAACTGGGTAGTGAAGTTGGTGAGTGATTTATCTTGGATTTTTCCTGGTCGAATTTAATTAACTGAGGGTCATCGATCTGTATTGCGCGACAAAATGTCGAAACAATTTGTTGGTTGTTTGGTTACGTCAAACAAAATGTCTTCTTGCAGGACCGGGTGGGTTAATGGCTCTCTAGGAAAGGTACCTTAGAATATAGCCTTTAATACGCAATACTTATTTTCTTGGGAAGGGAAGGGCAACAGGTAGGTGGTGACATGACTCTCGGGGTTACGTTTCCACTGAATTTGACTTTCTATGTTCCCTAAAGTATCATTGACATAAGACTTTGGAGGTAAAATATCGGGGACCCCATCTTTGCCAGCGTGTCTTTGAAACTTTTTAGATTGCCATTCAGGTTTGAGTTTTCTGGGGATTTTTTTTAATTTTTATTTTTCAGGGATTTTTGGTTATTTTCATATGATTTTCAATGTTTTCCAATTCTGTGATTTTTGTTAAGGGGTATTTATAGGTTGAAATAGGGCCACAATCAAAATTAGATCGAGTCGGTCCAAGGGTCTAGATTCGGTAAAGAAGTCCCAATTTTTTAGAGTTTTAGCAATGTTCACATAATTCACCGACTTTTGGAATTATCAGAAAAGCTACCCACTGCCCGTGGCCCATCGTATTGTCGAGGCTCGTCCCAAGCAGGGGTAGTTTAGTAATTTACCTTTGCTATTTTAAGGCTTCCAACTTTTGCTTTGCAGGTTCGATTCCAGTAATTTTTGGATCTTTGGAAAGCTATCGAGATGTAATGCGATTTTGTTGGAATTATGACCTTTTATAACTTTTTTTGTGTAATGCCAGTACTGTTCGGAATCACAGTGAATGTCACTAGAAATATAATTGCTAACGAAATCTTTGAATAACCTATCTCTCTCTCTCTCCAACACACACATTAGTCAAAGAAATTCGTCTTTTGGGGAATGTTAAGGAGATAATTGTTATTTAAGAGTCATAAGATCATGATTGGGTCCAAGAAACTTTGCATTTGCATGGCACGGCTGGCAGACAGTCAAGAAAGCATTTTTGTATGCTTAAAATAAAGGTTTCATAAATCATGAGAAGCTGGAAGTGTCTAATTTCAAATGGGCCTATGGAGATCCTAGGCTGCTTTAATGGCGCTCATGCACTAAAGTAGAGATCAATAAGCAACCAAATATCATAATATATTTAGTTTTTACTTTAATCTTCTTTCAATTTTGTTTGCTCTTGGGACTATTTTAAATCCCCCAAAAAAGCAGCTTGGTCCCCGTTATATTCCCTCAAATTAGTGTATTTAAAACCCAAATTATTGAAGGGAGTGTGGGCCCCAATGGCATGACAATCACTCTTGTTTTCTTTCTTTCTCGCCAAAACAAATGACAAGAATAAATAGACCACAATTATTTTCTGGTCTAGGAGGTCATAGGATAACTTTTTGTCTTCCCAATAATGAAAAGGCTTAGGAAAAGAGTCATGGCTTAATTGATTAGCACTTAGACGATTTGTAACACTACTTCCTAAGCTCAATTGGTATCAAAAGTCGGGACCCTCTTCTCACAACTCACCCAAGAAATAATGAAAAGGCTCAAAGATAACAAGAAAAAAAGAGGCTTCAAAAGCAACCGAATGGGTGTTATAAAAGGAAAATGCATCAGTCACCCATAGGCGATAGAAGAATAGAAGAGGCATTCTCTATTGAATATTAAAGGAAAAGGCACTTCTGTTTTTTGGTCTGTGAACCTTTTCAAAGAAGGCATGATTAGACGCCGTTTGTACTTTGTTTATTGTAGATATTAGAGAGTGATGGAGGGATTGAGAGACCTCTATGTTAATGATTTTGCAGTTTATCACTTTCCTTAGGTCACTATCTTTAAGAGAGAGACACATAGTGCGCATGCTTGTAGTTCTTTTGAAGAGAGAATTTTTTGTATAAAAAGGTCACAATTATTTCTACTCATTAAATGTCAAATTGGATGGTTTAGAGTGAATCATAAAATCCGAGATTTTTTTTTTAAAACTGTGAGTCTTTTCAATGACACTCCTACAACCACCCAATTTAAAATCATGTCTTTTTTTTTGAGATATTTGATCAATTTTTTTTTAGCTTTGAGTCTATTCAATGATATTCCTACAAACCACCCAATTTGTATAAAAGATAAACGGTCTCTTTGGATACTTTTTCAAAAAAAAATTTGTGTATTCTTGTTTGGTTTGTTTTTATGTTAGGTGGTTGGGGGGGGGGGGGGGGGGGGGGGGAGCTATTGACCGAGAAAGATGATTATTAATTCAAACTTAGAGAAAGATGATTATTAATTCTCCTATAGGAGTGCGCAGTTGGGAGGGCAGAACAACTGCAACGACAAAGGGAATTTACTTAAAAATGGGGGAGAGCAAGATGTTTTAATTGCCAGGTCTGGTACTTTTTGGAGATGTTTTATTGATCAGGCCAAACATGCTATAAATATATAGGTACTTTTATACGTAAGTTTATCTTTTTACTTTATTCACATGAATTCGCAGAAATCTTGGTTTTTTATTTATTTTTTTTTAAGAAATAACTCAAAATTAATGAAAACTTAAATTATTACATAAAAGAAAAAGTTTACATAAGGTGTCATCCTTATACTATTGAAGTAAGGTGCCCCTCAAAATCCTCTTTAAGAGAATGTTCTGGCATTGAAAAAACCTCCAATTGATCATCTCGATCTTGAGATGTATAGATATGAAGGAAAAAAAAAAAAAAGTCTTCAAATCCGAAAAGTAGTGCATCTTGTAACAAGTTAGCTAGACCATCTAATTTCAAGATTTTTTTATGCTTATAGATGTGCTCAATCTATATCACTATTCTTAAAATTTTAAATCTCATAACTAAGGATGAAAATAGATTTTCAAGCCATCATAAGGTTTCTAACACAGGAACTATATGTCCCACCAAATTTTGAGGTGCATCTTACTTCCATAGTATAAGGAGGGTTATTGACTGCAGATGATCGCATTAGATTATTTGGAGCATGTAGATCGGGACCAGAAGAACAAACATTAGCGAGAAAGTATCAACGCTTTATAGAATCTTTTCTTTCTAGTAAGTATTTGTTTTTTCTTTTAGAATGTATACGTTTGTTTTAATTTAGTTAGAGCCCCGTTTATTTTTTATTTTTATTGGGCGGGGTGCAGGGTGCAGGGGGGGTTGTATGAGTTGTTTTAGTGAGGTTAACGTGGGTAGGAATGTTTTCTAATAGGGAAGGAAGGGGCTATTTTTTCTTGGTAGGGAAATATTTTCAGAAAATAAGTGGCAGTATAACAGGAAACAACATCCCAATGTAATGGATTGCTTTTTTTTTTTTTGGAGAAATGAAATATTTTTAACTTAGGAAGAGAAATAGAGCCTTTTCTCTTTGTTTATCTTGTGGTCGTGCATGAGGGACTCTCGGTTCTATGTGATTGTGCCTTTTCTTGCAAATTTTCTTTTTAGTCGATTCTCTCTTTAGAATACAGTTGTATTGTTGAATATTGGCTACCGGTCATGTTAGTTGTGTCAGTTGGTATTAGAGCTTAGCTCTTGTGGGATCGTATTGTTCTTCGTAAGGGCATCATGGCTGATGGACATAGTCGATAACTGAGTACCAGGAACAAGCCCATCCAGTAGGAACGAGACCTTCAAGACATCGAGATTGAAGACTTGATAATGTAATTTGAGGAGTTAACCCAGTGCTTGGCCATCCCTAACACACGATAATGACAATAGTGAGTCGAAAGATGCTTTCGAGAACCTATTCTATACACACGCTCCACGTATAGAACCTTATGTTTAGGAGAGCAATTCATGGATTTTGGCATTAAAGTCGATCTACCTGAGTTTGCCAGAGGATTATAGGTAGAAGAATTTATTAATTGGATAGATACTATAGATTGCATCTTCAAATGCAAGGATGTGCCTAATGATAAGAAGGTCAAGCTCATGACTATGAAGCTCAAGCAATGTGCATCCACCTAGTGGGAGCAACAAAAAAAGGCTTTGGAAAGAGAAGATAAAATGGAAGATCACCGAATGGGAGAAGATGAAGAAAAAGTTGAGGGAGCAATTCTTACACTTCAACTACACCGAAATGATGTACCAATACCTTCATACCTTTCAACAAGCAGGACAGTTTGTTGATGACTATATAGACGAGTTTGAACAACTAGTTACATAGAATAACTTGTCCGAGACCGAAGCGCAACTGGCTGCTTGATACATAGCAGAACAGTAGCAAACAATCCAAGATGTCCTAAGCCTACATACTCTATGGAATGTTTCCAAATCCTATCGATGTGTTATGATTATGGAAAAACAATAGTGTAGAGGCAGGACTGGCACAACTACGAGAGCATATTCAGGCTTTTGTATGAGTTAATTCATGATGGTGGGGGGGGGGGGGGGGGGGAGTGTTTGATAAGTTTGTTTTTTTTGTATGAGTTGTTTTAATAAGGTTAATGTGAGTAGGAATATTATCTAATAGGGAAGGAAGGGGTTATTTTTTCTTGGTAGGGAAATATTTTTAGAAGATAAGTAGCAGTGTAATAGGAAACAACATCCCATTGTAATGGATTGTTTTTTTCTATTTTTGGAGAAATGACATATTTTTAACTTAAGGAGAGAAAGAGAGCCTATTCTCTTTGTTTTCTCTTGTGGTCGTGCATGAGGGGGTCTCGGCTCTCCATGATTGTGCCCTTTCATACAGATTTTCTTTTTAGTCGCTTCTCTATTTAGAACACAGTTGTATTGTTGAATATTGGCTACTGATCATCTCAATTGTGTCAGTCGGTTTTAGGGCTTAGCTCTTGTGGGATCGAGTTGTTCTTTGTAAGGGCATCATGGCTGATGGACATAGTCGATAATCGAGTACCAGGAACAAGTCCATCAAGTAAAAACGAGACCTTTAAGACATCGAGATTGAAGACTTGATAAGGCAATTTAAGGAGTTAACCCATCGCTTGGCGAAAAACCCATCCCTGACACACGATAATGACAATAGTGAGTAAAAAGCTACTTTCGAGAACCTGTTCTATACACACGCTCCACGCTTAGAACCTCATGTTCAGGAGAGCAAATCATGGATTTTGGCATTAAAGTCGATTTACCTGAGTTTGCTAGAGGATTATAGGTAGAAGAATTTTTTAAATGGATAGATACTACAGATTGCATCTTCAAATGCAAGGATGTTCTCGATGATAAGAAGGTCAAGCTCATGACTATGAAGCTCAAGCAATGTGCATCCACCTAGGGGGAGCCAAAAAAAAAGGCTTTGGAAAGACAAGATAAAATGGAAGATCACCGAATGTGAGAAGATGAAGAAAATGTTGAGGGGGCAATTCTTACCCTTCAACTACACCCAAATGATGTATCAATACCTTCACACCTTTCAACAAGTGGGACAATCTGTTGATGACTATATAGATGAGTTTGAACAAGTAGTTGCATAGAATAATTGGTCTGAGACCGAAGCGCAACTGGCTGCTTGATACATAGTAGGATAGTACCAAACAATCCAAGATGTCCTAAGCCTACATACTCTATGGAATGTTTCAAAATCCTATCAATGTGTTACGATTATGGAAAACATGAGTCTAGCAGCAGGACTGACACAACCACGAGAGCATATTGGGCCTCCGTATGAGCTAATTCATGATGGGGGGGGGGGATGATTTGATAAGTTTTTTTTTTTTGTATGAGTTGTTTTAGTAAGGTTAACGTGGGTAGGAATGTTATCTGATAGGGAAGAAGGGATTATTTTTTCTTGGTAGGGAAATATTTTTAGAAGATAAGTGGCAGTATAACAGGAAACAACATCCCATTGTAATGGATTGTTTTTTTTCTTTTTTTGGAGAAATGAAATAATTGCAACTTAGGGAGAGAAAGAGAGCCATTTCTCTTTGTTTTCTCTTGTGGTTGTGCATGACGGGTCTTGGCTCTTCGTGATTGTGCCTTTTCTTGCAGATTTTCTTTTTAGTCGATTCTCTCTTTAGAACATAGTTGTATTGTTGAATATTGGCTACTAGTCATCTCAGTTGTATCAGTTGATATTAGAGCTTAGCTCTTGTAGGATCGTATTGTTCTTCGTAAGGGCATCATGGCTGAAGGACATAGTCGATAATCGATTACTAGGAACAAGCCCATCCAGTAAGAACGAGACCTTCAAGACATCGAGATTGAAGACTTGATAAAGCAATTTGAGGAGTTAACCCAGCGCTTGGCGAAAAACCCATCCCTGACACATAATAATAACAATAGCGAGTCGAAAGTTGCTTTCAAGAATTTGTTCCATACACATGCTCCACACCTTTCAACAAGCAGGACAATCTGTTGATGACTATATAAACGAGATAACTTGTCCGAGACCGAAGCGCAACTGGCTGCTTGATACATAGCAGGACAGTACCAAACAATCCAAGATGTCCTGAGCCTACATACTCTGTGGAATGTTTCAAAATCCTATCGATGTGTTACGATTATGGAAAAACAACAGTCTAAGGGTAGGACTGGCTGTAGAAACCCCTCTCGAAATTCTAGCTAAGGGAACTCTTAAAAACCTTGATTTTGATCCTAAAGGACCACACAAATCCTAGTATACCTTAGGCAACCTAGACCCAATATAATTATCCTAAAATTATTCTAACTTGAAGTAGAGCCTGAGATCTTTCCAACAGTCCAAGAATCACCTGAATCAGACCTACAGATAAAAATATATAACAAATGATAATTTGGTCCCTGCGGGCTGATGATGCAGTCAATACATTTGATGATGCAGTAAACACATTTTTTTTAATTAGATAAGGCTAAAACTTCAAGATAAATTTAAAATGACATCAAAAAAAATTAGGAAAAATCACCAGTGGAGTTCTATAAATACCCCCTTCATAACCCAAAAGAAAAGACCATAAACCATAAAGAAATCCCTAAGAAATTCCCGAAATTAGAAAAATATCCCAAAAATACCAAAAATAGGAAAAACCCTCAAAAAATTCCTAAAAATTTAGGGAAAATCTCAAAAAATTAGAGAAAATATCAGAAGTCATATTCAACCTATGGAGATCCCAAAAACTTTAGAAAACTAAAGAAATTCTCATCTAATCTCAAGAAAAGTCTAGGTAGACCCTACCTAAAATTATAAGCTTTTCCCCTTGCCTTAGGAACCCTAGGTCTAGGTCAAAAGAACATTAAATCTACCAATTCCAGCAAAAAAATGCATCCAAAAAAATGGATGGTGGTGTAAATCAAAAGAGCGGCCTAATCCAAGCTCGAAACTCTGAGTTTCGGGTCCCTAGAGATAAGTATATCTTTCTTTGCTTATTTAGTTTGTTTTTCGTCATTCAATTATCTAATTTGTTTTATTTTTTCTTAAAAGTAATTCATCCTTATATTTAATTAAATTTAGAAGCGTTTTTAGGTCAGGATTTGGAGCTGGCGCTACCAGTGGACTCAGAAAAAAATCGGATCTGTATAGATTTGGGATTTTTCTGAGCCCATAATTCAAGCGACCTCACTTTCTCTACCTTTTAAAAGATAATACAATTTTTGTTAAGATTTGAGCAGATCTCATCATAGAGATCGGCGCAGATCTTAGCATAAATAGTTTGGCACCCACCGTGGGGCACCTTGAGCTTTAGATCCGTATTTTAGAATTAAAAAGATTTTTCATTTTTGTCTCATATTTGTTTTTTCAGAAAAAATAAGAATAAAAGTAAACAAATAAAAAAAAGAAAAACAAGGTAGATTTGAAAAGATTTATTTTTTATTAGATTCGATCTTTTCTTTCAAGATCTTATTTTTTCTCTCTCCATAAGAAATTTAGGATGTTTTTTCTCTTAATCTTTATGATCTTTTGGATCTTTTAGATCATATTATTTTAGATTCATCTTTTAGATCAATTATTGTTATTATTATTATTATTATTGTTATTATTATTATTATTATTATTATTATTATTATTATTATTATTATTATTATTATTATTATTATTATTATTATTATTATTATTATTATTATTATTATTATTATTATTATTATTATTATTATTATTATTATTTAGATCTTCTTTTATCCATTTTGATCATCTTTATCTTTAGATCATCTTTATCAGCTAGAACATCCTTAGATTCATCTTTATATCATCTATATCATCTATATCATCTTTATTATATTTTTCATATCCTCTTTTATTCTTTCATATCCTCTTTTAGATCATATTTTATCTCCTTTAGATCATACTTATCTTCTTTATGTGTATCTTTATTATTTTTTAGAATACATCTTTTAAAAACATCTTTATCTCTTTCCAAAAAAAAAGAACAATATTTATCTCTTTTGATAAAATAATTTTTAAATAAAAAAAAAGAAAGAAATAAAAAAAAGGTAGATCTAGGCCTTCTCTACTTTATCTATTTAGATTAAAAATAATCTCATTTTTTTTTTCATCTTATCTTTTGTTTTTAAGCCTTATCTGCATAGCTTATAATTTTCTTGACATTATATTCTTTTTTTTTTTGAAAAAAAAAAATCTTTTTCTTTTAGACGCATCTTTGTCTTGTTTTTTTTTTTAGATAGTTAAAAAAAAAAGATTTTTGATGCATAATTTTCTAGTCATGTTTGTAGTTCGTGATGACTCATATACTTAGTCTACTGCCCATACTAGACCCAAAGAGCTAAGCAACGTGATCAATCTTTAACGGCACTGACCGACCCCCATTACATTTACTGATGATGATATACCTCCGGGGTTAGATCTTTTTCACACCCATCCACTTTATATCACTGTTTTCATAAGCGGTTATGAATAAAAAAGGTGATGGTTGACAATGGGGCATATCTGAACATTTGTCCCTTGAAAAATATTCTAAGAGTAGGACTATCAAAAATAGACCTTGAGGTCTCAAACAGCTCAATTGCAACCTATGATGGGGCTCAAAGAGAAACTTTAGAGATCATTCCTCTCACCCTTAAGATTGGGCCGGTGGTCCAAATACTGAGGTTTTATGACTTTGACATTGAACCTTCTTTCAATCTACTCATTGGTAAGCCATGGCTACATGAAAATCTTGTTGTGGCATCCACTTTGCACCAATGCCTGAAGTTCCCAACTACTGGTGGAGTGGCTCGCGTACGTTCAAATGCGGTCAAAACAGAAAAAAAGAAACTCTCTGAAAATTTGAAAATCCAAGAGCTCCGACTTCTAACAAGTAAGGAAAATTGTGCTATGATCCATGAAATGCAGGAAGTGTCTGAGAAATTGAAAATTTGTTATAGTCATTATGATTTCGATTCGTGCACAACATGGAATATGTTATTGGCTCAAGGGTACTGCCCTGACTTTGGCCTTGGAAAAAATGCGCAAGGTGTTGCTAAGGCAATTGCTCATTCCCCTCATTATAAAGTAGACATCGATGATTGAAGAGGATTGGGTTGCACACTTTCTAAACTTCAATGTAAACTCAAATATTCTCAACATCCAAGTTTTATTCTTGGAGGAATTCAAGGTCTTGACCACCAAAAGACCAAATTTCTTCCAAAACCGAATATCATAATTGAAATTCCTCTAGAAGAAGAGCTATTAGAACGACAACTTTCCCGGCTTACACTTGGAGCGCATATTGTGGCTACCACCTCCTCGGCTCCCAAGCAAACTAGGGCAATTACTAAAAAGTGGAGCATTACTCCCATATCTATTGAATCCATCAAGGGGATACAACAACATTTTCAAGTCCCTGTGCCAAGAAAAGGGGTTGGCACAGGATGCCTAAACAAGCATCCTGTGCGAAGCTTCTCTGACACCATTACCTTTCTGATTGTAGAAAATGCAGTCAAGACCTTTGACAGATCCAATGAAAACTTAAACGAAGTCAAAAAAGAAAATGAAAATGAAACAAATGAAGACACACCTGCTTATGAAAATTTCGAGGCAGATGAAGAACCTCCCACTGAGGAACTCATGTTCCAAGCTGAGCAGTTTAAGACAAGATTCGATGATAGTCCTACTGCTATTGTCGATGAGACCTTAGACATTAATTTAGGAACTGAGAAAGATCTGAAGATCACAAGAATTGGAAGCTTTATGTCACCAGAAGAACGAGGCAATATAATCTCCCTCTTAAAATAATACATTGACATATTTACCTGGTCCTATGAAGATGTGCTTGACTTAAATCCCGAATTGGTACGACACCATCTTGTACTCCATGAAGGACCAAGAGCCATTAAATAGAAACTACGTCGACAAGAGCCTCACTTGGAGTTAAAGATAAAAGAAGAGAATGACAAACTTTTAAAGGCAAAGTTCATCTTACCTGTGGACTATTCGGATGGGTTAGCCAATATCGTAGTAGTACCTAAGAAAGATGGGAGAATCAGAGTTTGTATTGACTATAGGGGCCTGAACAAAGCATATCCTAAGGATGACTTTCCTCTTCCAAATATAGATTCCCTAGTGGACAACACTGCTGGACATGAAATGCTATCCTTCATGGATGGTTTCTCTAGCTACAATCAAATCCTCATGGCGAAAGAAGACCAAAAAAATACTTCCTTTATCACGTAATGGGGGACATACTACAATATAGTCATGCCTTTCGATCTTAAAAATGCTGGGGCAACTTACCAAAGGGTCATGACTATTATATTTCATGACTTGATGAATGATATATGGAAGACTATGTGAACGACATCCTCGTCAAATCCAAAACTCAGGATGCCCATCTTCCCAATTTGAAAAGAGTATTTGACTGACTTTGAAAGCATCAATTAAAGCTGAATCCTCAGAAATGCACATCCGGTGTTGAGTCTGGCAAGCTACTTGGCTTCATTGTGAGCCAAAGAGGAATAGAAGTGGACCCAATGAAAATTAAAGCTATATCAGAAATGCCACCTCCAAAGAATATTCAAGAAATTCGTGGGTTGCAAGGTAGAATACAGGCTATCCAGAGATTTATATCCCAATGAGCTGAGAAATGCAGTCCATTCAATTGTCTGTTAAAGAAGGACACCCCGTTTATCTGGGATGAAACATGTCAAAAGGCCTTCGACCGTATAAGGGAGTACCTTTCTAACCCATGGATCTTGAGTCCACCTGATTCCAACAAACCTCGATTCCTTTACCTTGCTATGACAGATAAGACAATGGGGGCGATGTTAGGGCAATATAATGACCAAGGAAAATAGAAGACCATCTACTACATCAGTAAGACAATGGTCGACTATGAAATACAATACTCGGATGTGGGAAAACACTATCTAACCTTATTGTGGGGAACTCAAAAGTTGAGGCATTATGTATTGTCTCATACCATCAAGTTGATATCCAAGATGGATCAACTCAAGTACCTGCTAGAAAGACATGTTCTAAATGGACGATTAGTTAAATGGAGAATGCTCCTAAGTGAATTTGACATCGAATATGTTACTAAAAAATCAGTCAAGGTGCAAGCAATTTCTTATCATTTAGCTGAACATGTCTTACTTGACTGCGTCCCCATCAAATGGATCTCCCTGATGAGGAGCTCTTTGTTATTGAGGATCCCACTTAGGAGTTATATGTTGAGGGGGCTAGGAATTAATATGGCACTAGTGTTAGAGTCATCCTATATTCTCTAGAGAAAATAATGTTTCCAACCGCTATAAGGCTCAATTTTCCCTACACAAGCAACGTTGCAGAATATGAAGCCTTAATAACCGGTCTCAAGAATGCCCGTGAACTCCAAATTGAACAATTATGGGTCATGGGTGATTCTTGGCTTGTAATAAATTAAATTAATGGAGAATGGAGTGTTAGAGATAAAAATCTTCAGATCTACTTGGACTCAGTTGTAAAGTTGTCAAAATGCTTCAAAAAGTAACCTTTCAACATGTGACTCGGGAAAACAACCGGTTCGCCAATACCTTGGCCCCTCTCGCATCAATGGTGGACATTCGTCCCTAAATGAGTGTCCAACCATTCTACATTAGACACAAGAGTGATCATTCTCCTCCCAAGATGGAGTCGAAAGAAAAAGATCAAGAATCAGAGAGTGATGAAGAAGTGTTCACCCTTGAGGCCAACCAGATAGTTCAAGCTAAGCCCTGGTATCATGATGTATCAGTCTTACTCAAAGATGAAACGTATCCCGAAGGATCCTCAAAGAGAGATAGGGACGCCTTAAGAAGATTCTCAATCAACTTCTTGATCAAAGACAACATCCTATACAAGAAGTCCTTTGAAGGAATCCTCCTAAGGTGTATTGACCAACCAAAGGTCGACACGGTGCTCAAAGAACTACACAACGAAGGAAGATACGCAGAGGTAGCACTCTTGGCTCAGAAAGTTAGAAGACAAGGATATTACTGGACTACTATGGCTGAAGACTGTTGGAAATATTTGAAGAGAACGTCCTAAATGTCAAGTTTATGGAGATCTCATACATGTTCCTGCCATGCCACTCAATCCAACACCTCTGCAAGAGTTAAAAAAAAACAAACCCCTAGAAATTCTAAGGGGACCACCTGGTCCACTTTCACATGATTTTCTAAATAGCCCGCCTATATGGGATGAAGAACCAGACATGAAAGATAAAATCATATTATTTCCTGAAGAGAAATGATCCAAAGGAAATGATAGGGGCAGGGGCATAATTCCACTACTTGGGGCACCCTACATTCAAAAAGAAGAAGAACATCCAACAGAAGCAGACCTATCCACCAGTTTGATAAGCGGTCTCATCCAAGATACTTGATTGGCTCATCAAATGGAGAGGCAACCCTGTCAAACCACTTGATAAGGGTACCCTCACTTGATGTTGAAAATAAAGCAAGGTCAACCAGTGAGGCCCACACCTTATCTAATGACTCCCAAAATGCCTTGAGGCGATATACTCCTCAAGAGCGACATGAAGTTGCAGTTGAAAAGGATTACCGAAAAGGCATGGGGTGATCACATGCTCCAGCCAAGCGGAGCATCCATGCTCTACTTAGGCATTCTACTCTGTAGTATTGACAACCTAAGGAGTTGAAAAAAAAAAAAAAAAACAAAAGGGAACAAAATGAGCTTAGCCAACCCAACAAAAGATTGAAGGATTAGGAACCACAGAGTGACTCCAAGTCTGAAAATCAAAGCTCGAGTGAAGCAGTACAAGGAGGAAATATTCTATAAAGATTGGACAACCTTTGTCAAAGAAGTATCAGATACCAACTAGGAGCACGGAAAAACTAAGGATAACTAAGACTAGGACCTCCCTGCCACTTGGAAGAAGGGAGGATGATTGAGTTCTTATCTGTTTTTTTTTTAGGAAGGAAACAAAATGCCACCAACTCTTGTCCTTGTCCTCTGTTTCCATCTTGGTCAAAAGAAAAAAAAAAAAAAATCTGCTGAGATGAAAAGCGAAAAGAATCTCGAGCGTTCGAAAAAAATGCCACTGAGCTGAACACCCGAAAGGGATCCTAGCGGGAGAGAAAAATAAAAAAATCTTCGGGCTAAAAATCTGAAAGGAACCCGAGCATTGGAAAAAAGACTCTCAGGGCGATAGAAAAATAGAACTGCTTTATCTTTTCGTCTCTTTTAAAAAATCTCCAAAAATTCTTCTCTTTTGACGTCAGAAAGCAAGGAAGGCATTAGTCCAAGTAAAACTTGAAGAGGCTTGACTATTACTACTTCAAAAGAATGGTAGTGGAGGAACAAAATTGGAAGTCCAAGGATATTTTGAGCACTCTGAGGTACATCTCATATCATCCAAGACACCGGTTTGCTCGGAAAAACAAGAAAAAGTATTCATTGAATTATGGCATAAGAGCCAAGATTGGAAGATGAGGAAGTACTTAGTGATTCCTCGTCGTGAAAGTCCCAAGTAGAAGCTCGACAAGCTCATAAAATAAAATAAAAATAAAAAAATGAAGAAGAAGATAGAGTTCCATGGTAGCATGAGCCTAAACTTCTTACAAAAACTTGTTTTTCAAAATTTCTCATCTATCTTCAAAATTTCCCCTATGTGTTTCGTGAGTTTTCAAAAACCTTAATTTCTTTGGTTAAAACGTAGCCCAAAACTCTGTTTCTGTTTTAAAATTACATCTATCTTCAAAACTTTCTAAAATGTTTTTAAAAAAACGAAGGAGTTTCATGGAGGCTTGGATATGATGCGTCCGCCACCACCAAATCATGGATTGCAATGTTTGCAAACCCTTAGGAAAACATATATCAACCCATAGGTTCCCATACCAAAAACCCTGAACTTATGGACCCCACGAATCAGAATCGAAGGTGAACAAGAAGTTCAATTAACCAAAAATTCATCATCCCATCATTTCTTCTAAACCAAAGTCCCATTCGATTGGAGAATCAGACCCCAAGAAAAAGGTCTAAAGTCGAAGATGACTACACTGGCAGCTTCCCAGGTAGCATTGGAGTGACTACAACAAGGAGTGTCACCTACTCAACGATAGTACGGTTCCTGTTGACTGCCACTTCGGATCCCGATTGTCGGAGACCACTCAACCGCACTGACTCAAAGATAGCAGTGTTAGTTTGATGTCTTACAGATCAAAAGCATCCATCGACATACCGCCTACCCAAAGACAACTGGTCCTTCAAAAGAATGATCCCTCGAAAAAGGTTCTCCTTCCCATCGTGTCTCAGGTGTCTACTTCTTTACCATTCACCTAGTGCCTCAGGTGAATACTAAAGAGGGGCAACTGT
Organism: Amborella trichopoda; assembly: GCF_054954075.1. Lineage (NCBI taxonomy): Eukaryota > Viridiplantae > Streptophyta > Magnoliopsida > Amborellales > Amborellaceae > Amborella > Amborella trichopoda. The sequence goes on from NC_142343.1 coordinate 34,289,811, forward strand.
AGATACCCCTCTTGAAATTCTGACTAAGGGAACTCTTAAAAACCTCGATTCTGATCCTAAAGGACCACACAAACCCTAGTATACCTTAGGCAACCTAGACCCAATATAATTATCCCAAAACTTCTCAAAACTATTCCAACTTGAATTAGAGCCCGAGATCTTTTCAACAGTCCAAGAATCGCCTGAATCGGACCTACAGATAAAAAGATATAACAAATGATGCAATCAACACATCTGATGATGCCGTAAACGTGTTTTCTTTAATTAGATAAGGCTAAAACTTCAAGATAAATCTAAAAAAATCCAAAAAAATCCAAAAAAACTCCAAAAAAATTAGAAAAAATTACCAATGGAGTTATATAAATACGCCCTTCATAACTCAAAATAAAAAGACCAGAAACCACAAAGAAATCTCTTAGAAATTCTTGAAATTAGAAAAATAGCCCAAAAATACCAAAAATAGGAAAAATACTTAGAAAATTCCTAAATAATTAGGAAAATTCCCAAAAAATTAGAAAAATCTCAGAAGTAATATTCAACCTATGGAGATCTCAAAAACATTAGAAAACTAAGAAAATTCTCCTCCAATCCCAAGAAAAGCCAAAGAAGACCCTACCTAAAATTCTCAGCTTTTCTCCTTGCCTTAAGAACCTTAGATCTAGGTCAAAAGAACCTTAGATCTACCAATTCCAGCTAACAAAAGTATTCAAAAAAAGAGATGGTGGCGTAAATCGGAAGAACGGCCTGATCTAAGCTCGAAACTCCAAGTTTCGGGTCCCTAGATGTAAGTATATCTTTCTTTGCTTAATTTAGTTTGTTTTTCATCATTTAATTGTCTGCTTTATTGTATTTATTATGGAAACTAATTTATATTTACATTTAATTAAATTTAGAAGCATTTTTAGGTCAAAATATGGATTTGGGCTGGCGCTGCCAATGGACTCAGAAAAATATTGGATCTGTATAGATCTTGAATTTTTCTGAGCCCGTAATTCAAGTGACCCCACTTTCTCTAGCTTTTAAAAAATAATACAGTTTTTTCTAATATTTGAGCAGATCTCATCATAGAGATTGGCGCAGATCTGAGTGTAAACACTGACACAGCCATGAGAGCATATTCAAGCCTCCATATGAGCCAAGTCATGACATATTCAGGCCTCCGTAAGGCCTGAAGATGTACCTTTTAGAGGCAGCAAGGATACTGTTGCAACATCTATTAATCACCCAAATACTACTAGAGATAGCAGCTGAACTCTCCATTATTTCAAATGCGGGGAGACAAGTCATAAGGGTGGAGATTGTAGGAAGCCCACTAACCTTCATGATAAAGGCAAATAACTCATGATTGAGAAAGAGAATCTAGAGGTTGCTGATGGGCATAATTGTGATCCAATTTATACTGAGAAACCAGATGAGGTTGATGTTATCTATGAAGATGTTGAGGAATCCCTGGTTATTCGAAATAGCCCATTGAAGCCAAAGCAAATGTTTACCTCCTTAAATTCAAATTTTTGTCTCTTTAGATTTATCCTCTCATGCTTCCTGATTATCCCACAGCCCAATTAATCCAAGAATCCTTATCTAATATTTGAAAGTTTCAAGAGATAGACATGACCCATTAAAGTCTCACTATGGTCAAATGAGATCCACCCTTTTAATTGCTTAAGCTTTATTAAATGGGTTTAGTCCTTTGCTAAGATGATCTTTAAACAATCTTGAGCTTGTCCACAAGAATATTAAAATCAAAATGAAATCATCGACCACTTTGCCATGCTCAGTTGAATTGAACGGCCAACGATTGTGGTGAATCTAAAAAAAAATAGGTTTCAAATAAGTGTTGGAGTTGTTCATGACATATTCTATAAGTCATAAATTGACCTCATGGTCCCTAGCTCAGGAAGCCATGATAAGGATCTTCAAATGAGCCAGAATCTTGGCAATGCCCTCAGGTAGGATTAAATTTTTCCGTATGTCAAAAAGCAACTATTTCGTCTCTATTTATCTTATTGCAAATCCTACAGTATCAAAATCAAGGGCCATGTCAGGTTCCCCACAAGAACTATAGTACCATGACTGGCACACTCGCAATGAACTTCACAAGATGAACTAAATGACTTCCAAATGAATCCAATATTGGTGGAAAGCCTGAAAATGATGTTAAAAGATCTTCCTCAGAAGACCATCAAGTTTTGGTGAGCATATGAGGGTGAATTCAAGTTCACCGCGAGCCATAGATGCCATAAAATGGCTTTTGTGGTCAACTTGACATTTTGCATCAATTGATGTTTAAATGAGCGCAAGTTTGGTTTGAAGCTTGGAAGAGATGTTCTCGAATGACTCCCCAAAACACAGCAATTTTTGAAGTCTTGGAGGATATGCTCTAGAATGACTCCCCATAATGTTCGAAGTCACCCTTTGCGTGGCGAAAATAGGTGCAGTTGTCATACGGATGCATTCATAGCTGTAGAGGTAAGGTGCACCTTCAAATTTTATCACAGGATATAATTTTGATGTAAAATATTCTTAGGATTGTCTCAAAATTTATTTTTATATCTAATTACAAAATTCTAAATTTCAAAAATGGCTAAAATCAAGTAGATCTATAAACATATAAAAATCTTGAAAATGGACGGTGTAGATAATATATTGTAAATTACATTATTTCTGAGACTTAAAATCTTTTTATTTTTCATGTTCATACATCTCAATGTCGAGATGATCAATCAAAGGGTTTTTCAATATTAAAACTAACTTTTTGATGGATTTTTGAGGTGCATCCGTAGTTCTACATTATAAGGTTGCATCCTTATATAAACCTTTTCCAAATATTTTAGAGGCTTCAACAAACTATAAGGAAGTTTTTTAAAGGATTTGCAAAGTTCTAATGGCTCTAGATCGACTTGAGGATGTAGCTCAGATGTAGAGCGCTCGCTTAGCATGGGAGAGGTACGGGAATCGATGCCCCGCATCTCCAGTTGGGTTTTAGATCCTCAACTCCGGTTGGAAAATAGGAAAATGATGGAAGATAGGAAACCTTTCCTATTTCCTTGGCTTTTTAGATCACAACTCCGGTCATAGTGATGGAAACTTTCCTATTTCCTTGAAATTTTAACTTGGAATTTCAGGGAGTATTGGGATGGAACATAGGAAACTTTCCTATTTCCTTGAGTTTAGAAGATATTGGCTTGGAAATATTTGAAGAAAGTAAGAAGGTTCCGAATTGAAGTGAAAATCAAAAAGTTCTCTAAAAGTTCAGAAATTCTAAAATGGAATTTAATATGGGTAAGAAGATCTATCATCCTCCTTATCCAACCCTCCAATTTGAATGGAGGGCTAAGATTGTCCCAATCATAATGTCCCGTCTCTACACTATTTTATTTTTAATTTTTTTCTGTAAACTATTTTGACCCCAAATTTTGCACATCCATTCATCTATTAAACTCGCACTAGAGAAATAGATATATATATATATATATATATATATATATATATATATATATATATATATATATATATATATATATATATATATATATATATATATATATGTATATATATATATTCAATAAAATAATATTACCAAAATACCTCTGAAAGTTTCAAGGGATCATTATATTTTATCAAAAAAGTATTTTTAATATTTTTTATAGATGCGCCCCAATGAGAAGATGGCACGTACCAAATTTCATATTCATACAATTTGTATAAAACAAACTAAAAATAAAATACTTTGAGACGTCGGATCTAAGATAAAACGGTGAGTAACTCTCTTAATCAAAATTGGATGGTAGGGGAGGATAGAACTTCTATTCTTTACAGAAATCATAGAAACCTTTCGCATTTAATATTTAGGGATTTTGAGATGTAAAGCACCAAGATAAAAACCCTTAGGTGTGGATTTTGATGAGCTAATGGATTTAGTTCATGGTAAGAACTAGAAACTTGATAACATGTTATTTTCAGCCCATAAATCATGAGATTTCATGTCTAATAAGGCAGGAGATCTTGTGGATGATCCCTAGGTATTATGCATCCCATGTTGATCGCATTGAGATATCTCCTTGAGTCAAATTTATATTTTTGGCTAAGACATGAGTCATATTGATTTCCAGAATATATGCCCTAGAATCAATCGGCTATTCATTGGCCTTTAATCTCTAGCACACTATGGGACGTTTGTAGGGGTGGTAATAGAACCAACCAAACCAAGGGCCCGACCGGTGTACCTGACTTAATGTCCCCAAAGTTTGGATCCGGATAGTATTCGGGTCTGGGTCTGGTCCAGCAAGACCCGATCCATGTAGTCATAGTGTATTTGATGGCAATCATGTGTTTTTAAGCGTGCACTAGGTGTTTGTTTACGCTCATATCTACACCAATCTTTGTGATGAGATCTGCTCAAAGCTTAGAAAAAACTGAGTTACTTTTTAAAAAGTTAGAGAAAGTGGGGTCGCTTGATTTTATAGGCTCAAGAAAGTCCTAGATCTATACATATCCGGTCTTTTTCTAAGTCCACTGGCAGTGCGAGCTCCAAATCCATATTTTGACAAAAAAACGTTTCTAAATTTAATTAAATCTAATGATGAAGTAATTTTCAGAAAAAATAAAATAAAACAGATAATTAAATAAAGAAAAACAAACTAAATTAAGCAAATAAATATATTCTTACCACTAGGAACCCGAAACCCGAAGTTTCGGGCTTGAATCACGCCGCTCTTCCAATTTGCGCTACAATCTCCTTTTTTAGATGTCTTTGCTTGCTAGAATTGATAAATCTAAGGTTATTTTACTTATATCTAGGGTTCCTAAAGCAGGGAAAAAACTTAGAATTTTAGTTAGAGTCTACCTAGGCTTTTTCTTGGGATTGGAGGAGAATTTCTTTAGTTTTTTAAGGATTTTGGGATCTTCAGAGGTTGAATATGAATTTTGGGATTTTTCTCTAATTTTTTGGATTTTTTGGGATTTTTCCTAAATTTTTAAGAATTTTCTAAAGGGCTTTTCCTATTTTTGGGTATTTTTGGGCTATTTTTCTAATTTCTGAAATTTCTACGGGATTTCTTTATGGTTTCTGGTCTCTTTCTTTTAGGTTATGAATAGGGTATTTATAGAACTTCATTGGTAATTTTAACTAATCTTTTTGGAGTTTTTTTTATTTGTTTAGATTTATCTTTAAGTTTTAGTCTTATCTAATTAAAGAAAATATGTTTACTACATCATAAAACGCATTAACTGCATCATAAATGCCACGTCTGTATCATCAGGCCATGTCTGGGCCTGTTGAGCCAGTTACAGCCCGGCCCGCCGCTCAACAGTGGGGTCTTATAGGGATTAAATTGTTATTTGTTATATCTTTTTATTCATAGGTCCGATTCAGGCGATTCTTTGACCGTTAGAAAGCTCTTAGGCTCTACTTCAAGTTGAGATATGATTTAGATAGTTTTGAGTTAATTAAATTGGGTCTAGGTTGCCTATGGTCAAATAGGATTTGTGTGGTCCTTTAAGACCATAATCGAGGTTTATAAGAGTTCCCTTAGCCAGAATTTCGAGGGGATGTCTACAATTGCCCCTCTTTGGCATTCACCTAGGTCACCAAGTGAATGGCAAAAAAGTAGACACCTGAGATATGGTGGGAAGGAAAATATTTTTCGAGAGATCATTCTTTTGAATGACTAGTATCATTTAGGTAGGCGGTATGTCGATGGATGCTTTTGATCCATAAGACATAGAACTGACACTACTATCTTTGAGTTACTACGGTTGAGTGGTCTCCAATAATCAGGATCCGAAGTGACAGTCAACAGGAGCCGTACTATCTTTGAGTCGGTGACACTCCTTGTTGTAGTCACTCCAATGCTATCTGGGAAGCTGCCAGTGTAGTCATCTTCGACTTTAGACCTTTTTTTTTTTAGGTCTGATTCTCCAATAGAACGAGACTTTGATTTAGAGGAAAAGATGGGATGATAAATTTTTGGCTAATTGAACTTCTTGTTCACCTTCGATTTTGATTCGTGGGGTCCACAGGTTGAGGTTTTTTGGTATGGGAACCTATGGGTTGGTATATGTTTTCCCAAGGGTTTGCAAGCATTGCAATCCAGGATTTGGTGGCGGCAGACGTATCATATCCAAGTCTCCATGAAACTCCTTCATTTTTTAAAAAACGTTTTAGAAAGTTTTGAAGATAGATTGAATTTTGAAACAGAAACAGAGTTTTGGGCTACGTTTAGCCTCTACTTGGTACTTTTAGGACGAGGAATCACTGAGTACTTCCTCATCTTCTAATCTTAGCTCTTATGTCACAATTCAATGAAGATTTTTTCTTGTTTTTTCGAGCAAACCGGTGTCTTGGATAATATGAGATGTGCCTCAGAGTGCTCCAAATATCTTTGGACTTCCAATTTTGTTCCTCCAATACCATTCTTTTGAAGTTCAGATAGTCGTTGGATTGATGCCTTCATTTGCTTTCTGACACCATTCAGACTTGAAAAGAGAAGAATTTCTGGAGATTTTTTAAAAGAGACAAAAAGATAAATAAGTTTTATTTTTCTATCGCTCCGGTCCCTTTTGGGTGTTCAGCCCGATAGCTGTTTTTCAAGGCTTGAAGTTCTTTTTGAATTTTAAGCCCTGCAGAAATTTTTTTTTTTTTTTCTCTATCGCTAGGGTCCGTTTCGGGTGTTTAGCTCAGTGGCATTTTTTCCAACGCTCGAGATTCTTTTCAATTTTCATCTCAACGGATTTTTTTTATTTTTTTATTTTCTTATTTTTTTTTATTTTTTGAAGAAGATGGAAACAGAGGAGGAGGAGAAGAGTTGGTGGCATTTTTTTTCTTCTTGTGGCACTTCGTCCTAAAAAAAACTAATAAGAACTCGATCATCCTTCCTTTTTCTAAGTGGCAGGGACGTCCCAGTCTTGGTTATCCTTAGATTTTCCTTGCCCCTAGTTGGTATCTGATACTTCTTTGACAAAGGTTATCAAATTCTTATAGAATCTTTCTGCCTTGGATTGCTTCCTTCTAGATTTGATCTTCAGACTCAGAGTGACTCTTAGCAGTTTAGTCCTTCAATCTCTTGTTGGGCGATTAAGCTCATTTTCTCCTTTTGTTTTTTTTTTTTTTTTTTTCAGGAGTAATATTTCTTGAGGTACATAGCATTGATAGGATCATTCAGTTCTTGTCCTTCAAGGTTCTTGACTTTGTAGGAATTGCCTGAATGGGTTTGGGTTATGACATATGGTCCTTCCCAACTAGGCTTGAACTTTCCTAATGGCTGAGGATTCAACATCGAATGGAAGATTTTCTTTAGAATTAGTTCCCCAACTCTAATTTATCGGAGTATTACCTTCTTTCGATATGCTCGCTCAATTCTGTGATAATTAGAATATCATTCTTTTAGCTGCTCGTAGTCATCTCTCATCCAGAGTTTCGAGAGTGGCTAGTCGGGCTTCAGCCTATTGCTTATAGTATGAATCTTTGTGAGCAAGTACCCTAAGAGAGGGTATTTCCACTTCGATTGGAAGTACTGCCTCCATGCCATAGACTAATGAGTAGGGAGTCATCCTTGAGGTTGTTTTCTCAGTGGTTCTATAAGCTCAGAGTGCAGCTTGTAACTTCTCATGCCAATCCTTGCCACCTTCGATGGTTCGATCGATGATCTTCAAGAGGGCTTTGTTGGTCGCTTCTGCTTGACCATTGCCTTGGGGGTAATAGGGCGAAGAGAACTTATGCTCGATTTCAAATCTTTTACACATCTTTGCTACCTTTTCACTTTTGAAGTTAGTCCCATTATCAGTGATGATCATTTCGAGGACTCCAAGATGTTATTTGTAATAAATCTGGTTACATGTTGTCCTTTTATTTTGGTGAATGAAGCAGCATCGGCCCACTTCGTGAAATATTCAGTAGCAGTGAGGATAAACCTGTGTCCATTAGAAGCTCTTGATGTTATCATTCCGATTATGTCCAAGGCCCACATGAAAAATGACCAAACAGAAGGTGTTGAATTGAGTGGCATGGAAGGAGCGTGTATGAGATCCCCATAAACTTGACACTTAGGACATCTCTTCACATATTTCCAACAGTCTTCGGCCATAGTAGTCCAGTAGTATCCTTGTCTTCTGACTTTTTGAGCTAGGAGTACTGCCCCTATGGGTCCTCCTTCGTTGTGCAATTCTTTGAGCACTGTATTGACTTCTGGTTGGTCAATACACCTTAGGAGGATTCCTTCAAAGGACTTCTTGTAGAGGATGCAACTTTGATCAAGAAGTTGAATGATAATCTTCTTAAGGCATCTATATCTCTCTTTGAAGCTCCTTCAGGATACGTTCCATCTTTGAGTAAGACTGATACATCATGATACCAGGGTTTAGCTTTAACTATCTGATTGTCCTCAAGGGTGAACACTTCTTCTCGCCTCTCTGATTCTTGATCTTGCTCTTTCGACTCCATCCTGGGAGGAGAAGGATCACTCTTGTGTCTAATGTAGAATGGTTGAACACTCTTTTAGGGAGGAATGTCCACCATTGATGCGAGAGTAGCCAAGGTATCGGCGAACCGGTTGTTTTCCCGAGTCACATGTTGAAAGGTAACTTTTTTGAAGTATTTTGACAACTTTACAACTGAGTCCTGGTAGAGCTGGAGCTTTTTTTCATTAACATTCCATTCTCCGTTAATTTGATTTATTACAAGCAAAGAATCACCCATGACCCGTAATTGTTCAATTTGGAGTTCACGGGTGTTCTCGAGATCAGCTATTAAGGCTTCATATTCTGCAACATTGCTTATGTAGGGAAAATTGAGCCTTCTAGCGGTTGGAAACATTATTTTCTTTGGAGAGCATAGGATGACTTCGACACCAGTGCTGTATTCATTGCTAGCTTCGTCAGAGTATAAGTCCCAAATTGGATCCTCAATGACAAAGAGGTCCTCATCAGGGAGATCTGTTTTGATGGGGACACAGTCAGGTAAGGCATGTTCTGCTAAATAATCGGCAATTGCTTGCCCCATGACTGATTTTTGAGTAACATATTCGATGTCAAATTCACTTAGGAGCATTCTCCACTTAGCTAATCGTCCATTTAAAACATGTCTTTCTAGCAGGTACTTGAGTAGATCCATCTTGGATATCAACTTGATGGTATGAGAAAGCACATAATGCCTCAACTTTTGAGTTGCCAACACTAAGGTTAGACAATGTTTTTTCACTTCCGAGTATCGTATTTCATAGTCAACCATTGTCTTACTGATGTAGTAGATGATCTTCTCTTTTCCGTGGTTATTATATTGCCCTAACATCGCCTCCATTGTCTTATCTGTTACAACAAGGTAAAGGAATAGAGATTTGTTGGGATCAGGTGGAATCAAGATATGTGGGTTAGAAAGGTACTACCTTATACGGTTCAAGGCTTTTGACATGTCTCATCCCAGATAAACGGGGTGTCCATCTTTAACAGACGATTGAATGGACCACATTTCTCAGCTAATTGAGATATAAATCTCTGCATAACCTGTATTCTACCTTGTAACCTAAGAATTTCGTGAATATTCTTTGGAGGTGGCATGTATGAGATAGCCTTAACTTTCATTTGATCCACTTCTATTCCTCTTTGGCTCACAATGAAGCTAAGCAGCTTGCCAGACTCAACACCGAAGGTGCACTTCTGAAGATTCAACTTTAATTGATGCTCTCGAAGTCAGCCAAATACTCTTTTCAAATTGGGAAGATGGGCATCCCAACTTTTGGTTATGACGAGGATGTCATCCACATAGTCTTGCATAATGTCATGCATCAAGTCATGAAATATAGCAGTCATGACCCTTTGGTAGGTTTCCTCAGCATTTTTATGACCGAAAGGCATGACTCTATAGCAATATGTCCCCCATTGTGTGATGAAGGAAGTCTTTTTATGGTCTTCTTTCACCATGAGGATCTTATTGTAGCCAGAGAAACCGTCCATGAAGGATAGCATTTGGTGTCTAGCAGTGTTGTCAACTAGGGCATCTATATTTGGAAGAGGAAAGTCATCCTTAGGACATGCTTTGTTCAGGTCCATATAGTTGATACAAACTCTGATTCTCCCATCTTTCTTAGGTACTACTACGATATTGGCTAAACAATCCAGATAGTCCACAGGTAAGATGAACTTTGCCTTTAAAAGTTTGTCAATCTCTTCTTTTATCTTCAACTCCAAGTGACGCTTTTGTCAACATAGTTTCTGTTTGATGGCTCTTGCCCCTTCATGAAGTACAAGATGGTGTCGTGCCAATTCGGGATTTCAGCCAGGCATATCTTCACATGGCCAGGCAAATATGTGAATGAATTCTTTTAAGAGGGAGATCATCTTATCTTGTTCCCTGGTGACAGAGCTTCCAATTCTAGTGATCTTCGGATCTTTCTCAGTTCCTAGATTAATGTCTAAGGTCTCCTCAACAATAGCAGTAGGACTACTGTTGAATCTTGTCTTAAACTGCTTAGCTTGGAACATGAGTTCCTCAGTAGGAGGTTCTTCATCTGCCTTGAAATTTTTATCGACAGGTGAATCCTCATTTTTTTCATTGACTTCGTTTAAGTTTTCACTTGGTTTGTCAAGAATCTTGACTGCATTTTCTACAATCGAAAAGGTAATGGTGTTAGAGAGGCTTCATGCAGAATGCCTATTTTTTGGCATAAGGACTTGAAAGTATCGTTATATCCCCTTGATAGATTCAATAGATAAGGGAGTAATGCTCCAATTTTCAGTAATTGCCCTAGTTTGCTTGGGAGCATAGGAGGTGATAGCCACAATATGGGCTCTAAGTGTAAGATGGGAAAGTTGTTGTTCTAACAACTCTTCTTCTAGAGGAATTTCAATTATGATCTTCGGTTTAGAAGAGATTCGGTCTTTCGGTGGTCAAGACCTTGAATTCCTCCAAGAATAAAACCTGATTGTCAAGAAGATTTGAGTTTGCATTGAAGCTTAGAAAGTGTGCAACCCAACCCTCTTCGTTTGTTAGTGTCCACTTTAGCATGAAGGGGCTGAGTAATTGCCATAGCAACACCTTGCCCATTTTTTCCAAGGCCAGAATCGGGGCAGTACCCCTGAGCTAATAGCATATTTCATACCATGCATGAACCAAAAACGTGATGACTACAACAAATTTTCAATTTCTCAAATGCTTCATGCGTTTCATGGATCATGATTATGTTAGAAGTGGGATCTCTTGGATTTTCAAATTTTCATAGAGTTTCTCTTTCTCTGCTTTGAATGCATTTAAACGTATGCAAATCACTCCTCCAGTAATTGGGAACTTCAGGCATTGATGCAAAGTGGAGGCCACAATAAGATTTTCATGTAGCCAAGGCCTGCCAATGAGTAGATTGAATGAAGGTTCAATGTCAAGGGCATAAAACCTCACTATTTGGACCACCGGCCCAATCTTAAGAGTGAGGGGCATGATCCTTAAGGTTTCTCTTTGAGCCCCATCATAGGCTGCAATTGAGATGTTTGAGACCTCAAGGTCTGTTGTGATAACCCTACTCTTGAAATAGTTTTCAAGAGACAGATGTTCAGAGATGCCCCATTGTCAACCATCACTCTCCTGATTTCATAACTGCTCATGAAAACAGTGATATAAAGTGGATGGGTATGAAAAAGAGCGAATTTCGGAGGTATGTCATCATCAGTAAATGTAATGGGGGTCGGTGCCGTTAAAAGATTGATCATGTTGCTTAGCTCTTCGGGTCTAGTATGGGTAGGGACATGAGTCCTTCCATGTACTTCATCAATTTGGGCCCAACGAATGTGCGAGTTCTTCATTAGATCCATGATAGAAATGGATGCTGAAATTTTACTGAGATGAGCTGGCAAGTTGTACTGTGTGATGGGCTCAGCAATGTCTGTTTCTTGTTCCTTTGTTTTTCATTGGGCATGCTGGGATTTTGATCAACTTTGGGAAGATTCCCAAGCCATTCTTCTAGAGTGTCGGCCATCAATCGAGGTGGGTTGAAATCACGTCCTCTCCTCGTGAGGTGGTCAACCTCTTGAGGGTTTTAATTGGCCACGACGATGACACCTGGTCTAGATTCTTTTGGATTTTCAGCTTTCTCATCTTGGGAGGGACTGTAGTCCTGATTAATTGAAATAATGTTTATTCATGGATCTCTGTTGACTACGGCTTCTTTACTTTTGAAGATGGCATGATCCCAAGGGGAAACTGACATATTTTCTTGGGTATCCTTATGGTTTTGCACTTTAAGGTCACCCCTGAGTAGCTTATCTTCAATCACTGTAATGACAACTGAACTGACCTCCTCGGGAGATTCTATTTCAACTTTCTTGCCATTATTCGTGAGTAGATTGGCAAATATTCCCATCTTTTGATTAGAGGCCTCCATCGGCATATCGGTGGGAGTGTAGTTGATATCACCCTTATCTAGGAGTTCCCGGATGATGCGCCTTAAGTTATAATAGTCTTGAGTGCTATGGGTGTGATTTCTATGGTATCCACACCATCTGGATTTATCTTTAACCTCATACTTTGGTTGAACAGGGTCTGGAAAGGGCCTCCTGTATCCAATGTTTGTGTTATTACTGGAGTTGAAGTTATTAGTCCTACCGGTGCCCCTGGGCGGATCATTTATCTTTTGAGCTTGGGGTGGAATTGGTGCAACGACAATCTAGCCTACCTGGGCAATAATATTATTCTTTTTGGGATTGTTGTTATAATTGCCCATTGTTTTAGTCTATGATGGTACGGCCACTGTTGAGTTCTCAAACTTTGCACCGAAAGCGGTGACCTTTGACCTTTCATAGAAAGCAACTTGATCTATCATCTGTTGAAATGAGAAAGGTCGCAACCCATGACTGAAGAAATTCATGTACTCTGGTAGGGAATTCTCTAAGCACATGCTCATCTGAGAGGTCTCGGGAACTGCGCAATCAATGACCTTTGATGGAGGTTCCCGGAATCGATTGACAAAGTCAGGGAACGACTTGACAATGTTTTGTTTGGTCGCAACCAACTCCCCGAGGGTCATAGGTTGTTGCTTGGTCCTTTGATATTGTTCAACGAATCGTCAAAACAATTCGTCAGAAGTCTGCTCAGGGTACCTGGATATTATTTCTCGGAACCATGTTAGAGGTGGTCCGGAGAGAGTGTATTGAAACATGGCCTGGCATGATTTGTCTTCTAATGCTGGAATAGTCAATAAGTAAGCGGTGATGTGATTATCAGGGTCACCCTTCCTGCTGAACTTATTTTCAAACCTTAGAAACACGAAACCCGGAGGAAGGGGTTCAACATCCCTGAGAACATCCTTGACATAAGATCATGGAGGGAGTATATTTAGAACTCTTATCTTAGCCATGGTCTCTTTAAACGTGGTTAATTCGCCTTTCAGCTGAGCGAGCTCAATCGACTCAGGAGTTGGCTGGTTGCCCGAGGCTGATGGCATAATTTGTGGTGCAACAGATGTTGCTGATATGGGCTGCACTAGACCAGACATAGGCAGGGCCTACGAGATGGTTGGAGGATGGTATGGGTAAGCTTGAGCTTGGATTGGAGGAGCCGGAGGCTGATAAGCCGGTGTCGAGGCTTAAAAATTGACAGTTGAGGCCTGGTGCATAAGATATCCCAGGTACAGGTGACTAGAGGCTGGGATTACAATCGGAGGGTATGGAGTCGACTGGTATGGCGGACTTGGGGGATACTGAGTTGGAATAGAAGCCGAATAGGGTGCCTGTGACTGATAGTATGGAACTGAGGCGGGCTGAAGAGGCTGCACAAATAGATGACTACATATAACTTGTGGAGGGTTAGATCTGGACTAACTATGGGATGGACGGTCATGTGGTCAAGCCGGATCTATAGGAGTTGGAGGATGAGAAGATTGGCGATGCTGGCTCGCCGACGGGGTGGAACTCACATGACTTTATTGGTCATGGGCTAAAGAGATCATCTGATTCTGACCTGACTGATGACTCGATGCCCTAGGTGAGGCATGTGACTCAACAAGGCCAGCATGTTTCAAAAATCCTTGACCTCGGGTAAGTTTTTGAGTCTCTCAAAGGTGTTATAAAACTCGGGGAGTTCTTGATCAAACTGATGGATCTCAGGGTGCATTCCCTTGTTGGATGAACTATGATGGCTAGGATTATGACTATTGGAGCCCCTAGAATGAGTCTTTTGAGGATCTCGACGTGATTTGACCAAACTCTCAATTTGAGGAGGTAGACTCAGGTCTACTTGACCCTATGCGTCAGACACTTTAGGGGGTGCTGGGGTGTTGCCAATGGTGTAAATTTCAGCAGCACCTCCCTCAGACTTGGACTTTTGTAGAGGTGGATGGTGTGCCCCTAGTTGGGCAGCACCACTCTTAGACTTTGATGATGATGTAGGGTGAGCCGCCAGTTTAGCGAGACTTCCTTTAGACTCAGGCACTTGTGGGCAATGCGACCTTAGTTGGGCAGCATCTCCCCTAGATTTGGAAGATAGAGAGGTTTTAGCTACTGATTGGGCGGAATGTCCCCTAGAACCAGAGTTTTGTGGGAAATGTGCCCCTGATTGGGCAGCAACTCCCTTAAACTAAGACTTCGTAGATGAAGTTGGGTTCAACTATAGTTCTTTAGACCCAGGTTGAATACCTTGACTATTGAGGGTGTCTCGAGCCATACATACTTGCTGGACTCCACGATTCGATTGCCTTACAAATGTGTTGGCTATGCTTAACCTTGGGTGTGGGACATGGACCCATTAGAGCCTGATCTCAACCGACCGGAGACAGGGTAGGCCTAGAGAACTAAGCTGTAATATTCTGTGGGTCTAGTCATCCTAGGGGGCCTAGATGGCGCAGTAGACTCAGTATCCGAGTCATCACGAACTACAGACATGACTAGAAAAATTATGTAACAAAAATCTTCCCTTTTCTTTTTTTGCCTCCCTTTTCTTTTTTTAGCCATCTAAAAAAAAAGATAAAGATGTGTCCAAAAAGAAAAAGATTTTTTTTAAAAAAAATTAAGATAATGTAAAAAAAAAAATTTATAAGCTATGCAGATAAGGTTTAACAACAAAATATAAGATAAAAAAAAAAGAGATATATTTCTAATCTAAACAGATAAAACAAAGAAAGTTTAGATCTATCTCCTTTAACTTTCTTTTTTTTTTTTAAATATTTTTCAAAAGACGTAAAAATTATTATTATTATTATTATTATTATTATTATTATTATTATTATTATTATTATTATTATTATTATTATTATTATTATTATTATTATTATTATTATTATTATGTTATTAGGAAAGAAAAAAAAGATTATTTCTAAAAGATGTATTCTAAAAAGATAAATATGCACTTAAAAGAGATAATTATGATCTAAAGAAGATAAGCATGAATGAAAGAAGTTATGAAAAAGATGATAGTGATTATATAGATGATATCAAGATAGATCTAAAGATGTTCTAAAAAAACAAAGATGATAAAGATGATCAAAAAGATTTTCTAAAAAGATGATAAAGATGATCTAAAAGATTTCTAAAAAGATGATATAAAGATAAAGATGATTAAGATGGATAAAAAAAAAAGATGATCTAAAGGTAAATATGATCAAGATGGATTTAAAAGAAAGATGATCTAAAAAAAAACTAAAGATGATCTAAAGATTGAGAGAAATCTAAAAGATGATCTAAAGATTGAGAGGAAAAAGATCTTAAATTTTTTATGGAGAGAGAAAAAAATAAGATTTAGCAAGAAAGATAGAATCCAATAAAAAGAATTTATTTTTTATTTTTAAATCTACCACGTTTTTCTTCTTTTTTTATATATTTTTATTTTAAATTTTACTGGAAAAATAAATATGACTAAAAAAAAAAGCTTTTTTAAGTCTAAAGTATGGATCTGAAGCTCATGGTGCCCCACGGTGGGGGGCCAAACTGTTTACGTTCAGATTTGCACCAATCTTTGTGATGAGATCTGCTCAAATCTTAAAAAAAACTGAGTTACTTTTTGAAAATATGGTGAAATTGGGGTCGCTTGAATTATAGGCTCAGAAAAATCCCAGATCTATATAGATCCGGTCTCTTTTTGAGTCCACTGGCAACGCTAGCTCCATCTCCATATTTTGAAAAAAACGCTTTTAAAATTAATTAAATCTAACAATGAATTAATTTCCAAAAAAATAAAATAAAACTGATAATTAAATGACGAAAAACAAATTAAATTAAGCAAAGAAAAATATACTTACTTCTATGGACCCGAAACCCGGAGTTTCGGGCTTGAAACACGCCGCTCTTCCCATTTGCGCCACCATCTCCTTTTTTGGATGTCTTTGTTTGTTGGAATTGGTAGATCTAAGGTTTTTTTACCTAGATATAAGGTTCCTTAAGCAGGGGAAAAAGTTGAGAATTTTATGTAGGGTCTGCCTAAGCTTTTGTTTGGAATTAGAGGAGAATTTCATTAGTTTTCTAAGAATTTTGGGATCTCTAGATGTTGAATATGAATTCTGGAATTTTCTCTAAATTTTTCGGATTTTTTGGGATTTTTCCTAAATTTTTAAGAATTTTCTAAAGATTTTTTCCTATTTTTGGGTATTTTTGGGCTATTTTTCTAATTTATGGAATTTATAAGGGATTTCTTTATGGTTTATGGTCTCTTTCTTTTGGGTTATGAAGGGGGTATTTATAGAACTCTATTGGTGATTTTTTCTAATTTTTTTAGAGTTTTTTTTTTTGTTTGGATTTATTTTGAAATTTTAGCCTTATCTAATTAAAAAAAATGTGTTTACTACATCATAAAACATATTAACTGCGTCATAAATGCTGTGTCTGGATCATTAGGTCGCATCTGTGCCTGTCGGGTCTGTTACAGCCCGGCACGCGGCCCGACAGTAGGGTCTTATAGGGACTAAATTGTTATTTGTTATATCGTTTTGTCCGTAGGTCCGATTCAGACGATTTTTGAACCATTGGAAAGCTCTTGGGCTCTAATTCAAGTTGAAATAGGATTTGAGTAGTTTTGGATTAATTAAATTGGATCTAGGTTGCCTACGGTTTACTAAGGTTTGTGTGGTCCTTTAGGAGTTCCCTTAGCCAGAATCGAGGTTTTTAGGAGTTCCCTTAGCCAGAATTTCGAGGGGGTGTCTATAGTGTTCATATTGTTAAAATATTGGCAACATTTACAACACTATTGGCAAAATAAAGAAGCTTGTAGTCATAGAGTATATGATGGTAAAAAAGGGCAAAAAGGAAAAAAAAACTTAAGCTCATAGTCATAGGATGGCAATGGATCCGACCAAACTCGTGACCCAATAGTTTTGCATATGGATCCAAATTTTGGACATGAATACTATTTGGATATGGGTCCAGCAGGATCCGACCCATACCGACCCAAATGTTTGTTGTTTGAAGTCAAATTGGATTTCAAGCAATCAGCACACACTCAAATAGATTTTACCCTTGAATGTTAACATGTGTGACATATTGAAATATCAAATATGTGGCATTCAATTATTTTTTGAGTGCTCGCTTGCAAGGTTTTAGAAACTAATCTCCTAGTTCCTAGGAATCATATTCCTTAATTTGTATGAAACTTCGAACTCAAAATAGGATTGCTTCCCTATATCCCCTTGATTTTATACTGATAATTTAAATTATGTCATCTTTCAAGGTTTTCGAAATTAAAAAATGCACACTATTGGTCATCACTCCGTCAAATCCATAATTTGAGAAAATATTGTCAGATTTATCTGCTATGCGTTTATTGTCCTTTGTTTCTAATTAGGCCTCTTGTTTCACTATTGAAAACGTAATGAAATTTGTAGAATTAATGTATATAATTGTAGTAATCTACAACTAAAATCATACATTCTCCAAACCAAATCTTAATAGTATAGCCTAAACAAATTAAAAATATATCACACCAATTTTAGCTCCCATTTGATATATATTTCATTTTGTTTTTGTTGGCATGAGTTTCTTTTCTCCATTTTTTATTTTTTTTTCTAAAATACGTTTTTTAGTATCAAAATACCCCTAGTCTTATTATAATATATTGTCCATGTATCTTTTTTGCCAAGTGTTAAAAAAGAACCGCTGTAGCATGTGTGTCACTCAGGGCATAAGGGGCATGATGACTTGACGTCATCCTCACCTTCCTCCGGCTTATCGCCGACAGTCTGTTCAAGGTTCCAAACTCAATGGTGGCAACTAAACACGAGGGTTATGCTCATGGTGGGGCTTAACCAACACGTTACGAGACGAGTTGACGATAGCCATGTGCCACTTGTGTCTACGTTCCCGAAGGCACCCCTCTCTATCAAGAGGATTTGCAGCAGGTCAAGCCTTGGTAAGGTTCTTCGCTTAGAAGAATTCATTTCTCAAAAATTCACCCGTTGGAATTTTGAAGCTTAAAATGAGATATAAGGTGGGAGAGAAAGCTATAGTCTTCTATTCTTTCTCTCTCTCACTACCCATAATTCCTCTCTCTCAACAAATTTCAGAGGTGATTTGGTCTCAAGGAAGCACCAAAAACCTAGCAAAGTTACCATGTGACAAGCTTCTGCTGAGCCTAATTTTATGCACCATTATCCTGAACTTTTCACTCTACGTTGCTACCAATCTCTTCATACTTTAAAATTTCCAGCAAGGTATAGGGATGCTCTTAATGCTCTTAACGTTAGTTGGAGCATAGTGGTAAATTTGTATCGTACTTCATATTTGCTCATCTTGTTATTATTTATGATTAGAGAAAAAAAGTGAAATTGATGATAATAGTTTGGACATTTAATTCTAAGCTTTGATGAGCCCTTAGCTTTAGATATATGCGTATACTTTTTATGTGATTTAATTATATACATGTGAAGTGTTTAATTATATTTTTTAATAAGATTCAAAGAGAGTTTTTTATTCAAATCTGATTTTGCATTAATTTATATTAGTAGCCACTTTAAGTCGATCCTGACATTTGGTATCAGAGAGATGTTAGTTTGAATGGCTACTAGAAAGACTATTATTTTCGATTTGGTGAAGATGGAGAAATTAGATGGCTTCAACTTTTCAATTTAAAAAAGTAAATTGTTTTTCTTGCTCCATACTATGAAACTACTATATATATAATTAATGAAGAAAACTAGTCAAACCTTATGATAATACAACTCTTAGAGATAGGCAAAGGTTTATTAACCGGAAAGAAGATGATTTTACATGTAGAGTTGTCATTCTGAATTGCTTTAGTGGTAGACTACATAAAGTATTTGAAAACTAAGATAGTACTAAAGATTTGTGGGTTGCTATTGAAAAATGACACACCAATAATAACTATGTGGCTAAATGTGAATTTACAAAAGATATAAGATAAAATAAAATCAATCCATACTTGAATGTTTTGACGATATGTGCATCATGGCTAACTGACTAGTTGGTTTTGATGAATCCATATGGGCGTGTTTATGTTTTAGAAAGATTTCTTTATGAAATAAATCTTTTTGATTTTCCAAAGGTTCGCGTTGACACAGTTTCAACTAGTGATTTAAAATCGTTGAGTCAGCACAGATTCGGTGCTGACTCGGGCGAGTTGATACGGGAATCGGTCACCTTATGTTGATTCTTGTAAAAAGTGGTGTATCGTCCAGTTCTAGAGGAGAGGGTGCGTTGACACAGAGACAATGTGTAAAATCGGTAAATGGTGTATCACGCGGTCTAGAACCGAGTGCGTTGACAAAGAGTCACTGTGTAAAATCGGTAAATGGTGTATCACCCGATTGTAGAGGAGAGGGTACGTTGACACAAAGTCACTATGTAGAATCGGTAAATGCTCTATCGCCCTGTTCTTTAACTCGAACCTTGTGTGGAATCAGTAAATAGTATATTGTGTGGAATCGGTAAATAGTATATCGCCCAGTTATAGAGGAGAGGGTGCGTTGACACTAATGACATCATAACTGGACGTGTATCACATTTCCAATGGTAATTAGGATATTTATTTTTAAAATAAAAATAATATGGTAATTAGGATATTTATTTTCAAAATAAAGATAATATTGCGCTAAGCTGACAATACCCACACGCATACAATTACGTGCCCCATATCCCAATCATTTACGAGGCCGTAACGTGCTCGTCCTCACGTGCTTTATGGACGTGAAAGCCCCTTAATATTTTCGATGTGGAACGATTCCCTTGCCTTCAGCAACGTGCAAACCATCATCCATATTGAGAACACACAAGCCATCACCTAATAGCCATGCAAACCATATGCTTAGCGTTGTTTGCAAATTAACGTGGCGAGCCTCATCAACATATTTTTTAAATTAAATAAATTAATTAGTATATCAAATTAAAAAACGGCCATATAAATTTTTTTACTATTTATTAGTAAAATGATTTTTTCGATGGATTTTATTCCAATATTTTATTTTTATTTTTATTGTAGCTATTTGTGCATATTGCCAATCGGATTTTATTTAAAAAAATTTTGACATATTTATTTTTCTCTTTTTTTGGGTAAAGTTTTTTTAATTTTTTTTAATATAATAACATTAGAATTTATTGATGATTTTATTTTTAATTTTAATCATATGATATGGAAGCCTTTTCTAATAATTTTTAATCACTTTTACAATAAATTATGTAATGTATTATTTTTCTTATAGTTGTAAATAAGATTGTTTTAAATTTGATGATATTATTATATAGAGCAACCACAAAACAAGTGTGGATTGCTCAAAAACTACCAAAATTGCCAAAAAAATACGCATTTTTGAATTAAATATTAATCCTTTTTTTGACGAAATGACCAAAATACCCCTAGGCACTTTTCAACAAATGACAAAACTATTCATCCATGATGGGCCTCTTGCTATTGCTAGGCCTCGTGAGCTTTTTCAGATGCTTATGGTGGTAATTCAGGTGATCAATCATTGTAGAATCAATGCTTGAACTATTGCGCACGTTTTGATACCATTTGATCGTCTTGAAACGAATTTTTTAGGAAGAGCCCAAAATCCAGCTAAGCTCCATAAACTTGTAATTCTTCGACCACCAATCCGGCATGATCTATGATATTCCAAACCTTCATTTTGATCACAAATTGAAGAGGATACTATCACGATCATTTTGCAATAAATTTTGTCAATTTCGGTCTCAATTTGAGCACATTCCAATTTTGAGAAGTCATCAGGAAATGGGATTTTGGCAAACAGAAAAGTAAGTCATTTTCGCCCTGGAAAGTCATATCATCCGAACTTTGATCATATATAAAAATTATATCAAATTGTAGCTCTTCGAAGCACGGTCGTAACAAATCCATATTTGCGATGATATGACATTGGGATCTTGAGCTTTAGTCTCTTAAAGAATTGGATTTTCTTCTTTATAAAATCTGAATTTTCATGTTTCGAGCACATCTTATCTCTAGAAATTCTCTCGTTTCGGTCCAGGCCATGACGCGTGCCATATGTCAAAATGAGCGGGTCTTTGAGATGTAGCTCGTGTTCGAATTTGAACTTAACTGGACTCAAAAAGAGTAAGTTATGAGCATTGAAAAATTGTCCCGAAATGAGAAAACACAGTACTCACCGAGGCTGCACCGCAATAGTATAAAACCCACTCTTTATGGTAAGTTAGGCCCAAAATGGTCCCGAAGGGTCCGATTGAGCCGAATTTTGGCACCTAATGGATTTTCGACGTTCTGGATCCAATAACGGTGGTCTGATACTGTCTTGAAATCCAGAAAATAGGACTATAGTTATAGTGTCTTTTTTCAACATGATAGGAGCTGGATTTGAAAACCAAGTTTTGTCCTGATTATATCAAAATTTATCAAAACGCAACGAAACTTTGTGGGTGTCCTTAGGGTATCCAAAACTACCTTCTCATGAAATTTGAGGCCATTCTGATATGTCTTCATAAGTCGCCTAGTTTTAGGCTTATTACTACAATATTCCTGTGGTCTGGCGGTGTCTTAGGTACCGGTGGAACTAGGTTACTGCCGACTCTCTCCTTATTTGCCCCCAGGGATACATGCACGTTAAAAATGATGTATAACATTATTGTATTTGTTTTCAGTTTTGTTTTACCCTTTTGCAGCTTAAACAAAGAGAAGGCATCCTCTAGCTAAAGTAAAGAGAAGGCATCCTCTTTTTCCGACAACTACTGCTTCACATTTTCAAGTATGATTCTAAAGATCCTCTTTACCAAGTTTGTTCTGAAGGCCATTAAGAATTTTTTGTCCATACAGGGATCGCTACATCATACTACAGCTCATTTCATGGATCATGAAGTGAGAATTGTTATGTGGAACACTTTCAATAATGTAAAGGTCGATAATAACAAGAAAAATTTACAATCTATTGTGGCTGTTAGAAATCTTTTTATTCTTTGTGCTGTATATTTATTGTGAAATTTCAGTTTCATTTCGTTTTGCAATAGTCTTATATGAAGGTGTGAAATTTCAATTTCATTTTGTTTTTGAATAGTGTTATATGAATGTGAGAATGCACTGCCATATGATCATTGCATTGTGCTGCCTACCTTTGGACGAGTATTACTGAATTACGATGTCTTTATACTAGAAAAAGGGACTTTCTTTTCTGTACTTCTCTCTCTCTCTTTCACTATAGAGAGAGAGAGAACTTGCCTATGTTGACATTCGTTTGTTAGACAGGCTTTGGGACAAGAACTTATTGAATCTCTATTTTCAGCAATGCAATAACTCAGTAGGGCTTGCCTAATTTATATAAACAAGACTATAGAGCTATTAGAAGTAACTTACGAATCTCGATTTTCAGCAATGCAATCTAACAACCAAAACACGTATATGATAAAAAATGCATATCAAAGAAACTACTATATCTGTGGAAGTGTAGTTAGATATATAATATGGATGTCGTTCTCAATGGATTGATGTGTATATGACAGAAACATTTCTTGCTGGTGTGTGTTCCAGTCAAAGAAGTGAGTTCGTAATTAGTTTTATTAAAAAAAATATGTAAATTCAAATACTGACTTATCATAATTTATGAAGCAGTGCCAAAAAAGAGTTGATTATCTATATGAAAGAGAAAATAATGTGGACTTTAAGAACAATCATGGCATTGTCAGTTATGAGAACAACATTACAATATAAAAAACAAGTAGGAAAGATGTACACTAGTGATATGTTTAAAACAATTATAGATGAGATTCTAAAAATACCTCCCATGGTTGCAAAAGTTAAAGCGTTGAGGGGGCAGTGCCTATGTATGAATATGAGGTTAGTTGGCCGCAATATATTGTGTAATTCAATGCATTAGAAATGAAGGCACTTTGTACCTATCACTTGTACAAGCACACTAAGAAGCAAACAAGGTGATTGTGTTCAAATTAGGGCTGACAACAAAATCCCAAACATTATGTTATGGTGATCTAAGTAGAGTTGCTTTGAAAATTGTGGCAAGTGGATCAAATAGTGAAAGACTTTGGGCATATATAAGAAAGAGTCTTGAGGAGTTTTATGATGATGCGGAAAGACAGAGATTGGAGTTTGAAAATGAGACAATTGTTTAGTCAAAGGTAGCAATCAAAAAGATGTTATGCTTAGTCATAGTCATGATGCCCCATTGATTGACACAAATATCTCTATCCTTGAACCACCATGTGGTCGACCAAAGGTGTGGCCTTGCAATGCAAGAAAAAATGCACGATGGGAGGCGAGGATGAACAAGAGGAAATGCACTTATTGCGAAATTTCTGGTCATAACAGGCACAATTGTCCAACTTTAAAGACTCAAGGGTAAAATTATGTAGTACAGTATTTATTTTCAGACTGTCTTTTGAATTAACCGCTCATTAGTTTGCAACTTTTGCAATTTTGATATCGAAATACCCATAATAGAGCCAGAAGCTATGCCAACCAATGATTAGCATAAGTGGATTTCCTCTAACTACATGTCCTCGGGTAAATTATTTTCCTTGATATGCATTTTTTTATTGTAGATGTGTTTTGATTGTGAAATTGCATTTCTGAAAATAGTGATTTATAAGTTACCACTAATAAGTTGATAATCTTGTGCATATAAAGTTTCCAGTCTCATTGAGGAGTTTCAATAGCTTGGTCGGTTGTTTATGGCTTTTTTTAGTTTAAACAAGCTTTAGGGTAAGAACTTATTAATAACATTAGGGAAGTGTTGACATTCTTTTGTTAAATGACTGATGTATATTGATTTTGATTCGTTATATGGTTATATGGTATATTATTGTCATTTGTATTTGAACATTGTGGTAACCTCAGGTATACATTTGTTTACTATTATGGCTTATTTGTCTTATGGCCTCACTGAAGATATGACTCTTAATAAAGCAGAATGGTAGACTAGTAATCGTATAGCCGATCCCAATTAGTTAGGAAATGACTGTGATGATGATGACTTATTTGTCTCTCCTTTTAGTGGGAGGCCACCTTAGTTGATCATATGCTCACCAGGATGGAGTGGCCCCAAGGAATTACAGGTCCCTGTTACTTAATTTTTGAGCAGTATGGTGATTTTTTTTGTTACGGGTCCCTACTTTCGGACTTCAGTTATACTCGTCTAAAGATAGGAACCACGATTGCAAATGCTATATGGTAGGGCATCTCACATTCATACAGCAATATTGAAAAATAAAATAAAACTGAAATTTTACACGTTCGTATAATATTATGAGAAAAAAAATGACCTTGAAATTTCATTGTAAATATACAACTAAAAAAACGAAAAAAAGTTTCAATTAGCCTCAATAGATTGGATATTTTCTCTTGTAATTATTGATTTTTACATGAACGAAGACGTGTTCCACATAACAATTCCCACTTCATGATCCATGAAATGAGTTATAGTGTGAGGTAGCTATCCCTATAGGGATAGAGATTCCTAATAACCTTCATAACAAATTTGGTAATGAAGATCTTCAGAATCATACTTGAAAATGTGAAGCAACTCCGACTCACCAAGAAAAAGAGGATGTTGTCTCCTTGTTTCATCATCTGCAACAGGGTAAAAAAAACTGGAAATAAATACAATAGACCGTGTCCTACATAATAGTCTATGTAGAACGTTCATGTCTTAAATCTTAGGATCCTCAAAACCATTTGGAAATGAAAATTCCTCAAAAATTTTCTATTGAGAAATTTTTTTCTATGAGAAACTAAGGAAACAAGCAGATGAAGAGACAACTGATCATGCGAAATTCATCTCTTATTCTGAAAATGAAATATCCCAAAAACGAAAAATTGTTACATGAAACAATCTTAAGAGTAAGTAATTCCTAGAGTAATGATGATGAAAGAGCTCAAAAACCTCATGGGTGTATCTCTTTAGAGGCAGAGTTAAGGATCTTCCCAACTCAAAAATAGCAATTTCCAGTACACCTCTCTGTTTGCCAACCAAAAAGTTTTCCCCATGATTGTGAAAGTGGGCGAAACCATTGCACAATTGTACATGAAACTCTTTTTAAGAGATTTTAAATCACAATAAATTATTAGCTAAAATTGTCAAATTTAGATAATAAAAAAAGTGAGATAGTCAGCAGATGTTTAGAGAAAAGTGACAAAGGTTGATGTTTATAATTATTCCATGTCAATATTAAAAAAAGATCCATCAACCCACATGATATATAAAATATTAAAAAAGCAATAAATATAAAATATGAGACAAACATGATATTTAAAAATGACAAAAGGAACAAATTTCTGCTAAACATCCAATACAATTTTAGCCTCCAAATGAACAGTGTAATAACAAAAATAGAACTATCATTCACTAATCTATCTTAAATAAGGTTGCAAATAGAATTAAGCATCCCATGCAAAACATAAATGTTAGAACGAAAAAAATACCAGGGAAATATGAAATTGTACCTGAAAGTAGTGAATTTCATAGCATTCCAAGCCATCACATCTCTCTCAATCATTTTGTTGAAAATTCTGTCACAAATTTATTATAACCAAATTCACGGTATATGCATTCCTATAAATTAAACCAGCACAAAATATAGTCGTCAAAACCAAAGCTTCTTCTCACAAGTTTACTTGATTTTTGATGCCCTTTTTTTATTTTCAAAACCAGGACCGAAAAGCTTGAAACCCTTTATTAAAAGTAGAACAATGTGATAAAGCACGGTATAGATAAATTTTAATTTTTTTCTTTCACGGACTAGATTTTACAATGTCCAATTATAAAATAAAAGCTCTCTTGAAATAAATAAATAAAAACAATTTTCAGTTGCTACCACTAAAACAAATCTTTTATTTGATAAATAAACTTGACACATTGCTCTATAGGAATAAAAAAACACAAAAATAAATAAAATAAAACAAGTAAAAATTGTCGAAGATTATCTCAACCGGGGTTAGTACACCCAACACCAAATCTCCGATCAATAATCAATATCGAAGATACTACATATGACAAAAGCCTCTAATAATAAAAGCATAGAGAACTATTTTGAACCAAAATGCTAAGGCTTCAATGTCTTAGCCTACCTTAAGCCCCATTGGCTTAACCTAGAGAGATAAAAGAGAGAGATATCTCGTAAATGGGGCATGCTCCTTTCTAGTTCATTATGAGAGAGAACATTAGAATGAGAGAGAGTATTCCTTAAGTGGGGCGGCCCCCTAGAGAGTGAAGGCGAGAGTTGCAGAGAGCTTAGAGAGAGAAGAGAGGAGAAGAGGCGTTGAGATTTAGGGGAGAGGGGATCCCTATTTATAGATTTTTTAATGTTTAGTGATATCAAATCTGTATCATTAATCTAAAGAGACTTGTAGGGTGAGAGATGTGAGTCATCCATCTATTAGATACACCATCAATATTCAAAAGAATGTGCTATAACTTTATCCTCAATTTTCTAAACTTATTCCTATCAAGCATTCAAGTAAAAAAAAAACAAGCATACTTTCTTTATTTATAGATATGCATTCCTCTTTCAATTAAACTTTGAATAGTCATACATCTTGCATTACAAGACATACCAAAAATTGAATACTCAAAATTTATTTAATCACAAAATTTTCTATTCTTGTTTCAATCAAAATCTCTACAAAACACTTTTTATAAATTTTCAACTTAATTGATTGTCTTGATTCACAAGGTTAGAAAATAAAAAATACCCGCACTAAGTGGGGTGTGCCACCCATGGGGCCCACATAGGGGCCCCACACACATCACAATTGTGGACTTGGTGGGCCCTCTCAAATCCAATTAATAAAAATAAAATATCTAGAGATTCACAAAAATTCAAATAATCAATCTAAAAGTCATATATCATCAAAAATAATTGAAACTAAATAATTTTGGTAGGAATCAGATCCGTATAGGTCTAAAAATTAATAAATAGCAGGAGCACTCCACCTTCAACTGCGGACTATGATCTACTTTAGCTTTCTCAAATTAATCAAGCGGTTCTCATGACCCAAATACCACTGTAGATATTCATGATTGGGTCACCAAAGTCAGCTAATAGGCTAGAAGACATAATCTCAGTCTATGGACTACAGGGTCCCCCCAGAGATGAATCCATGGTCTCCTAGACCATGATACAACCATGACTCTATGGTGCATAGAAGTAATCGCTTGCACATGTACATGCTTCACCCTTAAAGGTGGTTCGCTTTCCTGATACAACTATCATTTGTACATGTCGTGTGATAATTCGGGGATGAGGTTTTAGCTTAGTCTCTAAAAGGCATCACATAAAAGAGTCACACAGTCCTTCGACTCATTCATCTGAGCGATTCCGACTTCATCAAGGGATGACTCACAAAACCCTCAACAATTTATTTCTATGCCCAAGTACCTTAGGTTTTTTAACTCGACTGGCCTAGCACATCAAGCCAAGTCCGAGTTTTAATGAATAACATTTGCCTAATATAGTCTACAAGATGATGACACTCCTACTGAGTTTATGTTTCATTATATGAGATGTTTATACAAGCTCTTATAACGCTTTTAATAGCCACATAACCCAATATCGATTCCGTTACGCCTTTAATAGCCACATAACCCAATATCGATTATGTAGAAACAAGATCAAAAATATAAGAAAATATGACATTTCTTTTCTTCATATAATTCAATCGGTATTAGGGCTAAAGATCACCCATTTAGATAGGGTCAAAGAAGCACATAAGGGGGGGATTTTGATTTGGAGAGACGGGGTAGTATTGAGACAACCCTGTAATTTTTATAGTGGCAGATAAGGGGAAAGGTTGAGAGAGAGAGAGAGAGAGAGAGATCTATGGTATTCTCAAAGGGGAAGAGAGAGAGAGAGATCTATGGTATTCTCAAAGGGGAAGAGAGAGAGAGAGATCTATGGTATTCTCAAAGGGGAAGAGAGAGAGAGAGAGAGAGAGAGAGAAAATATGTGGTATTCTCACTGCGGGAACAAGGGGAAATAGTGCACGAGAGGGAGAGAAGAAGGTGGGTTAAAGTATTTTAGAGTTAGCAGGGTTTTTCCAATTTTGTGTGACATTTTCATAGGAACTATATGAGCCATTCGTTCAAAAAATGAGAGTCTTGTATTTGTAATTTAACATGTAGTTGACCACAAATAGTTAGAAAAAGATTGATGGTGTCCTTGATGAGCAAATGATCTAATGCAACAGCTGTATTATAGCATAATGGAATGACACTTCTAGAAAATCATGTTTGTGGTATTTGTATGACTCCAAATTTTGCACATACTATCTTCATCTCAATAATCAATCAAAAAAAAAAAATAGTTGAATTTGAACCTTAGATATAGTCAAAATGAGTTCCCTCCAAAAACGAATCTAGACCATTCATTTAGTAAATTTCAAGATCTTAGCCTTTATAAATTTAAAATCATTTTTTTATTTTTTAACATTGTTCATCTAATGATAATAAAGCCATCCAAAAAAATTAGAAATGAAAAAATCCTTCTAAGGCCTAGATCTAAGCATCTCACTAAAATGAACGGCTTATGTTAATTGGACTTAAAAAATACTTTTTAGATTGTGTTTTCAATTTTTTCTTTTTTATGTGATTGTTCATTAGAATGAAAAGAGTGTATATTTCAAAATTTGGATGAAGAAATCATTTTCCATGATGATATGCTGCGGCTTGTAAAGTTTTCCCAAAAAAGATATATGGAGTTAGGGGTAACAATGGGCCGGGTCGACTGGCTCCTAGCAGAATAGGGTCAGGCTAGGGCTAGGGCTAGGACTGCCCCGATGCGTTACCAGCCCTCTCTACACTGTTAAATGAACCACTTAGGCACTCCCGATTGAAAGCTTAGTGCTAAACAATAACTTGTTGTTTGCAGGGGTGCAAGTGGGCCGCCAGGCTAAAAAGCCCAATCCCAGTAGGCTAACGGGCATTAAAATCAAGTATTCTCCTAACTGGGCGATGAGAAGAGAGAGAGGAGAAGAGAGATAAAAGAAGAGAGAAGAATAAGAGAAGAGAGAGATAAGAAAGAAGAGAGAAAAAGAAAAGGAATTAAGAGAGATGACATGAGAGAGAGTAAGAGAAATGAAGAGAAGAGAGAAGAGAAGAGAAGGAAAGAGAAGAGAGAGAAACATAGAGAAAGAGGATAGAGAAGAGAGAAGAAGAAGAAGGGGGTAAGAGAAGAGAAAAGGAGAAGAGAGAGATGAGAGAAGAGAGAAGAGAGAAGAGAGAAGAAAAGAATAGAAGAGAGGAGTAGAGAAAAGAAGAAGAAGAGAATAGGGAAAGAAAGAAGAGAGAGAAAAGAGAAGAATGAAGAGAGAGAAGAGGGAAAAAAGAAGAGAGAGAAACAAGAGAAAAGAGAGATAAAAAGAAGAGAGAAGAGAGAAGAAAGAAGAGAGAGAAAGAAGAGAAAAAAGAGAAGAAAGAAAAGAGAAATAGAAAAGAAGAGAGAGAAGAGAGAGAGAAGAGATAAGAAAGAAGAGAGAGAGAAATAAGAGAGAAAAGAGAGAAGAAAGAAGAGAGAGATGAGAGAATAGGAGAAAAGTAACATGGACGGTGATAGGGTTCCACCATTCATGAAAAAAGAGAGAAAAAGGGGAAATAAGTATGGACGACGATAAGGTTCCACCATCCATGACAGAGGAGCGAGAAAGGGGGAAGGGGAGAGGGAACATGGACGGTGATAGGCTTCGCCATTCATGATAAGAGAAAGAGAGAAAGAGAGAACATGGATGACGATGGGTTTCACCATCCATGACAGGAGAGAGAGGGTCAGAGAGGACATGGACGACGATGGGTTCCACCGTCCATGACATGAGAGAGAAAAGAAAAGACATATGTGACAATAGGCATCACCATGCGTGTCAGAAGGGACTTAGACATGACCCGGCCTGCCACTTAGGAAAGGGCCCGGTTCAATATGCTTGTTAGAGGATAGGGGAAGAAATGTCGTTCATGGTGATGAACTTTGAGCATCACCGTGTACAACATAGGGAAAGAGGAACTTTGACAGAGGCTCAGCCCGCCGCTCGGGTTAAGGCTCGACTCATTGTACATATGCCAGGAGAGAGAGGACGTCACGCTCGATGATGGGCACCGTTGTGCATAACTGAGGAGGAGAGGGAACGAAAGGATTAGAGGGAGAAAAGGAAAGAAAGAGAGAGATTAAGAAAGAGTGGAGAGAGAAAGGGAAAAGGAAAGGGGAGAAAGAAGATTAGGAAAGAGAAAAGGAGGATTAGGAAAGAGGGGAGATGATAGAGGAAGGAGAGCAGAGAGAAAAGAGGGAAGAAGGGAAAGAAAGACACGCACTACAGTGCCTACTACTGTGCATATTGAGAGAGAAGAGAGAGGCAAAAAGAGGAAGAGAGAGAAAGGTAGAAGAAGAGAGAGAAAGAGAGGAGGGACATGCACGGTCATGCTTATTGCTGTGCATGTTTGAGGTACAGAAGAAAGAGACAAAGAGAAGAAAAAGAGAGAGAGATAGAGAGAAGATGAAAGAGAAAGAAAGAAAAGAGAAAGAAATAAGAGAGCGAAGAGAGGAGGAGAGAGAATTACCTTCACTTAAGGGTACTAAGATTTTTCTTTCTCTCTCCTCTCTCTCTCTCCTAGACGTGGCCCTCAATCTTAAAGCTTTTTATTAATCGAAATTGAAGGTTTTGTACTATGGGGTATAGCGTGGTATATATAGACTTAGGCCCAAAACATGGGTGGATGCCCAAAATCTAACCTAATTGATGACAATTACAATTTATTTGAATTAAAATAAAATGTAAAAATGGGTACAAAATTATAGTTTTGCCCCTACCCAACAATACATGAAATTCAAAAATAGTCCTTGTTGTGGCTCTAGAACGTGCGTGATCTTCCATGGATGATTCGGGGTTGTTTCGATGCCTGCATGACCAAAAGATGATTACTTTCTTGTTGGGCTTGGCATGATGATCGTTTTGATACTAACTTTGAGCCACAGATCACGTTATTAAGCCACGATCATTGGACTTGAAATTTGTGCAAATATTGAAAACTTTCGATCGATATTGTGTCAATGTCTTGATGTATTTTCGTGATTTCTTCGTTGAATTTCTTTGATCCTACTGTCACGATTGCGTTGCAACAAACGAAGCTCGATTTCTTGCCCGAACGAAGATTTTACCATCTTGGGTTTTTTACCGGAACTTGGATATCGACGGTTGGAATTTTATAACAACTTTAACACCTTTGTATGCCAAATCTAACCGTTCATCATGTGCGAGGTTCGGACCAGAGATAGCCCTGGATCTCATGCATGTAATGTAACTGGTTTCGCATCGATTGGGTAGCGAGCGTCGTGATATGGCCACTCTAGTGGGTTGTACTACTGCTGATTTTCCTACAACCTTGATCCCAAATCCCCAACTTATCTCTAGCTTTTCTCCCTACTCGGGTGTCGTCACAGGCCGTACCACATATCAAATGCTTGTCTTAACGAGACGAACACGCTCGCAAAATTTGAGTACATTCTGACTCAAAATGAGGGAGATATGAGTCTTTAAAGTTGCTATTTGTGACAATGAAAACCAGTCTCCTTTAATGGAGATTAGTGCAGGGAGAGCACACGTGAATAGCATGCGGCCTCTCCTTTTTCAGTCTTTTTTCCATAACTTTGTCCTGGAGTGTCTGTTAAAGCTAAAATTTTACCCCTAAGGGTTTTTTACCTTGCCGGATCCAATAGCGAGTCACACAACCACGTGATGCTCTGTTAATAGGGTTCTAGTTATAGGATCCTTTTCAGGGTGTTAGAGACCGATTTTTCTAGAACTGTTTCTTTGTCTGCACTGCCTTAGACATGTAAGATTGTGATGAAACTTGGCCGGTGGCCTTATGAGGTCCTTAGGAAGATCCTCACCCATTTTGGGGAATTTATGAGACTATTGAAAATTTTACTGTAAGTCAGGGTTTTATTGATCGGCTTCTCTTGCATTCCGCATCGAGGACCCAAGGTGCTAAACAATGTCTTCAAACAACTTGCCCCGTCGAATGTTGTGCTTCAAGAGAAGTGAGAAGGATAACATTTGGAAAATTTCCTTCGGCTTTATTACATTATTTTTCCTAACCACAAGACCACGTGAACACCGAGGAGGTATCCACGCAATGCTGTAACTAGGATGTTGAAACGTTTGGAAGCATTTGTCGCAGATCCATTTGTGGAGACTTTGGAAGAGAAGAGACTTGAGCTACTGGTGGGGGACATCTCATGGAATGCCCATAGTCTACGTCAGGAACTCTCTGAGGGATGATTTAAGGCCTACCTCTTGATTAGATGTACTGCTACTGGTGGGGGACATCTCATGGAATGCTCATCATCCACATCAAGAGCTCTCCTTGGGTTCCAACAGGTGAGGGCCTTGCTTAAAATCTTGTAGACCTAATTTTCAGAATCCAAGCTTGTCTGGCGGTTGGTTGCCTTACTTAAGGCCTTTCTTCCCAATCAGTCAAGGTTTTTATGACTTCTGGTGGGGGACATCTCATGAAATGCCCATCATCCATGTCAAGGACTTTTGTTTTGCTGTTGGTGGGGGAAATCTCATGGAATGCCCATCATCCATGTCAGGAGCTTTTGTTTTGATGCTGGTGGGGGACATCTCATGGAATGCCCATCATCCACGTCAGGAGCTTTGGATAGACAGTCAAGGAGCCCTTGGTGGGCATTGTTTACTGCTACACTGGGTCTGCTTTTGATAAGCAAGGTACCTTTGTGGGCCTCATCTTGCCGAACCCAGTCGGGGACTTTTTGTTGGCCTGTCCTGAATGTCTGGTCCGGTAAGGGAGGGACGTTAGCGAGGCGACCTTGAAAGGGCTCTACCCTAGTTGTTGTACGTAAGTGTTGGCCTGGTTTGACAGTTTCTTGCCTTCAAGAGCATCTTTGGTTTGTCGGAATGACTTGTTTTTTACTTCCTGAGAATGCAGTCCTTTAGCATGGGACCCTGACCTGCCGTCTTGGCGATTCTTCTGACTCCTGGGTCCTTTGGTGAACAAACATAGACTGTCAGATTCTTCTTGAAGCTCTTATTTTTGGGTCCCGATAACAGGGGATTCTGGTATCGGGAATTTTTCTTTTGGAGGGATGCTTGAAGCCATCTACGGAGGCGAGTACTACATCAACCTGCTCTCTTGGTCCAAGCGCCCTTTGCGGGTTTTCACTTGGACTTGGGAAGTGGCGCCATAGAAACGATTTTCACCAACTTCTTTTTATTTAGGGTTCTTTTACCCATGACCTTACAGTCATGTCCACCCTTATTCTTCCATTTTTTACTCACGGTGTCCTTTCGAGTTTTCATTGTGTTTGGGTTTTTATTTTCACGGAACTCTCTTACTCATGGTTTTGTGACCATGCCCGTCCGTCATTTTTACTCATGGCGTTCCCTTGTCTAGGTATACACCATGCCCGAAAATATTACGACCTCGGCCTGTTAACCTCAGCGTCTTGAATTAAGGTCCAGCTTGACAGAGTCTATGAAGCATCCAAAACCAGCCCCATGTCTGACCGGGCCTTTTCCGTCCGGGCCGAAGAAGGCCATTTGCACCGTGGCCGTTCGGTTTGAATGACACAATTGCCTGTGGGGAAACTCCCTAAGGACCTTTCCGGCTTATGTTGTCGCGTACAACTTTCAAGGGTATTTTTGGTACAAGCTCCCCTCTCTCTCTCTTCCTCTTGTGCTCGGCAGAGCTTGCACGGGCATTTTCAGTCCAAACGCTCTCTCTCACTTCTATCTTTATCAGTAGCCTGCCCGAAGCCATGCTTTCAGGTGACATTCCTCCCAACCAAACCATCTATGTCAGAAACCTCAATGAGAAAGTGAAGAAAGAAGGTAACCCTACCTGCTTTTCTCTGTATAATCTTCTGCTCTTCATATAGTTGTTTTTCTTTTTCCTCAATGCTCTTTTCATTTTTCCTAAACCCATAGCGTTGTTCTTGTTGCAGTTCAACTTTAAAGACCCTTTGTTCTCCCTATTCTTAATAAGATCTTTATCTGCGAAGATGTGGTTTGTTAGGTTTTACATAAACTAGAAATTTGTTTTACATAAGCTAGAAATTTTCAATTGAAAGTATTTGGGGGCAAACAAAAAAAAAAAAACAATAATGATCTTAGAGATATTGGTAGCTTGACGACCTGGTTTTACCTTATGGAGTTTCTGTCTGTAATGCGTTTTAGTTGGCGAAGCTTGTTGATGCGAGCTACCTTCAAATTCAAAGTGTGAAATTAGTCTTGGCATGGTATTTGGTTACTCCCAATTGTTTTGTTCTTTGTTATTGGGGTACTCTGAAGTTACGGGGAGAATACGTTCTTATGGGCTTTCAGATAATAACTGTTATACTATTAAATTAGAACTTGATACAACCAGAGATGTATACAAAGGACATGGAAATGTAATCAAAACAATTAATTCGTGGGTACTGAACATTTAGTTCTTTGGTTGCTTATTTGAGGGTGAATTGGAAAGTTGTCCCTTTTGCATGACTGAGGTAGAAGCTCTCCAACCCAAGATCCATGCTTGACTAGCTTCGTGTTTGGCCCCTTTAACCATATGTAACAAGTATCCATCTACCACCTAGGCAATTATGAGGAAATGTTTTGAGGCCACAATTTAGCTGCTATCAAAATTAAGCTCAGGAGATGAATTGGAGCATGCTTTCAGAAAATGTTCCTCTTGAGCTTCCACCATTCAGCATGAAAATTGAAATATAAACCACTTTCCGTAATTTCTTATAATTCTATTGAGTCCACAAAATCTTAAATTCTATTGAGTCCACAAAACTCCTCTTAGACCATAGTCTTAATGATAGAATCATATTTAACTTGATCTCTAACATACCCCAGATAGTATTTTTAATGTAGATCTCCACAAGGGTGAACCTCTTTGGTGGAGAACATGGGATCTCAAATAATATTTAAAAGAATATATGGACCATTTCTCTAAGGACATGGGCAGCTTGTTTCTGAACCTCTTTAGTACTACCATGCTAGTTGGGCCATGAGAAGACAGTCCATATACTCTTTGAAATATTCCAATATGTATATATCATATGTGGGAACTAAAGCCCCTGGTGCCAAAGATGGTTATCAGCGAGAGCCTAGTGCATAGTCAGCATCCATCTGAAAGCGATAGCTAGTGGTGGGCCTAGGATGCCCCATGAGCTGGGGTTATGCATTATAAAGACACGGTTGAGAAGATTTTCACCCTTGTTGGCTTCCATTTAGCTATTGATGCACGATTATTTGTTCCTCAGCCACATGTTCCCCAAGCCCCCAAATTCCATAGGTTAAAAGACATCTTACCCTTCTTACCAAGTGAGACTTGCATTCTTTACTTTTGCCTTGCCCCAAAAACTCATTTGATGCAGACCATTTTTTAAAGGCATAGACTTTCACCTGGATAAACATTTGAGGAGATTTAAAGCTTAAATCAAATATCTCTTCGTGATCTATGGATCTTATCTCTATGGGTTTTTAGTAGTCAAATGTTTTGGGCTTCAAATCCTAGTTGAAAGTCTGCTGAAATGATTAATTGCAGATTTTAGAATTAATTAAGTCGAGGTTTAATTTAATTGGGAATGTTAGAATCATCTATAATTTGTAGTAAGATATTCTTCTTCCCAGTTGGGATAAGACTCGGATGATGATGATGATATTCTTCTTCCCGAACTTGCAAATAAAAACTTGCAAATTTAATTAGCACCCTTCTTATCCTCGCCTTCCTTGTTGGACTGAGAAATTCCTTCAATCTCTGACCCATTTAGAAACCTTAAAGCCTGCATAAACCTTACCTTAACCCAACAAAAGCCTTCCATAATGCTGATGCTTGTCCTACTCCATTTAGACCTCATATCATACAATTCTACCCCAATTAGGAAACCTTCATAAGGCCATAAAGGCCCGCTGTCCTAATCTCTGTAGGGACTCAATCCCTTTTAAGACTTCTAAAATCTATTCGAATTAGAGCTCTCAATTGTACCTAAACCCTTTCTCTCTGTGTACACACGTGTTACACTCATGTAGGAGCCAAACTCCCTTGGTCTTACGTCGTGATTGTTTAGTCCTCTCCAACTTGGCTGCCTCAGCAGGAATTAGCTTTTTCCAAAGGGGTTGGCCTTCTCTAGTGCTTCTGAATGACAAGCACTAGAACCCCTTATTCAATTTTCCCATGCATAAGCGGAGCCCAAGGTAGGAAGTTAGGAACTAGGTATCACCTCCACCTTATACCCAGTCCAAGAGGTAAAAAGTTCCAAGAATTAACATTCATATGGAATAAGGGAATAAGTGGATTTAAAACATATTCTCTCCTATCTAATGTTGCTAGGACTCCCTATGGGAATAAAGATCATTACTTTTAGTAACCAGCTGATTCTCATATTAAAAAATGCTTGGAGTTCTTTATTCTTAGGATCATGCTTGGGAATTGCTTGTTTTAATGTTGCATATAAGAATCCTAGAGCATTTTATGGATTCATAGTTCTTCTTTAAGAAGCAAATCTTTTATTTTTTGAAGTAGGGAAACTTGGTTTATTATTCTTTAACATCCATGCTGTTATTATATCTTTTGAATTTTCTGCGAAGTGTTTAAAGACATGAAGGGAAAACCTTTTAGATCTCTGCAATGAAAATAAGTTTTACACATATTTGATGTTTTAGTCTTAGTCTATAGGTTTATGATATTAAAAGATGTGTATTATTACCACTGATGCCTATTATATATGCCCATTTTTCACTTTTTACCACTGACCAGATATATTTCCTGTATCAAAACCCATAATCTAGACATCATGTAGCAAATATTATTATGCTTTTTCATTTATGAAAACTTGTCAAGTCAAATGTGGGATTTGATTGAGATGATTTAAGGTCCCTACCAAGCCATGTGGCTAGGAAAAATCATAAGAACATTTAAAAAATTAAAAAATGTTTAAAAGGAGAGTCTTTGCTGAGTTGCACGAGACCAGGAGAGCCCTTTGTGAGACTCAACGAGTCTTGTTGGACTCACCAAGTCGACATAGAATGCGGTCAATGGGCAAGATTCACTAAAATACCAAGTCCCTCACGGGACAAGGTCTTTCATTGGACATACCATGTCCTGTGAGACTTGGCCAAGTCCCATTTTCAACTAGTTTTAGTTTAGCCCAAAAATTGGATTCATGTTCGCTCTCTTTCTCATATCCTCTCGTCCCCTGTTCATCCCTATCTATATATCCATGTTTTCTATCTAGTTTTGATTCTTATCCCCTGTTCATCCCTATCTATATATCCATGTTTTCTATCTAGTTTTGATTCTTACTTCATGTCTCTCTCCCTCTTACTCTCTCTCTCTCTCTCTCTCTCTCTCTCTCCCCCCCCCCCCCCCATTTCTTCATCCATTTAAAACCCATTTGAGGGTCTTTTTTTAAAATTAAATTTTAGCTCTTGTGCGGTTTTTAGCTGCTATTATAATGCTTTTGTTGAGACACTCTAAGTCCAAGTCTTGAATTGACTCTAAATATGTCCATGTTGTGTCTTGATCCCAATCTGGGTTGCATATGATTGGCTTGAAGTGTTTAGAAACCTAGATTGGCCATGTAAACATGCATGTCATTGGGCTAATAAGGAGTGGCGATTCTTGATCTAGATTCGTGAATCTCTTGGCCAATCTGGAGAATATTAAATTATTGTTTTTCTATTTTGTAATAATTAAAAATAAAAAAACTTGAAAAGTATATTGGGTAGGAATTGGGTGATCGGCAGATCCAGATCGCCCTTCGCTCGCAAACTTGCCCATTTTTCCGACGGAACCAAGCAAGTCCCTCTAAATTGGACTCCTACAGACCCCATATGTATCAACAATTTTTAATCCAGATCAACAAATTTTTAGACACTGAACTCTATCCTACACTGTCAATTTATTTGTATACTCACCATTAGCTTGCCTCTAATTCCATCGTCATTATACGTTTGCATTGTTATTCTTTAACTGGTAGCATAAAATTTGTCAGTGATGCGACTTTTTGCAAAAAAATGTTCATGCCTCTTTATTGTTTCCCTATCATTAGAGTTTCTAAGCCATAGTTGTTGGGAGCAGGTGCGGGAACAAGGCATCGTGAAATGCTAAAAGAACCCTATGGTTGGGAGCACTATCTGTATAATGTACATGTTAGGGGTCTAGATCCCCAAATATTAAGGATCGAGATCCCAACCTCCTGGGGATCTCGATCCCGACCTTTTGGGATCTTGATCCCAA
The DNA here is from genome assembly GCF_054954075.1 of Amborella trichopoda. Taxonomy (NCBI): domain Eukaryota; kingdom Viridiplantae; phylum Streptophyta; class Magnoliopsida; order Amborellales; family Amborellaceae; genus Amborella; species Amborella trichopoda. The sequence goes on from NC_142343.1 coordinate 34,328,438, forward strand.
CTTTTTGAGGATCTTGCTCCTAACATTAAAGAGTATATATAGTCTTGGATTATATATGCTTTTTAAAGTGGGGATCTCTTTTTTTAGAGCCATCAAGCATTGCAACTATATTAAAAGCATAATTATACTACTAGTTGGCTATAAATTAAGAAAATCATTATCTTGGTTGTTATCTTAGTCTATAAGGTTGGGATCGAGATCCCTAACAGTAGAAATCGGGATTCTTAACAGTGGGGATTGAGATCCCAAAATAAAAAAATCGAGGTCCTTGAAAATCCTTTTTTTGGAGCCACAGAGCAAGATTCCAGAGCAATCGCCACCCATGTTGGGAGATTCCAGCGACTATGTTCTAAGTCTTTTCCTATCATTAAAGTTCCTAAGCTTTTGTGTTTGGGTGCATAAACATTGTTTTTCACCGATACGGAATTCTTCATGATCAGGCATATATTTTCAAACATTGTGCTGATTTATTTATTTTTTAATCCATTTGGGTTTATCTTTCCGGCAACATTCATGATAAGGTTGCTTTGTTACTCCCATTTCGTAATATTGAAATTAGGATAAAATATATGGTTTATACTGGAACAGATTAGTTGCCAGTGTATGGAAGTGATAAATATCAATACTGATGTACAAATGCTGCCTGCTTTTAAAAGAAACTGCGTATTTTCATTAAACTGGGCATTAAAAGAAAAATGTATGGAGAAGACTTATCTTTGTGGCTCCTAGCCTTATGCAACTTTTTGCATATAGGTTTTTTGTAGGTTACATAAGTTTTGCCTCATCTTTAAATGATTATCTCAATTGTTCCTATAGTTTGTTAGAGAAATAAAATAATTATGTCTCTTTGAGCATGAATATTTGAGAGATTTTTAGCTTGTTTTGAGCATTGTTCTATTTGATATTTTGGCACATTTTGGTTTATTTACTCTCTTTTTTTTGTTCTTAATTAAAACCAAAATAAAACTTTCCTTTATCTCCTACCTAAAATTTTTAAGATGCATTTAAAGGGAAATTTCTTGTGTATTTTCTGTTGATAATTTTTGCTCTCTAAATGATAGAAGTGGAATAATGCATGGCTTAGGCTCTTCACATCTTGCTGCTTGAGTAAATTTGACAAATTAATTATCTACGTATTTTGTAATTTGACTACTTGTGTCTTGGTTTTTTCAGAGTTGAAGAGATCTCTTTATGCTTTATTTTCTCAATTTGGAAGGATTTCGGATGTTGTTGCTCTAAAGACACCCAAGCTTCGAGGGCAGGCTTGGGTTGTATTCAGTGAAATTACCGCTGCCAGTGCTGCAGTACGCCAAATGCAGAGCTTTCCTTTCTATGATAAACCAATGGTCTGTGAGAGCTTCTTTCATTATACTGAATCTTTTGATACTTATCCCTCCATGCTATTCTGATTCTTTTTTCAACGTAGGGTTGACATTTTGTTTTTATTATGCTTCAAAGTCAGAAACATAGCCTACTTTTAACCTGTCTTTTTCATGATATGTAAGTAGTTTTGCTAGCCTGTCAATTTATATATAGATATTTCGAGATATTGGTGTTCTTGCCTTATGGATTACTTTCTTATTGCATTTTTCATGAATTTAAGTTCGTCTGCTGGCCTGTAACTCCTATATGGATTTTAAGGAGATGTTACTTTTGTTACTATATGGTTTACTCTCTTATTCCATTGTGCCACTTTTTGTCTGCACTCTTTTTAATGGTGGTCTTGTATTTAGGCAGCTCCCTAGGCCAAATCTCAAGTTTTAAACTATGTGAATTTTGTCTTTGGCAGTAGATTTGCATGCATATTCATGTGTGCATATACACAATGCTCAAGAAGGTGGAGGCATCCGCCTATTAGGTTTGGGGTCCTGGCCGCCTAGGTGGGTGCCCAGAAACAACTTCACCTTGGGGGGGTGCAGGCATATGTTACACCTCGGATATAGTCTATTTATTTCAAACATAAGCATTTTTTTCTTTTTTTGCACTGAAGTCTATTTATTTCAAACAGCAATATTCCAATAACTTCAAATACATACACAATACATTTTTTTCTTTTCACACAAATTCTTTGTTGCGTATTATGAAACAATATATTGCACTGATTCGTAGTCACCCGTTTAATCAAAACATTCAACTAATCTAATTTGTGAGGATCCCTTGCACATTTAGTACCACATATCGAGACGGGTGCCTTTTATCATTTCAAAATCACGTTTAAAGAATAAAAGAAGCAATCTTTTTGAAATCATCAACGGAAGTCACAAGTTTAATTCCTTAAATTAACCATTAATTTCTCCCAATTAACCATTAGTTTCCATTATTAGCTGCCAAAAATTAGTGATACAATCCCAACACTTGTAAGCCCTTTTTATAAGTTTATTAGGGGGGCTTAAAGCCTTTTTGGGGTCTGGGGACTAGATTGCCCCCTACCCAAAACCCTTTTTCCCCATTTTTTTGGTTGGTGTTTTTTTAGGGGGTGGGGTGGGGAGTAATTTTTTGCCCTTGGCTGAGGGCCCTCCATCGGCCAAGTTGTTCCAAGGTGCCACCTAAACACCCGCCTTGAGGTGACCTCCTAGGTGGCACCTTGGCCACCTAGGTGAGTGCTTAGGAGCATGGACACCTAAGGTGCCCACGTTGGCTCTGCCTAGGCATTTTGGCTTCCCGGGCGCCTAGGCAGTTGGGCGGCTGAATTTTCAAACAATGCATATATGTGAACATGTTTGTGTTATACAGAGACAAAGACATATACCTACATTTAGACACAATCTTACATGCATAATAGATGTGTATGTAAGTGCATTTATACATACAAATTGTTTATTTATCTGTCTATGCCATAGTTTTATTTTTGCGCAAGATAGCCTGAAGTTATGGTCATTTTAGCAATGTTTAGGGTCATTTACCCTTAAACACTTTGGGGGTAACTCCCTGCCCTACAAATGAAAGATTAACGACACAGAGATTTTCTCTCCCATATCAACTCTCTCAACCTCCACATGATCTTTATTGACCTAGAGAAAGCTTATTGATAGAGTACTTCGAGATTTGATTTGGAGGATTTTGAAAAAGAAAATATTCTCCAGACGCTACATCGACTTGGTAAGAGAAATGTACGATGGAGTGCTAACTAGTGTGCGAACAACTAGTGGAGAGACGAGTGAGTTTTCAATGACAATAGGTCTACATCAAGGGTCAGCATTGAGCCCGTATCTCTTTGTCTTAGTTATGAACGACTTAACTAGACACCTGTAGGATGAGGTACCATGGTGCATGTTATTCACAGATGACATAGTTTTGATCGATGAGACCCGAAACGGCGTCAACACAAAGTTTAAACTCTGAAGGGATACTCTAGAATCCAAATGTTTTAAAATTAGCCTGACTAAAATAGAGTATACGGAATGCAAGTTTAGTAGTAATAGGAGTAGAGACGAGGAAGTAGTTAAGATTGACAGCCAGGAAGTACAAAAAAGACTGCACTTTCAATACCTTGAGTTGATAATCCAAGAAAATGGAGAGATTGAAGAAGATGTTCACATAGAATTAGAGCTCGGTGGGCGAAGTAGAGATGTGCAACTGGAACTTTATGTGATTGTCGTATACCAATGAAGCTGAAGGGTAAGTTCTATAGGACAGCTGTGAGACCAGCTTTGCTTTATGAGGCAGAAAGTTAGGCAGACAAAAAACAATATACCTATAAAATGAGTGTAGCTGAGATGAGGATGTTGAGATGGATGAGTGGCAAGACAAGAAGGGATAGAATTCAAAATGAATCCATTCAGGAAAGTTTAAGTGTGGCACTAACAGGCGATAAGATGAGAGAGAGTAGACTTAGGTGGGCTAGCCATGTGTGGCGTCGACCAGTACAACACTTGTTAGGAGGTGTGAGTTATTTCAAGTGGAAGGATTGAAAAGGGCAAGGGGTAAGCCCAAAACGACGTGGTTGGAAGTAGTCCGAAAAGATATGGGGGCATATCTTCACTGAGGATATAGCCTTAAATAGAGCAGAATGACGGACCAGGATTCATGTAGCCGACCCCAATTAATTAGGAAAAGGCTATGATGATGATCAACTCTCTCTACCTAAGACCCTCTCTGGTTTTGATTACACAAGTCCAATAAGACAATTCAAATTAATTCAAATAAAAGAAAAATAAGAAAAAGACTGAAAAATTTAGACAGTTTCAACTTCAAAAATTTATCAGGAACAATAAGAAATTATAAAATCCTAAATGCACAAATTAGAAGCCAAAATTACAAAATAACATTACATATCACATGATGCATTCCATTGAGGAACTACCTCATTAAGCAATAGCCAATTGAACATATGACTTTGAAGGCCATCAAGCATGTACAGTAGTAAAGTGAATTCCATATCCATAAAAATTAGAAAGCCCCACAACTGCAGAACATAATTGTGTCCCACTCTCACTTCATAAATGCATAAAGCAATTTAAATTATGAAATTAGACACAACTTATTACATATTACATAAATGAGAGAACAGATATATGCAAGTCATACGTAGTTGTCATCTTTGTCTACTTCTTCTTCATCATGATCACCACCTTATCATCATCACCGATATAACCTCCAATGGAACCCTCTAAATTCTCATCTCCACAACCTATGGGAAAGATTTTATATTATTAACATATAAAGGAGCCTAGGAGTCTTGAACTACCAAAATTTCCAAGTAAGCACTTACAAACTAAAACTTTAAACTTCCTTGTAGAGGAAAGATCACTTTTGATCAACAACCTATTCTTCCATAATATTTTTCTTGAAAAATAGTAACTCGTATTAATCAATGGGATTAGCAGGACCTGACCGGTGCATTGGTAAGATCAGTCAAAAAATAATGAAATAGGGAAATCAAAAGAACTGAAAAATGGGGAAAGTATGGGGAAAAAAGAAAAATGAAAATGGGAAAAATTAAATATTTCCATAGATCAACATTTCCGCCATTGCATTTTGGCATTAAAGAAACAAAAAAGAAGTACAAAAAAATTAAGTTTTATTAAATAAGAACAGAAAAGAAAATACCCGAAATTCATGAACAAATATTATCTGTCAACATTTTCCATAGCTTCATTAAAGGGTTGAAGAACTAACAATAAAATAAAAAAGCAAATGAAAAGAAAAAACGAAAAAATACTTAATTTAATATCTGTTGATGAAATATTGATTGGATTACTGTTCAATTGTACCTTAATGCAAAAAGAATGAATAAAATAGGCTGCCCACAGCTCGGTAGCTTTGTTTAAAATGGGGTGACAGGGTACCCCTTACTATTCTACTTCCTGTATATGTATGACTGAAAGCTTATGGCTGCATACGAATGTGGTGCTCCTTTACAAAAGGGATTGATGGAGAGGAATGAAGTATGAGGAGAGTGAGCAATTGAGGGAAATGGTATGAGGATATAGGAAAATAAGGAGATAGGGAGCGACTGCCCTTAAGCAATGAAGATGAGCTCTACAATGCGGGTCACTTGCTGTCCCTTTCTTCGCCAGGCTGTTAGCTAGGTAGCTGGCCTCCCTCGTTATGTGGTTGAAGCTGACCTGTAAAGCCGTGCACAAGAAGTGTATATGCTCGAAGCGATGCACCAGTCTCTTTGGGCTTTGAACGCTACCCCATGCAACGACATTTATAGTCACCCCAATGATAAGGTGGGTGATAGTGACATTAGCTTGGTGGATATGTTTGAGGCCTTCAAAAAGGGCAAGTGTCTCTACCATGGTGGAGTTGCTGGAGCTTATAAAACCTGAGAACAAGACAAGGGGTTCTCCTTTAGATTCCTTAGAATGCCCTTGGAGCCTCAAGGACTGAGGTTTCTAGGGAACAGCCATCCATATTTAATATAAGGGAGCTAAGGGGATGAGGGACCCAAATTGTACGTCTGATTTGAGGCGTTGGATTTAGGAACAAGATAATTTCCCATCAATTTAGGAAATTAGAGGTTCACAGGTTCATCAGGTCTCTACTCCCTAGGTCATCAGATTATCTTGTCCCTGATTTAATCTTGAAGGGTTTGTGGTGATGCTACATGTGCTTGAAAGATTCAGGAGTTCCATTCTTTCCAAATTCTCCGCAAGGTAGCCAATATGGTTGCCTTTTAAAGGAGTCAACCAATTTTAGGCAAGGGCGAAATTAGGAAGTTGGTGAGGAGTTGGACGATTGATTCCTGAGAAAACCCATTGCTAGCCAAAAACTTGGAGGAGTTTGGACCATACTACAGAGTCAACTTATGATGTATAAAACGGTCGTCGGTAGTTTCTTCTTCTTGAGGGCACATGACACATCGGTTTGGTAGCTGGATTCCTCTCTTTTGTAGTTGGGTCTGTTGTAAGGACCCCTTCCTAGAGTAGGATCCAATTGAATGCTTGAACTTTGTGAGGTATTGGTGCATTCCAAATCATATGGAAGATGAATATATGGGATCCTAGTTGTTCCTTATGGTGGAACAAAAGGATGAGACAAAAATTCCTGGAAGCAACTTGTGCCCAAATGAGCCAGTTTAGAATTGAGCTTTTGAAGAAGAGCCTTGTAAGAGATTGATTTGAGGCCACAAGCTATTCACATTCCTCTTCTGATAAGGGCCTTCGGAAGAGCGATAACCAAATGACATTAGCTCCCCTAAGATCGACTACATATGCATCCGTAGCCTCTTCGTTTCTACTAGTTATCAAAAGGAGCAGGCCAATTGTGCTACAATAGGTTGCGCACCCACCCAGAGATCTTTCCAAAACCAAATTTGCTCTCCACTTCCTATTCTAAATCTGGTATTGGCTAAAAATACTTGTTTGCTTCTATATGCGCTTTTCCAAGGACATGAGGCTTGATGGAGAGGACATTCAGGGAATAAGCGACCTTCCTCTATGCCATACTTTTCACAAATACATCTTGCCACAGCTGGTTGTCTTGAGTGGCAAACCTCTAGCACCATTTACCCAGTAGTGCCAAATCGTTTTCCTTGATCCTTCTAATACAAAGAGGGAAAGCACACTTTACCCCATGCTATAAGGTGAAATTTATGTTCGCTATTGCTCATGACTGTAGAAAGTTATCATCAGGCTCTCAAGGTTCGCAACCACTTACACGGGCATACGAAAGATAGACATTTGGAAGATAGGGATGTTTGCCAGGTGGTTTTAGTTATTGTTGTCCTCCCCCTCAAGGAAAAAAATCTTCCTCTCCCTCCAAACAGCCCTTCTGTTAGATTTCATGATAATTATGTGCTAGAGCTGATTCCTTGGTTTGCTGATACATAATGTAGCCTCAATTTCAGGGCAGTCTTTCAACTGCACACCCGAATCTCTCAGCCATTGTTTCAACAACCTGATCGTCAAGCTTACTCCCATAAGTTTCATCTGAGATGTATTAGCCTTCATCCCAATAGAGATCTCAAAACATCCAATGAAAAACCAGAGATTGTTGAGTTGTTGTAGAGATGCACATAGAAAATAGTGGCATCATTTGTGTACACTAAATGTGAGATATCTGAGCATTGTTTGAGATGCGGAACCCCTCAATAGGCCTCGTTCATAAAGTCGGGAAATTGATCAAGTGAGCACCTCAGCTACTATTACGAAGAAGGGGGACAAAGATTCCCCTAATGAAGGCCATAGGAAGCTGTGGAGTAGCCTTCTAGTGATTCATTGATGCCAAACCCATTTTGGTTTGGACTTCGTCCAATAGTGACCAATGAAAGAAAATTCGGCCACCTTGCCGCCTAGGCAGCCATTTTCTCAAACCGCCTAGGCATGGACTAGGCAGTATGCACCAGGCGGGTGCATCAAGGCGCTCGTCTAGGTGGCTTAAGAGGTGGGCGCCTTAGGCGCCGCCTCGAACAATCGAGATCGATGGTGGAAAATGCCCCTTGGCCATTGGGTAGTTTCATCATTTTCATCCCTCAAAAAGGGGGAAAAGGTTTTTGGGGGGCCATTCTTGCCCCCCATAATGTTTTTAGTGAGTTTTAGAGTGAGAAATACCTTTAAAAAAAAACGATTTGAAGATTTGTATAGCGATTGAAATTTTTTTCATACCTCCTCGATACTCACGTAATTAAAGGATATTGATCCCCAATGGGTGGTTGTAAAAGAGGAGATTTGGGAACCAAAATTTTCCTCTTTGGGCCGATATCGATTCCATTTCAAGAATGTTGGTATATTCAACATTTTTTATTAGGTTATGTTTTTCTTTTCTACAATGTCTTATGGTGTTATTCTTTGCTTTTTGTATTTTCTTTTTGTTACTTTATGATATATATTTGATATGCTATCAACTTTTTGGATTATTATTCACCCAAAAAAAAAAAAAATTGGATTATTTTCCCATTTTGATATTTAGTTTGCCTTTGGGAAAGCAATTCAATGGAAAATGTCTATTGCCCCCAAACTGAATGAGTATTTTTAAAAGAAAATTTATGCATGAGTTATAGACCATAATTTTTAATGCCATTATTTTTCTTGAGTTAGTTTTAACATTGCTTATTAAATAACAAAATGCTAATTCTATATACAATAAAAGAGGAGGAGGTGTGGGGGTTCCAACAATATCCTCAAGTCTCTGCCCTTCTCCCCAATGTAGGCCACCTTTGTGTCTGGGCGCCCGCCTAGGCGGCTAGGCGGCCCAGACCCCTGACCGCCTAGGCGGCTAGGCGGCCCAGACCCCTGACCGCCTAGGCGGCTGCATCCGCCTGGTTGAGCATTGATAGTGACCATTCCACATGGTCATAAGCTTTCTCCTAGTCTATCTTGATTTCTAGCCCCTCTTTCATAGCCGTGAGCCTTGAGTGGATAGCATTGTGGGCTAGCGGTGCACCATCCAGCATTTGTCTATTCTCCATAAAGTCTGACTGTGTATTGGAGATTACTTTGTGAATAACTTCCTTTAACCTTCTAGCTAGAACCTTAGAAGGATCTCTTAGGTGGAGTTAAGCAGATTGTTCAGGTGGAAATCTTTAATTTTTTATGCACTTTCAATCTTGGGGACTAGTGCATTTTTCTTTCCTTTATGGATGCAATGCCCATCGGGGGACTCATCAAAGAGGCCAACATATCTGGACTGATGATGTTCAAAAACTTATGGAAAACAAATAGGCACCTTGTTATGGCCAAGGTCCACTACTGCTCTTGTGATTTCTTAACGAAGAAGGACCTTTTAAGCCATCAGACGTCCTCCTCCTGGGGGAACTAAAATTCAGATCAGCCATCCCAGGTTGAGGACCTGGTCTAGGGCAGAACAATTTTTGGATGTGGAGAATAATTATTCTGCTGACTTGCTAAGCTTCAGTGAAGGTATGACCTTGATAGTGATATTGGGTGATAGTATTTCCCCGACATCTGTAACCAGCAATTTTTTGGAAGAAACTAGTCTTTCTATCGCCCTACAACCACTTTATCCTGGACTTCTGGTACCAATAAATTTCTTCTCGTCTAAGAGCAAACTAAAGGTCATTTTTGCAGTGGTTTGTAATTCCTTCTTGCTCATGAGACCTCTGGACTCCTCCAGGGAGTTCATAGCTTGGATTTTTGTATTGAGGACCTGAATTCTGTTTCTTAAATTGCTAGGTACGTCCTTTTTCCACTGCTTGAGGGAGGTTTTGAGGAATTGCAGTTTCTTGCTGAGGCTGAAACCTTCCCACCCTTGAACATTATAGGACGATCACCACTGAGAAATCCAGCTCCTTTAGTGAAGTGAGCTTGAATCTGAAAAGGTTTGTCTGGTCTAGGTGTAGGATATCTAGAAAGATCAGTCCATGGTTGGAAGTTGTCTTGGGGAGTCGAGCGGAGATGGTACCCAGGATCCCAGATCCGAATCGGTTGAGACCATGAAGTGATTGACCAGGTAAGGACATGCATGGTTTGACCAGGTAAATATTGCTCCATTGAGGGTAATGTCAACAATTACAGCCAACAACATCCAAGAAGGCTCTCATACTGAAGTTTATTCTACTATCCCTATTTTCGTCATGCAACCATCTAATGACATTAAAGTCGCCTCTGATTACCCAAGGAACTGGATGTGTAGGGTTGCTGATTCCAGTTGTAACTGTAGGTTTTCTCTAGGGCAGTTTGGGCCATACACTAGAAAGTTTTCAGAACAAGGCAACAGAGATCCTGTTGAAGTGGATTTTCACTGAGAAGGCTTCTAAATCTGAGGATTGGTATGAGATTATCTTGGGGTTCCATATGACCCAACTCCTTTAAGAGGCTCCTATAGTATCCATGACCTCCCACTGATGGGGTCTCCTACTCCAAACATCTATTGTGTTAGATAAATGAGCAGGAAGTCTGGTGTCAATTATAGGAAGGACATATCATGGTCTGGGCAAAATCTTGGACAGCATTTATTTTGTGGTGGCTACCTATTTTGCAAATGATCCAAATGAGTATCTTCATTTAGGCAAATTTTGGGGTGGGCATAATATACGCCTCTACCTTTTGAGAGCCGGACTTTGCTAAGGGCTAATGTCAAAAGCTGAGGGTTGGATGAAGATTCAGTAATATGGTCATAATGGATGTCAGTTATAAGGTTCATGAACTCCCTGGTTCCTCTGTGTTTTGTTTTAGGCTTTGCCTGAATGCTCAAGTATTTTCTCTTATGATGTCGGTCGCTTAAGTATGACCTGACCATGCTATAGGAACCACATGGGCCTGAGCATGTCATCCATGTTGACAGGTCAACTCCTGAGAGTCTGCAGAGCCAACTCCTATGTGTCTGCAGTGACAAAAAAAAAAAAAACTATGATTTATATACCAAAGAATGTATATAAGCCACCAAATAAGTAAAACTTATCGATATTAAACTTATTAAAGCAATAAAACCATTAAATTGAATACAAGAAACAACGTATTGCATTGGACCTGAATAGCCACTGGTTCTATGTTTGGACCCACCTGTCCTGTCCGGTATTAGCATCATTAGTATGAACGTATTATTTGTTAACAGTATCAAAAAAAAAATTAGGCTGTATTACATAATTAGAAAAAGGCACTGTTGAGCAATTGCAGGTGTTAAAAAAGGAAACCCACATGTTCTCAAGTCACCAATGAAGTATGAAGTTAGGTGAACCCCACATCGTAACATGTGAAATGCACCATACTGGGATTAGTTGCCACACCAAAATCTTATTGGGGCCAACATGTGGTCTTTGAGTGTTCCCAATTTTATATTATTTCACTTAGTTTGCAATCTTCTCTGGGTTAAGTTTGGTCCAACGTTTGGGTCTTTGAGTGTTCCTACATTTTATATTATTTCACTTAGTTTGTTGTCGACCTAATTTATTATCTTTGCCTCAACCTCAAGTTGTATCACACAAAAACTGGGTTGTTAGGCCTCTTACGCTCAAGTTCAATGGATGTGTTCAAATATGTTCCAATTTCTCTTGCAACCACTTCCACGACGGGTTTTGCTGAGGATACAAATGATGAACTTTTGAAGGTTAGGATCATCCCCACCAAATCATTTTCATCATTCACCTGAAATTGAATAATAGTGAACAATACAAGATATTGTAATTTGTATCAAACTGTTACATGTAGACACTCTAGAATCAATCTATAAATAACAAATAGAAGAATGGAACTTTGATATTCGAACTTAAAAGAGGATACTTGAATTACATTGGAGGATATATTCATGTGTGTTTTCCATTCAAAAGATATATTCATGAATGTTCAGTGCCATCTTTCACCTAAAATCCTACTGACCCTTCTCATGCAAGCTCATCTCCTTCCAATCGTCACTTGCATATGCCCATCAGGACACAACATCTCAATCATGGAATGCAAGTTTTTGGAAATATCAGGATGAATGGAAAATGCGGCTTTGTTGTAGAAAAACTTTGGGTTGAGCCAATAAGCAGCTGAATGTATTGGGCAATGCAACTGTGTATCCCATCTCCTATCAATAATCTCGCAATAGTGCCTGAACTTGGGCTTTGTATACTTAAAAATTGCAGAAACAGCCTCCTATGCCTATCCATTGCATCATAAATGTAACTCATGGCAGGCTTGGTATTACTATCAACAATCCTTAGAACCTTCACCAAAGACTCCTGGACTGTAATAAACTATGTTCCAATAGTATCCATGAATTCATCCTTTTGCGAACCTTGTAATTGTAGGCCTCACTAGATCTCTTTCATTAGTGTGCATCCTCTTTGGATTGCAGAAAAATGAAGGATTGTATATAAGTTTTGTGATCCTTCGGGTCCAATATACAACTTCCAAAACATCATCCATCTTTCTAATGTCCTCAAACATTAGATACATACAATGAGCAGTGCATAATGTCAAAAACAGGTGGGTAATGTTGTTGCAGAAACTGCTTCTAAGGGAGTAGTTAGTTTCATTCTCTGTGATAAATTAGAGCATATTATTTGGCCCTGCATATCATCAACTTCCTTAAATAAATGTAATAATGCCTCCCTTGTCTTCCCAAAACCTGAGGCATTAGTTGACTTTGAGAATAGCTAACTGATGCAGGGAAATTTGTGGGAACAGTAAAATCAGCAAGAAACAAAACTAAACACGAGCATAATTCAAAGAAACCTAGGGTTTCTTCTCAATACCCCAAGCTAGGGTTCCAAAAGCCTAAGCTTTTCTCTTTTCAATTTCTAAAAATCATGTGGAATTGACCCTCTCAAGGCCCCACACACCTTATATATTAAAACTCAATGTTCAAAGGCATTACATGTCTATATAATGATTAAAATGACTTATATATCCTAACTTAAACTTAAATTTTGTAATGACAGTTTTACCCCTATGAATAGTACCTATGAACAGTCTTCGTGAATTATACTCATGAAATAAATAAAAAACTATAAAAACCCTAGAATTTTTTAAAATTAAAATATACATCCTTTAAAGTTGAATAAAAGTAAAAAATAAAAATAATTTTGCCGTCCATGACTAACCTTGTGATATATACCAAAAGTTTGATCAATTGTGTATGTCTCCCATTTGTCCAACCATCAGCCATGATTGAGCAGCCATAACTAGCCCATATCTCTTTGTATGCCTCTATGTAAACCCTTGACCTCTCCACATTCCTCTTCAACAACAAACTTCTAGCTCCTTGGAACTTGAGGGCATGGTGTCCAACAGAGATTGAAAATAGGAGTTGAGGGCATTAAAGGAATGCAAGAATCATACATCCACTGGGTCAGAGATATGTGTTCCCTTTCACTGCCTTCTTCCCAGCCAACAAACTTTGATTGTTGGCTGGGCATCAAGTGTTCTCCTTGGTGGAAATAATCTCCTATCACATTCTGCTTCCTAGGCTTACTTGAAGCACTTGTGCAAAACTCTTCCCCCCTCTCTGTTTAACATTGTACTTGGGTCAACTTCTTCTTGCAAGCCAAATGCTCCTTCACGTGGTATACATCCCCTCCCTTCAATTGGAGAATTTCAATTTTAAGGTGAATTTGTCAAGGATTTATTCGGCATTGTTGTCTCACTTGTATAAAAAAACAAGGAAGAGAAAGTGGCTTCTGAGAGAGAAATTTTGGGGCAGATGAAAAAAGAACCCAAAATGGTGGTAAATAATTGGAATAGGAATATCATGTGATTTTTCAAAAAACTGGGCATATCTTGATTTTGGGCAGAAAATTGTGCAAAATCGCTACATCGAACATGGAGATTCTAGACAAATTGTTCCGACTCACCAATTTGGGCAAGAATCAACAAGTGACCAGGCAACTTCGACTTGGGTAGCCGATTTGTAAATCACTAGATGGGGGAGTCAAGGCTGAATTTATGCCCTTTCAAGCTTTTTTGGTAGCATATAACCAAGACTATGGGTGGTAATTGGGTTGGATTGACCCGCCAACCAAATGGGTCAGCTTGACACGGGTAGCTTAGGTTTGGGTCCAAATAACCTTTAGCCAATCTAGGTCGGTTTTGGGTTTTGGTCCATCCTGACCTAACATAGACACACACACACATATCATCATCATCATCATCAAAGCTCTTTCCCAACTAATTGGAGTCGGCTACATGAGTTCTGGTTTGCCATTCTGCTCTGTCAAGGGCCATACTTTCAGTGAGGCCGTAAGTCCTCATATCTTTTCTCACTACTTCCAACCATGTCCTTTCGAGCCTACCCTTTACCCTTTTGAGCCTTCCACCTGAACTAACTCGCATCTCCTAACAAGTGTTGTATTGGGTCTGCACTGCATATGACCAACCCACCTAAGTCTGCTTTCTCTCGTCTTATCACTTATTGGTGCCACACCGAAATTCTCTCGAATGAATAAAATTCTATCCATTCTTGTCTTGCCACTCATCCATCTCAACATCTTCAACTCAGCTACACTCATTCTATGAATATGTTGTTTTTTGACACCCAGCATTCCATCCCATAAAGCAAAGTTGGTCTCACAATTGTTCTATGGAACTTGCTCTTCAGCTTTATTGATTTGTAGTGATCACATAAAACTTCAGTTGCACATCTCCACTTCGCCCACCCAGCTCTAATTCATGTGTGATATCCTCCTCAATTTCCCCATTTTCCTGGATCATCGACCTAAGATATCGAAAATGCATTCTTTTTGGTATTTCTTGGCTGTCGATCTTAACTACTTCATCGTCTCTACTCTTATTATTACTAAACTTGCATTCCATATACTGTCTTAGTCCGGCTAATTTTAAGACCTTTAAATCATAGAGCATCCCTCCAAAGTTCTTTGTGTTGATGCCGTTTCGGATCTCATCGATTAAAATTATGTCATCCACGAACAATATACACTACAGTACCTCATCTTGCAGGTGCCTAGTTAAGTCTTATATAGTACTTCATCTTACAGGTGCCTAGTTAAGTCCTATATATATATAATATTTAGGTATATATTCATCAATATTACAAAGTATTTATAATAAAATACCTAAACTGACCGGGGTCTGGATCTGGTCTGGGTCCCAACCTATCCAGTAACACCCCTAAGCAAGATTGCCTCATCTCCAAGTCTTGTGAAGCTTTGGGAGATCTTATTGTGTGAGGTCCAAGATTTAGGCGAGACTTAAATGACATTGAAGTTGACAATCTTCAGGCTCTTGAACTTTGGTTGTGTTTCCGCCTCGAGGAGTTTGGGATGGTGAGGACCTTCATACTTGAACTTTCAGTCTATTCGCTTTTATCCCTGGTTTAGGGAAGGGTAGAGTGGTCTGGGCATCAAACCCCTTGGGATTATTCACAGCATCTTTGCTCTATCAAGTCCTCCTCCCTGCTGGGCCAGCAAAGGAAGCCAAGTGCCCACCGATATTCAAGTGTTCAACTGGTTGGCAATTGGCAATAAGCCCCTTACAGTTTGCAGGCTACATATAGAAGAGTCTTCAGGTTGGACGTAGAAGATCTGAGTAGAGTGCTGCTGATCTATTCATCCACTGCCCTTTTGCTGGGAAATTGTGATCCTTCTTCCTCAATTTGTTTGGTATCACTTGGGTCACGCTGGACACCACTTTACATCTGTTTTCCGCAGATTTCTCCCCCATCCCCTTTCAGCCTCAGGGCTATACCTGTGCCGTCGCCTATATTATAGCCCTAATATGGTATACCTGGTTGGAGAGAGAGAAGAATATTTAAGGGCCGAACACGAAGGGACAGCATGAAGCCAATGGTCATAGATTGGGCAAGAACACGAAGGAATATCAGAGGGTGCTCTACAACAGACTTTGTCCTAAACTGGGGAGCGATTTCCAGGTTAACACTAGGTTGATCCCTAGATCTCCCCCCTGGATCACTATGGCACCCAGAAGCTCAACTTCAATGGATGTTCCTTGGGCAGCCCGGGCACAGCAGGGGTTGGTTCATCTTTTATGACTCTCCGGTTGCCACCTTCTCTCTTTCTCGGGTCCTATAGGCGAGGCCATTTCAAGCATGCTTGAGGCTAGGACTCTTCCTGAAGGATTGAAGCTCCACAAGCAAAGGTGGGGTTCCCTTGTTGATTGAAGGTGTATCATAGTAAGCTGGGCAAACAAGTTTCCCCCCGCCTGCAGCCCCTAGATCCAGTTTTTTAGCAGATTTTTTCAATTGTATGCCTTGTTTCAGGTTTCTTTTCACTATACCTTGCGAGAAGCTCATCATACCGTTGATTCACTTTCCCAACAAGGGGCTCCTTTGCCAAGTTTTTGTTATTCTCTTCCTCTCAATTGTAGGGCCTCCCTCCCCTGTTCCCTATGAATTCCCACCAAAACGTTTTGCTGAAGAAACCCTTGTTTTCTATGAGTTTTACAAACCATGTTAGATTGCTCATTATTTGTAACCATGTAAACTGTATGTATTATGTATTGCCTTATTTGCCTATAATTACAATACCTTCAACTTCAAAAAAAAAGCTGTCTCCCCCATTTGAACACTTCTTAGGAAAAAACTATCTATACGCAATATTATGATGAAAACTTATTTGGAAATACGTGCTGGATAAACCTGCCATTATTGATCTCCATCTGTCTTGTTACTGGTTATGGACTAACTAGCTCATCCATCGTAGTAGTATGAAAGATTAGCTCTTGGGGAAACCAAAAAAGGTAAGGGAAATTAACTATTAACCAAATGGACTATGGAAATCCATTGCGTGTTGGAGTATTACCATTGAATCACATTCATACAGTTGCAAGAGAGTGGGGCTTACCATCTCATCGGGCAGGGTGACCCCAATGAACTATGATTTTCCATTGTCCATTAGATTATGATATTCTTCCCAAAAGGCAAACGCTTTTCCCAATAGGGAGAAATTGTGTTCTCCTTTTCTACAGTTTATTCTTGGTATCTGTGCTTTGTTACTCTCATTTAGGGAATTACCTCCCTGAGTGAGTGATAGAGGTTTCATATAACAACTATATTCTTGTTTATTCACTGTGCAGCGGATACAATACGCAAAGACAAAGTCTGATTGTATCGCAAAAGCCGATGGAACATATGTTCCAAGGGAAAAGAAAAAGAAGCAGGAAGAAAAAGGTGACCTGCTTTTACCTCCCCTTTTTCCTGTAGCCAGTTGGATTATAATATACTTTCACTTCATATTATCCTTTTTCTTTTTTCTTTGTTGATGATAATTTTTTTCCGCTTGTTTTGTAATATTTCCAATTTAATATTTATTTTGAGATATCTGATTGTTGTTTCATGACATTCGTTGTGGTCAGCCTCTGTCTGCCATTTATATGTGTTTTGTTCTCTGAATTTGATGAAATAAAATTTAGGATTCATGTTTCAGAAAATCACTGAGAAATGATACCAATCTTCCGTACCTCTTGTGTTGTATCTTTGGAGCCCAATTCAGTTTCTCCATTCAATGAGGTAGTTCATTATAAGGAAAATTGTTTCATGCGGGCCGGACCGCATTTCTACATATGCGGTCCAGTAAGTGTAAAGTATCCCTGTTAAAGATGGATGCAAGTAGGTGTTCCATCTAAAAACAATGGAAACTAACGGTCCAAATATTTTCTTACTAGAATTATTATTTTTAGTTCATATTCATGATCTCCATGTTAGAGATTAAATGTCCTAAAAAATTAGGTCTAAAAATCCATCTCAAAGATAGATTTATTAAGAGGCTCGCATTTCTACATTTGCGGGCTTGGCTGCATAGAAACCGGGTCCTCATTATAATTGGGATGCCAAAAATCTGGTCTCTCTTTTTTCCTATCCATTAAACCCTTTTTAATTTTAATTTATCACTCAAATTTCAGAAGTCGATGCAGCCAATGCTCTTTTCCTTTTTTGTTTATGTAAGCTGTAGGTATCGAATTGGGGATGTAGTGTTGCAATTGTCGACCACTAACTGCTAATCAGTCAAGCCCTAGCCCAAATCTTATTCAGCTAGTATTCTTGTTCTTTGAGTTTATTATTTTTGTAGTGTTCATTGTTATTTCCATGTTTTTATTTGAGAATCTTACTTCTTATGAATAGATTATTTGGTTTTAGACCCTACATTGCTGTAAATCTTGTGTTTAGGATTGCATAAACTGGTTTATTATTGTTTGACTGTGATGATTATCCTATTGCAGCTGAAAAGAGGCGCAAGGCAGAAAATGAAGCAGAACAAACTGCTACTAATGTCGTGCAGAACAATGGCACAAATAATGTGAGTTATCCCTACACTTCCATCTAATCCTTATTATTTTCCTGATAAGGACATCATTTATCTATTTTCTGATATATGATAATTCCATTGGAGTATAGAAATGTTAAAATGAGGAACAGGCACTAAATGACTCATAAAGAAAACTGAGACCTGTCCATTGTATAGTAAACAAACTCCAACGTGAAAGCAAGTAGTGAATCAATAATAACCCAATTCATGTGGAATAAAACTCTGAATACTTATCCATATTAGCCATGAACAAGCACACACGAACAAGTGGATATCTACAATGTTCCTAGCTTGCTTGCAACGAACATGCACAGTTGGTGCCTAGAACCCTATACCCTGCAAATAATCAGTTAATGCCTACAGAAAAAATGCTCTTTAGGAGAAGTCTCAGTCTAAATTTTTCCCTGTGGACAACCTCTATTCATTGTTCATTTTTTTTAAGAAAATGATACAATAAATGCATTGTCCATATCTCTTTCCTGGCATATTAACAAAAGGTGTAACTTTTTGTCTGATTATTAAATACTTTATATGTGCTATATGTTGGTCTTTTACAGGCTTCTCATACTTCCCGCCCAGGAAAGCCTGGTGCCCAAGAGGGTGCTGCATCACCAAATAGCATTCTTTTCATTCAGAATTTGCCTCATGAAACAACGAGTATGATGCTGCAGATGCTCTTCCAACAGTACCCAGGTTTTAAAGAGGTGAGAATGGTTGAAGCAAAGCCAGGCATTTCTTTTGTGGAGTATGCTGATGAGATCCAGGCATCCATAGCCATGCAAGCTCTCCAAGGTTTCAAGATCACTCCTCAGAACCCCATGGGCATCACTTACGCAAAGAAGTGATCGAAATTTCAGTATGTTTTCCCTCTCTCCATCTCTCATCATTTCAATGACAACATTGACAGCTTTTTGTCTCTCGTCATACTTTATCATCAAACGTATTCAAGTAGTCGGAGTTTTGTGTTGGTAGGCATTGTAAAATTTGGGTGGAGTTTGATTATGGGAGCCATATTAAGATGTTTTTTTTGGAACATGTTTCTCTCACAGTTTTCATTTTAAGTGGCCTTTGTATTACCCTCAGTCTCAACCATTTTCAGAAATAGAGATTGGTACACTGCTGATTTTGTTCAATACTTGTTTAACTTTGATTTGATTTTACAGAGAATTATGTTTGGGCCTTGGGCTTCGCTATGGCCCACCCAGATGGCATCGTCTTTTGTTTCTCTCTCATGTTACCCTCTCAAATCTGCAAGCAAAAATGCCAACCATGCCTATGCCTGTGAATTCCCACTTCATGAAATACCATGGGTCTCATTTCGCGACCACATTTTGGCCACACTTTGTTAATCTTGAAAAAGCCAAACACGAAAATGAAAAGAAACCAAAATTTGGGCTTTTTTTTTTTTGGAATAGTGCCAATTCTAAATTTGCAAGGTATGACACTTCTGCATCATGCGAACAACTTAGACAGCCCCGATTTTAATAAAGTTCTCCATATGCTACAAAGGTCAATTATCCTTCTATTTAAAACATGTATAAAATTATGGTCGTGGCGTGTCCTAAGTTTTTGTTCTCTATTCTTTTTTGTTTAATGAGCCCTCGTCTAGAGGTGTCCAAATTAAACTGATTGCAATTGTCCATTTTTTCAATTAATAAATGAGGTGACTGCCGAATGATTAGAGATAACTAAGAAAGACTTGAAAGATTTTCCAATGTATAATCCGAAACTCCGTTAATCTTTGATGTGATGCTTAGAAATCATTAAAAAAAATTCTTCTTTTTAAAAGGTGGGGTCTCTGCACTGTTAGAGCTTCCAATATATGGAGGAAATTGTCCAAACAATGTATCCCTAATGGAAAATTCACCATAATCTATTAAGGGTGAGGTTTGTACTATTGAAGTAGGGTGCACCTCAAAACTATGTGGAAAATGCAGTTCCGGTGCCGCTAAGCCTTGTGATGATATGAAAATCTATTGTTGCGTCCAATTATAAAATTTAAAGTGCCAAAAATGGTGACGGTCAAGTAGATCTATAAACACTAGAAAATCTCCAAAATGGACGGTCTAGATAATACGTTAGAAGATGAATATTTTTAGGATTAGAAATCTCATTTCTTCATGTCTATGAATCTCGAGGTCAAGATGATCGGTATGAAGGTTTTTTTAGCATAGGAACAACCTTATGTAGTGGTTTTTTAGGTGCACTTACTTAATACCTTGTATAAACTTTTTCTCTTTTTTAAGGGTGCGGTTTGTATAGGGCCGAGGCTCTAAACAATCAAAGTAAAGCGCACCTTCAAAAAGTATCTAGAAATGTCGTTTTAATACCGGAAGTCTTTATGATAGCCTTAAATTTTATGTACATATCTAATTATAAATTTAAAGCTTCAAAAATAGTGTAGATCAAACAAATCTATGCAAACTTTAAAAAATCTTGAAAATTGAAAGTGCAAAAATGCATTACAAGATATACTATTTCCAAAATTTGAAATCCATTTGTTTCTCGTATCCATGCATCTTGAGGTCGAGATGATCAATTTGAGGATTTTTTAGCAAAAAAACAACCTCTTCTAATGAAATTTTGAGGTGTGCTTTAATTTGATTGTTTAGAGCCTCGTACTTATAAACTTTTGACCTTTTTGTAATGTTAACAATAATGGTGCTGCTAGGTATTATTAGTATATATATAATCTGTTGTATAGGAGTTGTGATGTTGCGGTTGTTGGGTACCATGTTGCTAGTAACTAACACCATATTCTACTCCTTGAATGAAGAAAACTTTAAGGCAAAGACACATTATTATCTCCCATGGATCACTACTCAAATCTCTCTTATTGCGGGCCATGAATAAAGAAATGTCACCGTTACCATGTAGATGACCTCTTCACGTGAAATACATTAATAGGATACCATAATGTGTACATAGTATATGTTTATGGCGAGAGAGGGAGAGTGGGGCCATAGTTGGAAATGTTTACTAATTTCATCATGACTCATGAGGAATGTTGGGATCTCTTGGTTGATGATGTGATAGTAAAGGATAAAAATTATATAAGGTTAAAACCTTAAAAATGTAGAATTAAGGTACATTTAAAAAATCCATTGAAAAAGATTATTTTGATGTTGGGAAAACATCCAGCCGATCATCGAGATATCGAGATGTATGGATATGGATGAAAGAAATATTTTCAAGCCCCCCAAAAACGTACAACTTGTAGGACATGACTTAGATAATCTATTTTCAAGCTTTTTATGCATTTATAGGTATGCTTGATTTTAACTATTTTTAGAGCTTAAATTTTATAATTAGAGATCAAAATAATATCTCCAAATTCTCGCGCCATCCTAAGAAATTTTGGCACCAAAATTGTATCTCATGATAGAGTTTGGAGGTACTCCTTTATTTTAATTGTTTAATGTTGCAACCTCATGGAAACCACGCCCATTGATAAAATTTGTGCTCTTGAAAAATTGGCACTTATTTTGTAAAAAAGAGCTAAAGGCTTATTTATGTTCCTAAATGTGAATAAGGGTTATGTTAGGGTATTCACACTATTGAGTATTTTATAATTGTACTCAACAATTTTGGATATATATATATTCTTGTTTTGTAATATAATATTTTTTAGTAAGGGTATTTTTAATCATTATGAGAGGTATGACATCATTCACATGAGTGTGACATTACCTACATGAAACAAACTAGTGGCATTTAATACTCCATGTAGGTATTGGTACACCGGTGTGAAAGATGTTACGCCCCTCATAATAATTAAAAATAACCTTGCTAAAAAAAACGCGTGGTACAAAATACAGGTATATGAATATTTAAAATTTGTTAAGTATAATTGTAAAATGCTCTATAGTATGTGCACGTACCCTAACATAGCCCTGTAAATAAATATCGATTCCTAAAATAGTAAAAAAGAATAAACAAAAATTCTTGTTCATTGAAGGAAATATGGCCAAGATGATCAAAGAGACTAAGGAAGAGTGAACGCAATGACTAAAAAAAATGTTAAATTGCAATAATATAAAAATTAAACTTTCGAACAAGTAAGACAAAATGACAAAAGTGTTCCAATTAACTCAGCATTCCAAAAAAGAAGAAAACAAAAAAAGCGATCCTGTTAACTCGCCCTTAAAAAGGAAAAAAAAAAAGAAATTGAAAAATGCGAAGAAAATGCAAGGAAATAGCGAACTTAGGGCTCAAACGCTCGGCACATGAAAACAAACTCACGTTCTTGTCATCCCATGAACAAGCCAAGCGCCATGTGCTTTCCCCTCTCCACCTAACTCAGAAACAAGCAACCCAACAAAATAAATAAAAGAGAAAATACGAATATTTGACGGTCCATGTTCGGTCTAATCGTAAGGTGTGATGATATATATAGAGAGAAGGCTAAGAATTTTTCGGATCGGGTTTGGATCTACCTAGATTTAAATTTGGATCCAAAAAATATATACAGAATTTGGATTTGGAATGTATGGATCCCCTATCTATGAGATCCAAATTTGAATTGGATTTGGATTCGATCAGTTCGGCATTCTAATCTAAAATGGAGATTAGGTCTTTAAAAGTAAAAATATATTATATACATTATATAAAGGAAAAAGTTTATATAAAGTTGCAACCTTAAAATGTAGAATTACAAATGCACTTTAAAAATCCATCGGAGAATGTGGTTTTAATGTTGAAATACCCTCTAATTGATCATCTCGACATCGAGATGTATGAATACGAAAAAAGAAAAAAAAAGATTTTGAGTCCCTTAAATAATGCATCTTGCACCACATTATCTAGATCGTCTATTTCCAAGAATTTTATATATTT
Organism: Amborella trichopoda; assembly: GCF_054954075.1. Taxonomy (NCBI): domain Eukaryota; kingdom Viridiplantae; phylum Streptophyta; class Magnoliopsida; order Amborellales; family Amborellaceae; genus Amborella; species Amborella trichopoda. The sequence continues at coordinate 34,351,380 of NC_142343.1, forward strand.
ATAGATCTACTTGATTTTGACAATTTTTAAAATTTTATAATTAGATATAAAAATAGATTTTGAGATAATCGTAAGAATTTTTTACACCAAAATGACATGTTAAGATAAAATTTGGAGGTGTCTTAATTGGATTGTTTAAGGTTGCAATCTTATAAAAACCACACTCTTATATAAATTAATAAAATAATTAATATATATAATATATTTTAATAACCAGAGCTATATCGGATTTATTTGTACTCAAATTCGATCCGAATAATAATTTTGATTCAAGTTTAAATCTAAATCCCAATAAGATTTAAAATTCAGGTTTTGAATCGAAAGCGAAAGGGATTTAAGAGAGAGATTATGTCCTCGAAAATTTCGTAGAAAAGCGTGTTTTTTATGAGAAAAAAAAAATTGTGAGGACTTTTGGAGTGCCCCTTGTAATCATTAAACGCGGGGGGAGGTGAAGAGGAGGCGGGAAATTAGAGAGAGAGAGGGAGAGACGGGGGAGGTGATTTAGAGTGAGGGGGCCTCCAATAGAGAGACGTTAGTGGGTTGGATTTGGAGTCCACCGGGGAGACAAAAAAAACCAAAGGACACGGCCGAGCGAGAGGAATACAGTGAAGAGAGAGAATCAGTAAATACGCAGAGAGGCCTTTATTGGAAGGTGTAAACCCCCAACACCCGCCATGAAATAAATTATATCATTAAATACACAGACCGCATTTTCACTCCACTCCACCTCCCTCCACCACCCACACCCACGTACCATCTCTCTCTCTCTCTCTCTCTACATTCACACCTTTCAAAAACGCACAGCCAGGCCTCTCTTCTCTCTCCCCTAACCCTCTGCAAATTCAAAATCTCTTCGCACTCTCTCCTCTCTCTCTCTCTACATGACGGGCTAACCAGAAGCAGAGTCTCAGAGGAACAAAGCGATGCCTTTGGTGAGATACCAAATAAGAAGCGAATATGGGTTGGCTGATCCGGAGGTTTACAGAGGGGCTGACAAGGACGACCCTGAAGCTCTCCTTGAAGGGGTTGCCATGGCCGGTCTTGTCGGCATTTTGCGCCAGTTGGGTGACCTAGCTGAGTAAGTCTCTCTCTCTCTCTCTCTCTCTCTCGCTCTCGTTTCTGAATTTGGGGGTTTCTTGTTCTTCCTTGCTCTCCTGGAAACTTGGGTAATTCCAATTTCAACAAACGAGCCTCTGTTTATCTCGTTCCTTTTTTCTTTTTAATTGGGAATTTGGTTCTAGTTTCAGCATGTGTTTCTTTGTGTGCTAAGCGTAATAAGGATTTAGTTTCATGAAAAATGGGTGAAATAGGTTTAGTTTCTGGATTTGAATGAAAATAGGATATGTGTTTTTTGTGCTCTCTCCTTCTTGGTCGGCGCTTTCACAATGAAATGACACTGCATTATGGATCTGAGATGGCTCAAATTACTGTTATCGAGGGCTTCTATTTAGATCTTGCATTTACATTTCTTCGTCTGATAGTTTAATCTTTTTGGATTGTTTGTTTCAATGAGATTTTTGGCTTGTACAATGTCTATTTTTAGTTTCTAGCCCTCTTGGGTCTCTGACAGCTACTTCATTTTCATAATGGAGTTTGCCATTGCTTTTCTACCCTTTTTGTCAACCTTATTGACTCGTTTCTTTTTCTTTAAAGGGAATAAATTGTTCTTTTGTCCTTTGCACATGAAGATTTTTGACGACTATATATGCCTCCTTTGATTCTTCCTCAGTCCTCCACGACGGTTTTGCCAGATGATATAATTACAAGTAGTTATAAAAGTTTATCAAACCGAGTTCTATACCTATTCCTCATAAGCATCTAGAACGTGTGCATGAAAAGTGGCGCTTTTCAATCAGTAGGATATTCCATTTGCTAAAGTTATCTCTTTGCCATTTAGTATCTTTTCTTGCATTAGGTCAAGTCGAAAGAAATCAGTCGACTGAGTGCTTGATATGTGACATTCATATCATTCTATTTGAAAAACCAAATGATTTTGAGGATTAATTGGTAACAGGCTATATGTTAATGCCACATTAGTCCTTCTTATTGGCAAATGACTATTAGTTAACATTCTTTGCACATTGATGAGTACTTTCTCATACATACAATTTGCCTGTCAGTGATACCCCGACATATAAGTAATTGCTCTTTTAAGAAATTGTTGTAATCATCAAAATGAGGGATTTTTCTAAATATGTAATTGTTATTTTTTATCAAATAGGTTTGCAGCAGAGCTTTTCCATGACCTACATGAAGAAGTGATGGCTACTGCTGCAAGGGGCCATGACCTTATGATACGTGTTCAGCAACTTGAGGCTGAACTTCCTTCTGTTGAAAAGACTCTTCTCTCACAAACCAATCAATTACAGTTTGCTTACACTGTAGGTTAGTATGATTTTTTATATATTTTCTTTTATGAATGGTATGCTTTCTGTGATTTTCACCAGAGAAAGGGAAAAGCTTCTCAGTCTACCACTTCAGGTGGAAATCTATTTTTTCCTGAAACTATGTTGGTTGTTACCTGAATAATTGCTTTAGTACTCTCCATGTGGGAACTTCTGTATGAGGTGTACCCGCATGTAAATTGATCTTTTTTTCTTCATTAACAATTCATGTGTTAATACCATGAAATTGGGTAAAAGAAAACTTGGTTTACATAATGGATTGCAATTCAATGCATTTGTCCAATATAAATGCTTGCTTGAGGTGCTCAACATAAACTCTAAAGTGCAAGTTAAAGTGGAAGGTGCAAGTTAATTCCTAGCGAAAGGCGCAAAATGGGAAAGGGGTAGGTCCAAAAGGACATGGTTGGAAGTAGTGAGAAAAGAAATGAGGACTTATGGCCTCACTTAGGGTATGGTCATTGATAGAGTAGAATGACGGACCAGGATTCTTGTAGCGTACCCTAAATAGTTGGGAAAAGGCTTTTGATGACGATGATGAATTAGAAAATTTAAAATAAAGAACAAAAAAAAAAGAAGAATGCCTATTCGTGAGTATATGGAGTTTTACTAAAAAGTATTTTTCATCTTTGTGACATGCCATTATATGACATGATTTCCTATGGGTGATCCCCGCTGCTTACCGCCTTCAAGATCTATTGTCTTGTTGGGGAACTATGTTCTCCGTCATTGTCCTTTGTTCTAGTGTCCTTCATATCTTTGGTTCATGCTGAAGTTGATATGTGTCATCTCCTGCTTCACATGGTACCAATTATGGCGTCCTGTGAAAGACATTTCCCTACATTCGTCTTCTAATTCTTAATGGAATGGATACATATCCTTTCTTGATTTCATATAGATTCACCTAAATAATGTATTTTTACCTTTACATAGCAGTTCATATGGTTGCTTGAATTAAAACTTTCACTATGCTCCGCACCAAATTGGTGATTTAGAGACAATTATTTATTTATTTATTTATTTAAGAATGTTCACTTTGTATTGAAACATAGACCGACTTTCCACTTAGTGGTTTACAAAACCATGGGCTAAACCCTAAACGAAAAAGCAAAACCATATAGTACCTTGGTACATGCATGTGTCACTTAAAACAGTAACCTTGGTACGTCAAGTACATCTACATGTCACTTATTTTTTACATCCACTCAAAAGTAAAAACAAGTACAAAGCCACTCGTCACTCATTCTTACACACTACAAAGGTAAATAGTAAAACCACTCATAAAAAACAAATCCGCTTTTCATAAAGTAAAACTGCTTCAGAAAAACCATGTCTGGTTTCTTTGCGAGATATTTTGAGATGATTCTGGAGACTCCTCTGTTGACTCATCTTCAATATGTTGCTGAATTCTTTGTAATGAGTCATACAAAAATGTCCTCCAGTTTGGCAATTCTTGCAATTTTTGAAATTTTTATGGAAGCTGTCTAGTAACTGCATTGATGACAGCGGTTTTATTCTTAATGCTTCATGATTATAAAGAATTTCATCTTTACATCTCCTGATAAAACCTTGCTCAGTAAGATTAATCCTTTGGAAATATTTGCATAAATCCGTTTCTCAATTTGTATATCTTACTAATTTTGTCATAAAATCTCTGGCAACATGATTAGGATATTAGCAAGTCATCCAAAACTGAAAATTAGCAAGTCATCCAATACTTCATTGTCAATAATCGATGCAATTAATTTGGGCTCTAAGGAAGCCCTTCTGAAATTGTTTATCATTATACTGATTCTTCCAGTAGAGGTGAGAAAGCAATCAATAGTAGGGTAATTTCCTGTAGTCGAATTAGTATTTTCTGGTTCAACTATTATAAGGGCGATTACATGAAATTGTTTGAATAACCATTCAAAGAAGATGAACTTTCAAAAGCAAATTTATATCAATTTCGGAAAATGGTGCACTCTCAAAATTTGTTACTAGTGCCAGCAAAAATTTCTACAGATGGAGGTGAAAATTGGAAAAAGTTAAAATTATTTCTTGATATTAGTGCTAACATAAATTTTTACACCAAAGAATTTTGGAAAAACTGGTGAAATATTCTCATGGACAAGAAGTTGATACTATGAATGTTAGAAGAAAATTAACAGAATTTGCCATTAATGTTCCTGTTAAAATTAGAGAAAAAGTAATTTTGGTAAATTTTGTTAATATTGAGGTTGGAGGATATCAAGCGGGAGTAGGTAGACTGCCGTTGGAATTTAGAGAAGAGAGAGAGAAAGTCACAGTAAGACCAAAAAAGTAAAGAGTAGAGAGGGTTGAGTAGAGAGAGAATGTCTCAGTAAGAGAGACTCAAAAAGTAGGGAATAGAGAGTAGTCTCCGTGAGAGAGGGAGGAAACCAATCTGCAACTATTTGGGATCCTATTATTGAAAGATTTAATAAGATATTGGATCTATGGAAGTCTAAAGTGTTGTCGTTTGGAGGAATATCTACTCTTATCAACTCTACTTTGTCCAACTTACCCATCTATTTTATGTTAATTTTCAGAATGCCAAAACAGGTGGTGAAGACTTTGGAAACCATCATGAGATATTTTTTATGGGGCAATGTAGGAATGGGAAAAAAATTGAAACTCGTGAATTGGGAAAAGGTATGCACTTCCAAGAGAGATGGGCGTCTAGGAGTTAAGAAGCTCAAATTGATGAACACTAGCCTATTGAATAAGTGGTGGTGGCACTTCTAAAATCAGCAGGATAGCTTATGTGGAAAGGTGTTAAAAGAAAAATATGGGGTAGATGTATTGACTGGCCTCATTAAAAGTCCAAGATCTAAAGTTGGTTTTTCAAGTATTTGGAAAGGAATTGATGCGTGCCGATCATTATATTTTAGTCATTGTTGCAAAGTGGTTGGAAAGGGAGATCAAACCTTGTTCTGGTTTGATAAGTGGTTGGGACTCCTTACTCATTGAGATTCTCCAAAGTCGACAATCCATTGGTCTCAGTGAAAGATCTCAGAGGAGCTGATTTTACCAACTCTTTTTGGAATATTGTTTGCTCGTATAGGAAGGTCTCGAATTCTTTCTTTCATGAGTTCCAATTGCTTATAAATTTGTTGCATAATTTTTTCTATGTTCCCAATAAAGATGATTGATGGGTGTGGGAACTCACAACTTCAAGGGATTTTTCAGTCAAGTTGATAGAACTGCTGCATGAGGAGAATCACAGAGCGACTGATCATAGTTTAGCAAGAATATAGAATTTGCAGGTGCCGTTGAAGGTTTAGTTATTTTTGTGGGTAGCTCTTCAAAAAAAGCTGCCTACTGTGGATAACCTTTGTAAGAGAGGTTTCATAGTTGTCAATGTTTGTAGGCTATGTTTGAGGGATAACGAAAATGTGGACCATATTCTTTTACATTGTCCTTTCACTTTAAGCATATGGGATTGGTGTAGAAAGTTGTTGAATCTAAATATCCTGATCCCACAAAGTCTAGAGTTGATCCTTTCTCAATGGATGAACCTAGGTTTGTCGAAAATTGGCACTGTGTTATGGAGAATTTATGGGTGTGAACTATTTGGAATATTTGGAAAGAGAGAAATAGAAGAACGTTTGAAGGAACACAAAGTGAGATTGAAGTTTTGAAGTCCAACACCTTAGCAACAACAACTGAATGGTTTCAACAAACAAGGATTGTAAGTTTATCCCAAAATCACAGATTTTTGAGAACCCATCTGAAGTTGCTAAGCTTAATAATGATAGACGGACTTGAAATGCTATTTGTATGCCTCCTCGTGTAAATTGCTTAAAACTCAACTTTGATGGAAGTTCGATTGGAAACCCAGGCCCAACAGGTTATGGTGCTACCATTAGAGATCATATGGGTAATTACAAATTCACCTACTCGGGACCAAGTGGACCTACAACAGTGAATGAAGCTGAGGCAAGAGCTCCTTTGGAGGGATTAACGATAATAAAGAACCTCGAGGGCCAAAAGATGATTAAAGGTTATTCAAGCAAATGTCATTGCTTGGGCAAAAGGAGAAATGAAGCCACCTTGGAGATTATGCAGTATTTTTGATGAAATCTTTTTCATTTTAAGTAGTGGTTCTTTTGAGTTATCTCATGTTTTAGGGAAGCTAACATGGAAGCTGATGCTGTAACAAAGGGTGATGTGCACCAACATTCATTGGTGGTTACATCCTTTTCTTCTTGAACCTCCTTGTAATCGTTCATGGGTGAATGTAATTCATAGTAACTGATTTCAAAAAAAAAAGAGAGGGAACACTTTAAAAGAGAGGGTCTAAAGAGGGACTACAAAGACAAGTATGTCTTTGAATTTGAGAATACGAGAAGAAAGAAGAGAAAGGATTTAAATTGATGAAAAGGTGACAAAGAAAGTACATATGACTTTAATAAGATGTGGAAAGAAGTACATAAGACATCAATGAGATGAGACGTAAAGATAGTAGAGATAGTTGAGTAGAGAGAAAGAAAGTCTCAGTATAAGAGACTCAAAAAGTGGAGAGTAGAGAAGGTTGAGTAGATAGAGAAAGTCTTAGTTAGAGAGACTAAAACACTGAGGGATAGAGAGAATTCTTAATGAGAGAGGGAACACTTTAAGATAGAGAGTCTAAAGAGGGACTACAAAGACAAATATGTCTTTGAATTTGAGAATATGAGAAGAAAGAAGAAAAATGCTTTAAATAGAAGAAAATGTGAGAAGGAAAAGTACATAACACGTTAATAAGAAGTGGAAAAAAGTACATAAGACATTAATGAGATATGCATAATAATTGAGGAATTGGAAAAGCAAAGAAGAGAGACAGATTACGAGTGAGGAAAGAAGGCAATTGGATAAAGAATTTTAACGATGGGTAAATAATGAAGGGAGAGAGAAACACAAAGAATTTTTACGAACTCAATAATTGATAAAGAAGGGTTTACAGGAACTGGAAAAACAAAACTGAAAACACTGAACTGGGAACACATAAAGATTTTAGAGTGAACAAAAGGGACGCAAAGTTGGAAACAAAAATCTTTTTTTTTTTTTAAATAGGGGTTACCTGAAGCAACAGGCAACAGGGGATGTAGAAAGCAATTGATGAGAAGCTTGACGAAGGGGGATGAGTTCTATGCTCAATCGCCAACAGTTCACCGAGATATCATTTTAAGGGTTGCGACTTATTGGCCCTCTTTGTCAGATCAGTTATCGGAACAGTTAACAACACCTCTCGGTGTTCTTAACAGAAGTACGCTCAATAAAAAACAGATTCAATGTCTCGAGTTTAGTCTGGGTATGGGGTAAGACGAGTCTACCAAAGGACTATTAGAGCGTGACCACTCTACCGGGCTTAGTTACCCAATTTTTTTGTACGAATCAAACTCAACTCCACTTCTGATTAGTTTAGACCCTCTCTTTTAAAGTGTTTCGTCTCTGATTGAGACTTCTCTCTATCCCTACTTTTTGAGTATCTCTTATTGAGACTTTCTCTCTCTCTACTCTCTACTTTTTGAGTCTCTCATACTGAGCCTTTCTCTCTCTCTTTCGTCTCTAAATTCCCTCTCTCAACTCTCTTCACCTCTCTCCCCCTCTCTACTTTTTGAGTCTCTCATACTGAGACTTTCTCTAAATTCCCTCTGTCAACTCTCTTCCCCCTTTTTAGTATCAGAATCTTCCTCGATTATTCGACAAGGGCAAGATGTCGAGCATTCTTCCTGTCTCAACTCTCTTCACCTCTCTCTCATACTGAAGAATGCTCCACATCCTACCCTTGCCGAATAATTGAGGAAGACTCTGATACTAAAAAGGGGGAAGAGAGTTGACAGAGGGAATTTAGAGAAAGTCTCAGTATGAGAGACTCAAAAAGTAGAGAGGGTTGAGTAGAGAGAGAAAGTCTCAGTAAGAGAGACTCAAAAAGTGGGGGATAGAGAAAAATGTAAGTGAGAGAGGGAGCACTTCAAAAGAAAGGGTCTAAACTTGAATCAGAATTGAAGTTGAATTTGCTTCGTGCAAAGAAATTGGGTAACCAAGCCCAGTAAAGTCAACACGCTCTAATAGTCCTTTGGTGGATTCGTCTTATCCCGTACCTGAACGAAACTCAGCACAACGAATCTCTCTTTTATTGTGAGCGTAATTCGGTTAGGAACACCGAGATGTGTTGTTAATTGTTTTGGTAGCTGATCTGACCGAGAGGGCCAGCAAGTCGCAGCCCTTAAAAGGATATCTCGGTGGACTGTTGGCAGTTGAACACAGTACTCATCTCCCTTCGTCAAGCATCCCATCTATTGCTTTCTACCTCCCTTGTTGCATGTTGGTTCAAGTAACCCCTATTTAAAAAAAGAAGAAGAGGATTTCTGTTTCTATATTTGTTTCCCTTTTGTTCTCTCTAAAATCTTTATGTGTTTCCAGTCCTTGTAATCCATTCTTTATTAGTTATTGAGTTCGTAAAAATTCCTTTTGTTTCCCTTCTTTGTGTACTTTTTCCTTATCCCTTCAATTATTTACCCATCTTTAAGACTCTCTATCCAATTGCTTTCTTTCCTCACTCGTAATCTCTCTTTCTCTTCTTTGCTTTTTTATTACCTTAATTATTATACATATCTCATTAATGTCTTATGTACTTCTTTTCACATCTTATTAAAGTCTTATGCACTTTCCTTCTCACCTTTTCTTCTATTTAAAGAATTTCTCTTATTTTGTCTCGTATTCTCAAATTCAAAGACATTTTTGTCTTTGTAGTTCCTCTTTAGACCCTTTATCTTAAAGTGTTCCCTCTCTCACTAACAATTCTCTCTATCCCTCACTTTTTGAGTCTATCTTATTGAGACTTTCTCTCTCTCTACTCAACCCTCTCTACTCTCCACTTTTTGAGTCTCTCATATTGAGACTTTCTTTCTCTCTCTACTCAACTATCTCTACTCTCTTTACCTCTCAAAAGACTCTCTGAGACTCTCTAAATTCCCTCTCTCAACTCTCTTCACCTCTCTAACCCCTATTTGTAAAAATAAAAATATTAGGCTTTGCTTAGGGGAGCCCTATACCTAATCCTAGTGGGTCGAATAGGAGAGGTTAGGGAGCTCTCCACTAGAGGCTACAAAAAAATCAGCCACTAGACTATTAGCACCATGTTTTGTGAGGGAATCTGCATGAGAATTGCATTCACGCCACACATGTCTCCAAGATACAGAGAGGCCCAAACAAAGATGAGCAATTTCTTCGAAAATGTGTGCCAAAGACCATGGATATGAGGCAGAGCTAGAGGCCTAGAGAATTACATTACTTGAGTCGCCTTCTATCATCAGGGCTGAAGACCACCTGCGGTCATCGAGTCTTAAGGCCTTTGAGGAGAGCATAGGCTTCAGCCGAGTGGGAATCAAAATGCCAAATTGGTTTGGAGTAGGATGCAAGGATTGTGCTTTTGTGGTTCCTGAATAGACCACCTATACCAGTCAGCCCTGGGTTGCTTAAGGAGCAACCATCAAAGTTAAGCTTGATGAAATCAAGGTTGGGTGGCATCCACAGTGAGGCGTGAGGCACTCGAGGGCAGGAAAGGTGGAGCAAGGGCAGCCAATCGAGGTGGAAGGCCAAAAGATGAATACCCTTGAACAGCTTGTGGTTCGAGGCCCAAAAAACTAATGGAAGTTTTGGTCTTATCGAACAAAACAGCAGTTGAAGAGCATTGTCCTCGGAAAATTATGTGATTGTGCTCATTCCACGCTGTCCAGAAGAGTGCAAATATGGATGCCTTCCAGAGGAGGATACCTGTTTAGACCAGGAATAAGGGTGAAGAGAAGAAAAGAGTAACCCATTGCCAATGGAAAAGGCATAGAAGGTAGCTCCATTGGAGGAAGGCAACCGGGCGATGAATGAATAAATGTTCATTGGTTTCCTCAGACACATGATACAATGGTTAGGTATGGATAAACCTCTCCTTCGCAGTTGGTCGATAGTGAGGACCCTTTGGTGGAGGGCGATCCAATTGGAAACTTGGATCTTGGGAGGAACAAGAGAGAACTAAGCCTTGGCAGTAGCAAAGATAGGATTCAAGGGAAATGTGGTAGGTTGGAGGAATTTTTGGTAGAATGAGGAGACTAGTTGATGGAAGGCAGACCCTTTGGTGGAGGGTGATCCAATTGATTTAGAGACATAGTTGATACCCTGTAGGTCATTCAAGAAGCTGGTTTTCTTATCCTTACGTTCAATATAACCGGCTATCTCAACCTTTCGTTTCTACAGTTTGTCTATAGTTTTGTTTTCCTTCATTCCTTAGTGCTATGTTCCTTTTTATGCTTTCGCTTTTCAGTATCCATTGTCATATGGAAATCAGATTTGGTCAAAGCATCCAATCCTGTACGATGTGTCATATGATAACTTTTATGTCAAGAACCCTAATTATATATTGCTTCCTAGGATCATGTGGATTAGCCTCATAGTTATAAAGCTTTTCTGACTAAGGTTTATTTTTGCAATTGTTTGAAAAAAAACAAAGGAAAGGATGGGGTAGGCCCAAAGGTCCCAAAGACAAAAGACAACTTCTACTAAATTGCCCATATAAATCTGAAATATACTTACAATACAAATTACAAGCCCTCACATTCTCTAGGAAAAACCCTAAAACCCCCAATGGATACAACAACCTCTATTTCCTCTCTTACTTCACCTTTTCCCCTCTTACCGTCATACACAAAATGGGCCATGGGTATATATAGACGCCTATGGTTGTTTCTAGACCTTTTCTAGACTCTACACAATGAGTTATGATGGATTTTTCTAGAGCTCTAAAGAACCATACGAATTTTCCAAGAAGGTGCCTTTTCAACTTCCACTCTATCCTAGAAGCTTCTACCCATATTACAAGTCTCCCTTCTACTAGAGCCTTCTACTAAATGATTACAAAATTGCCCTAATACAAAATTACAAAAATATCCTCGAATAGCACAACAATTTTCAGCACTCCCCCTTTGCGCTAGATTGAGGAATAACACCAAGTTTAACCTTGAAGCTTTTGAATTTGTCTCTTGGTAGTGCCGTTTTAAAAATATCTGGGAGTTGATCTTGAGTATCAACCTTCACAAGGTCGATCTTTCCATCTAACACCTTCTTTAGATGAAATGATATTGCACTTCTATGTGCTTGGTCTGAGCTTGAAACATACAGTTAGATGCAATTAAAATCGCACTTTGATTATCACATTCCAACCTTAATGCATGATTGTTTGGATGGGCCCAATCTTCAATAAGTCATATTACCCAAATGATTTCTTGTGCTGGCATTGTTGCAGCTTCTGTGCTTGATAAGCACCATGGTGTTTTGCTTCTTTTGCACCAAGATATGGCACCTGAACTTGTGTTAAATACATTTCCTGAAATTGATCTTCTAGTAGTTGGCAACCGGCCCAATCCATATCAATATATCCCAAACTTTCAAACCTGCCACATGCCTTGTACCACAATCCAAAGTCACTAGTACCCTTAACATATCGAAGAATTCTTCTTATGCTTCTGGGTGGGGTAATTGCATAAATTCGCTTACAATCCCAACCAATGAATGAAAGTTCGGCTGCCTTGCTGCCTGGGAGGCCTGGCTGACAAACCACCTACGTGATGGAGTATGGGCGGGCATGCCTAAGGCGGGCATGCCCAAGGCAGGCGCCTAGGCGGTCTGAGCGCCCACCTAGTGCCATCCCCTAAAAAAAATAAAAATAAAAAAATTCAAATCCACCCAAACAAAAATAAGGCTTGGTATTGCCATTCTCTCTCTCTCTCTCTCTCTCTCTCTCTCTCTCTCTCTCTCTTGCAGCTTCATGTGCTCTCTCTTCATATGAGAAGAAGAAGAAGAAGATAGACTCCAAGTGTTCAATGCGCGGCGTCTCTCTCTCTCACACACACAAAGATACACATGGGCCCATATGCTCCCTCCTTGCATGTAAGGAGGAAAAGAAGAAAATGACCTCCAAGTGTTCGATGCGAGGTCCCTATCTCACAATCTCTCTCTCTCTCTCACACACACACACACAAATACAGATCCAAAAGAAAAAAAGAAAAAAAGAGAATGATCTTTAAGAATTTGATGCGAGACCTCACTCACACACATACGTGCGCATGCACATACACTCACAAAACAACATATGGCCCCCACCCCAATATATGGCCCCCACCCCAACCCCCTCCCCTTAGGGCTGCCCAGGAATCTGGGCGCCCTGCCTAAGCGGCCCAGACCCCTGGCCGTCTAAGCTGCCTCGTCTGCCTTCTTGAACATTATTCCCCACAGCATAAGAGATATTTGGCTTGGAAAGTGTTAGTTAAACAAGACTACCCCACGATCCTTCTATACATTGCAACTTCTGGAAGCAAGTATCCAACATCAGCCCTCAACTTATGATTTTATTTTAAGGTAGTTGCTATGGGTTTGAAATTTTCCATACCAAATCTCTTCTATGGGTTTCAGACTTAGGAACAAACCTTTATTACTTCTCTTGATTTAATTGTCACAAGGAAATAAGAAACCTCCCCCATATCCCTCATCTCAAATCGAATAGAAAGTTCGTCATGCACCCTTTCAAGTTCTTCGACATCGTCACTTGTGACAATTAAATCATACATGTACAACAATATAATGGGAATTTTCTTGTTTAGCACTTTAACAAACTTGAGTCAGCATTTGACGCTTTATAACCACAAAATACAAGATATGCAAAGATTTTTCCCTTCCAAGCCAATGATGCATATTTTAAACCATATAGAGCATTCTTTAATTTACACATACTCAGGATGGTTCTTAGACTCAAATCTTGGGGGTTGCATCATGTAAGTATCCTGATCTACTTCGCCATAGAGAAATGCATTCTTCACATCCATTTGCCACAACTTCCATTCTTTATTTACAGCTAGTGGAAAAATGGTTCTTAGCGTAGTCATCTTTGCAACCGGACTAAAAGCCTCCTCATAATCTAATACATTTTGAGAAAACCCCTAAACCACAACTCTTGATTTGTATCAATCAATTGTAAACCCGTTTTCAAGTAATGGGAGCTACATCTTTTGGGCATGGGACTACTTCCCAAGTGTCATTATTGGCCAAAGCAGTCATTTCCTCATTCGTGGGATTATCCCATTTAGAAGTTCTTCTTGCCACTTGATATGTGGTTGGTTCAACATCATCTAATGGACTTGCAAAGAAACAAGAAGTAACATTCACAAACCCGTTTTTAAGTAATGGGAGTTTCATCTTTTGGGCATGGGACTAATTCCCAAGTGTCATTATTGGCTAAAGCAGTCATTTCCTCATTCATGCCATTTTCCCATTTAGCAGATCTTCTAGCCTCTTGATATGTGGTTGGTTCAGTCTTGTTGACTTTCTTAGTGGCTGCAAATATTGAGCTTTGGGTGCTTCTTTTTCTTCAGTTAAATTGAATTTCCTGTTCTTCTTTAGAGTAACCTTGGTTTCCTAGAGCTCATTCTCCATGGTTTAATCTAAATCAAGACTAAGGGGCACTTGGGCGTTTCAGCTTGTCATTCATGCTCTCATCTTCTTTCACCTCACTTGAAACTTCTTCAAAGTAAGGCTGCACATGACTTGAAGCGATCGCATCAAAGACAATTAATAGGTTATGTGATAGAAAATACTACTTTATCTGGAGCCTTCCACTAAATACTTACAAAGTTGCCCATAATACAAAATTACAAAAGTGCCCTCAAGTAGCACAACAATTTTCAACAGCAATGTGGAAAAGCTTTGGCATTTCCTTGGAAGTATCACGATTGGGACATGGTAATTCCTCGTGGGAGAAATATTGTCTGATATCGATAGTATTTAGGTGGATTTGGTTGTAAGGACTATTCCTAGTAGGAGGAAGAAACCTTAAAGATATCTAATTTTGTTCACAAGAAATATGAAGATTATCACTTGTTTTGGACAAGTTCACTATGCAAGGGTTCTACAATTAACTTGAAGGGAAACTGCTAGAGACATGTCTTTATCATTGTATTGCACCTACATATGATGGTACACTTCCGTATTGTAGTTATCACGTTTGTAACCACTGTCGACAACTATCCTCACTTATCAGTATGTGTAGGCTTTAAACTTCTTTATTGTAAAGCAGCACGCAAAAAATAAAAATAAAAGATAAAATAAAATAACCATTTGTCTTATGTATAAAATTGTTGCCCTTTATGTTCCTAAGTTGATTTATCTAAAGCTGTCCTTATAATTATTCTTTGAAGTTGGCAGGTGGTCTAGCCTGGTATGCAGATGAAATCGTATCTTGGATGGTACTAATCACAGTTCTTCATTGGATGTTATTAAAGCAAAGCTTTTACCTTTTTCAGGCTATGAGTGGCATGCTAATGTTCGAACTGACGAGAATCTGATTACTCAAGACAACATGCCCCGATTTATCTTGGACTCCTATGAAGAATGCCGCGGTCCACCCCGCTTGTTCTTGTTAGACAGGTATGGTTAACATTTGATTTGATGATTCTGTTTTATGATGGGGTCTATATGTTCTATATATTTATCTATTAAGGAAAAAATGAAAGTTTAAGGAAATAAGGAAAAATAAACTAAAATCAAAACGAATATGGCCATTGCCATCATGAATGTCATATGAAATGATGGGCAATGGTTGGGAGTGTTATCCTTCAGAAAAGGACATTATGCCAATGGTAGGCCCCACCTCCTCTTGAGATGGCCTGGGGCCTTAGTGGTAGTATTGCTGAGCCCCATGGTGAGGTCTCTGACTCCATTCTCACCAAAGGGTAGGGGCCCAAATCGCCACTGACTTACCACTTTCACTCACCCAAAAAAATACCCCACCTTCTCTCCTCCACCGTCTGTCATTTAATTGGATCTTGATGATCTCACTGGACGATGGTTTTGTATAGGCCACTAGATTATATCACACCATCAAAACGGTATCTATATACTTTAGAGCATTGATTGCTTTCGAGTTTCAGATTTGATGTTGCTGGTGCTGGGACATGTTTAAAGAGATATTCAGATCCATCATTTTTCAAGACACATTTGGCCACCTCTGAAATGTTGAGAACAGAGGAAATTCCAAGAAAGAAGGCTCGTAGAACAAAGGTCTGGTTCTTTGGAATTTGAATTTGATAGAAGCGGTTGTAATTAAAACTAAGCGTGTAGTTTATCCTCAGTTTGCAATCTCAACCTCACTTTCCATAGTACCCACTCTATAACTGTTGAAATCTGTGATGTCACTACTTTCTTTCTCCTTTGATTACAAAAACTAACAGGTCTGTTGTATTACCGGTAATACCATATCGTGGTTTATATATCACAAAACACTCCTATTCTGCAACATCATCATTGTTACCTACATGTATCCTGGTTATGTTGTATGCAAAGGTTCATACTTGTCACTTGTGCCCTGAAACACCACTTAGTGGCTTTGAGAGGAGATTGTGGCGACTGTCTATGGATAACTGAATAGAAGGGTTTCAAAGGGAACCTTGCTGCTTTGGCTTTTTCTTAGAATTTGAAGTATTCTTAATCCTTGCCATTATCATTTTGACAGTATTTGTAGGAGTTGTACATCCTACAAGTGCATCCTCATGCTTGGTTACTGACATTGTTAGTTTAAGCATATGCATATTATGAGAGCTGGAAAATCTCATTCTATTTGTTGTGCTGCCTTTCCTTTTTTCGAGCAATTCTTGCTAAAATTTTGGCATGGTATGAAGCTGAATATTGTTATAGTCTGATTTAGAAGAAAAACATCATAACTTTCTCAAGCCTTTTTTCCTTTTGCATTTTCTAACAGAAGAAAGGATGGTGGACACGGAATGGAGAAACACAAGAGGCTGGTCAAGGACCCCACGGTAATTCGAGGTAAACCTGAGCTCTCTCTCTCTCTCTCTCTCATTCTCATTCTCGAACATTCACACTTCAACACTAGAATAACTGATTTTTGCAATATCACAATTCTGTCTGTTCATTTATTGATTCATTAAGCTTAATCCCTTTTGGGAAAACTGCTAAGTATGTTTATTCTTCCAATCTATGCAGTATTGTCCACACGATAAATATCCGTAGTTCTGAGAATATCACCATTGCCGGTGCAAAGTTGAAATGGCAGATGAATGGGTCCCTTTATTCTAGTTCAAAAAGTGGAAGAAGTTACATGGAATGTGTTCTTGAAACACCTTCACCTATGGAATGCAAAGAGGTAATTGAAAGTTCAATAACTACAAATGTGGGGCCTCATGATAGGACATCATCTGCTCATTATGATGAAATGCATGAAAACATTAAGAAAGATTCATTATATGGATCACGTCCTGTGGGCATTTCTAAGAAAACCTCTATTGATGTGCAAGAGAAGGTTCTTACACTGCCTGGAAGTCCAAAGGATGGAAAGGGGCAGACCATAGAATCCCTTCCCAAATCAACTGGAAAAATTGAGAGTTCTCTTGGTCTTGGGCATGCAGAGCTATTGGATACCTTGCTTGAGAAGGAAAGAAAAGAGGAGGCAACAGAGAGTTCTCTTACCTTGGGGCATGTAGAGCAATTGGATGCCTTGCTTGAAAGAGAGAGAGAAGAGGAGGCAATGGAGAGTTCTTTCACCTTGGGGAACCAGGAGCTACTGGATGCCTTGCTTGAGAGAGAGAGTAAGGAAGAAGCAAACGGTGATGGCTATGTGGATGCCTTCATTGGAAATGAGAAACAAGAAACAAATCATAATGGGTATGAAGATGTCTTTCTTGGGATTGAAAGAAAAGAAGAAAATGGGGGTGGATATGAATCCGATGATGTTGCTAGTGAGTTGGATAATTATATGGATGCACTTACCACCATGGAATCAGAAATGGAAACAGATTCTGAATATAGACCTAAGCATGATTTTGAACGTCAAGAATTGGATTCTGACACAAATGAAGAACATGAGCGGCGAGCTGGAAGTCTGCATTCCTTCTCAGAAATGGAAACAGAGTCTGAATATAGACCTAAGCATGATTTTGAACGTCAAGAATTGGATTCTGACACAAATGAAGAACATGAGCAGCGAGCTGGAAGTCTGCATTCCTTCTCAAATGAGAATTCTCTCTCTTCTCATGACTGGGAGACATTGTTAAAGAAAGACTCTTTCAGTGGTTTGGCCAATGTGCAAGAAGATCATGCTCCTGGCCTGAACTCTTTGGATGATAATCATAAAGCATCAGAAGGCATGATTTCTAGTTCAGGTTATTATAATCCTTGGTTTGAAGCTGTTAAGATTGAACCAGATTCTTTTAAGGGTGATCAACCAGTTGACCAGAGTTGCGCAATGGTGGTTTCTCCAACTGAAATCACTGATGAAAGTTCCAGGAGTAATGCTATTTCAGCCATTGAGGTTTCAGGAACGCCAGTTATCAATCAATTTAGTTCAGGTAGTGTTCAGCTGGCAATGCCATTGTCAACTGAAACTGTTGTGATTGAATCAGATTCTTTGCATGGTGATCACACAATTGAACAGAGTCCAGCGACTAGGGTTTCTCCATGTGAAACCACTGCTGAAATTTCCAGGAGTTTATATGGAACTGATGCCATTTCAGCTGAGATTTCAGGAAGTCCAGTTATTGATGGAGTTATTGCAAGTAGTGTTCAATTGGCAATGCCCCTGTTCATTGACACTGTTCACATTGAAGAAGATTCTTTTAGTGGTGAGCATTATATCGATCAGAGCCCAATAATTGGGGTTTCTCCAACTGACATCACTGATAGAAGTTCCATTAGTTTATCGGAAAATAATGCCATTGCAACTTCAGATCTTTCAGAAACATCAGCTACTTATGAAATTAATACTAGAAGTGTTGAATTGGCTATGCCCCATATCAGTGAACCTCCCTCCGACACTGGTGCCATTGGCGAGGGGGATACGTCTGCTGGGACTGCTGAAGATGTATCTGTTGAAAGCCCGACAATCAAATCAATGCATTCTCCACATTCAATGAATGGTGCCTCCGAGCCACAGTCCTATGATTTCAAAATTGAGTCTGAACCTGAAAAGTGCCATGATTCAGTTGATGAGCATCTGGATTCACACCAATCATTGCAAAATTTGGACCCTTCAGATTTGGTGTCTCAGAGCCCCTCACTAACTGAGGATTATGCAAAATCTATTGATTCTGAGGGTGGCTTTTCTCCCATAGAAGCGGGCCCATCAGGGCCCTACCTGGAAATTATATCTCTGCAAGCTTCATACAAAGTTCAAGGGACCCATCTTCCCAACAAAACCTGTTTGGAGCTTGGCATGGAGGATAATGTCGAGGAACTAATGACACACACTTTGACCCCTGTGGACATGATGCCAAGTCAGTGTTCATCAACAGATGTTTCAATGGAAGCAATTGTGAGTGAGAACCATGCTAAAGTTGTTGGTTCTGAATGGGGGTTCTCTCCTATGGAAGATACTTTTACTCAATCCACTATTGTTGAAGAGACAATGATGGAACCTTTCATAGAGGGACATGAGGATGAGATGATATCAAAGAGTTCATCAACCAAAATTGTAGAGGCTGTACTTCCAATTGACGGTTATAAGAAATCTGTTGATTCAGTTGGTGGATTGGCCCCTTTAGAAGCTGAACCTTCAGATTCTACTTCCCCCCAAATTGCTTCTCCACAAGCTTCTCAGATAGAAATTAAAGAGAAAATTGTTCCTTTAGTGGAAGCTTTTGAACAAAATGAAGAAAACTTTGAGAACTTGATGGAGAAGGATTTTGGGGCCAAAGGTTTCGTATCCTCAGATGTTCCAGAAGTACGTGCCTCAGAATCCATTGATGTTGAGAAATTTGAAAAATTGGAGCCTCATGAATCTGATTCCTTGCAGCCGGAGAAACCATCCCAAGAATCACAACCAAGGGAACAAATTACTATGTCTTTGACTCCCATAAATTTCTTGCAGTTTTCTATTGATTCCACTGAAAGAAATCAAGAACCAGTCTTTGAGGCCCCTCATAAAAGTGAAAAGGATATCCCCCCATCTCCTCCTAAACACACACAGCCAGAAATTCTTCCAGCGAATGATACCAGGTCAGAAGCAGTTCAACAATCTAGTTTTTTGCCCTTGCCTAATGAGGAGCATATAGATCTTAAGTTTGAAAGGTTGCATCTCTCGGGAGAATCAGGTGCTCTTGATAACTCTGAGAAAAGGTTCTCTAAGGTTTCTTCTGAGGCTTCTTCAGGTTATAATTTCAGTCAAAGAGCAGGATATGAGCATCTACCCTGTGATGGTTCTCAGATAGCTGCAACCAAGGACTTTGAGAATGCTACGGTAGCATATTCATCAATGATATTCACATCATGTTCTTCATTGGATGAAGTTGGTTCTCTCTCTTCTCAACCTAACCTTGATGTGACCATACCACAGAAAACACCCCAAGAAGAATATAATGAGATTGGTACTTCATCACAACATTGGGTCAATCCCAGACTAAACCAGCATTTTTTGGAATTTGTATTACCAGATGTTAAAGTTCTAGGAGCTGGGGTAGAAGAAATGCCACCTCTCCCACCTCTTCCTCCTCTTCAGTGGAGAACTGGAAATCCCCAGTACAACTCTCTGACTTCTGAGAGAGAAGATGAACATATTCCTAACCTTTCTGCATCTCCGCCGAGCATAGCAAAGTCTCAGCTGAACTCTCTAACTATGGAGTGGGAAGCTGAACACATTGCTAACCCTTCTGCATCTTCACTAGATTTGGCAAAGCCTCAGTTGAATTCTCTAAATTTGGAGGGAGAAGTTCAGCTTATCCCAGAACATTTTGCATCTCCAGCTGATGTAGCAAAGCCTGAGTCGAAATCTATGGATTTAAAGGGAGAAGTCAAACATATCCCGGACCTTTCTGCATCGCAGCAAGATATAGCAAAAACTTGGTTGAATTCTCAAACACTTGAAGGAGAAATTGAACCAATCCCAAACCTCTCTGCATCTCAGTCAGAATTAGCAGAAAGTAAGATGAATGGTGGTTATCTTCCACTCGGTTTCTCAGTGCAGCGACTCAAACGTGGCCAACAGAAGGATCCTCTGATTGAGGCTGTAGCGTCTCATGACAGGAGCAGGGTACGTTTTTTTTTTTCTCCGATTCTTCATCTGTTTGTTTGGGTGTTTTCTTATTTATGAGTCAAAGTTTTCTGGTGCTTAAAATTATTAAAAAGAAGAAAACAAGACTGAATTAATAGGTTTCAATGCTTAACTTTCATTTATTGTTGCAGTTAAAAAAGGTTACGGAACGATGTGAATCTGGGAATAGGCAGAAGGTGAATGAAAGGGATGTTCTCTTGGAGCAAATAAGAACCAAGGTGGGAGTTGAATCGCTCCTCTCAATATATAATAAGTTTTCTATGGTTTTTAAGCTAAGTAGGCGGTATTATATTTACCCATAAAAAGAAGTATATACAAAAAAGTATATAATATTATACTATAGTCACATGGGAAAGAGTATTCTTGTAGTCCAATGGGGTTATCACCATCCAATGAAATGACAGATGGTGATAAAGAGGGGGATCCACCATTAAGGTCATGTCCTAGTTTGTGAGGTTTGACTCTCTCTCTGTCTCTGTCCATTTTATTTGATCATGACAATCCTAGTGGATGTTGATTCTTAGTAGTTGTATGGATTACATTATGCTTTCCATTAATCCAAATGTCATGGGCAGTTTCTAGATTATCTACTGTTTTTATAGGTGGAGAAATGCTAAACCTGTTCTAGTTTTCTGTGTATTTAATGTACTGATTATGGGAAATGTGTTTAACTTCCAGTCTTTCAATCTGAGACCCACTGTGGCGACGAGACCTAACATTCAGGTTCCCACAACGAATATCAATGTCGCAGCTATCTTAGAGAAAGCAAATGCAATTCGCCAGGTTGGGGTTTGACTTAATTGATGAATTCTGTAATGATGATCCAGTGGCGTATGAATTCAAGGTCCACTGGGGTCATCACTATCCAATGAAATGATGAGGGGCTCACAGTTGGGATTTTGTCCTGAGCTGGTGGATCCTGCTCTTTCTTATTCATCATCCATTTCATTGGATTTTGTCCTGAGCTGGTGGATCCTTCTCTTTCTTATTCATCATCCGTTTCATTGGATGGGAGATGGGAATGATCTAATAAACCATGAACCATGAATTTCCATAGTCCAGCGGCCTATATTAATCCAGTGATATTGCTGTCTAATAAAATGCCAGATTACGATGGAGAGTGGGACGCACCATTGGATCATGTCCTGTTCTGGTCGTTCCCACTGTCTCCTTTACCATCAATTGTAAAGTTGAGTGGTAATGACTCCAATGGACTATGGTTTTCTATAATGTGTTGGACTATGATGGATTATATCATATGCCTCAATTGTTTCTGGCATTGTACGAAATAAGAGCATTGCATATTTGGGATAGTAAATCATATACAGCTAGGTATGTTATTCCTCTGCTGAAAAATCGTAAAAACTGATGGGCTTTGACGTGAGGAATAAAATACCCCAGCGTTCACTGTTCACATATAATGCTTCGTTGGGTGTGATTTACTGTCCCTCAAATGCAATGCTCTCGGTGTATGTTTTTGCTCCTTGATTACTGAATGACTACTCTTTCGGCTCTGTCTAATGAAACTTTTATGAAATTTGTGGGGTAAAGGCATTTGCTGGGAGTGATGAAGATGATGATGGAGATAATTGGAGCGACACTTGAATGGTAGTGATTTGCAAACGAAGGAGCATTGAGGTCTCTCATTTTAGGTGTTTTTTCCTGTGAAAAAGATCTTCACCAGGGGATGATGCACAGTGTGAAAGATGTCCACAGATCAAAAAGGCCTACATTCCGTGAGGTCCCCTTATCAGTCCATATAAATGTATATTTAAGGTTTTGGTAGAAATTTAACCGTTTTTCCCCCCTCAACCTGTATTTGGATCTTGCATCCAAGCTGCCAGAGTATGTAATTTTGTATTATAAGGAAAACTAAGAGCAAAATCAAATATGTCCTCAACAATACCAGGTCCGCCCATTGTTTGATTAGAAAGATTCACAGATATCTTCGAATACTGAATGCTCAATTGGCAATCCATCACAAGCTTTAACAAGATTTCACACCACACAATGTTGGAATGCAGCGGAATCAATAAAGAAGTTAAACAATACAGGAATCGGATGGAGGTTACCAACTTCTCTGAATATAATTTCTCTTTTTTTAGTTTCTATTATTCCCTTGTCATGTCGCAAGAGTTTTATGTGGTCATTGTAGGTCTCCCACTTCATTATTAGAACTAGAAAGATGGTGCACAGCAGAAATCCCGAGCCTTGATAGATGCTTGAGAGCTCTCACATGTCAGGAGGGGTATATTCTAGGGATTTTTGGAAAAGGAAGAGGGATGCGGGTTTGTTCCCACTTTTAGAGAGAGTTAAGGTCTGGAAGAGAGGCCTCAACGGTACTGGACTTTCTTTACATCCTCTATTTTAATGAGGTTTCCTCTCTTCTGATTCTCTCCACATGTGGTTATCCAATTAATGGCATTTATCTATTTTAAGTCATTTGGATAAGATTTCAACCAACCATCTCTATATAAAATATTATCTTTCCTCAACTTTCAAAAATAATCTAATCCCATGGAGGTCTGCTCACCCAAGTTCAATACCTCCTTCCACCCCCTGTAATAGGTGCACATAAAGATGTATTTCCCTAACCTCAAGCGGTGATACATTAGATACAAGAACTCTCACACGCTGCATCGTGAGACCACAAAGAGCAATACATCTATGCAGAAAGAAACACATTGAGTTTCTATCAAACTAATATGAAACACCTTTTCTCTCATATCCAAATGAGCTCTAGCGTGCCCTAGACATTTATCTGCACCTGATTTAGTATCTCTTCTAATCCTCGTACCCCTCTATATAGAGTAATAATGGTCTTATTATTACATGCCATGGTATAAATAGATTAAAATAGTAGGATTCACGTTGAACACCATGTAGGTCTTAGTTCAATTGCAGTCATGCGTCTTGTTACATCCAGTGTGCTCAGGGTCGAATCTAAAAAACTACCTGAACACCCCGATGTTCACACTTGACTATAATATACGCTACATAATCTAGTGGGATGTCATATAAATCACATCGATTTCCATCACGATATCTCATCAAGGCGCTACTCACATACCCCCTGATGTGTCTCATCATCATCCACTATCCCGACTTTGAGGACGGTCAATACTATGCGAGTGGGGGACCAAGCCTGGCAATGCTTCATCTTACAATGACCATACGTCCTAAAGTGTGAAGGTGCATCCAAGCCATGTATAGGCGCATTAAAAAAATTATAATATCGTAAATTAATTAATTATCATCCATTTATAGAAAGGTTCAGTCAACGTCCATGGCACAAAAAAGCAACTAGGGACTCCCAGGTCCCAATTCCTTTATGCATGCCAGATACCTCTATCAAGCTATAGGATCACTCATTGGGTCTGCTACCATTCTGCAAGTGGGAATTTATGACATGATTGTCTCTTCCTCTTAATGACACCTCGCACATAGTGATATCTAATCTTTACGTGCTATGTCTTAATGTCATACTTGAGATCCTCTGCGAAAGTCAATTATGCCATTTTTGCGAAAGTCAATTATGCCATTTTTTCTAAAAACACACTCGAAGGCTCTCTAATACTCAATATGATACATAAGCTATGCAGGTTCCTCATGAGTCATAAGCCCTTCTGCAATGCTGCACATCAATCCATATACTCCAATTCTAAATTGGACATGCGACCATTTCTTTTTCTTGTTGCACCGAGAAATTGCACTCCCGAAGTGAAGTCATTTTGCGATGTCGACAATCTATAATCTAGATCACCCATCCAATTAGACTTACTCTATCTTCACAATTGGAGATAGCTTTCCAAAAAGATCCACAAGTAGTTAATAGTTCTATGGATATATCAAAGTATTTTGCTTAAGACCTATCAATATTCCAAACCTATATTGCTCTGCTAGCTACTTTACAAGTCCTACGGCACATCGATTTTGCATGATCTTAATATCAAGGGCATGATGCACCTTGCCCATGTCCCACATGAAAATTGGAGGACAATCACTACCCAGTGGCACTGACCATCTCCTTATCATTTCTTTCCATTTGGATCCTGTTAATTCATAATGATAAGATCATAAAACTCCCACTGTTATTGATTGGTCCATTCAAGAAAGATCAACTGAACAGCTGCGTGGTCAAGTTCTGTTGCCTAATTCACTATAATGGCAAATGTGAGGCGAATTAACATCATTCTCACCACTAGGGAGCACGTTTCAGCATTGTCTAGATGCTCAATTCAGTGAACCCTTCCTCCACTCTTCGGTTCTTTGCACTTATTTATAGTTTAATCAGTCCTCTTAATTTTCAGGACCCACTTATTCCTAATGGCCGTTTAAGAGAAATTTACAAGTTTCCATAGTCAATATTCTCTATAAAAACTAATCTCTTAGTCTAGTGAAGCAATCCAATTGCCAGTAATAAGTGATCTCAGGGCTTCCTGATACAAATCTGGTTCATCCTCATCAATGAAATGCAGGTCAGACTTTCTCCCTCAATTCCAAAGCATCTTTTGACGTTTCTGATACATGCATTCCTATGATGCTCAAAAAACAATAGTGGCTTACTCATAATGTCCCCCATAACCATTATGAGTAACCTCGTGGAGGAATCTTGAATGCTCCTACTATCGTCCTCTCGTGGAGGACTCTCTTCACCATTTTTTATTTGAGATCCAAGCATATCACATAGATCTGGAGTCATCCAATACCACCTCATGCTTAAGAACTTCTACTCAACTCCAAATCATGAAACTCAACTTTCTCTCAGGACCCTCTTTACACTCATAACTAAGGATAATCCCATTAGAATTTTCAAAACATCTAAAGAGTTTTTATACTTTCGACTTTCTAATTTTGTTCATTAGAAGATGAAATAATGAGAACAATTGACGTACAATGACAGAAAGGAACATATATGGGGTTTCTAATTGGACGGTAACTTCTTAAGGGGCTTTCAGACATATTTTGAAGGTACCTTATTCAAGATGCATAGAGTAATAACCCGAGCATATCCCAGGAGCTCACACAAAGACCGTCTTATGCTATCATGGATAACACCATGTCCAATGGGGTACAATTTCTTTTATATTCAACATCGCAAGCTTATGAGAGAATTGTCCATGATTTTATACTCCATAGACATATAACACCATGATCCTTAGAGTACTGTCTTAGACATTTCATAGTCTATGCTTGCACTTCATGTCAGTTTTGAGGACTATAAATCTCTTCCTTGACTAGGTACCAATCTCCAACTTAAATCTTTTAAAGCAATAGGTTGCCTCTTATTCAAGTGATATTAAATATACTTATTGATGGCTTGAAAACTCACGCTTTACTTTGTTGCATGGTCTTATCACAATAGGGACCACATATGTTTGGTTAAAAAATATCTAGTAGCTCTTGTGACCTCCAGGGCTTTAGTCTTATACAAATCACACCGTTTTTATTTAAAGAAAAGTTTATATAAGGGTGAGGCCTTGAAGAATATTAAGACGTGCCTCAATGATTCACTAGAAGAGGTTGTTTCGATGCCTAAAAATCCTCAAATCGATCATCTCGACCTCAAGATGTATGGACATGAGAAAAACTGGATATCAAGTCTTGAAAATACTGCATCTTGTAATGTATTTTTTGGACCATCAATTTTAAAAAATTTAAGTGTTCATAGATCTGCTCGATCAATAGTAAAGCTTTAAGTACTCTAAATATTGAGCCATCCCAAAAATTTTCAGGACTAAAATATCTTTCGACTCTATTTGAAGCTGCACCTTACTTTGATTGTTTAGGGTCTCATCCATATACAAATCACACCCTTTATTTTACCTCAAAATTATAATACTTCCAATCATTCTAAGAACGGTGCAGTTGGCATACAGATGCATCCGTTGGTGTAGAGGAAAGGTGCACCTTCAAATTTTATCATGGTATATAATTTTGATGTAAAATGTCTTAGGATTATCTCAAAATCTTTTTTTATATCTAATTATAAAATTTTAAATTACAAAGTAGATCTATAAACATATGAAAATCTTGAAAATGGATAGTGTAGATAATATGTTGTAAAATGTAAACTTAAAATCTTTTTATTTTTCATAGTCATACATCTCGATGATCAATCAAAAAGTTTTTCAACATTAAAACTACCTTATGGATTTTTAAAGGGCATCCGTAGCTCTAAATTATAAGGTAGCATCCTTATATAAACTTTTTCCTTCTAAGAAACTAAGGATCATTTACCTTTTCCACTAAGACAGTATAGTAACAGTAATTTGACTATCACCAAGTAAGTCTGACAATCATTAGAGCACAATTGGTGAGAGGGAAGACCGATTAAGACTTGACAATGTCCATATCATTTATTCATCATCTTAAAAAGTACATCTTAAAATTTTATCATGAACGGATTGAACCAATTAATAGGTCATCTATGAACAATTCCATGAAAAAATTCCACATTTTGAATACAAAAACCCTTCAAATCTTCACCCACATTCCATCAAAACCTTGAGATGCTTCCACCTCATATTAGAAAGAGAACCTCAGGGCCCCAATCTCAATTCATATTTCTACATTGCACACGGATCTCTCCTTGAGATCCAATAAAGAGGACTTATATTCCCCATTTTCACCATGGAGTTAGCAAAGTCATTCCAAAATGGCCTAGGGAAACTAGCATATTGCCTCACAATAGCATCAGCCGAGCCACCATTGAAGAGCTCCTAATCAGAGTGAATCAGCCCTCTCCTTTGCATCAAGTCACTAAAATAGCGTGCATCAAGATGTGCCCATCCAATGGTGCCAAGTTGTTGTCTTCACCAGATGCAGGACATGACCCTCTTCTCAAGCTTGCAAAGGCTTGATCGATGATGGTGTTGTTGTTTTTGCGACTATGGAACTTCATGCACCGAGCACGGCCGATCGTGTGGCCACCGGAGAGGGCGACGAGATCACGGAGGTTGAGACCCTTGCTTTGGAAGTTGGAGACGACGGCTGGGAGGTCGCTGAAAAGGAGAGGCTATCTGTGTGTTGCCATCGTTTAGGCTTGCCGTAGTTGAGTCCCTTCTCCCTAGTGGAACTGGCCATGAGGGACCTCCCAACTAGAATCAACAAATCAAGAAGACAATGATAAACAAATGTTAGAAATTACTACCTTATTTTATTTTTTTTATCCCCCACTAAAATCAACATCTCAAGAAGACAAAGAAAAACCAATGTTAGAAAATACACCATTCAAAGGTTTCTTTATTTCTTAAAAAGTACAAATAAATAATGCAATGTTAGAGAAATGGTTATTTACTGTTATCAGGACGGACCGCCACTAACCCCGTCGGTGAGGGGTCTGGTTTAGTTAATATCTGGTCTGATTGCATGTCAAACCAACAAGACCAACATTTAAAAACATGACATATATTACAAAAACAATTTTCCAACATTGTGTTATCGAGTTCAATTAGTCAAAACGGGTCTGACCACTCAAAACTGAAAAAATACTAGTTTTTCCTGATTTTCCATGGTCAATTAGTGTTTTGTAAAGCAAATACTAATTGACCGGTCAGATCTTAATTAGCTAAAGTTGGAGTACAAGATTTGATTTTCTTAATTTTCCTGTTTGAGAGCCTCAACCTCCATTAGATTAGTGATTACAACCATCGGACAGTGACAGGCAGTGGTCATTCTTTACTTCTTCCTACTTAAGCAAGTGGATGTTTCGAAATTATTAGAAACGGCCAACGAATGAAGGGCGTAAGCAAAACCCCACCTACATCAACTCCCAAATATATTCTCTATTGAAAAAAAAAAAGAAAAAAACAAATTTTGACTATGACAAACATTGGAGTATGAGCAACCATAGGACTATTTATTAGTAAAAAAAAAATAGTATTATTCATCTTTAGTACACCCCTAACTGCCAATATGATATTTTCTTGAAAATATTTTCTTACCCCATGACATATACGGTTGAGGTATGATATTTTCTTACCCATTCACAAAGTATAAGCTATATAGGTGAAAATAAGGAAATACACCCAAGAAATTTGAAGTTACCCTTTGTTTTTGCATACTTTTGAAAATATTACTTCTCATGTTTGTCTAATAACTAGGGGTGGAACGTACCCATGATTTGGGCATGGGTTCGGTTCGAGCTAAGAAAGAGTGCTTAGAGCCATTGCTCGAGCCATGAGCCACTCACCGCAACCACAGAGTCCCGAGCTGCCACAGCAAGGATGTCGGCACACGCCACCACGCTCCCCATGCAGGCGTGGTAGACTGCGGTTTTGATCGAATCAATGACCTCAAAGCCTCTTACTGAGTTTGCGTTTCGCCTTGCAGTCTTCTCTCCGGTGAAGGTCGAGTTATAGTCAAGAAGGATTGACCCGTCGCATCCCTGCAAATTCAGAATCAAAGAATATATGAGAGGCGTTGTACTCGGCCTTTACTCTCTTTCACACGCACACGCACACGCACACACATATGCACATGCACCTACACAGATGAGAGCTCTAGGTGGCACGTTAGACGCTGAGGAGTCTCACATTTACAAAGCAATAGTGGAAGTGGAGTCGGAGCAAAATTAGTTAAAATTAAAAGAAAATATCTTTGTATATAATTAAACTCTAAAAATAGTTAAAATTAAAGGAAAATATCTCCGTATCTTTTATTTTTATATTTCATATCTCAATAGACCAAAGGTTTTAAAATATATATTGAAATATAAAAATCCTAGGTTTTATGTCTTCTAACGACTAAATCGTTTCACTTTAATCCTATTTTTTAGCCTAAATAAATATGATAAAAATAAGTTTTCCTAAACCCTTTCTCTCACGCTCTCTCTCTCCCGTCTTTATCCAACCCCTCACTCTCTCTCTCCCGTCTTTCTCCAACCCCTCACTCTCTCTCTCCCCAATTGGGTTGGGCATTTCTCTCTCTAAAAAATGGCCCCCACCGTTAACTTGGTTTGATTCCAAAAAGCCCATTTTTTAAGAGGCTCTAATTCTAGAAAAATAGAGATGAAAAAAGCCGAGGGGGAGCCAAAGACCCAGCATGTCCTTTAATAGTGGATTCGGGCCTGGTAACCAATAGATCAATAAGTGATGAGAGACATAGAGTGCAGAGTTTGGCGGGGACGATGAAGCTTTTGGCTCCCCGGTTGGAGGAGGTTAGGGAAATGGAGAGGCCATTACCAGAGGAGGCCATTGCCTGTTTCTGCAAGCTCAAGAAGGTGTTCATGTTGGCGAAGAAATTGTTGAGGATGGGAGCAAGATTTATCTGGTAAGGGTTCTAATGGTTCTGCATGGCAGTGTTGAGAATATGGTCATAGCAGCGTTGAGAACATGATCTCTCTCGCCCCCTCTTTCTTTTATGTTGTATATGAAAAGGTTTTGGGCATGGTAGAAGTTTGGGTTGAACTGTGGATGGTGTGGGAATGAAGAGATACCATTAAATTGATTTATAAAGAGTTTAACTTTTTATAGGAACTTCACGTTTGGCAAAATGGAGAATTAGCCATTTAATAGGAGTAACAACATAAAATTTGAATCTTTCATATAATGCTGGAAATGATATGGGAAACAAGAGAGCCTATTCACAAGCACAGAAAAAGAGAGAGAGTTGCCATCTGTTTTCTTGACAGGCTGTGAATTTGGTTTGTTCTTTTGATAAAAATATTTAAATTCTATGAATTAATGGAAAAAACAAAAAAAATGAAATTGAAATTATTTGTGAGTTTTAGGGGAACACAATAGAGAAAGAGGTTTGGAAAAACACAAGGGGAGCGAGAGCGTAAGAGTCACGGGGAAAGAAGAGAGAAAGGGGGTTTGGGAAGTCACGAAGGAGAGAGAGTGGATGGGTTTAAAAAGAGTCATTTTTCTAATATTTGTTTGGGTTAAAAATAATAGTATTAAATTAGGTAAAGTTAATTACGGAGTAAGAAGATATAAAACATAGGATTTTTATGGCCCAAGACATATTTTGAAACTTTGGGTATAATGAGATATGAAACCTAAAAATTGATAGTACGGATATATTTTCTCGAAAAATCAAATTGATCTATAAATATATAAAAATCTTGAAAATAGATGGTCTATAAAATGGGTTGCAAGATGCACTATTTTTTAAGACTTAAAATATTTTTTTAAATTTTTTTTTTTTCATAAATACATCTTGATGTCGAGATAATCAAGGGTTTTTCAATATTAAAACAACTTTTTCCAATGGATTTTTGAAGTGCATATTTGATTCTACTTTTTTAAATATATGCATCTTATATTAAAAGGAAAATATCTCTTTATCATATGTTTTTAACTTCCATATATGATGAGACCTAAGAATTGAAAATATTTAACTTCCATATATGATGAGACCCAAGAATTGAAAATATTACTTGTAAGCAAAATGTCTCCATCTTTTCTATCTTATAATCCCCTGGACCTTTTTAACCATAATTTTTTTATCAAAACAAATACTAAAATGACACTATATTCAAATTACATCTCTCTCTCTCAAATTCAATCTCTCTCCCTTCCCTTCTTGATGAGTTTACCAGCCAAGGGGTTTAGTTTGAACTCGAACGCAAGTATACTTCTTTTATATGAGAGAGAGATGGAGTTTGGGTTTTTGAAAATGATGGAGTTTGAGTTTTAGAGAGAGAGATGGAGTTTTGAGAGAGGGAGAGAGACGATAATGTGAGAAAGAGAGATGAAGTTTGAGTTTTTGAGAGAAATAGAGTTTTGAGAGAGAGAGACGATGACGTGAAAGAGAGATAGAGTTTTAGATATAGAAAGAGATAGAGTCATTTCAGAAGTTGTTGAGGTCAATAATACATGGTAAAAAGGATTTATGAGGTTGGAAGATAGAAAAGATGAAATCATTTTGCTTAAAGATAATATTTTTAATTCTTTAATATGATGAGATGTAGAAGTTAAAAATAGGGAATGATACCATATTTTGCCTATATTAATTCATAAATTCACCAATGGCACTCGTCGTTTGACTTCAAAGATGTTGAGAAAGTATATCATGCATGACATAGGGGACCTGCATATATGAATTTTACATATTTTAGGCAAGGCACATAACGAAAATCAGCTACCATCCAACAACATGTTCCTAAGAAATCAATTTTAGGGATTGTGATAGTGTCAAACGGTTCATTACTTAATACCAAGGTGCCTTGACGCGATCATGTTTAGTTCCAACCAATTGAATAAGAAGTCCATTCTTGTACGTTATTTGATTTTTTTAAAAAAATTGTCAGGTATTTGTTTTCTCTAAAACTTAAAATTCGGTATAGTTTCTCTTTCTAAAAATTTTAAGATGGTTTCCCTCTCTAAAACATTTAAGTACTTCCGCTCTTTCAAACTTAAAATTTGATACAGTTTCTCTCTCTAAAAATATAATTTCTCTCTCTACAAATTTTTGAGATTGTTTCTCACTATAAAACTTAAAATTTAAGATAGTTTCTCCCTCTAGAATTTTCAGGTACTTTATCTTTATAAAAATTAAAATTTGAGATAGGTTCTCTCTATAAACTTTGAGATAGTTTCTCTCACTAAAACTTAAAATTTAAGATAGTTTCTCTCTCTAAGAATTTTCATCTACTTCCTATCTAGAACTCTTAAAAATTGAGGTAGTTTCCCTCTCTATAAATTTTGACATAGTTTCTCTTTCAAACATTTTTAGGTACTTTTTTCTCTAAAATTCGATATAGTTAATCTCTCTAAAAATTTAAGATATTTTCTCTCTCTAAAACTTAATTTGAAATAGTTTCTCTATATAAAATTTTTGAGATAGTTTATCTCTCTAAAACGTTATAGGTGTTTCTCTCTTTAAAATTATATAAAATTTCTCTTTTTAAAATTTTAAGATACTTTCTCTCTAAAACTTAAAATGTGAGATAGTTTCTCTCTCTACTTCATGGGGGTGTTTGGGTGGAATTAGTTGTATTTTATAAAATGGGCGTCTCCGTAACAAGGAAATCTAGCTAGCTGGAAATCAATTTTGGAAGGCAATGATACATATTTCTTTATTTTTGGTTTGAAATGAGGAAAGTAATTTATGGTGAAAATACTTTTACTCTCAAATTTTCAATCCAAACATATATGCCGAACATTAATGATTCAATTAGTCAAAACCAAAAAAAGAAATAATACCCCTAGAGTCCACTTCTTCTCCATACTACTAGCGAAAGGGAAAATGTAAAAACTACCATTAAAGCAGCCCAAACGAGACTTACTATATCCATGTTGCATTCCCTATTTGTATGAAAGGAATTATTCCATTATTGATAACTAGCCTTAGTGGAATCGATAACGCAGAGTCAAAATGGGATTATGACTCAACGCTATTTACGAACGGATCCAATGTATCCACTTGAAAAAAATTCTTAATTTAGAGTGAAATCGGGAAGCATTAAGCACTAACAAGATATACAAAGTCACCCCATTGGAGGTATCAATGGGTACGTTACTCATATAGGAATAGTAAGCCTTCAACCAAGGAACGGATACTTTCTCGGCATGCGATAAGAAACCCAAGAATCTTTTTTAATACAACTTATCTTTCTTTGGAATAACTGCTAATGTTAGATCCTATTTCTGCTCCTTTCTGTTCCCCCTCTGTGGCTAGGGGAGCAATCCAAGGTATACAAAACCATCATTTCGATATCCATATAAAACCATTTTTGAAAATGCATTTCTAAGTAGCAAAACAGCCCCTTACAGGGATACATCTCAAGTTCGATCCCTACTATTAAAGTACCCAAAAAAATATATATATATAAACTATGGGGATCTCTATAATATTTCCAAATAATAATAATAATAATAATAATAATAATAATAATAATAATAATAATAATAATAATAATAATAATAATAATAATAATAATAATAATAATAATAATAATAATAATAATAATAATAATAATAATAATAATAATAATAATAATAATAATAATAATAATAATAATAATAATAATAATAATAATAATAATAATAATAATAATAATAATAATAATAATAATAATAATAATAATAATAATAATAATAATAATAATAATAATAATAATAATAATAATAATAATAATAATAATAATAATAATAATAATAATAATAATAATAATAATAATAATAATAATAATAATAATAATAATAATAATAATAATAATAATAATAATAATAATAATAATAATAATAATAATAATAATAATAATAATAATAATAATAATAATAATAACAACAACAACAACGACTTATTAAATAGCATAGGGTGTGGTTCGTATAGAGTTGAGGCTCTAAACAATCAAAGTAAAGCCTACCTTTAAATAGCATCAAGAAATATGGTATCAATATTGAAAATCTTTGTGATGTAGCCTTAAAATATATTTTTATATTTAATTACAAAATTTAAAGCTTCAAACGTAATGTAGATCGAGTAGATCTATAAAAAATTAAAAATCTTGAAAATTGACCGTCCAAAAATGTATTACAAGATGTACTATTTCCAAAACTTGAAATCCATTTTTTTCTCATGTCCATGCATCTAGATGTCAAGATCATCAATTTGAGGATAATTGGGCATCAAAACATCCGGATCTAGTGAAATTTTTTAGGTGAGCTCTAATTTGATTGTTTAGAGCCTCACCTCAATACAAACATTTTCCAATACGGTAAAGGCCGGATTACAAGGAAATAGAAAAGTCTTAGTCTGAGACTGTTGTTGTAGGTTGAACTGGAATTTGTCTCCTGCCCATCAAAATGGCTTAATCTATTTACATTTTGAAAATTTTCAGCCTCAAGTAAGAGAACAAAAAGACGTTGGGAATTTCATTCTAAGCTTGAATCGCTTCTGAATTCGTTTCCCTCTCTACTGAGTAGTGAGTACTACTAACCAACGAAACTATTGCTGCTTCATAAGCATTCAACGAATTTCGTGAGTATTTTTCCGGAACTCAGTCAGAAAATCTCTCTCTCTCCTTGCTCGGTTCCATTTCCATTAGTTTATGAGACTTGCATTGCAAAGATGCAGCACATTGACAAACATAAAGCAAATCCAAGCCCATCTCTACAGAACCCATCTCCATAAAGAGAGCTATTACCTCCACTTTCTCTTGA
This sequence comes from Amborella trichopoda, assembly GCF_054954075.1. NCBI lineage: Eukaryota > Viridiplantae > Streptophyta > Magnoliopsida > Amborellales > Amborellaceae > Amborella > Amborella trichopoda. The sequence continues at coordinate 34,385,981 of NC_142343.1, forward strand.
AATCATGTTCAGAATTAGGCCAAATCGACTACGGTCGATCAATTTTTGACCAAACTCCAAAACCCGACATTTTTCTCTGGAATTCAATGATCAGAGGCTATGTCTGCCACAATTTCAATAATGAAGCCCTTGAATTGTACATTCTCATGCAAATTTCGGGCATAACACCCAACAAATTCACGTTCCCTTTTGCTCTCAAGGCTTGTGGAACCGTTTCAGTACTTAGATTAGGCGTAAGGATCCATACCCATATAATCAAACTTGGCTTTGAATGTGATGTCTACGTTCAAACTAGCTTGCTGAGCATGTATGCCAAATTGGGTTTTGTTGATTTAGCAAGAAAAGTGTTCGATGAGATGCCTGAAAGAAATGTGGTTTCTTGGACTGCCATCATTGGTTGTTACGAGAGGCATGGGCGGTTTCAAGAAGCAATTGATTCCTTTCGAGCCTTAGTAGATGCAGGGTTAAGGCCTGATAGCTTCACCCTAGTGCGTGCACTCTGTGCATGTTCACGATTAGGTGATGCTAAGGCTGGTGAGTGGGTTCATCGATGTATCAATGAGACCAGTATGGGGACTAATGTTTATGTAAATACATCACTAGTTGACATGTATGTTAAGTGTGGGTGCATGGAAAAGGCACGAAAGGTCTTTGATGAGATGCCCGAGCGCGATATTGTTTCGTGGAGTGCAATTATAGGGGGTTATGCACAAGATGGGCAACCTACTGAGGCTTTGAAGATTTATTTTGAAATGGAGGAAGCAAATTTGAAACCAGATTGCTTCACTATGGTGGGGGTGCTATCTGCTTGTGCTAGACTAGGGGCTCTGACATTAGGGGAGCGAGTAAAAGCTAGGATTGATTGGAAAGAATTTACAGCGAACCCAGTTCTTGCGACTTCTTTGATCGATATGTATGCTAAGTGTGGTAGGATGGCTCAAGCTTGGCTTGTATTTACTGAGATGGAGGAACTAGATGTTATTGTATGGAATGCGGTGATATCAGGGTTAGCAATGCATGGTCATGGAAAACAAGTGCTAGGTCTATTCGGTCAAATGGAGAAGACAGTTATAAGGCCAGATAGTAACACCTTTGTCGCCCTCTTGTGCGCGTGCACCCATTGTGGCCTAGTAGATGAAGGCCTCAAGTTTTTTTATAGTATTAGTCAAGTTTATGGTCTTACCCCTAAGATAGAGCACTATGGATGTATAGTGGATCTTCTTGGTAGAGCTGGGCTCTTGAAAGAAGCCTACGATTTGATTCAAAACATGCCTATTGAGGCCAATGCAGTTGTTTGGGGTGCTCTCTTAGGTGGTTGTAGAATTTACGAGGACACCCAATTGGCCGAGCTCGTGCTTAAGAGGCTAATAGAGCTAGAGCCGCAAAATTCAGGTAATTATGTGCTCTTATCAAATATTTATGCTTCGAATAAAAAATGGAATGATTCGGCAAAATTGAGGTTAGTTATGAGAGATAAGGGAATAACGAAGACTCCAGGGTGTAGTTGGATTGAGGTAGAAAATGTTGTCCATGAGTTCTTGGTGGGAGATAAATCACACATAAAGGGTAATGAGATTTATTTGAAGCTTGATGAATTGCATAAGGAAATGAAAGAGGCAGGATATGTTCCAAAGACTGGAGTAGTTTTGTTTGACATAGAAGAGGAAGAGAAGGAGCATTGCCTTGGCCACCATAGTGAAAAGTTAGCAATTGCATTTGGGCTTATAAGTAGTGAGGAAGGTGTAATTCGTGTGGTGAAAAACCTTAGGGTATGTACGGACTGCCACAATGCCATAAAGCTGATTTCAAAGATCACTGGAAGGGAGATAGTTGTTAGAGATAACAATAGGTTCCATTGTTTTAAGGAGGGAATTTGTTCTTGTAATGACTATTGGTGAAAAAGCTGAATTCTGCACATTTTTGCAGAAGCCAGAGAGAGATCCCTACCGTTTCGTTGCTTTCAAGGTGAGTTATGCACCTCTTTGTGAAAGCTGGAGAGAGAGATTCATACCTAGTGGCATTTTGTTGTAAAAATTGAAAGCGTATTCTCTCTCCCCTATACCTATAGGGAAAGGTTTCTATGCTTCGATATATATTTCCCCAATATTCAGCCATCTAATTTAGATTAAGTGAGCTACTAACCGTTTGATTTAGATCCGACGCATTAGAGTATTTTATTTCTAGTTTTGTCTACAAATTGTATGAATATAAATGTTGGTATGTGCTATCATCTCAATCGGATGCACCTAAAAAAATATTAAAAAGAATTTGCCGATAATAATGATCAAAATACCGCTTGAAACTTTCAAAAATATTTTGATTATTTTATTTTATTGAAATTATTTTTTTTTATTTTTTACAAGTGCAAGTTTAAGAGAGGAGTGGAAGCCCAAAATTTAGTGTCAAAATATTTTGTAGAAAAAATAAAAAATAAATAGTGTAGAGACGTGACATTGTGATTAGAGCGATCTCAGCCGTCCATTCAAAATGGAAAATTGCATAGGGGAATATATGTATGTTTTATGCATAAAAGGAAGCATAGAAAGCTTGCCCCTATCTATATAGGATAAGGTGAAGTTAAAATTTCCTATTCTAAAATTTTTTTACAACAAAGTGTCCTTCAAAATATAAAAATCATATTAACAATAACTTATTTGAAAATTTCTAGAATGGCATATTAGTAATTTAAAAAATTACTTATCATTTAAAGGTCAAAGGAATCTTTTTAAATTTGAGTTTTAGAGGGATTTTAAAAAAATAAAGACATTCTTCTTAAAATACATGAACTCTTTATAGTCAAAAGTGATTTTTGAATATATAAGGGTATTTTATGGTCAAAAGGACTCTAGATTCTAAGTTCACTATTAGTATATGGTATTCTAATATATTTTAAATTCACCATTAGTGTAGTATATATATATATATATATGGTGTGGTTTGTATAGAACCTAGGCTCTAAACAATCAAATTAGAGCCTACCTTCAAATAGTATCTAAAAATGTGATTTCAATATTGGAAATCTTTTTGATAGCTTTAAATTATATTTTCATCTTTATTTATAAAGTTTAAAGCTTTAAAAATAGTGTAGATAGAGAGATCTATGAAAACTTGAAAATCTTGAAAATTGACGGTCAAAAAATGTGTTACAAAATACACTATTTTCAAACTTGAAATCCTTTTTTTTCTCATGTCCATACATCTTGATGTGGAGATGATCAATTTGAGGATATTTGGGCATCAAAACAACCTCTTCTAAAGAAATTTTGGGGGTAGGCTCTAATTTGATTGTTTAGAGCCTTGGCTATATATATATATATATATAGAGAGAGAGAGAGAGTGAGTGAGAGAGAGAGAGAGAGAGGAAAAATATCTTGTCAGGCCATGGGCTAATGGAATAGTCTAAGCCCAACAATATGGATCAAACAGCCACAACTGTATTTCGTATTTTAATTTTAATTTTTTTTTTTTTACAAATCTAAATTGCATGAAATTTGTAAAATCCATTCTTTTCATTTAAGTGCACCTAATAAAAATATTAAAAAAATTAATTATAAAAGTATTTGACCAAAATACCTTTAAAAGTTTTCAAAGTTCATTTATTGTTAGGGATTATATACAATGAGAACAATGTCCTGAAAGCAAACGAATGGGAAGCAAAGAAAAGGGAAAAAACACCCCACTATGGAAAGTGCTTAATTGGCTTTGAATACCTACGATTGGGCATAAAAGCTGATGGAACTCTTGAAGTCATTAAAACAAAATACGGATGCTACTAGTTCGGATCACAAACCCATGAATAACTAAACAACCCAACGGAACCCAAAGCAAAAGCCAACTCAATTGAAACTGTGACGATGTGTGCAAAAATGAATGACTTTGCAATAGGAAAAAGTGACGGTGTTTATGAAAACGAGGCAAAGAACGAGAGAGAAATAGGGACGGCTTCAACTCGATCCACGACTATGGATAAACCCACATGGACTACGATCAAGAGAGACGAAACAACATTGGCAAGCTATAGTTCGGCCTGCTCTGATACCATATTAGAAACTGTATTTTTGTATATTTGGGTCTTAAGCTCCCATGAAGATGTATTATTGAGTTTATGGAATATGTAAACCCGAGCTCTAATTATTGGATTACAAAGTTGTATACTATTAAAGAACGTAAGATATGCAATGAACTACCTTCCTAATATGGGTACACATAAAAAGAATGCAACTATTATATCGAAAAATAAGTGCAGGTTTCTATATTTCCACATTAAAAACATATAGAGCAGTAGTAGAGAGGGATTTCCTCAATTTTACAGAGTGGTGTAAAGTGGCATAAAAGTCATCAATCCGTTTTTTTAAACACTGATACTATACTATGGATGCTCAAGTCCATAGTGAGAGAAATCTAACCATTAGGGTGGGAAGAGATACTGTTTAGTTTAGGCGAGTAATGAAATCTAACCGTTAGGGTGGGAAGAGAGACTGTTTAGTTTAGGAGAGTAATGAGGTTGCAATTCAGGTAGTACACCTCATACCTCAATTGCATGTTATGGCTTCCATTCCTACTAACAGTTTCAAAAGCCACTAACTATTTCAAAAATGGTAAGGCCACTCATCCCTATTGAATTACCCAAAAATACAAAAAAAAAATTTATTGCTCATAAAAGTCAAATTGAAAAGCTAGTGGATGCAGTGTTCCAATAGCAACTAGTTGGGTCTCTCATTACCTCTGTAGTTTTATGCATTAGTAACAAAATATTTAAAAAGTAACATTTAAAGAGGAAAATTTACGCTAATATCCCCTAGAATTTGTGAAATAAAAATATCTTTAATATTTCAGATTTTATGCTCGGCGCTGTTTTTTCACTTTTTCTTAAAATGCCCCCTGTGGAAAAGTTCCTAAGTGAGTTCCTTGTGTTTTTTTTATGCGTATGTTTCAATAAGGTTGCAATCTTAAACGATCCAATTAAGGTGCACCTTCAAATTTTATCATAATATGTAATTTTGGTGTAAATTTTTTTTAGGATTATCTGAAAATCTATTTTAATATCAAATTATAAAATTTTAAACTTCAAAATTAGTTAAAATCAAGTAGATCTATAAACATATGAAAATCTTGAAAATGGACGGTCTAGATAATGTGTTGCAAGATGCACTAGTTTTGAAACTAAAAATCTTTTTTTTTTTCATGTTCATTAATCTCGACATCGAGATGATCAATTAGAGGGCTTTTCAACATTAAAACAATATTTTCCGTTGGATTTTTGAGGTGTATCTGTAATTCTACATTTTAAGTAAACTTTTTCGTTTTTTTATAGAGTTATCTCTTTAGAACTAGAAGTATAGAATCAATTTTTACATAACTAGAGTGGCTCACCACTCACATTTTAAACCCCCCACACTTTTTTTTTCAGCCGAAAAGGAAAGTCCTGTAGTATGCTCTTACAAGATCACATTATAAACTTAATAATCGAATATATATCTGTTTAAATTGAAATCAAAAGCCTTATTTTTTATACATAACTATCTGGTGATTCTAAATAGATCCCAGAATTTTGGATAAAAAAATTTATTTTACCAAAAGAGCAGGTGTATAATATGCAGAGTAAGTGTATAGTATGCACCCACAGCAGCGCTTGTAAAGAAAATAGTTAAACATTTTTGTGGGCCTTTAATGAGTTAAGTTTAAGATAGGACACGGTTTCTAAGCGGCCAGCCCGCATATCGTAGAAATGCGGGCTTGGCAAATAGTATATTTTCTAAATATAATTTGATCCTAGTTTTTAGATGATATATAATCCTTAACATGGGGATCATGATAGGAAAATAAAATAAAATTAAAAATTACAAATAATAATTATATTAAGGAAATATTTGGATAGTTAGTTATGTTTTTAGATGGACCACTTATTTGCATCCATCTTTAAGATGGGTGCCTTTTAGCTTTGGACTACATATTGCAGCAATGCGGTGTAGCGCGAATGAAATAATTTTCCTTAAAAAAAAGGGAAAAGTTTAATAGAGCCGAGGCTCTAAACAATCAAAATTAAAGCCCACATCAAAATTTTTACTAGAAGAAGTTGTTTTGATTCCCAAATATTCTCAAATTGATCGGCTTGGCATCAAGATGCATGATCATGAAAAAAAATGGAATTCAAGTTTTGGAAAGAGTGCATCTTGTAACACATTTTTGGACTGTCAATTTTCAAGTTTTTCATGTTTTCTTAAATCTGCTCGATCTACACTATTTTTTAAGTTTTATATTTTATAATTAAAGGTGAAATATATTTTAAGGCTATCATAAAGATTTTAGGATTGAAATCACATTTCTCAACACTATTTGAAGGTGGGCTCTAATTTGATTGTTTAGAGCCTTGGCTCTATACAAACCGAACCCTTTAAAAAAATGCTATCTACAATTGAATCTGTTTATCTTACCCAAGAATCAGTGGCACCGTGTTGGTTTACTTAATATATCCGAAATGGGTTTTGTTAGGCTACACTACTTGATGGTGTATACCCTTAAAATCTTATAGTTTAGTCAGTTTTTGTTTAGAGGTATTTTAAATAATTAATCAATGGTAAAATAGAAATTCTTAATATAAACAAAAACATTTATTAACAATAGTGGATAATGACATCACCACATTGTATGCAACGTTACCCAAAAAATGCATTAATTATTTTTTAACTACTAATAGAATGTCACTATTTTCTTATAGAAATATCCATACTACTTTTCTAAATTACCAAAATATCCCTATTTGAAAAAATTTGTACTACAATTCAAGGGTATTTAAATATCTAAAAATGTTGAAGACTTTAAGGATATACACTACAAGTGATGCAGCCTAACAAGACCCATAAAACATTAGCCGGTTCTAGAAAATGGTTGCCTACTCCTACCAAAGAATCGCCACTTCTCTATAGGGGCATAGCAATTCCCTTATTGGGCACCAATAATAGAGAGTTGCAGCCTCAATTCCCTTATTGAGCACCAATAATAGAGAGTTGCAGCCTCTTTTTCATTTTTTATTTTGTGCTTTTTCAGTTTGATAATGAAATTCAATAATTGAAATGGGGCTATAAGAAGACCTAGGTATATGAAAAAATTCTATAAATTCTTCCTTTGATTTTCCATAAAATAAAATAAAACTTTTTTTATTGTTTTGAAAAATCCACCATTTTTTTATTTTCAGCTTCAATTAGAACCCTTTTCTCTAAAATTTAGTTCTAATTGTAGGTAATTGAACCCTTTAAATCGTGTTTCGATTTATGAGATTAAACAATGGATTTATGGTGATTTGGCCCGGAAGTTATTTGGTTCTCACAGCTTCGGGAATCTTGAAATCCATTAAAAATTGAAGAGGGCTATGGATTTCTAAGCATTTAGATTGGATATATAATAAGTAAATATATTTATAAAATTATATCTTTTCTTGAGTTTTATTGCGTGAAATTTCATTATGGTTAGGGTTCTGAAATCTGCCTAAACACGGATTTCTTAGTCATTTTTTAACCAAATTTGGTGGAATTTGGTTCAAATGTATCCTATTCAATGTCTCTACAATTATATTTCTCCAATTTGTTTAATCTATACTGATTATTTTATAGATTTCGCTCAAAAGAAGCTTGGTTTAGGGTTTGATACATTTATGGAAATTTTGTTAGTGAGTTGCTTAATTTTATTAGGGCTTTTTTATGCATGTGCTCTTAGGAAGGATTAGTGTTAGTAATAAGATTTTTCCATATTTATAATTATTTTAAACTCTATGGCTCGATTTTTTACTTTTCAAGAAAAATTAGCATTTGAAAAGCTTTTTTTAATGTTATTATATGGAAATTTGCTGGGGAATTTCGATGAATATGACATCTAGAAGGATTAGTGTCAATAATCAGAGTTATTTTTATTTTTTACAATTATTTTGATTTTTATGGCTGAATTTTTTAAGTTTTAAGGAAAAATGGCATTTTAAAAAAAAGGAAAAAGTTCTTTTTCATGTTATAATACGAAAATCAAAATTTGATGCATATGCTCTTAGGAAGAATTAGGGATAATAATCCAATATTATCCAATATTTTGATGTATATGCTCTTAGGAACAATATTATCCATTATTATTGAATTTTGATGCATATGCTCTTAGGAAGAATTAGGGATAATAATCCAATATTTTGGAGAATTTTTTGAAAATTGCTTTTCACGAAAAAGCAAATTTTTAAAGAATTTTTTTTTCATGTTATAATATGACTATATGCTCTTTTTTTCTATGATAAATGTAATTGTCAACTGCATCCAAACAAACAAATAAACTCTCAATATTCATATATTTTTGTAAAATAATAAGAAATATGGACCGCACCCATATTTATAAGAATTTCTAATGATTCTTTGAATGTTTAAGTCTCAAAATCACGATCGGATCGATTCTTGATGGGCAATCCCGGTCACCTGTCTATTTTTTTCAAACATCGGATTTTTTTTCAAATATTGGATGAGACGACTAATCTCATTACATATAGGCAAATGTAAGGTTTCTTTTTTTTATCCACAAGGTGCTCCTGCAGCTTTATATTGTATGCTTGTTCGCTTCGGTAAAATATATTTCTTATCTATTTTGATATCAAGTTTAGAATAATGACACACTTATTATTTATTAAGAGGGTTTGAATTTTTTATCCGAATAGATATTTTACATCAGGGACTGAATAATATGATCCTACAAGACTACACTGCAACATTTTTCTTTGGAAAGTTTATATAAGCATGAACCTTAAACTATAGAATGAAGGTGCACGGAAAAAAAGCTCATAATCCTCTAATTGATCATTTGGACATTGAGATATATTTAAAAAAGAAAAAATTGAGTCCCAAAAATAGTGTATATTGAAAAATATTATTTGAATCATCTCATAACTTGGGTTTATCACAAAGTTCGAGAAATTTTTATTTTTAGCTTTGAGCTTAGTCAATGAAATAAAGGCCGCCATCCAATTTCACATCCAAGGGCCAAAATTAATTGTGACCACCTTATACCAAAGGTAAATGGTCTGATTATATACTTTCCCTTTGGGTAATTAACAATACTTTAGATTTTAGAGAATATGTTTTTCTCAATCAAATGCATCACAATCCCTTTCTATCTTTTCTAAAATCAAGATTATAGATAATGTCTCAAAATATCACGTTATCATTGTGTCATAAAAAATACCCTTACATAAATTTTTGAGAAAGTTATGTAAATACCCATTTTAGTTTTTGTTATTACCAAAATACCGAATACTTTGAGTTGTTATTGATAAGTCCATTTTATAGATTTCATAACAAATTTTTTGAAAAAAGATGAAACTACTCATTTCGGTTTTTGAAAAATCGAAATCAGGTCAATTTTTGGTTTTTCGAAAACCGAAATCAGGAAAATTTTAGTTTTTGAAAAATCGAAAATTTTAAAATTTCGATTATTCTAGAACCGAATTTTTTTTCTCTCTTTTCGGTCCTCGATGTATTTTCTCTCTACCTCTCTCTCTACTAATCAAATTCAAAAACCGATTTTTGTTTTTAAATTCAGTGTTTTGAACAACCAAATTTATTTTTTTTGTTTTTAAAACACATTCTCTTTCTACCCTTCCTTTCACCCCCACGTTTAACCATGTCTTTTCTCTTTAAACTCTTACCTATTTTTTCTAAAATTTTTGCTAAAATTGTAAGTCCTAGCTCGCTCTGAGTGCAAAGACTTGGAAGATCTAGAAAACCTGCAAAAAATTGCGTAAAATGGAAAGTTTCAGTTTGTTGATGACCCAGCCCATGACGCCCTACCTTCAAGAAGAGATCTCTTGTCAAATATCCAAACCAGGCCAAATTCCTCTCAAGACGCTAGCTGAAACTTACCCAAAAAAAGATGCAGGGTTAAGGGAGAGAGAGTTAAAAAAAAAACCATTTTTATCCGTGTAATGTAGAGAGAGAGAGGTAAAGAGAGAATATGCAGAGGACCCACAAGGGAGAGAAAAAATTTTCGGTTCTTGAAGAATAAAAAATTTTAAATTATTGGTTTTTCAAAAATTGAAATTGGCAGGATTTCGGTTTTGAAAAACCGAAAATAGGTAGTTTCGCTTTTTTAAAAAAAATTGTTATGAAGTTCAAAAAACGGACATATCAGTAATAACATGAAGTATTTGGTATTTTGATAATAATGGAAGCTAAAATGGATATTTATGTAATTTTTCCTATTTTTTTTTTTTGCTTTAATTCCACATATAATACAAGAAGTTAAGATAAATTTCAAAACAAAAGTCATTGGTCATTGTTATTTTGGTGCAATTTGTATAAGACTGAGGATGTAAATAATCAAAGTAAAGCGCACCTTCAAATAAATTGTTAAAAAAATGTGCACCTTCAAATAGTATCGAGAAATGTGGTTTCGATACTAGAAATCTTTGTGATATATTTTCATATCTAATTATATAATTTAAGTTTTAAAAATAGTATAGATCAAGCACATATATGAAAACTTGAAAATCTTCAAAATTGACGGTCTAAAAATGTTTTACAAGATGCACTATTTCCAAAACTTGAAATCCATTTTTTTCTCATGTCCATCCATCTTTAGGGGTGGCAATGGACTTGGACCTAACCCATACCCATTGGGTATACCCGACATGGATCCAGGTATGGGTCCAAGTTTTGGAACCGCAGGTACAGCTCGTGTCTGGGTCTAATAAAGGATACCCAGATAGTCTCGGGTCCGGGTACCTGACGGGTATTTGGAACCGAATTTTTAGTTTACCCAAAGGCCAAAGCCCCAACTCTAAAATCATTTCAATACTTTTTGTCTTCACGTCTTCTCTTGGTTCCCCAAACAACCAAACCCTATCGTCATCCTCCCTTTATGCAATTGTCCCTCTCTCAATTTCTTGGAGACATAGCTCTCTCTGGATCTCGAATGTCTCTATCTCTAATCGCCCACCCCTTAAAAATCAGTTCTCTGTTATTTACCACCATAGGCAACAAAAAAAAAAGCTCATGGTGAGGGTTGCAATGGACCCAACAAGACCCGGGACCTAACGGGTATGGGTATAGGTCCAATTGTTGGACCAGACAGGTCGGGGGTTCCAAAATCTGGACCTAAATACATTCGGGTCTAGGTCCGGGTCCAACCAGACCCGACCCATTGCCACCCCTATGCATCTGGAGGCGGAGATGATCAATTTAAGGATATTTGGCCATCAAAACAACCTTTTTTAATAAAATTTTTGAGGTATACCTTAATATGATTGTTTAGAGTCTTAGTACTTATATTAAACTTTTTCCTTCTTGTTTTGATTACGTGGACTATTTTTTTTTCTGAAGTCTATAGTGACATGTTTTGGATAAGGTGCAGTTTGTGTAGAGCCGAGCCTATGAACAATCAAAGTAAAACCCACTTTTAAAAAGTATTTAGAAATGTAATTTTAATAGAAAAAATCTTTGTTACAGCCTTAAAATATATATTTATATTTAATTATAAAATTTAAAGTTAAAAAAATAGTGTAGATATAGTAGATCTATAAAAACATTAAAAATCTTAAAAATTAAAGGTCCAAAAAATACTTTACAAAATGGAGTATTTCCAAAATTTGATACAACTTCTTTCGATGATCATTTCAAACGACCTCTTTCATTGAAATTTTTGAGGTGGGCGTCTTTTGGAGAATTTTATTTTATTTATTTATTTTTACGTTTTGGAATTCCGAAAAAAGTGGACGGTGATCGAGTTCCTTGGAGATGACGACTAGGGCATTTGGCCTCTACCTCTGTTCCAGTCAGTATCCAATTTCCTCTCAAACAGTATCTTTCGTTTTCGTATCCATCAATTTCCTCTCGTGCTTCTACTTCTTCCCGGATTCTCTCTCTCTCTCTCTCTCTCATTTTTTAAGTAAATTAACAGCAAAGCTTTCTCTCTCTCTCTTGATTCTTTTCATGTCCAAAGTTTCGCTTTCTCTCTCTAGGCCTTTCTCTCCCTACAGCGCTCTCTGTTTATGGGCAGGCTTTCCCTTCTCTCTGTCTCCAGATTCCATAACGTTGCCAAAGTGAAGCCCCCCAAAAGCAGCAGCTCAGCAAAACCCAAATCGAAATTCCCCAAAACAAAACCGTTTCAAGAAGTTCCAATGACTCAGAGTCCACAAAACCATAACAGGTTGCCCCTTTCTGAGGTCGTGGCCGACTGTGTTAAACGATGGTTTCAAGACACCCTTAAAGAAGCAAGAGCAGGCGATAGTTCGATGCAGGTCCTTGTTGGACAGATGTATTACAGTGGCTATGGTATTCCTCGTGATGCCCAAAAGGTGCATATAATATTTCTCTGTTTGTTTGGTTTGATTGTTCTTCCTTTCTCTCTTTTTTTTTTTTTTTTGTTATTTGTGTTTTATATGGTGGATTAATTGTTTTTCTTCTTGTGGGTTTTGTTGGGCTCTTCTTAGTTTTGAATGAGGTTCTTTGGTTTTGTTCTTTTCTTTTGAAGATTATTGGATTTTGTGTTTTTAAAGTTTGTCCTTTCAAAAAGTCGACATCTTTGGGTTTTGGTTTAGTCTCAGTATTTTTCTCTTTTATTTAATCTTTCCTGGTTTTAGTGGCTTTTTGGGTTTTGCGATCCAAGGCAGAGTTGGGGTTTTCTGAATCACGATCTCTTTTGTTGATCTGGGTTCCTTTGGTTATCTATGATCTCGTGGGTTTGTTAATTCATGTTTGAACTTTTAGTTTTCATAATTTTGGATTTTCCATGAAATTTGTAATTTGGGTCGAATTTGGAGGTGATTTGATTTGTCAATATGTGTTGTGATGCTGTAGGGAGATAGTTGAAGTGCGCCTTTTTTGGGTTATGGCTTGGTTTCTTTTATCTTTATCTTTTTAATATTTATTTTTATGGAGGGAATTTTTGTGCCTGTTGATTTTTTGTTTTTTGTCATTAGTTTCTTTAATCTTATATGGGGTTGTGGGTGTCTTAGGGTAGGGCATGGCTCACAAAAGCTTCGAAGAACCGGTCTTCAGTTTGGAAGGTTAGCGACAAGCATCCAGGTTAGCGATAAGAGCATTTTCATCAAATTTAAGTCCATTTCGATTCTTTTCCTTCTTTTGTTGGCTTTTCAGCAATTTTGATTGTCTAACCTTATGCAGGGTACAATGCCAGTGATTCAGATTCAGATGAACAAATAAACGAACAAAAGTAGAGGAGGCTCCTCTTCGTTTACTACTAATGTTGATGTGAGTTATTTAAAAATAAAAAAAATAACTTTGAAGTGAGTTGGATTCTCTCAACTTTATATGCTGGGTAATTGTTTTTTGGGCGATTTGCATCTGCAAGTATCGTCGTCATATTTTACCCGAGATGATATTTTCTTTCATGTTTTCTAATGTATTTGTAATATTTGGGTTCTTTCTTGACTGCATCATTTGCTTTAAGAGTTAAAATATCAAGCTGCTAAAAAGAATGTGACTTTGGTTAAATTCTGCAATTTGTAAACTAGGTTCAACTCAGACAGTGATTCTGAGCGATGTGATCTTCCAATTTCAGACCTTAGTGCCTTACCAAAATGTCTTTAGGTTTGGAACTAATAAAAGAGAGGAATAAAAAGTCGATAGGATTGAGCCCTACAAAATATTTTTTGTGATAGTGAGATAATTTGTCCAAATTTAGTGAACAGTAATGTGGAATTAGCATCTTAAATGAAAAGGTCACGTTTTTGCTTTTAAGTGACACAAGAGAAACATAGGGCTTTTTAGTTTTAAACCTTGATGGATCACTTAATGAGTGCTTCTGCATAATAAAACTCGAAACTTATCTTTTCTGGGTAACTCTCATTATTGAGCCTTGTTGCATGAATCTTTCATTGGTTTATTGTTCTGTGTAACTAACATTTGCTTGACAATTCCTTGTTGAAATTTCATGGATTCTTTGGAATTCCTTAGTGGTTTGTCGTACAAAATTGTCTCCTTTCTTCTTTCCCCTCTCTTATATGTTTCTTAGGCATTCTCCGTCACCTAGGTTAGAAAGATAATGGTTACTGGTTTTTGGAAAAGAACCTTATTTTCTAATGAAGTAAAGAAATAAACAATGTGTTCCTGAATGGGAGAAATGATTTGAGATGTGAGCCACAAAAGTGTGGTTATATCGATTTTTAGAAATGGTGCCATGTAGCTTGTGTTGTAGGGTACTCATATTGAGGGTTTCTATGCATGATTTCTGAGTATGGAAATCTTTTCCCTTTTGTTATATTGCCATCTGTGTTTTGTTTAGCTAGCCCTGGTTAAGCTTTTGTTTGCTTGTAAGATTGAAGTCATTGTTTGATACCTTAATTCTAGGATTAAGGAAGTACTGAATTGGTCGAAATGATTGATGTTTCTGATCACCATGGGGCTGAAAGTGTGTATGCCCCATGAGAAAAATTCCCTAGCTTTAGTATATGGCATCAATTTTAGTTAGTATCTAGTTATATATACGACACAGGCTAGCACATGGTATTTATGAGCTTCACTACCAAAGCCTTCTTTGAACTTGGATGGAAGAATAGAGTACATGATTTTCTTGCTTCTTCTTTTTTTTGTTGATTATGAGTAAGTGATTTACAGTTAGAAATTGCAAAGGAACCAGCAAGGGAACATTGGTTCAGAGCAGGATTTCTATTTCAAGATGTGGTTCCTTTAGCTGAGGTAGTGCGTCAAACGATTTTGGTTTGAAGTGGCTCTATTTAGTAGTTGACGTAATGCTTCCGACTTCTTGTTGTTCCTCTGTTTGGCAATGGCAACACTTAATTTATCATATTGCAAGACATTAAAGCTAACACAGACTATTCCAGCATGCATCATGGCTTCTTAAAATGTTAGTTTGAATCAAGGTATTGAGCTCATAAAATTCAATGTAACCTTCAAGTTATGTTTTTTGTTGCATACAAGTGGGAATTCACTCTTGTGCAGTCTTTAATTCTCCGTAGAAAAATCGGAAATTTTATGCAATTAATTGTTTCTAAAAGGAATCCCCATACTTATACATCTTGTGCTTCCAACTGATGAGATTAATTATTTTTTTTTAAAAAAATTCCCATTACTGATTTGCATTTAGGAAAGATATATTCCTTTTTTCATATCCTTGTCCTTGGAATAATTTCCAAGCACATTGAAGACTAAATCCAAACTCCCATGTGACTTTTGTGTAAGGATATTTAGGCAGTCCTCCTTAGTGTGACCCATCGTCACATATACAAACAACCGAAAAAACTCTTGGGTTCGGGTGTTGACATTCACATAAACATATTTGTGGCTCCTCCAGTTCTAGTTCCCTTTATTTGTAGATCTCAAGAAGATGTTTAGTGGTTCTAATTTGGGTATTGAGAAAACTTGCAAAATATCTATGGTAGAGGGTGCAAGGAAATGCTAGGAATTTTCTAGGAATCACTCTAGGAACCCTGGTTTTAGGGAATGGCTTCCCAGCATGATGTCCCTATGACTAAGCTTCGAATCCATAGGGAACATTACCTCTTGTGATGCAATAGGTACCCTTTGTTTCACACCTGTTTAGGCAAAAACCATTTGGGGGTGTTTTATGACATGCTCTACAACAATGCAAAATGACCATGTAGTCCCTAGCTTAGAAATATGTGATGTTGGTTTCCAGTTGAGTCAGAATATTGGCCATTGAAAATCAGGACATTTGGTGTGGAAATCAAGGCTTTCGTCGGGTCCACTGTGAAGCTACAGTGCCATGAATAGTGCCTTGCAGTGAACTTGACATGTTGGACCAAATGGTGTCCAAATGGCCTAGAATGTAGGAATTGGTGAAAATGTTTGAAATACCATTGTAAAATGTTTTCCCAAATCTCAAGGGGTTTGGAGGTGCCTATAGTGTTGATGTCAAGTTGACCGTGAGCCTATTGCATGGGTATGTTGTCCTCGAGGTTAATTTGCACTTGGGTTTATTTTTTATTTAAAAGGTGGTGCAACTTTCAAAATGGGGCTTATACTAAGTGATTAAGTGATCCAGGCAAAATCCATAGCATTTGGGTGGCATTTTGCCAAATATATCAAGGTCATTGTGAGCAGATAGGAAGGAATAAGGAGCATGTGGTGAACTTGTACTTTTGGGACTACATCTGATCCAATCAGAATGTAATTTGCAAAGGAGGTTTAATACAATAGAGTAAGGTGAGTTGGGCAAAGGTTAGGTAGTTGGGATTGCAATGTTGGAGATTATTGCAAGATGACTTTAGGACATAGCTCGTAAACATGGAATGTGGCGGTGAAGATGCTGATTTTAGTGTTCTATGTTCTAAAATATTGATGAGGGGTGCTAGGAGCTTCAAGATGATATAAGAAGGCTTCTAATGGTGAATTACTATGTTTTGGTGGCTGTAAGATAACTCATGAGAATGGCAGAGATGGGGGGACTTTCCTATTGCTGCAGATTATAGGTCCAGAAGTTGAGAAAAAATAGAAAGATCTTGTTTGAAAGAGGCATGGAAAGATGTTAGAAGAAGTTTCTTGAGGAAAATATATAAATATAGCATATATGGTTGAGATTGAATCACAAATCATTAACCTTCTAAAGGTTTTAACACTTTTGGGAAGGTTGCCTAATTTTTTATTATCGTGAGATATTCAATGTGTTTTGGCATGCGACCACACAATAGAAGTGTGAAAAGTGATTGGTGAGTTGGCTTCACAAGGGATGGATTTGTTGTTTGAGGTGGATGCAGATACAAATAGTGTTTGTTTCTGTGTGCGCGCACGCGTATAGGCATGTGTATGTATATATATGCATGTATTGTTAACTTTAAGTCTCATTGATTGTGCGGTGCATGTGTGGGTGTGGGTGTGGGCGTGGCTGTGGCTGTTTGTGTGTGTGTGTGTGTTGTGTGTATGTCTGTATGTATTTAATTCTCATTGATATGGAAATTTACAAATTTGTGTGAAGTGGTCCCTGGGGCATGTTCAAGTACAGTCATTTTCCTCGGGGGGAAACGCTTCCCACTATCGGCAAAAATTTATATAGAAATAACAACCAATTAGTGTGAGCTACTCATAAAAGGAGACTTGGGAATGTTCAAATGTTGGAGGCGATGGTGATTGGTAGTATGATTGTGGAAGAGATGTTGGAAATCATTCAAAGTGTTTAATGTGTAAGGAGTTTACTTTATGGATGATATCATTCCAATCTATGTGGGCTTTCCTCTTTGTATCAACGCACTGTTCTTCAACAATGAAGACTAGGAACTTGGTTCTCAAGAGACAACAACATTTCTTGAATGAGACATGGCAATTCCCTCGATAAACTTAATGTTGAAAATAATCTGTATCTTTTATTTGTTTTATGGTCAGTAACGAAATCACTCAACTCCCAATGTTATGTATGTTTATTGATCAACTAAAAATCTTTACATCTCCTCCACTTCTGTTTCTCCAAAACATCTCTTCCACTTCTCCTTTCCCTATTCTCTAGGGTTTAGGGGATAGTTCTTCTTGTAGGCTTAATACAGAGAGGTTCTCTCATCAGAAGAGGAGACTGATTGTTCATGGTTCTCCATCACAAAATGATCAAGATCTCTTTCTTAGTTATTTTACTTATTTAAGGCAACACCCATTTTCTTTCTGTGATTGTTCTAGGTGTACAAAGATTTAAATTTTTTTTCTATTTGGACTTGATTTCTTGATTTTCCAGGGTTTTTTAGAGAAGGGTTCTAGGCAGAAGGGGAGAGCAGTGAAAATGGTGGCTCTGAAAAACCCACAGGTTCTCTGTGGGGTGCCCTGTTGTTGGAACCCTAAACCAAAATTAGATGGTATCATAGTATGGCCTTGTGCTACACCCCACAAGGTTGTCTCCAAACACCATTACACGCTTCATCTTTCTCTATATTCTTGCTTTAAAAATTTATTTATTTGGTCCCAGTTTGACATGAACAACCTATTTTTCTAAAGGACGCGGTTTCTATGAGTTCATGTAGAAATGAGTCCCCTCTAAAAAATCAATTTTTGAGATGGATTTTTGGACCCAATTTTTGAGGATATATAATCTCTAACATGGGGATCATGAATATGAAAAAATGAATAAATTTTAAAAATTAAAAATAATAATTTTATGTAGAAAACATTTGGACCGTTAGTTTCAACTTTTTTTAGATGGACCACCCATTTGTATCTATCTTTAAGATGGATGCTTTATACCTTGGGAGACACAAATGTAGAAATGCATCCCCCAACGCATGAAACAATTTTCCTTTGCCAAAATTAAGTGTAGATCCTTGGTAGATATCATAGGGGATGCTGGGTGGTTCCAACCTGTTTTTTCGTTTTTCGCTTTTAAGCCTCAACTCAAAATCCTGTATGAAAAACACCTTGGATACAGGAAATTATGGCAGTGTGGATATCTGTCGGCACACATATATATGATGAATAAATAACTGTATTTTGTAGCATTCCATACTATATTTTTATTTATTCTTTTGGGAGTCAGCAGTGGGATTCGAACCTGGAAAGTCCTTTTGCAACTGTCAACACCATGACCAGTGACCAGATCTCATTCTATATAATTTTTTTTTTTTGAGAAAGTTAACCTTTCATACTATATGATATTGTACTTTACTAAATTTGTTGGTCTTGCGTCCACATTATGTGGATGCTTAGGCCTATCACCCTTGAATGGTTGAGAACTTAGGCCTATCTGATGGCTCCAAAATTGATATTGTATATTATTTTTTAAGTTCTCTTACAAATTTTATTCACATGAAAAGTGGGGCGTACATGCATCTAATAAGGGTGCACCAAATAAAAAAAAATTGATTCAAATAGAAATTTTGCCAGAATACCCAGAAATGTTTCAAGAGTATTTCGTTTATTTTTTATTTGAATTACATTTTATTTTTGTTGGATTCGCCATATAAAGATGCATGTACGCCCCAATTTTTTGTTGGGTGTGCCATAGTCAATCTATTGGAAGGGATGCTTTTGCACACTCTTAAGTGTATATATTATGTAGATGCCTATACTTACTAATGCTATACTGAGAGTAGGGTTTAGGTGTGTCTGGGGATAACTTTGTTTTGACAAATTGTGCACTTTGATATCTAAGTTCCATGGATCTAATGCACGGTAGACTACATCTTATATATTTTTATTTTATTATGTTTGATGTGTATGCAACATTTCAATGTCCGGAAATGCTTGTCATTTTTCTATAAAAGAAAAAAACCTTTGAACTTGTGGTTTAACTTCACCCTTGTGCGACACTTTTTTATTTGTATATATTAAGCTCATGCCATCTTCCTTTTATTCCAATTGATAATATATTTTCTTTTCCTTTCAAAACATTGTTTCATATTAGGAGTTATTTTAACGTCAACACCCCACATTTTCCATAGTGTGAAAAGTTAGAATCCCAGAATTTCCTCTTGTTCCCTACCATGCCCATATATAACTTGCACTTGGGGGTGCTTTATCACATTGTACCCTCTCAAACATTTGCAAGGAATTTGAAGTAGAAGAAGAGGGGCCTTCTTAACCCCACCTCCCCCACCCCCAACAAAAACCTCTTATTTCCTGGAGTTGCATTATGAATAACATCAAATTATAAGTTCTCTATCAAAATTTTCATCATATCTCATTACTGTGTGCATGCCATGACACCTAAGGTGCATCATAGCTGCATCAATGCTATAAGCTGCTATGTAGGTTTTAGTCTATCCTATTCTATAGATACCTGAAAATTTAAGGTCAGCTCAAGCTATAGTTTCCTTTAATACCATAGGTGCCATTCTGATCAATGGGCTCCTCGGTGCATAATTATAAATTTGTTATGTTGAAAGAAGTAGCAGCATTCATATATTAATCCTTTACCTCGATATCTTTAGTACAGCAATCTTTTTAAGCTCCTGCCTGCCTGCTAAAGTAGCTAAATTGATTCCTTTTTCATATGCAGCATGTGATTGTTTCTACTCATTGGAATGTTTCCCAGAAGAGCAGGCTTGGGCTTTGGATATGCTGAGGTTTTACTCATGTATCGGATCAAAAACTATGTTAGCCATGTTCCATTCTGGAATTATCTCTTTTTCTTCCATTGTTGCCATCTTTTGTAAAAAAATTTCATATGCAGCATGTGATTGTTTCTACTCATTGGAATGTTTCCCAGAAGAGCAGGCTTGGGCTTTGGATATGTTGAGGTTTTACTCATGTATCTGATAAAAAACTATGTTAGCCATGTTCCATTCGGGAATTATCTCTGTTTCTTCCATTGTTGCCATCTTTTGTAAAAATTAGCTAATGGTTCAGTGGGTTTATTCACATGCCCAGGCCTTTGGAAAGGAGCCATTATTACGTTTGCTCTCTGTTCTTTTCTTTGGTAAGCTGAAAAGGAGCTCTCCTTTGAGAGAGAGCGGGAGAGAGAACTTATTTGGTTTGCCATTCCATTGATTTTGGTTTTATAATACAGGAAGGTTAGATTGGATTACAATTTTTTAACGTGAGCTTGATAGCTGTGAGAATGTTTATTTTAATGAATCATGCTTCATTGCGCCTGTCTTTTCTCCAATCCCATGGTTTCTCAGGGTTTGATGATGCCCATAATCCCCTGCGAGCAGCTCGAGCCTCGCTTTCCCACTGTCATGACCCCATCAATATGGATTTCAGTTGTTGAGAGAGAGAGAGAGAGAGAGAGAGAATGGATTTCGGCGGTTAGGAGAGAGAGAGAGGATGGATTTCAGCGGTTAGGAGAGAGAGAGGAGCTTACTGAAGCAAGCTCGTTGCGCTTGTCATATGCTTTATAGTGCCATGCGAGCCCTTTCTTCAACATGTGCTCCTAAAACAAATTGATGAGGTATGGATTAACATATGTGCATGAGAGAGAGAGAGAGAGAGAGAGAGAGAGAGAGAGAGAGATTCACTTGGACAAAAATTCCATTGCAGTACAGATCTCCGACCGATCGACCATATCGATCTTCGTCGTAGACGATCACTCTCAAGCTTTTCCCTTGCACCAACTTGGTCAACTCTTCCTTCGCCTCCTTCCCATATGGCATGGCACTCTCTGGTGCATCAATTCCGCTGTAAATTCCCAGTTTACCATTAGAATATTATCCTCATGAATCAAATCGATCCAAAACAAACCAATTCCTCACCAGAGTCGAATTCGATACTTCTTTGCAAGTATTTCCTCTTCATGTGGACCACCAAACACTCTGTACAAGAGTTAACAATTGGAAATTGTGATTTGGTTAAGGGCAAATGGCATCGATTGAAAGCAAAACTTCAGGTTTCAAACTGAGAGTTTATCGAAACTAAAGGAATTAACTGAGAGAAAATTCAACTGAAGTGCATGACAAAGACAGAGGAAATTACCTATATCCGGCATCGACTATTTGCTTTTGTACGGCATCGGCTTCCACGTAGTTTCTCTTAGCACGGGCTGCATGCCTTTGGTTCACAGCTGTGTGAATGGCTTTAGGGACTTGGGATGACCCCTCCGTGTCGACGTAAATGGTGATCGTGTCCCCATCAGCTACACATTTGGCGTCGACCTAGTGCTAGTCGTTGTTACAAATCATAGATCAAAGGGAAAAATGTGCTTGCAATTTGTAGTTGTTTTAAATATTTGAAATTGAAAGGTTTATGGCCTCTCACTGGTAGTGTTTGTAACTCAAACTTCACTTCTCTTGGGGGTGCTGTGGGTTTTGTGGGTTGAACTTGGGCTATTGAGGAGGGAACGGGTAGGCCATAGAATGCTAAAAGACCCTGCAAATGCAATACTTTACATGAGAGAGAGAGAGAGAGGGAGAGGGAGGGAGGGAGTGGGGCCACCTCTACGTCTGCTTTCTGATGTCTCTTCAATGTCGAAACAACAAATTGTGACGCATCACCAGGTGTATTGGGTGGTGATCTGGATTCCTTCCATGCTTCTGATAGTTTTCTATACCTTCAACCATTGCAAATGCAAAGGGAAATTAGCAATTAGGCCAGCCCTGACCCGAGTCCACATAGGGCCGACAAACAAAGAAAAACATGGCTGGCCGGGCCGAACTAGGCCAGCCATGGCCCAGCGCAGCTTGACCCTATGCTCGGGCAGTAGTTGTCCAGCCATGGCCTGGCCCTCATGCCACATTTTTTGGCCTAGGCCTTAATTTTTTAGGACTGGGCTGACCGGGGGAGGCCTAGCCGATTTTCACCCCTATTAGTACTGACAAGAATTAGGAGTGGCAATGGACCTGACCAAACCTTGACGGGAAGACCTGAACTCCAATCTGGGTATGGGTTTAAAATTTGGATACGAAATGTCGGGTCCAGATCCAAAACATAGACCCAAATATTATTTGGGTCCGGGTCTAGTCAGACCCGACCCGGATAATCATGGTATATGTGGGTATTCATAAATGTTGCCAATACGTTTGTTTCTTAGAAATTTCCAGTTATTACATAAAACAGTAAGGAATGTGGGTATTTATAAATGTTGTGCAATATTGTAAATGATGCCACTAATACGTAATATGGGTATATGATGGTGAAAAAAAGGGCAAAAAAAGAAAAAGGAAAAAGTTGATAGTCATAAGGTGGCTATGGACTCGATCCCGTCGAGGACTCGATGGGTAGACCCGATCTCAAGTCGGGTATGAGTTCAAATTTTGGACTTAAAAAGTGTGTCAGAGTCCAAAACCTGGATCTGAATACTATTTGAGTCCGAGTCCAGCCAAACCAGACTCGTTGCTACCCCTAACAAAAATGGCAAGTCCACCCCAATCTCCTTAATCAGATGCACAAACGTGCAAACAAACTATCAACCAATACTTTACATTTTCCCAAATAACGAAAAAAACATGGAAATGAGCATCATCAACCAAGTCTCATAAGATCAAGGCTAATAGTGTCTCTCTAAAGTAGTTGGGGTTCCTCGGTCATTTCCACTAAAGAGCATGGCCGCCCAAAGCACCATTTTCAATATCAACGGAAACAGCGTGTATTGAAACCAGGTCCTGAAAATGACCGAAATACCCTCTAGTACAACTTCCCATTTCCCAGCTATAAGAGAATCTAAATTTAGAGGATTAAATACTGTAATCACAAAATTAAAGGAGAGGGGAGGGATAGCTAAAATATTTTATGTGAAACTAGAGGTAATTGGGGGAGAGATGCTTACCAGTTAGCTTGTGCCTTCTTCGAGGAGACAACGTGCTGACTTAATCCTTCAGGGACCTTCAAAAATTGCAAATTACCATTTGATTGAGCTCACGTAACTAATTGGTGGTAAATTAAGTGTGTGAATGACCAGAAAGTAGTTGAGGCTGTATGGTAACTAAGAAAATAACACTTTTCCTGTCTAGAAAAGGGGAAAATCATGGAAATTTGGAGCCCTTCATTTCTCTCCATTTCCACGTTTTTTCGGATTCTTGGGGAAACTAAACTGGCGACCGATTTCTCATAAAAAAAGATCCCCTCGTCCCCCTTTTTTATTTTTTTCTAACCTCACCATCTCTCTTCCCCCTTAATCTCTCTTTGCCCAAGATTTTTTTCGTTTTCAGAGGTTATTAAATAAGAATACTCAGCTTCCAGCCAGAGTTTTCTACATCTACTTTTCTTTTAGACTTGTAGTTTACCATATATTTTCTTGGAAAATAGTTTTCTCAAATACGCCCTAAACAACTTACCCAAAAAAAATACACCAACCCTCAAAATAATCAATTGTCGATGGTGAATTTGGATGAATTCATATCCCATAGATGTCATTAACTAGTAATTGAATATAGAGAAGCATTCATTGAACTTGTACATGGAGATGAAGAAGAAGAAGAAAAGGAACCTGGGTTGTGGCATCAAAGTGGGAGATATCACGGGCAAGAGCATGAAGACCTGAGTGATGGGGGGGCTCGGGCTCTTCTTCGGGTTTGCAACAATTCCCACACAGAAATCTGAGAGCGTTTCCCATGATGAGAGAGAAGATGAAGAGGGGATATCAAAGATTGGATCCAACAGGATGGTTTTCAAGAGGTTGGGGATGAGAGAGAACAGCCCTTTGATGCTTTGAAGGATGGCGATTACAGAGATTTAATCTCTCCCTGAGGATTTTTTATGTTAAAGTCTGAAGGATGGCCACTAGAGAGAGATTTAATTTCTCTTTCAGGATTTTTTATGTCAAAAACTTCAAATAAAAGAGGGATTTTTTTTCTTCTATCCCCCGTTAGGCCTAAGAAAAGATGGCATATTGGTTGACCAATGGGATGGCAGATGTGAACGTGGCAATGTTTGATTGGTTAGGCATTTAAAGAGCTTAATTTTAACATGACATGGCATTTTTGTAAAAAATGTATGTATTTTTTTTTTTAGTAAGCTTAGGAAAGAGAATTTGGACTCACGGAAATGAATGGCGTGAGAAGGGAGGAAAGCATCGGGTTCTTTAGGATTTTAAAAGTGGGGTTTTCGCTTTCAAAATATGGTTTGCACGTGCATGAGTATGGAAAAGAATTCATTTTTTTTCTTTTTTAATGAAAAATACGTGAATAGGTATACCACTCTAGAAAATACAAGTAAAACTTCACTTCAAAATTCACCAAAAATTGTGTCTAAAAACTTTCAAATTAATCATTCTTTCAAACATTAAAAATTATGTATATTGTAACACATTATCTAGACCATCCATTTCACAGAAAAAAATAAGTGTTAGTGGATCCATAAGATCTATACTACTTTTTAGCTTTGAATTTCATAGTAGTCGTTGGAAAATTATTTCAGAGCCATTATGGAGATTTCCAATGCACAAAATGCTTCCCAGACAAAGATTCGAGATGATGCGTTATTGTGTTTTCATTAAAACCTAGGCCTTATAGAAACTGGATCCTTTTTGAATTTTTAAAAAATGTTATTATTTGAATTTTCATAAGCATGTGGTTTCCTATTTTTCTATTGGGCAAGCTTTGTATGCTTCCCCTACAGCATAAAACTTATATACTTCTCCTTATCCAACCGTCCATTCTGAATGGAGGGCTAAGATTTCCTTAATCACAATGTCATGTCTCTACACTATTTTTTTTTTTCTATAAACTATTTTGACACCAAATTTTGAACTCTAATCCTCAATTAAATTCGCTCTTGTAAAAAAATATAAAAAAATATTTCCAATAAAATAAAATGATCAAAATACCCTTAAAAGATTCAAGGGATATTTTGGTCATTATATTTTATCGAAAAATTATTTTTAATATTTTTATAGGTACGACCCAATGACAAGATGACATGTACCAACTTTCATATTCATATAATATGTATAAAATAAAAAATAAAAAAAAAATACTTTGAGACGTCGGATCTAAAATCAAACGGTGAGTGACTCTCTTGATCAAAATTAGACGGCTGGATAGTAAGGGAAGCATAGATCTTCTATGCTATAGGGGAAGTATAGAAACGTTTCCCTTTTCTATTTTCGTAGATCCATTATCATATGTTGAAACAAAATTACAGTTGTTTACCTAATCTATTTTTATTGTTTTTAATTTCATTATAGTTTTGTGCTTGGGTTTTCTTTGGCTGCACTAGTGGGGTTTCTTGGGTGAAATGCACCGGTTGTATTAGTTTAATTGTAGAATTTGCAATATTTAGGAAAGTAATGTATATAATGACCATACCACATGTTTCCTCTCTCACATGACAACTGTTTGGAATTTGTATCCCCCCATCTTTCATATGGTTTTTTCTTTTGCATTCCTTGGGGATTTTCTTTGCTTTTGGGATGCTATTTTGAAATTTTCATATTATCTCCTTTAATGTCCCAAGGATGATGTGATGATAGTCATCTTTTACTTGCCATTTAGTTTAGTTTATTGTGATATGACCCAAAATTAGAGTGGGAAATGAAATAACTTCATTTGGAACCGAATTGTTGGGCCTTTTGATTATGAAACTGGTCTAGGAATTTATTATTAAACTTCTTATGGAGCTTTAGAACTCTTGATCTTCAAGCCAACTATGGATTGTTGAATTGCCACATGATTACTTTCCAAATCTCACTCACAAAAGCACCTCACTCACAAAAGCACATGTAATAGAAGAGATGATCATGATGTTCAATCTCGTAGTAATCCGGTTTTTGTACTCTGTTAGCCGTTGCTACCTATATAAACTAAGGGGCCCTGGGATTTATTGGTTTTCCTTTTGGCAACACAAACGCTAATAAGTTTATGAGCACTTGTTGTTGCAATTTCTTTGTATTCATTCAACACATTTGAGCTTATCTTCACCAATAGTCTGACAATGGCTGCCGATTTTCAGAAATTTGTGGTCATCAAAATGTCATCCCCGAGTGAAATGGTTCTCTTGGTTGGCCCATTCACTATCGATTACCACTCTCTCTCCTACAGCAGCGTGGGATAGCCATGGCTCATCCTGTACGCCCTTTTTGTAAAATCAATGACGATAGTCCTTGCAATCTACTTTTCCTCTGTGATTTTTCACATGTTATATGAAGATCTTTTGCATGGCGGTGTACTAAGCACTTTATTTATGGCTCTTCTATTCCTATTGTCTTGATAAGTTGGTTATCTTTCAGAGTCAAATCCATGGATTCTTCAATATTTAGACTTCTTTTTTCTTCACAACTATTTGGTTTTTATAGGTAGAACGCAATCAGAGGCTTTCCCATTCAAGTTTAACAAGGAGGGAACAATTACTTCAACAGATTAGTTCTCATATTCAGAAGTTAGCTGCTGCTAAGTCCTAGGCATTTCATGTGTCAAAAAATCAATCATTGATAAATACATATATTTCAAAAAATCAATCATTGAAAAATAGTATTTGCCATCATATTTCTCCACCTCAAATAAAACACTCGTACTTTGTCATGTGCTTTTCTTCAACCAAATGCACAAACACTATCTTTGTCCTGAAACATGCGCTCTGAAGCCACTTGTTAGGATTTAAGAACTCTCTTAGATGCTGAAATAAGAATCCTAAAAGTTAGATCCCACTAAGATCGTGTACTTATCCAGCTCGAAACAAAATAGGAGAGAGCACGAATCATAATATGATAAATAAAGCATGAAACACACTCCAGACACAAAGATTTACGTGGTTCACCCCAAGAGGGCTATATCCATGGGTACGACTAACTGAAATCCATTATACTAATGAAAGTTACATTATAATTTTTGAGACATAGAGTTACTTTTCTAACTCTTGACAAAACTCAGTCGAGCAAACCCTTTTAAACCACTCTCTTGATCAAGCCGATCTATTATCTTTATTCAACAACTAAACCGCAATCTAGAAAGAGACTCATCTCTCATCTCTATTCCATAGTTAAACCGTTGTCCCCTTGAGAGCAACCCAAATTTTCTCTCACTAAAAAGGGAAATAAATCTTCATTAGAACTACTTTTCTACAAGAAATCATTCTCTCAATCTATATAAGGCATATCCAAAGTGTTTTTCTTCATAGGAAGCTCTATTCTCTCTAAGGGGAGGCATTTCCTCTAATGCAGAAGCGGCCAACCTCTCTCCTTAAAGGAAACCACCTTTCTCATAAGGTGACCTAAATATGGAACACTTATTTTTTTCTCTTTCATCATATATATAAAAAGTTAGGAGTCCACACTATGTAAGAAACATCCTATGGGTGTTACATATATCTCAAAATCAAAAGATATTTCCTAGAGTCCTAATCTTTTCCGATTTCTATTTCTTTTAGGAAACTTATCAATGTCAATTCCAATCCCACATAATATGGAATTTAATCATGTTGGTGATATTTTGATATCACCATATCCAACATTATGAAAATATCTTTTTGAAGTAGACTTCTTTATATAGCTTAAAATGGGGTATATTCTTCATGTATTGATTGTTATTAGAGCTTTGAGGTCTATACATTGTGATGTCATCACATACATCTATCAAAAAAGTATGCAAATCGAATAATTGAGAGACTAAAAAAGATGTGCCAAAAAATTTACGAAAAATAATGCAAGTTTTACAATATCTATTAACCAAATCACAACATGGAGAACAGAATATGAAGAGGAGGGGAAAAAAAAAAAAAAAACTTATTACCAAATCAAGCTTTGGTCACACATCACAACATGTTTCAAAAGTTTCACATATTCAAATTTTCCAACATTCGA
Organism: Amborella trichopoda; assembly: GCF_054954075.1. NCBI lineage: Eukaryota > Viridiplantae > Streptophyta > Magnoliopsida > Amborellales > Amborellaceae > Amborella > Amborella trichopoda. The sequence continues at coordinate 34,414,085 of NC_142343.1, forward strand.
AATTAATACATTCGAAAGAACTTACGTATGGCACCAATAGGCGATAAGATGAGAGAAATAAGACTTAGTTGGGCTGGCTATGTACAGTGGAGACTCATTGCAGCACCTGTTAGGATATGCATGTTAGTTCAAATAGAAACCTCAAAAAAGGCAAGTGGGTGGGCCCAAAAAGACATGGTTGGAAGTAGTGAGAAAAATATGTGAACTTATAACCTCACTAAAGATATAACTCTTGATAGAGTAGAATAGAGGACCGGAATTCGTATAGCCGATCCCAAATAATTGAAAAAAATGTTTTGAGGATGATGATGATGATTGATGATTTCCCCTCTTTGTCACATCAAGAGACCCTTTGTAATAGTTGTTTCCAAGATTTCATTCTCCTCCCACTTGTAAGATGAGGAAGTCCGAAAATTTTCTATCTCAAACTGGGGGTTAAGGATTTCCAAGGCCTAGTCCCTTGTGGTTTCTTTCCTACGTAACTCGTTCAAGGAGGCCTCATTTACACTTGGGCTTTATGGTTTATTTATGTTTTAACCAACTTTGTTTTTTGTGTTATTTGTTTTTTTAACTTTTGACACCTCTATACTTAGGAAATCATAGAATGACACCATTTACCTTTGGTAAAAGGTGGTCACATTAATCTTGACCATTTGATGTAAAATTAGGTGGCTGTAAGTATTCTATTGACTAAGCTTAAACTTTAAAAGAAATTTTATCGAACCTTGTAAACACATCTAAGTTATCAAATTTCACATCAAATGGTTGTGAGTAATTATGACCACCTTGTATCAAAAGTAAATGATCTCATTGTATAAAATCCCCTTATATTTTCATTTTTCTTTTTTTTTGTTATCGTGTCTTTTTCACTCTTACATTTTGTTTTGGACCCGGTTTCTATGAAGCCAAGCCCACATATGTAGAAATGTGGGCTTCTTAATATCTATTTTGAGATGGATTTTAAGAAATGTGGGTTTCTTAATAACTCTATTTTGAGATGGCTTTTAAGACTTAACTTTTAAGAACATGTAATCTCTAATATGGAGTTCCTTAATATGAAAAAATAAATAAAATTGAAAAACTAAAAATATTATTTCTAACTAGAAAACATTTGGACCGTTAGTTTCATTGTTTTTAGATGAAACACCTACTTGCATCCATCTTTAAGATGGATGGTTTACACATTCTAGACCACATATGTGGAAATGCGGTCCTGCCTCGTATGAAACAATTGTCCTTTTGTTTATCCCGAAATCTTGTAATTTAGTTCCTTTTTTTATTTCTTTACAATTTATGCTAGATTTTTTTTTTTTTTTTTTCATACCTAGATTTTTATTTGTTTTTTTTTTTTTTTTCTATTCCATAATGTTATCTTGCTTCTTAAAATTTTTGAATGATCTCCTCCGAAGGTTGGATTTTGGAATGGTCCTTCTAGTTGGACATATTGGAAAGGTGGCATTGAAAAACAAGGTAACGGATTTGTCGCATTGACGTGAACAGAATTATGAAGGTCTGATGGGGAAGTTCTTCTCGTGTTATATGTAAGTTTTTTTCGTGTTTTTACTCGAGCTCGTATCTTGGCTTATACTATTTCTACACATTTTCTTCGATGTATGGTCATTGTTTAGTGCATTATTGTTTACTCCCCCGGAAGAACAATAGCGACCGATTTATTTAAGGAAAAAGTTTACATAAGGTTACAACCTTAACATGTAGAATTACATATGCACCTCAGAAATCCATCGGAAAATGTTGTTATGATGTTGAAAAACCCTCTAATTGATCATCTCAACATCGATATGTGTGAATATGAAAAAAAAGAGAAAAGGATTCTTAGTTTTAGAAATAGTGCATCTTGCAACACATTATCCATTTTCAAGATTTTCATATGTTTATAGATCTACTTGATTTTAACTTTTTTGGAGTTTAAAATTTTATAATTAGATATGAAAATAGATTTTTATAAAGCTATTATAAAGATTTTCAGTATTGAAACCACATTTCTTAACACTATTTGAAGGTGCACTTTACTTTATTGTTCAGAGCCTCGGCTCTATACAAATCGCACCTTTATTTATAAGGAGAAAGTATATATAGTACTTCACATCACTGATTCAGATAAAAAGGCCCATTTGCTACACATCACTAATACAGATAAAAAGGCTCATTTTCTTTGGGGCTTCCACCAAATGATTTCCTAAGTAGGACTAAATTGCATTTTTGACCGAGTTAGCCACTTAAAATGGCTTGGAGATTAATGAGTACTGAATATGCATAGCAAAAGAAAAAAAAGCAATTTGGGGATTTTTCTAACTTAAAATTTTTCAAAACATCTTTGATTTACCTTATGATCATAGCTAATTTTTTTTTTAAAATAATTCTGAGCTCCAAACAAATCATATAGATCTAAGCATGCGTCACTTAGGCAACTAAGAATCAATGTTGAGGTGAATTGATTTGGAGCACCTTGTGACATTCAAATTAATAGATTGGTCCTCCACGGGGATAATATGGTTATTGAGTTTCTTTATATTAATCTTAGAGTGTTACAAAACGACTAGAGAATTTTGGATCCATCAAACCCCTAATTAGGTGTTTGACCCATAGGAAAAGTTAACAATTTCAACATATTGGACCCCATAATCTTTTTCCTTAATCGAATCAAGAGATGTTTTGTTATAACGGTTTAACATCTTGAGGTTTTTATCTCTTGCCCTGCCTTTGAAGCTAAGAAGAATATCTCTAGCAATTGAAACTAAGCTCTAGAACCTACAAAAAGCATCAAAAAAAGTTTTTCTATAGGGGTGTTATCTATATAATGTGTCGATCCTAAATAATTGAAGTAATATACATCTAAGAACTTTGTTGGAAGATGTAGTTTGGTGTTGGAAATTTTTATCCTGAGAATCTATTTGTTGGAAGATGTAGTTTGGTGTTGGAAATTTTTATCCTGAGAATCTATTTTTATATGTAAGTCTGAAATTAAAGCTTCAAAAGTGGTACATATTGAACAGATTTATAAAAACTTGAAAATATGATAAATGAACATTCAATATAGTATGCTACAAGATAAACTATTTTTAAGATTTGAAATCTTTTTTTTTTTTTTTTTTGCATATCTATACATTTTGATGGAGATGATCAATTGGATGATTTTCTAACATCGAATAACTTTTGGGTTTTTGAAGTTTGCCTTACTTCTATGTTATAAAGTATGTGGCTTATATAATGTTTTTTATATAAGATATAATTATTTCATATTGCATCCCGATGCTACCCTAGAATGGGTGTTAACGAGGTAGGGAGCCCGTGCTCGAAAATTTAATCCATGATGACAAGGTCTATGATCGGTCCAACCCCTAAAAACTTGGCTTGCGACTGACCAGGCCTTATATTAAAAAAAGGGGAGCAGAAGAACTCATTTTGGATCGTGTGAGAAGATCATTTTAGGATAAACTCTCTTGTAGACCATGAGAGAGAGAGAGTATAATTATTATATTTTTAGTTTTATTATTAATTTTTTAATTTGTTTATTTTATTTTCCCTCTTCCCTAAGAAATGATTAGTACCAGAGTTTCAAAAAATCTATCAATCACAATGACACCAAAACCTACTTTCACAATTGAGGATATATTGTCATAAATCATGGAGCTTGTGAACCAATAAATTAAAGAGAGCATAACTTAAGCCATGGAAGATTTTCAAGTTTAAAACTTCAGAATTCAGGGAGAGATCAACAAATAAATCAATGGTTGCAAAGATTAGAAAATACTGATCGTGGAGAAGAGGGTGCACACAATCACATAGATCCGACGATAAAATTTCGCCTTAAAAATGAATCAAGCTCCATGACTGACTCAAGATGCTAATCCTAAATGTAATGAGCAGTTTTGGAGGCAATACCCAAGACCTATAGAGCATCCATGAGATCTCGGGGTTAGTGTTGATCTCCCTAAGTATCATAGTAAATTCCACATAGAGGTTTTATTGATTGGTTGCGTTTAGCTAAAGGTTTTTTTGAATGGCCAGAATTACCAAAAGAGCATAAAGCTAAATTTGTTGCAACTGAACCATATGGGCATGTTGTGGCCTGGTGGAAATAATTTTGTAGTGAAAAAGAAAAAAATTTCTGATTGGTAAAATATAAAGACGAAGTTGGAAGAAAGTTACGTTCTGTGGATCATGAGCGACTTATTTCAGGACCTCCAAAATATCCATCAAAATGAGAAGAAAGTAGAGGACTACACTATAAAATTTGGAAGACTTGTGGTCTGAAACACTACTTTCAAGAGCCTGAAGGACAAAAGTTGCTCGTTATGTTTGATGGGCTCCAATCATCTATTAAGGATCAGGGTTTTCCACACCGGATATGCACCTAAGTGAAGTACTGATAAGCGATTCCTTACCTAGAAGGAGGTTTCCCACTACTAAAAACTTAACGAAGAAAAGAATGATTTTTCTATTCCTTACCTAGAAAGAAGTTTCCCACCACTAAAAATTTAACGAAGAAAATAATGATTTTTCTATGATTACTTGTTATCCATGTAATGAAATTAGATACTACGTATATGAATACCAAGAAAAGATGATTGAGACACACTTGGCTAAAGAAACGGATGAAATTCATGAAGACGATAATACATCTACATGGTGACGAAGGAGATTATTGTTGATTCAAATTTTTGAGCCCTCAAGTTGTAGGTTGAGTTGGAGAATGCCGCAATTGGAGTTTTCACAAGTTTTTATTTTAATTTTTAAGAGATTGAAATTTTAGGTTTGAGGTTATTTTGGATTTTTAGTTTTCTTCAAGGGTATTTATATTTTTCTAGTTGCATAGAATTGAGGGGTAATTGGAAGTTTAACTTTTTAAAACATAAATTGTTAGAATTTAGATATTGAATGGGGTTCATCAGGGAGTGAGATGGATTAGGATAACTGGACAAGATTTAGAAGATAAAAATTTATTTTGGGTCTTCTACAAAGATCTTTTTGGGTGGATTATCTTGTATATCATGAGGGATGGTATAATGTTTCATCCTTTTATTTTTATTTTCTAATTTATTTATTTAATTTCCCCTTGTCCCCACATTGAGAGAGAGAGATGATTAAGTAGGATTAGGAGGCTTATAAAGAAATGTATATAATGAGACTATTTGTTTTTGATACAAGGAAGTCATAATCATTATTGGCCATTGAAAGTGAAATTGGGTGGTTGAAGATATGTCATTGATTGAGCTCAAATTTCAAAATAAAATTTTTCTAATGTTGTGACATACTTCAATCTTGGATTTCACATCCGATGGCTGAAAATAATTGCGAACTCCTTGTACCAAAAATAACTAGTCTCATAGTATACAATCCTGATTGTATTCTCCCAGTCTATAAAGTCTCCCTCAATAGATCTCCTACCCAACAATCTTTCTCTCCGTAGGATCCTAGTCTAGTTTAATATCACGAGTCCCTACCCTTAACTATGGCTTACATGTGGAATAGATAGATTGAGTTGTATTAGGAGGTCCATGAACTCCAAATCTCTATAGTTGCACTCAATAAGTACCCTACCCTAAATTCTTTTTATATAAGAAGTCCTAGCTGAATTCCACATGTCCCTGCCCTTAACCACGAGACAAGAGATGTAGAATAGATAATAAAAGTCCATAATATTTGTCAAAAAAAAGAGAGAGATGTAGAATAGATCATTCAAAGTATTCCCTTTCGAATATAAGCATAATGTAAATCTTGACAAGCAAATGGTTACCACTTGTCAGGCTTCTTGTTAGCCTAATAATATACTAATGTATTCATTTGGCTCACAAGAAGCCTGTCAAGTGGTCACATTAATTCTAATACTCTAATTAGGTCTATTGTACTTCCAAAGTAAATTCAGTTTACTGTAATTAGAGTTTTCTTAACCTAATATATAACAACATTAAACAATAATTGAGGTTACTGTAAATTAGGTTCACGATGTTAGAATTTATGGGAGCATACATGTATAGACATTGAATGGATAATGGAGAGTGAAAAAGAGAACACAATATTTACATGGTTCAGGCTGAAACCTTACGTCTACAGATCCGAAGCCCAACAGGTTTTATCTTCACTATTTTGGATGAATGTTTGCATCCAAAACCCAACAGGCTATATCTTCACTATTTTGGATGAATATTTGCATCCAAAGCCCAACAGTCTATATTTTCACTATTTTGGATGAATGTTTGCATCCAAAGTTAAAACAGGCTATTTCTTTACTATTTTGGATGAATGTTTGCATCCAAAGTTAAAACAGGCTATATCTTCACTATCTTGGATGAATGTTTGCATCAATGAGTACCTCTATATATAGAGGATAATCACACAATTAGAGGAGATAAATATAGTATGATAACTTGATGACCAAATAAGTTGGTCTCTATCTTCTAGATACATAACCTTATCAAGAGATATATATCCATACATCCATAATGATGTATATCAATATGAACCCGAGATATCCATATCCCAATACTCTCCCTCAAACTTAAGCTGCTTTGACACAAAGCAGTTGAAGTTTGAACAATATTAAGTTGCAAAAAAAAAAAAAAAAAATTTGATTAGTGTCAAATCCATGATAAATTTCACATGTTACCATAATCTTATAAGAAAGAACCTTTCTTGGGCTCTCTATTTTTTTCTAGAGATTCTATCTCTAGGATCTTCCAAGAAACAACATTTCTTGGGCTCTCTACTTTATTCTAGAGACTATCTCTCTCTCTTTAAGGTTTTCTTTTGAAGATCTTTTCTCTCAGAGGCTTTTTTTCTTTTTAGAGGCTTTTTCTCTCTAAAAGAAAATGATCATTATTTATCTCTTCTTTGGAAGATCCGGGATTGAGTAACGAAAAACTCGACGATCATCACACAGGATAGAGCAATGAAAAACTTCATCATCAAACACGATCAAGTAACGGAAAACTTGATCATCAACTAAGATCGAGAAATTCGATCGTCAAACTGAAACTGGAACGGGAGTCTTGAAACCAAAAAGTTGCCAAAGAAACTTGCACTGCTCTCATTGGCGTGCTTGAATAGTATGCAAGAGCGAAAAGATATAATCTGGGACACTTGATCACCAATCTTGGTCTAAAGACCACAAAAAGTGCTACAAAGGCACAACAAAGACAGCTCTGCGACAAATAAAGTGGCAACGAACACTGAAGATTTGTGAAAACTTCTCCTTGAAAAATCCCTAATCATTAATGTGCTCCCCTGACGATGTCACTACAACAACAACCTTGAAAAATCCCTAATCATTAATCTGCTCCCTAAGCATTAATGTGCTCCCCCTGACGATGTCACTACAACAACAATGGTGTGACGAAGTCCGCTGCTACATGGCGATGCGCTATGAGCAAATAATGATCGAGACAACTGAAAAATGTGCGAATACTGACAAGAACTGATGTTCTTGTCCACATAGCGGTTACAATAGAAATGTTGAGTTCATCTCTACGCATCATATCTCCTGGATAGTTATGAGATAGGACTGCATCATATCTCTTGTATAGTTGTGAGACGGGACTGGGCCTGAAGGTTGTTTTCTTTTTACGTGGCTCTGTGGCTGGAGTTGTTTTTTTTGTTTTTTTTTTTTGAGAGGACAAGAACTCAACTTTATGATTGTCAACAAACACATCCTTCATAGATTCGTCATGATCAATTGCTCTTGCTCAATCTGAGCTCCGCCTAAAACTTCGCTTATAAGCTGGACATATTGGGCGCATACCAATTATTCACCGTCTCGATAAGCTTTAATAAGGATAACCCATTTCACAAATTGACTTGATTAAGATCATATAGCTAACTTGAGTGGGGGTCAAGCTATCGCCGAGATTTCAGCAAAGAGCTCTGTTACCTTATTGAACTCTCCGACTTCCCTGCAAGTGTTAACAAGGCATTCAAAGAAGTCACTGTGAGAGGAGTTCCATGGTCGTCCATCTGATGATACGTTTTAATGGCTCGATCAACCATTTTAGCCTTGCCATAATATATAATCAAACTATTGGTGAACGATTTGAGCTTGATATTAGGGTGCATCTCAAAAAGAAGATGGCCTCTTTTTCTCTCTCATCCAACCGTGGACTCTTTTTCTCTCTCATCCAACCGTCTCTCTTTCTCTCTCTAACTCTTGCTAAAGCACCTGCTTTCGAGATATTTATCACTTTAAAGGGTTTCATCAACTTGATCTTTGAAAATGAGGATCAAAGGAAATATCCAGAACAAATATAAGGCAATAACAGGTAGACGATATTGAAATTTCCCGACCTCAAATCTGAGCTCACCAACCTCAGATCTGAGCCGTCGACCTCATATCTGAGCTCACCAACCTCAGATTTGAACCGATGAGTCTATTGCTCTGATACTATGTTAGAATTCGTGGGAGCATATATACACAGATATTGAATGGAGAATAAAGAGTGAAGAAGAGAGGAAACAACATTTATGTGGTAATTCATGGGAGCATACACGCACAGATTATGAGCAAGTACATAGATAGACTCCTGGAATAGAAGCGGATATAGGAAGCGTTGTTGATGGGGTCTATCTATTTCTAAATATCCTTGTAATTCCTCCATTGAAAATCCAATTGGTACCGCATCAAGAGATATTTTTTAGATTAGTAAATGATACATACATTGCATGGAGAATGGAGAATGAAGAAGAGAAAAACAACATTTACACGAATCCAAAGCCCAATTAGAGGAGATAAATATGGTATGATAACTTGATGACCAAGTAACTTGGTCTCTATCTTCTAGATACCAAACCTTATCAAGAAATATATATCCATACATTCATAATGATGCATATCAATATGAATCCGAGATATCCATATCCCAACACACGATAATCCTTTTTTACTATAAAATGCAGTAATTTACATTTATTTTATTAAATTTTGAGCAATTTGTTTGGGTTTGGTGTGCTTGGGCCTCAATGGCATTGTTTCACAATGGGCTATGCCTATATAGAGTCATTAACACTTTGGGCCTAGCGAAAAAACGTTTCAAGCCAGGCTCAAGCCTGATAAGCCCATCCCCTAATTGTGATTATGTGGGTGAACACCCTACCTACCTTGGCCAGGGAATCCCCGTTGCTTTCCCCTCAATCCAAATATTGGTAGGTGTTAGCCCACTTAGAATAGGGAGGGCATCTGATTTTCTTTTTATTTATGGAAATTTATCTAAGAAAAACATTTATATAAGTGAGAGGCTCTATACAATTAAATTAGGGCAAACCTCAACAATTTCACTTGAAGAGGTTGTTTTGATGCCCAAATATCCTCAAATTGATCATCTCGACTTCAATAGTGCATCTTGTAATATATTTTTGGACCGTCAATTTTCAAGATCTTCAAGTTTTCATAGATCTGCTCGATCTACGCTATTTTTGAAGCTTTAAATTTTATAATCAATGAGGAAAATATATTTTAACGCTATCAAAAAATTTCCAGTATTGAAACTACATTTCTCGACACTATTTGAAGGTGCGCTTTACTTTGATTGTTTAGAGCCTCGGCTCTATACAAACGGCACCCTTTATCTAATGGGTGCGGTTTGTATAGAGCCTAGGCTCTAAACAATCAAATTAGAGCCTACCTTCAAATAATGTCGAGAAATGTAGTTTCACTACTGGAAATCATTGTGATTGCCTTAAAATATATTTTCATATTTATTTATAAAGTTCAAAGCTTAAAAAATAGTGTCGATCAACAGATCTATGAAAACTTGAAAATCTTGAAATTTGATGGTTAAAAAATACGTTATAAAATACACTATTTCCAAAACTTGAAATCCATTTTTTTCTTATGTTCATGCATCTTGATGTCGAGATGATCAAATTTGAAGATATTTGGACATCAAAACAACCTCTTTTAGTAAACTTTTTGAGATAGGCTCAAATTTGATTTGTTTAGAGCCTCGGCTCTATATAAACTTTTCCCTTATCTAAGGGTATTACTTATGCGAAATGAATTATTTAACATCTTACCTATATTTTTTATTTCATTTCAAAATACCATAAAAAGACATGATGATTTGTAGAACGGTTCCAAATGGTACCCATAAAAAGACACGATCATGGGGGGAATAATTTCATATGGTAAAATGTTGAATGGTTCATCAAGTACTTTTAATAAATTTTATTTTGTTGATTGATGTGTGTTTTGAGAAGAGTTTTTTTTGGACAATTAAATGAGAAAAAATGACTGGCTTTTTTTTTTTTTCTTTTAAATTAGGTGTCAGTGTTTGGTGCGAAACCGCAACATGATAACTAGCTACGTGGGTGGTCGTATTTGTCAAACAACGCCAAATCAATTGACTTTATTGCTTAGTGCCCCTAAAAAGTGCAATTTTGCATTGTTTTTAACTTTGACAAAGGGACAGGAAGGGAACTCCTTTTTCCAGGCCCAAATAAAATATGCGCGGATATGTGCTTCTTCTCCACTTTTTTCCTTCTTGATACGGCAATAATTGGGAACGGACTGTGGTACATGCTTGCTGTCTGCTTTCTCCAGCAATAGGATAATGACAAAGATTTTCTAGATTTAAAATATAAGATTTATTTAAGAATCATCGGATGATTATTACTATTAAAAACATAGATTTTGAGTTTTAGACATTTAACTGTCCAGATATTGGATGGTCTTTGTTGGATTGAAAATTTTCAGGCACCCGTGGAGACAAATTGGAAAAGTTTTGTGTGGTCACTAGGTTCAAGATGTTGCGTCCCTGAAATTTTAGATCCTAAAAGGTACTCCTTGGGTTGTACTTGAGGGAACAAATAAATACTATGCCCACAAGAGCAAGGAACATTTGTATAATAAAAGAATGTATTAAAGGAAAATGTCATTATTGCTTTTGAAATATTTTATGCAATCATTAAAAGTTAAATGATCGCAATTAACATTTGAGAAATATTTGAGGAGGGGAATTTTTTTTTCTTTTTTATTTCACTTGGGTACATCCTATAAAAAATTTAAAATTTTCAAATTATCCTTGTTTATGATTGGGAAGAATGAACAATCAGGAGCATTTAAGTAATTTGACCAGAGGTCCTAACCGAATAACAAAAATATATCTCCTTGCTCAGGTTTATAAATAATAAGTATACTAATCATTATTAATACTGAGTAACAATTAGGAGTATTTTTCTTATTTGGCACCCAAATGCCTTGGATGTAGCAAATGACATAATACTCCTTATTGTTTCTCATTAGGAACCATAACCAATCGGATCTTTATTTGTCATCTGGTCGGGGGTCAAATTGCTAAATACTATTGATGGTTCATCCTTCCAAACCCTAAACAAGGTTGAGAATCTTTTAAGATGTTTTTGATGAGGTAACTAATAAAATGAAGATGAAAAAGTGGCCCTTAAAATGGCAATTCTCTTTAATGGTTTTGTTAGGAGCTTTTAACCCCTTTAAATGGTATTTTTATTAAATATATGTGTGGCCAATTCCGAGCCTCTTCCTCCAAAACCCATGTAACTGCATGGCCCAATGGCCATATGTTAATCAGATGATTAAAAATGTATGTTACTACATAAATTTTAAATTTTTTTTCTACAAATCATTTTAATCAAAAGTTTTAGGTATGTACATTATCACACACAATATAAACAAAATAAAACTATTTTTAAAAATCTAACATTACCAAAAAAAAATATTTTTAAAAATATAACATTATCAAATTACCCCAGTCATTTTTCTAGAGTAGTTTGGTTATTTTAAAATTTGTAAGATCTTTATTTTATATTTTTTCTTGTAGGCTCTATTATGTAGTACACATGTATAATATTTCATCTTGATTCAATTCATAAAAATGAAAAATTAAAATTCAAGTAGTAACATATATTTTCAACCCATTTGATCAAGATGTGAATGGTTGGGAGCATGATCTAAACTGCTATTCATTTTAGGTCCATACTTATTGTTAGGTTTATCCATATATATATCTATACGAGTAATGATCCTATGAGACCCTCCCACACCCATGTGTGTAGGACCTCAAAGGATCACCATTAAATTTGGCACAAATCTCTATAAAAGTCAAGTCCCACACCTATGTAATAACTTTTCTAGAGATGGGTGGCATATTTAATGGTGATCCGTTGGGGTCCTACACACATGGGTGTGAGAGGGTCTCAGAGAATGATTACTTATATATATACTCATGGGAAAATTTCTACGTTATTTTGCTTTTGACTCATAACCATCTAAAGTCCATCAAGTGGTCATAGTTGTTTGACATTGTTTAAAATTTAGTAGTTTTTGTTTGGATTTTTGAATTTTGGATTTTCTCTATATATATATAAATCCTGGTATTTTGAATTTAGAAAACCTTCTATTGATCATCTCAACCTCGAGATATATGGATATAAAGGATAAAAAAAATTTCAAATTCTAAAAATAATGCATCTTGTAATGAGTTGTTTGGATCATCTGTTAACAAAATTTTCATGTGCATATAGATTTGCTCGATCCGCGCAGTTGTTTCTAGAATTTTGGGTTTTATAGGGTTGAATATGGATTTTCAAGTCATTGTAAGGTTTTCAATACTGGAACTACGTAAGATTTTCAATACTGGAACTACAATTTTTTGGAAAAATTTATAAGTGCACCTTACTTGCACAGCATAAAAGGTGGTCACCTTGTACAAACCTCGCACACACTTTTACATTTTTTCGGGTCCCCAAAACTATGAAAACAATGATTTTTTATGTGCGCCCCATTGGCTCTTAACCAATAATAAAAGCACACGAATACTATGCTCCCTCAGGAGCATAGTTCACTTCTTCCTTGGTCATAAGATATACTTGCTGGGATTTTTTTAGAAATTTTGGGAACTACTTAGGAATTACAAGATGATTATTCTAAAAAAAATAAAAAATGTAAACTTCGAGTTTTATAACACTTAGATCTTACGCTCTACGAAAATCTTACCCTCTAAGAAAAAAAAATGGTTTCCATTCAATCTTGGGACATTATTTTTTCTCAAGTGAATAAAAGATACACTTATGACTTTTTTTTATTGAGGTTAATCTATCAGTTGAAGATGAAGATGTCACATCCCCAAAATTTAGGGTCCCAAAATTGGGATTTTACCGGAGAAGTAAATGAATAGTCTACTCCAGTGGGACTAGAATATCTTTTGGCAGAATAAAAATCGGGTGACCTTGCTAAAGTTAATCATGGTCAAATCTCCAACAAAAGTGTTCTCTCTCTCTGTCTCTCTCTCAGGCGCACACGCAGGTGCATGGAGAGCTAGAAAACGATGCTGAGACTCTGATATTAAAACTGGTTTCCAAAACGTACGGTGTATTTGAAAGGCCCTCGGCAGTAGTTTTGAATTCGATCTTACCTACTAGAAGATGATCAAAGCTTTCCCATCATAGACAATAAAGAAAAAATAAACTTGCTGTAAAAATAAAAACAAAAAGTTGGAGTCCCTAATTTCTTGAGAACTAGTAGCCATCCCATAAATCATGCAATGACATAGAGAGAGCTTCCCAACCTAAAAAAGCACAATACCAGGGCTTTTCAGAAAATGCTTGTTATTATACAAGAAGAAAATGGGCTAACAAATTTTCCTTTATAAAATTTAACCACATATTTATTTGTTATACAACAAAAAATAACCATCAATGAACCCAGTCCTATTTCTCATAAGACCTCTAATAGCTTCTACTGGTGAGTGCAGCTACTCATCACACCATTCAGTTGCAGGCTTCCCAATTTTATTCAATTCTCTGACGACTTCTTCAGTTGTTACATTCCCTGTAACTGTGAGCTTCTTCAGCTCTATGTCCACCTTGTATGTCTCAATATCTGCACATCATAGGCATGAAGCGAATTAGATGTCAGCGAAAAACTGCCAAATTTTCATTTCCACAAAAGAATCTAAACTGGGTTCAATTGACTTGTCATAGAGAGTGTATTTAGATTCAATGATTGAAACTCGGAATCAGACTTGGCTCCTTGAGGAGCCGAGTGCTCAGGGACACCTTGGGTCACTTAAAAAGATTAAAAAAAGTGTAAAAAAAATATAAAAACAGAAATCATACTTCAGATATTTTTTACAATGGGTTGTGAGGTTTTCTTGTCATATGGCCCATTTTTATATTTTTCTCTTTCAATAGGTCTTTCTAAATTGTCTCCAAACATATACCATTTTTTCTACATGCATGTTTTCTATATTTTCATGCTTTTTTGGACTTTTATGCTACCTTTGGTTTTGTTTCACTTTTACAATTTTTATTTTATTTTTAAACAATTTTTTATTTTTTAAAAAATTATGGCCTTTTGGGCCCTGTACTCTACTCAGACAAGCCAAGTTACTCCCTTCGGCCCGGGTCAAGTCCGAGGCCTGAGGTGAGTTAAAAAACATTGTTTAGATTAAATAAAGAATCATGTAGATCAATTGATTTCTGAAATGGGTTTTTCCTATTCTTGATATTACAATCAACTCAGTTAAGAATTAGATTAATCGAATCCTAAACTGGGTTTCATCGCCTACCTTCGATCTTCTTAACTGCCTTCTTGATCGCCTTGATACACCTCTCACAGTGCATGCCCACTCTGAGTTCCACCACCTGTACAACCACCATATTTCTCTATCTTCAATAAAAGAAGAACAAGTGAACAAGAAAAAGAAGAGAAAGAAACAAAAAGAAGTAAACCATTCAATTGGAATCAGATACTCACAGCCATGTTCGGATAGTGGAAATACAGAGTTGAGCAGAGGGTTTCAGTTAGAGAGAGGAGAGTCGCAGGAGATATGATGTTTGGCTAGAAAATTGAATTGATTGGGTTTAAATAGGTGGCCTGAGAGATTCTTTTCTTGGGGTTGGGCAACTTTTAGTTTCTCAAGGCAAAATGACAAAACGGTGGGGCTACTACTGAAAAGGAAAAAAGTCATAGGCACATCTTTTCCACTTAGAGTTAAAGAAGCATTCACACTAGCACATCATTCCTAAAAGAAGAGACAGGTGGTAACCACACATAACTAGGATCAATTCTCTCTCTCTCTGAAAAATATAAGGGACAGGCAAAATAACACCTTGACATTGCAATAAGATTACAGTTGTGCCAAGCCGAGTAGCTGGAGTTTTGAGATAATTAAGCCAAAAATGATGATGCATTCTAATAGATTATTGAAATGATTATGTTTATTAATCATTTAGTTAACTATTGCCTTTTTTCCAGGCTAGAGAAAGTTAAGCAAAAAGTGGAGGTATGAGAGCTTCCCAACAAAGTGTTAAGAAAAGTGTTTTCTTTTTAATTTGTTACTGTTTTCTTCCACTGGAAGATGCTATTCTTGCTTCTCGAGAAAGTTGCTCTCTCCTAAAGGATTCTACACGTCCTATACTTGCTAGCAATGTTATTGTTCAATTTAATTTAATCAAAGCTTATTTAACTCAAACTAAGAAAACATAGGTTCAGTGGAGATTTACATAACAGCACTGGTTTTGAAGATCTTCAAAACCAATGTACTTCTTAAGATCAGATAAATAAAAACACCATCTTCTTTCTGCCCTCTCTCTCTCTCTCTCTCTCTCTCTCTCTCTCTCTCTGCATGTGTGTGTTGTGTATGTGTGTGTGCATTATCCGTGTGTCTGTGTGTCCACGGGCATGTGTAGGTCTGTATGTTTGCGCGTGTGCTATGTGTGTGTGTGGAGTGTAAGAGCTAGGCCTAGAAATGGTAAAACCGATTAGTCTTTTCTTCTTAGAAGATGTGTAACTAGGGCCATTTTATTAAAAAACATAGTTTCTTTGTAGATCCTTTTGATTCAAGAACATATACAGAAATAACAGAGGAAATAAAAATAGGATACTTCAACAATAATCTATAACCTAGATACTTCCAACTTCAACAGTTATATTTACATAAAATGCAAGTTCATTTTTTGAACATATGATCTCATTCCTATTGTAGTGATGCCTGAAACTGAAACTATATGCCCATTGACTGAAATCAAGAGGAAATTAGTAGTATAAATTCAATTTGGGCAGGCTTTCTTAACACATGGCAGAATCCATCCACAATTTATCAAAATTCAGCCTAAACAATAACTGATACTGGTGGACGCCATAGTTAGACATACAGGAGATGACAAACAAAGATGGGATCTATACAGCTTAGATCCAAAATATACGGCCCCAAAAAGTGAATTTTTTCTTTTTTAAAGTACAAGTTAGGTCTGGACTCACACCTTTTTTAACAAAATCTTACAAAGAGTAAAACCCAAAAATGCATGGCAGATAGAAAATTTAAAAAGCTTTTGCCAACCATGATATCAGTCCCAAAAATGCATGGCAGATAGAAAATTTAAAAAGCTTTTGCCAACCATGATATCAGTCCACTAATTACTTTTTCTTTTGAAAATTTAAAACTTAAGGAATTATGATTCTCAATGGGTCAAGAATAACATTATACTTTGGCACATTATTTCTAATGAACCTTTAAGAAAATCTAATTTGTGAGTAAGTGCATCTAACTAGCAAAAAATGAGGACTTCAAATTCAAATAAAAAAATGTTATTCAAGACTTCTGGCTGACATGATAAAAAAAAATGAAAACCCTATTTTAAAAAGGTAATTTTAACAACCCATACAATATGCACTTAATGAATTTTCGCCAAAAAAATCTGATAGTTTAATGATAGTTTCAAAAATGGAGTTCTAACAGTCTTGTAAATTTACAAATTTTTTACATAAAATGCATTTAATACACCGATTTGCTTACTATGGTGGACATTAGGTATCTCCATAAAATTTGCATCAATCAATTTGCGTTCACATTAAATGTTTGATGCAGGAGCTAGATGAAGAGACTTTGGTTTACTTTGGATTTTGATTTTATGGATTAATGGATGTATCGTTTTTGTGGTTTTCAGAGCTTATTTGAATGTTTAGTTCTGTTGGGATTTTAGGGGCAATTTAAGAAAATAGTTAGTGTCACAATTTAATTATCAAAAGGTAGCATTGTCGTTTAGGAAGTGCTAGGATTTCATTAAAAGTGACATGGCATATGGAATTCCCCAAAATGTGTCATTGAGGTTCTATTTTGATGGGGATATCCAATTTTATGAGTGAGTGCGGAGACCTTTTAGCTAGGTAAGAACTGGGCAAAGCGATGCATGTTTCCTTCTTTTGTGGGATTGGATGAGGGGCATACAAAGGCTATATAGAGCGAGATGGGAAATAGGAAAGAGGGTGCCTTTAGCTAACTAGAAATCACATATAGATATGAAAGATGGAGTCTTTCAGTTGAATCGAAGTCAGGTAGGGCTAGGGAAGTTGGGCTTTTATGTCTCTTATTTTTCTTGTTTTTTATGTATAAAAGAGAAGGGTGCTGACCTGACGTGAGGGGCCAGAGAGATTCATTTTCAATGAAGAAATTTCACACTTTTTTGAAGAAAGAAAGTACCAAGACATGCACCATTGAGGACTCAACCACAGAATAGTTCTCTCTTGTTTCAAAGCTTCTATTGGATTTTTCCTAGGTTGTTTTGGGTGGTTGTGGTTGAATCCTTCTTCTCTAGATATCGCTGCGTCAATTTAGGAACAAATTTCCCACAATTGAAGCAAAGTATGCCTGCTTAACAAGCAACTGGACATGGGAAAACAACAAAATTTTGGCAGAATTTCATGCCATGATCAGGCGGATAGTCCAGTAATTAAACATTATAGTTTCCCAAAATGACCACTTTGCACAAGAAATTTTACAACCAGAAATGTTCCAGCTGCTCGAGGTTTCTTCTTTTAACACTTGTGTACTATCAAATTCATCAAAATGTAACATACCTAAATGAAATATTAGGGAGGACACGCATGGGGCATACTATCCATAAATACTCGATTATGAAGGTTATAAACTAAATTATCCATAAAAAGGTATATATTAAACTGCAAACAATAGTTTGTCCTAAATAAATGGCTTATAACATAAAATGAAGGTTTGATGGCTCATATTAATCTTAATAAATAACTTACATAGCTACATTAAAATTGGAAAAAATGAGCAGAAAAAACCTGTATAACACATGAAACTGACCTCTAATTTAAGGGTGATGTGTTCATCCAATGGAACTTCCTTAAGAACTTGTCGAAGTGAAAAAGGTGCCTCCGCACGTGGTACACATGAACACTATAAAGCACAGCAGCCAATGTTACTGAAAAGAATGACATGATAGCTAACTCCCCAAAATCCTACAAAAAAACAAAAAGAAAGAAAAAATATTGATTAGTTTCCATGCCTACGTGAGAAAGTGAACTTATGTACTACTGAAAGCACGTATATCAACTGAAATAGTCATATTAAAATAGTGTTTCCTTTCTGTAAAAAATGCAAAAATTGAATTTTTTTGCTTCTTACTATTGGTTTCATTCAAGCATCAGTAATGATTAAAATTTCAGACTTAGCTCAGAAGGAAGACTGGTCGAGTTTAAGTTAATTTTTAAATTCCCCAGCAGAAATTTTAAAATTACCTTATTTAACATTATAGAAATTCTAAAAACTATTTATGACTCAGTATATTGGAACATAAGTGTTTTAGGATAAGGTTTCGGAGATGAGTTAAATCAAGGTCCCCCAAATCCCAACCATGAGCTTTTTCCCCTGCTAAATGCAGGTGCACGGGTGCCTCAAACACCGAAAGATGAGTTTTTAAAAATCGCATTTGAAATTTTTTTGTTAAATACATAAATCACTGAAGAAATATGTATGAATCAGTGTTAATATCATCAACTTTTCACAATGTTTTTGTAGTTATCAACACCAATTTTTTTCCAAAAAATTGTTGCCTTTTTTCTGAATGTTTCCATATTTTTGCCATTCTTTGCCCTTACAAATCAGCTAAGCGAAGAGGAATGTACTTCAGGAGAACTTCATGGGTTTACAATTTGAATTTTATGTTTCAAGTCCATCTAACCATTACAAAACCTTTTACCCTTAGAGAAGGTATCCATTATTCAATGTGCGATGAGAGAGTGGGTTTAAGGTGGGCAAATTGTGGATTCCATCCCTGCTACTTGATTTATAGCTTTGTACTCTACGTAATTCAAATGCATATTGCTGCAAATTATAGCATGTTTTCTATATATATCGTTGAATAAAATTGCTATTTATCGAGGAAACTAAGCAAGGCAGAAATTTACATTATTACCCAGCTCGATAAGAATAACATGCAAATAAATGCAATTTCCCCATGTACGTAGTTTAGTTATGGTATTAAAATCAGTCATATAATGTTTATCAATTGCTAGTCCAAATTTTTCTATACATATAGAGCAAATAAGTTGCAAAATGACCTTTGGATTTGAAATAATTAACCCCATTACATAGCCCAACAAATCCATCATTGATTGGAGTGAATTCTGCACACCCCCCACAACACAACGATCTGCTTCTGGAACAGAATCCTGGACAGACATCAGAGCAATTATAAATGTCTTGTACCTCCCAAATAAAAATTTCCACCCAAAATAAAAATCGTGATACATTTGAATCATGGTTATTAAAATTCATTCATGTTATATTTTTGGCCAACAATGACATAATCCAGAATTGGAATCTTCATTTCAGAAAAACGAGTTCAATTAAAAAAGATTCTATTGGGACAAGCAGGAAACAAAGTAAACTATTAGAGTCAACCTACAAAATATCATAACACATATAATTGAATTTTAGAGCAACTAGGTCATAATGCTGACCGCTGATGGACAATAGTGTAAACAGATCTATATGTTGTGCACATATAAATCATGAAATTAAATAAGAAAGTGAGAGCTGATTGAGAGCACAATTCTTCTCCAAAAAATATAGAATGGCAGGTTCCACATCATGATTGTAACTTTGAATTCTACATAACTCTGCCTTGGCTGTCCCCAAGCTGGTCATGCTGGTCCCAAGCCCGAGTAAAGGAGGAGGGTTGTGTTAGGTAGGGCACCCACCCAGAGTAAAACTTTGCCAAATCTTGTCATGAATCCTGAACATATGCGCAAAATGGTGGAACATGACCCCAAATAGTTCGGATAAGGCTTAGATGATGATGATGATTGTAGCTTTCAATTTTAATCTTTCTACAGCCAATATTCATGAACCAAGTTAACATGTTTACATATAACTTTATAATATTCAGTTCTGCGACTTTAAGAATACATAAGGATTTCACAAAAAAAGGTACTAGATAGCCTAACAAATCACTCAGGTCATAATTAGAAGCTGTGAAAGCTTACCACTCTTAAAAATGAAATGTACCTGCATTTGTTGTATTACGGACAAATCAAACATCCATAATCCGAGACGTGATGAGGCAACTCCTCCCATTAGCATCCATGCTGACAAATATGTATTTTGAACCCAAAGTGAAGCAATGGATACCAATAAAAGGGACCACTGCTCAAAAACAAGTAGATATCAAAACAAAATACCATGATAGCATCGGACAGCACCTAGTGCTAGAGCTGTATCTACATATAATATCATCTATCTTTTCCCAGGCTTAAACCACATTTTCATTGAACATAGTTTCTATTAATTTATGAATCCCCAAAGATGCCGACTTCCAATTTATTACGAGTACACTAATGACTTATCACCAATATATTAACATGATATGAAATTTGGGCAACTGGATTTCATTAACTTAATCAGGAAGATTACATTTATGCCTGTGTACACAAGGCCAGAATAATCAAAATACCCATAAAGACATAAGGATAAAGATATCCTCATAGGTATGAGAATGTCTTTCTTTTTTACTCCTGCTAAGTTGAAGATGAGGATATCATTGCATACAAATATACAAGTATGCCTTAAATTATTTATGAATTATTTATGATAATATTATGCAAGTACTTTGGAGAAACCATGTTTCCACTCATCCATCCACTTTCCATGGCAACATACAATTTATTTATGCATCCCAACATACAATTTCATATGGCTTTTTCAGTCTAGACCGAATAACACTATCAGATCTATCATGATGTCTAACCAAAAGAAAAACTACAGTAAACCATCTAATCAAATTGTGAGGTGCTCCACCATAGACATATGTATCAAGAATACCAGAAATTCATGAAATCATAAATTAATTCTTCATCTTTCTCTATAACTAAGCAATACCTGAGCCCATATGGACCAAAGTCCTGTACGAAGAGATGAAAGGTGTGAGTGTAATATTGGATACAATAGTGTCGCTGATATACCAATCATAGCACTTATTCCTCGTGCAATTCCAATTACATATGCTGGGATCCCTTCCCACTCCAAAGTTGCTGTCATTAATGTCCCAAAGCTGTAAAGGGCGAAAGGATAATTATTAGATTCTCATCTAGTTATCAAAATTTCCCGTATAAAGAACTACAGAAAGAAAAATAATGCAATACTTATGCGAAGAAAATAAGAAAAATATTTTGTATGATATGTTAATAAAAGAAGAGGTCGATGTTAAGACTGGGCATAGTCTCTTGTTTCTATACTCTTATTTATCAGTCATCATAGTTCACAATCACTAAAAAAAGAAAAGACCACATCACATTATTAGATTGCTGCCACATAAACTAGAAAAGACCATTCTTGATATTCTTATAGAATTGCCTTTGGGAGGTGGCATCCTCTGGTAACCAGGGCCAAGGCCCAACTTATGCCATCGAATGTGTAATGAATATTCAGTAAATATGTAAGGCCCTACTGCATTACGTAAAATCAATTGTCTTTAGGATTTGAACTATTATCAATGAGAGAGGTCTATTTCTCCACATACTCACAAGTTACCTTCTACTATTCTACATCAATAACCTCCAAGCTCCCTCGACCTATGACATGGTCAGCAACATCTTATTAGCCCTAAATTTTATATTTACATATCAGGAAAAAAAAGAGTATAACCATTCCTTTTTTTCTACTTAAAGAGATCTCATTCACATCCTATCAAAACCTTCATGTAGTTACGAAGGATCATGTTTGACCATCTTTCCTTCAAAACAATATCCATCACCAACCCAAAACCAGCAACAAAGCCCCCACCTCACCAGTTAAAATCCCTCAACTGCAAAAGAAAACCTATACCAATAACCTCCAAACTCTTTACCCTTAACCTGGACTACGACATCATTATTATCTTTCTAATTTAAAGAAAAAAGCTATAATGTTTTCATAGTCATATCCAACAAATCCTCCATGTAGTAAAAAAACAAAGATAGGGGGACTTATGGCCTCACTGAGAGTATGGCCTTAAATAGAGCAGAATGGTGGACCAAGATTCATGTAGCCGACCCCAATTAATTGGGAAAAGGCTATGATGATGATGATGATCCTACAAATCCTCCATGTAGTAACCAAGCAAACCCATTCTCCTATTTTACCATCTTTCCTTCTAAACCTATCCAAACTCGAGTAATCTCCCCCAACAACCCAAAACCAGGCTCAAAAACCTAAAAGTCCCCATTGCAAATACCTCAACAGCCAAAGGAGTCGATGTTGGTTATGTTCTAAAAATTTGGAACCAAAGTTGGTTCCATTTCTCCTACCATAGGCAAAATCTAAGCACAATTCATAAACCAATTCTTGAAACCAGAGCCCAATTTACATCAAGTTTTGAACTACTCTGCCGAAGCATCCAGTATTTAGAAGTTAGAAATTTGTTGGATTTCATGATTCAAGAAGCATCTCTGAATATTTTAAGCTCCAACTTCCACATTTCTTAAGAACAGAAACTCATGCCAACAAGACATTTAAGGAGTTCTTGACAAAAGATCAACATCTGGTAATAATGTTTGTTAGCATGATAGATATTCCCAAGAATGGACATATGAATCATACACGAAATTATGGACACTGTCAACATGTGTATGACTCAGTAGTTGATGCAAGAAATGGCCATACAAACAGTTATCTTTGGGAAAATCTAGCATGCCACCAAATTTATTAGGTTGTTGCCTTACCTTTTTCAAGTAACTGACTATGAAAATTATCTCTGTTGATACATCAAAATTTTTGTGCCACTCAAAACATAGTGTAGGGTTGATACATAGATGAGTGAGACTAACAAGGGAAAAACTGTTGGATATAAGTGGTGGGCCATTTCTCATAATCACATCAAATTTAATCACAACAATCATATGCAGTATTACAAATCACAAAGTAGATTCAAATCGTAAGGAAACCAAAGTTTCAGAGACAAGTAGAACAGTGATTACCTGAGGACGGTAAAATAGAGCAAGGATAAAGCTACTCCAGGTATCAACACATCCTGCCTAGTATATACAAGCCATCCAGCAATTGTAGGAAGCTTCAAGAGCCTTGTCATGATTCCCCTTTTTGAGGTGTGAACCTCATTTTGTCCCGTTAAATGAACTCGTTGTTCCAAAGAAGAAGAATCCCCTCTCTCCTCTAAATCTAATGAACAACTCAAAGAATCATCTGAATTGGTTTTTGCAGTCTTCTCTGGCCTACTTTTCTTCATCAAAGCTGGAGTTCCATGGTATACAGAGGACAGAAGCCAATATTCTAACCAAACAGATAAAATAGTCCACAAGGCAAAAGCTATTGCTGATGCTTTTAGGGATATAAAGCTTATAAGAAATCCAGTAACAACAGGAGCCAACAACTTGCAGGTTAAGTCAATACGTCGAATAACCGAGTTCATTTGGGTCAGAATTTCAGAAGATTGGCTGCCTGAAATTACAACTATCCTGCAGTGAAGACGTCACCCAGAATCATTATTAGACAACCACAAAGGGAACACACCCATATATGATACATACTAAGACAACTTCAAGCCAAATAAATAAAAAGAGAAAGTATTATAGATAATGTTTAAGGAAGACATTCCACCCATTGCATTGTTTCAAGCCACCTTTCAAATTTATATTTTCATGCTCAATAAGCAAATCCAACCTCATAACAAGTTCCATATAATGCAACAAGAAAAAGATTAGACAAAATACGATGAGAACAAAACACCATGTCTAAATCTTAATTGTGAGGATTACACTGTTCAATATAGGCAACATTATTTTATCGATCAATAGATAAGTAAATAAAATTTTCAAAAATGAAACAATCATGCAAGATGCAAAATAGTGCAAGCCAAGAACAAAGAAAATACTCAAATATTTTCATAAAGTCACTCAGGGAAAGAATGGTAGAAATTTAGTCCATCTTATGCATATCACCATAACATCGCTCACTCAGACCAGGTCCGATCTGGTACAAGAAAGAGTTAAGATGGATTCTGAACATGGTACATACCATATATTTATCTTAAGTCACATTTTGCTAGAAGATAACCCCATATTACACATGATCACCTCTCTACTAAGTTCCAAATTGAATTCTTGATTCGCTTTCTAATTTCTCTTGGGCATGTAGTCACCAACAAAGCCCACAAGCCTGTTATGGTTTATGTTTTGCATTTATATAAAGAATTGGCAAAAACCACATAAGCTACTCTAACAAAAAAGTAGCCATACTATACAAGAATTGTCCTCTCTAGATTAACCCAATCCATTACTTACCACTCTCTCTGTACCAAGATCGTACCAGCAAGGGTTGAAAGAGCACCAACGGCCCCAGCAATGTTTATGAGAGAAACAAGAACCATAAATATCGGAAAATTTGTGGACTTCAAACCATTACAGGATAGTACTGCAAACACTGTGCCTCCAGCTAACATGAAAGAGAAGTTTTGAGTAAGCAACCAACCTTGAAGAACCTGTGCCAGATGCCCAATTGTTAGTTTATTTCTCTGTAAAGGTAAACTAAGATCAAAAAAAAAAATCAGTCACTAGCTATCTAAGACTGGATCAAAAAGCGAGAAACCGACCGGCCTACATGTCATTCTATCAAACCAATCACCAAAAAAATACGATGACAATCTAAGACATAGAACGATCACTCTCTAGCTGGCTAAGACAGGGTCATCTGAACTAATATTGCTACACTGAAGCTATACCAAAGAAAGAGACACTGACCTGCTTATATGTCATTCTATTGACCCAATCACCAACATTTGAACCAAGCAAAGCAATGGAAGCAGTTTCAACAACACCATAGATAGCAGCAAGGAGTAAGGAATCAGGCCAAACATTGATCATGTATAAGCCAACAGAGAATTCCCACATTCTGCAATAACCATCCAGGATAAAGAGAAATGCCTCTGTTAGAACATATAGAATAACAGCTACTTTTCATTTTAAAGTGTGAAACAGAGTCTGCAAGTTTCACTATTGTAGACATTTGCCTAGATTTGGGATATCTGATTTCTAACAAGTCTTAAACAAGTTGTTTTACTAAGGATATAGGGGAAATTTAATGAGAAGAAAAATAAGAAAACCAAATTGAATTCTCAATTCCACCTATTTCTTCAACTATGTGTGGCCCACTGGCAAAGCATACAATCAGTGTGCTGGGACTCTCCTCGGCCAGGGAAATTGCCACCCGGATGAGGCAAGTTACTCAGTGGAGTCCTCAGGAATCAGTGCAGTCCAGTACAGGCCCTTTTGAACCTTAAAATAAATAAATAAATTCGAAAAATTAAAAAACTTGTAGTAAAAGTAAATTGAAACCTAAAACAACTTTGAAAAGTTAAAACAAGAGAAAAAAAATGGATTTAGAAGAAAACCGATTTACAGTTTGGGACTTTAAAAAATTCCAGAAAAAGAGAAAAATATAAAAATATAAAAATATTGATTATGGCAAAAAACCAGTCCAGTCATTCCAAAATACATCCAAATCATATACAAAAATATTATAAAACAATCCAACATCTTAAAAAAAATTAAAATTTTTTGAAATTTGTTTTTTATATACCTGAGTTGTACACCAAACTCGAGAAAACTCGGCCTCGCCTGAGTCCGAGTGAGTCATGGCACACTGCATGCAATAACACAGTGGATTAACATGGCCTATTCACTAACTTAATGGCGAAGGGTGAGACCATAAGGGTGAGGAACTCTTCGATCATTACTCCACCAATATTTGTTTTCTTTCGCAATGCATCACAGTTCAAAAGCTCAAGAAATAATCTTTGGCGCAACTCTAAGGATTTGCAAGGGGTATTGGTTGAAGTGTGGTATCATTTATTTCATCTACAGAGTATTTGGTGAGGGCCTCTAAAATCCCAGTCTGAGACTTAAGTGTTATACCAGGTTACAAAATCTAGACAATTGCAGTTGAAATCAAGCAAGGTTTTATGTCCTATGAATCAAAGTTCAAATCATATTTACCAACACAGTGAAACTTCATCCTAGATCACATATGAGAGAGAGAGAGAGAGAGAGAGAGAGAGAGAGAGAGAGAGAGAGAGAGAGATTCACTTCAAATGCTAATAAATAACAGATGCAAAGAAAATGAAACTCAGAAAATGGATTACCATTGATATCGCCTAAGGGAAAACGGTAGAACCGATCATGTAAAAGGAAAAGCAATGATAAAGAGAGAACCTTGCACCCCATCTGGCTAGGAAGTGACCAACATAGAGATAATTGAGAAGAAGAGGACGAATTGGTGCATCTTCTTGCACCTCAGACACAATAAGTGCCTGGTTTATGTTTTCCATGACCACTTCAGATCCTAACAAGCTCTCTCTCTCTCTCTCTCTCTCTCTAAGTTCTAACAAGCTCTCACTCTCTCTCTCTATGAATACTTCCTCCTGAGTTATGTACGAGTTTTTGAAGATGCCTCATGCCAGTCGATAAACAAATGTGTCGCCATCCATTGAAGTCAGATATGGTGAATCCTCATGCCAGTCGACAAACAAATGTATTGCCATCCATTGAATCAGATACCGTGAATGTGATCTTACAAGTTTCACCATTATAAAATTATTAAGCCTAACCCATGCAGCTATATATATACTTTTGATAGGTAACCAAATATCAGAAATAGGTCTCTCATTGCATGCGCCTTTTTTAGGGCTGTAAGGGTTTTTTAGTAAATTTTAAAGCTTGTTGGGTGATTTGTTACTCTCTTGTCTATGGAAAAAGAAAATTGTTGTGTCAGGACTTGGACATTTCATAAATGACAAATTTGGGCCTTAGTAAGATTTCCTAAGTCCTCTTGCGATCATATTCAAATTGTCGGGTTTCCCTAATCGTCGTTTTGTCAAATAACACCTACTTTAATCAATGTTTTACAATAATTAAATAACATAAGCATCCTGAAGGTTCTTCACTGCAAACATTAACCTTGGTATTAATTAACCTGCGATCAGTAATTAATGACAATAGAACAAAGAAATTGAATCACTCTTAGCCTGCTGGCACAGCCCAGGCCCCCCCCTGAGTCCCCAAGCCATGTGCTAATCTGGTCAAAGATGCCCTGGCCCTAGCCCTAGCCCGGCCAGGTTGGGCACGGCTAAAACGAATTAAAAAAAAGAAGAAAAGGAATACATAATGGAAAAAAGTGAAGGGCCGGGTCGTGCTCCGCCTATTATAACCCTGACTCTAAACCAGCCCAGCCTACCCTCAGTCGCGATGGCCTAGGGATGTAATATTGAACAAGGGAAAGTTTTCTAGTTATTCATATTTGAAAGTGGATACAAAGACTAGAGCAAATTTTTAAGTCAAAAAAAAAAGGCAAAATGGACACCTTCAACAAGCCACTTGTTAAAAATCAAGCTAAGTAAATAAGTTACAATCCTTTTACATAACAATTACAACCATTTCTAGCCTTGTATAACCACTGTAAATAAACTCAAATACCAACCCCTTATACGGCAATTACATACAAAGTAAGACTAACTTATAAATTACACTTTCATAGCACAAATTACATAAACTATGTCTCAAAGCTTAAATATATCATGCAAATAATATAAACAAAATTCTAAATAATAAAATCAACTAAACAGAGAATTAGAATGCCAAATTAAAACAGGGAAGCCATGTTTTGAACCCCTTGTATCGGGGCCATGCAATCGGGCTCTATAAGGACTTAATTTTGTCCCTTCGGATTGTATAAAAGGGGTTCAATCTCACAAGAGTGTCTAATCCAAATGAGAATAAGTTACACACCTTAAAATTACTTCTTAAGATCTCAACACACTGGCATTATCATCCAAAACAGAATGAAAAAGGTTTGAATCGAATCGGATAAAGAACAAGAGAGTTATGGCCAAACTACACACAGTGGTCCCTCGGACCACCAAAACAGTCTTGTATGGAAAAATTATGAATCCCCACAGGTAAAAACGTGATGAAAAAGTTCTGAAAATGGAGTGAAACTCTGATACTAAACTATTTGATGGGTTTGAAGTAAAGTAATTAATAGATACTATGCATGATCATGGATTCTCATGCATGTAGGCTATATACACAGTGGTCCCTCGGACCACCAAAACAGTCTTGTATGGAAAGATTATGAACCCCCACAAGTAAAAACGTAATGAAAAAGTTCTGAAAATGGAGTGACACTCTGATAGTAAATTATTTGATGGGTTTGAAGCAAAGTAATTAATGGATATTATGCATGATCATGGATTCTCATGCATGTAGACTATAACTCATGAAGGACCACACTATGAATAAGCATGATAAAAAAGATGATCAAATGAGGATTCTAAGATCAATAAAACTTTTCTAAATTAAAAATTCCAGCAACTATAGATGCAAAGGATGTGATCTTATGAGAAAAGAAAATTCAATGAAGTTTACCTTGATACATGCACACTATGGACTTAAGCATAAGAAAGGAGAACCACCATCAAGATCACCATTAATAAAACTCTAAAAGTTGTCTCTCTCTTCAATTTTCTCTCACAGAACCTTAGAAGAAGGAGGGGAGTAACAATTTTCCAAAGTGGTTCAAGAGTTGAGATAGTTAGGGTTTGAGATCTCATGATGTGCTTTTATAACATGGGTGTAACTTTGGATTCAATTAACATCCTTGATGCACTAATCCAAAGGCACATGAGAGGCTAATGTACCTAGCCACACATCCCCATCGAACTACTAGGATGAAAGGATGAGATTTCACACAATTATCACTCACCGTAACCCTAAGTTATGCCACTTTACCATTTTTTCCTTGGCCCATGTTTTTCTTCCAATTGTATCAAATATGGCCTTACAAAAATACCCTTAGTTTTTTCTAATAATGTATTAGAGTAGATAACCACAATGGCTAAAAGGCAAATAAGTAATTGACACAGCTCATATACGTGTAGTTGTTCTACTCTATCAAAGTCAATCACTTTGTAGATCAAGAATTTCAAACCAATCAATTTAAAAATAATGTCCCCTTCATACATGTGTGTGAAACTATTTTTCCACTCAAATTTGAAAATACATTTTCTCTTTAATATCAAATAAATAAATTAATTAAACTTCACACATACCATGCATGACCCATGTATGTGTTAATTAAGACGTGTGATAAAAATGGGGCCTTAATTTATAACATTATATAATAAAATATAACAATATAGAACAAGACACTATAACACAACCCCTTATAAAACAAGCAACCAAATACCAATTTAGTCCCCCACGTAAGGATCAGTGCCCATCTGGGTGATGATCCTAGAGTGAGGTGCGGAGTGCTATGTAGTAGCCCTATGGCCACTCGCACGCCATATGGCACTACTAAGTCAGGACTAAAGTGGAATTTGAGCCAAACAATATGAAAACCCTCATTTTTTTTATCAAATAAAATTTTGAAAAAATCTCTAAAATTCACAATAAATATTTAAAATATTTTTGAATATTTATTAGGTTTTTCTCATCATTATAAAATAGGATAAAATGTATAATGAGATCTCAGGCTAATAACTATAGGTATCGGAGTACTCCATTGGGTTAGTCCCGAATGATGTTCCGTCAAGTCTCAGATCGACCCAATAGACCTACGTTCCATAGTCTAAAGCAGAGACACATAATTAGTCATATAAAAGCAGTTGAGCAAGAACGTCTGATCATTCGGCTCTCAATAGATTACATATGTACCCATGTGGGACATGATCCAACTCAATTACAAAGGTCCTCTCAAAGCACATGTGCACTGGCTCTTCCAAAACTAGGATAATGCATTTGGAAGAGTGGCTTCCCGTACGAAATGAAAATGTACATGTCATGCAATAGTCATGTGTTAGGATACAGACTTATGTCATATAAGTCCTAATCATTCCATACATGACGAATACTCAATAAGTACTCGGGCTCTATTTTTCTCATTTGGATTCTTCAAGCCCTGGCCGATTGCAGCTAAACATGAGGCTAACCTATAAAATCTTGACTAGGAGGTGACCCTCACACCTCTTTGAGAAATTGCTTTCTCAACACGTAAACTCTCGATGCCCCATACATACTCGAGGTAAAAGAATCTGAGCTCCATTTCGCAAGACGCCAAGATTTCAATCTCTCAATCACTCCCACTGAATGAGAGACTACCCGAATTTAAGCCTTGATAGGCCATATTTCCAACATTCTTCCACTTGGCCTTTTGAGGTCTGAATTCGTGTTCACAATAAATCAAAGCATGCAAACTTATCCATGGATTAATCATTCATAAGAAATAGACAAAGTAATAACAACTATGTCAACCTCCTTAAACCCATCTCATCCACATGCCTCATAAAATCATTTGCCCCCAAGCCTTTGGTTAATGGATCTGTATGCATAGCCTCAGATGGAATGTAAACAACTTCTACTTCACCAGCTGTTATCTCTTCTCTTACTCTATGATATTGAGCTTTAATGTGCCTTGACTTGCTGTGGCACTTTGGTTCAACTGTCACTGCTATTGCAGCTTGATTGTCACACATGATGCTAATAGTTCCATATTTTAGAGGGTTGAATTAAGATGATTCAAGAACTTCTTAATCCAAATGGCTTCTAAAGTTGTGGAACTTAAAGCCATATACTCAGCTTCCATGGTAGATAGGGCTACAATGTCTCTCTTCTTGGTGAGCCAAGAAATGACACCACCCCCATAAAGAAATAGATAATCCGAAGTGGATCTCGAGTCATCCGGGTCTCCTTGATAGTCGGGGTCTGTGTATCCCAAAACTTTAAGGTCACTCACATTGCCATAGGTTAATCCATAATCAAATGTTCCTTTCAAATACCTCATGATGGCTTTTCAATGTTCTAATCCAGGATCACTTTGGAATCGACCAATCAAGCTTTGAGCAAAAGCTAGATCGGGTCTAATTCCCATGGTTAAATACATTACTGATCCTATGGCACTCCGATACGGGATCATTTCCATCTCATTTCTCTCACTATCATTGTTTGGTTTCATATTGATATTTAATTTTCCTTTCCTTTCCACAAGTGCATCTATAAGCTTGGATTCACTCATACCAAATCTCTCAAAAACTTTCTTGCAATATATAGATTGAGATAATTGAATAGTGCGGGCTGCTCTATCTCTTATAATATGAATCCCTAACTCATATGAAGCCTCTCCCATATCTTTCTATCAAAATTGCTTGATAGCATTGCCTTTGTATCCCTTATATGGTCTAGGGTGCTACTAACTATTAGAACGTCATCCACATATAAATTCATAAAAGTAATGTCAGTCCCATTGGTCTTATGGTATACACAATGGTCATCCTCTTTTGGTTTGAATCCATATCTAATCAGGGTTTGGTGGAACTTGAGAAACCATCTTCCTGAAGCTTGTTTGAGACCATAAAGTGATTTGTTAAGTTTGTACACTAACTTTTTCTTTTCTTTCACAACAAAACCCTCAGGATGGTTCATGTATATATCCTCTTCTAGATCACCATTTAAGAAGGCGGTTTTCACATCCATTTGATGCAATTCTAGGTCAAGGTAGGCTGTTATGGGTATGATTATCCTAATGGACGGCATTTTGGTAATAAGTGGTGTCAAAGTAATCTAAATACCCTTTCTTTTGAGTAAAACCTTTTCCTACAAGTCTTGCCATGTATTTTTCAATACGCCCTTCGGAGTTAAGCTTCTTTTTGAATATCCACTTACGTCCAATGGATCTAAGGTTAGCGGACTAACTCCCATACATAGTTATTTATGATTGAATTTATCTCATCTTGCATGGCTTCCTTTCATAACTTATTATCCGGACAAGACATAGCATGTAGGTAAGAATAAGGTTCATCATCGGGCTCTTCACTAATCCTCTCATAGTCCTCCCCAAGGTAAGTGAAAAAGGTAGGTGGTCTCTTTATTCTCTCATTTCGCCTAAGTGGGATGGTTTCAATTTCTTTGTTAGGCTGAAGCTCATGGAAGTCTACTCTCTTTTGGGTTGATTTTCTCTCAAGGAATTCATCTTCGAGGAAATAGGCATCAAGGCTTTCAATCACATTACGATTCAAGAGGTTATAAAACTTAAAACCTTTCCCATGACTTGAGTATCCTATGAAAACACATTTTATGATTTTAGGATCAAGTTTGGACCTATTTTTGTAATGGTATGAGAATATGGGTTGATCATCCCCAAACCTTGAGGTGCTTTATTGAGGGAGGTCGGCCTATGAAGAGTTGGTAAGGAGTTGATTGAATTGTTTTGGTGGGAGTCCGATTAAGAACATATGTGGCGGTTAGAATCGCCTCCTCCCAAAACTCTAATTCAAGATTAGCGGTACTCATCATACTTCGCACCATCTCAACTAGGGTCCTATTCCTTCTCTCAGTAACCCCATTTTGTTCGGGTGAGTAAGGCATAGTGATTTGGTGGACAATCCCATATTGGACACAAAGATCTTGGAAGGCTTGGGAGGTATATTCCCCACCCCTATCTGATATAAGCTTTTTGATGGTTCGACCTAGTTGGTTTTCAACTTTCACTTTATATTTTTGGAATTTGGTTATGGCCTCACTTTTGTTTCTCAAGAGATAGATGTGACCAAAACAGGAATGGTCATTAATGAATGTTATGAAGTGCCTCATGTGCCGAGAGGTAGGCACACTCATAGGTCCACACACATCCGAGTGGATTAGTTCTAAAAGACTAGAGACCCTTTCGACCTTTTGGTGGGACTTCTTTGCCATCTTTCCTTTAAGGTAAGCCTCGCATCTATTTTGATAATCGATATTCATTTTATCAAGTAATCATTCTTTCATTATAATATGCATTCTCGATGGATTAATATGACCTAACCTTAAATGCCATAAAGTAAAATTTTGTAAA
The DNA here is from genome assembly GCF_054954075.1 of Amborella trichopoda. Classification (NCBI taxonomy): domain Eukaryota; kingdom Viridiplantae; phylum Streptophyta; class Magnoliopsida; order Amborellales; family Amborellaceae; genus Amborella; species Amborella trichopoda. The sequence continues at coordinate 34,447,246 of NC_142343.1, forward strand.
TCATCACCCAAGTAAACAAACTCCCTTTTCATTTTGATTTCATAAAGCCCTTAAACCAAGTGGGCTACAAAAACAAGGTCTCCATTAATAGAGTCATCATACACATAGACCTTTTCCTCCTAGAAAAAAAGCACAAACCCGGCTTTACTCATCTTGAAAATCGAGATGAGATTCTTCCTCATTCCGGGTGCATAGAAGATGTCCTTAAGCATGAGAGTCTCACCAAACTAATTTTCTTTTTATTCTAATTTTTGGGTCCTAAGAAGGCTTAAGCGGTTGAGATTCCATTTTTTCTCAAGTTCAATTTCAGGCATCCTCCATATACGGTTATAGTAGCTTCTGCTAGAGTGTCAATTTATGTGACACATAGTCCCATTTTCCTAATACCCTTTCCATTTGATTTCCACCCATATAAAGATTATGGGTACCGGGTTTGGCATCATAAAACCTTCTAAAGCCCTTTATAGAATTTGTCACATGGATAATAGCCCCCGAGTCAATAACCCACACATCCGCCTCCTCATTGGCAATAAAAGTCTCATGGACCATGCAAACTCTCTTTCCTTGGTCCTCCACCGGTATTAGCTTGAGGCTTACCGATATTGGGCTTAGAAGCAAAATGAGGGTTTTGTGAAGGAGGAGGATACCTACAAAACTTTTAGGTATGCCCGTATTTTTGCATCTAGAGCATTGCACCTTCGAATAATCTTGGCTTGAAGGCCAAATCGACCTCTCACCTACCATCATGGGTGTGGGTGGTGGTTTAGGCCGAAAAGGCATGGGGCTAGCATGATTTAGTGGGTAGGCATGGGTTTTAGGAGGGTAAGGGCTAAATGGATAAGGGGCGTAGGATTTTCCCTTTTGCTTCCCCTTCCCTTTCTATTTGCCTTTTCCCTTTTTTTTATTGTTCTTAGCATTATTACTCCCACTCACTCCCACATTACATGTATTTACTATAGAAAAGTTAGGAAGAGAAGAAGAGATAGGAGTAATGAGTAAGGGAGTAGAAGAAGATGAGAGTTGGTAAGATTTTACCATATGGACCATAGAAGATGATCCTTCCATTGCCATCCTTCTTTGCTCTTCCCTTGTCATGAAAAATGCAATCTCCTCCACTATGGTAGGTGCATCTTTGGCCATCAAATTGACCACAAAGGTCTCCCATGAGGGAGAGATTGAAAGCACAAACATCGTCTTTTGTGTCACCTCATCGTATGAGTGACCAACTCTCTCACTCTCTCTTATGTAACTCTTGAACTCTCTTAGATGATCACCCACTTTGGTGTGATCATCTATTTTGCACACATGAGATTCCTCATTCTAATGATCCTTTGAGCTTCATTTGGTGTGTGGTATTTCTTTTTCATGCTCTTCGTAATATCTTTGACACATGGAATTCTCACTCTTTAACAAAAGAATCACTCATGGTTGCAAAAATAATATTCATGGCACTTTGGTTTTTGTTATGTTATGTCTCATATGCATCATTAACAACTTGATGAGCATCGATTGTGGGCAGATTAGGTGGTCTAAAAGTCAATAATGGCAATAGACCATCTTCATGAAATATATAACCAATTTTCCTTCTCCATTCGGAGAAGTTGGTTCCATTGAACCTCTCCTCCTTAAGCAATCCGGTGAGTATTGAACGGGCTGCCATGGGTTCCTATTTGACACTCTATAATCACTCTAAATACCCTAAAAGAGGCTGTAAATGAGCTTAGCTCTGATACCAATTGAAAGTGTATACAAAGACTAGAACAAATTTTTAAGCCGAAAAACAAGGCAAAATGGACACCTTCGACAAGCCACTTGCTAAAAACCAAGCTAAGTGAATAAGTTACAATATTTTTACATAACAATTACAACCATTTCTAGCCTTGAATAACCACTATAAATAAACTCAAATACCAACCCCTTATGAGGCAATTACATATAAAGCAAGAATAGCACAAATTACATAAACTATGTCCCAAAGCTTAAATACATCATGCAACTAACGTAAAAAAAATTTTAAATAATAAAATCAACTAAACAGGGAATTAGAATGCCAAATTATAAAAGGGAAGCCAGGTTTCGAATCCCTTGTGTCGGGGCTACGCAATCAGGCCCTATAAGAACTTAATTTTGTCCCTTCGGAATGTATAAAAGTGGTTCAATCTCACAAGAGTGTCAAATCCAAATGAAAATAAGTTATACACCTTAAAATTACTTCTTAAGATCTCAACACACTGACATTACCATCCAAAATAGAATGAAAAAGGTTTGGATCGAATCGGATAAAGAACAAGAGAGTTATGGCCAAACTACACATGGTGGTCCCTCGCACCACCAAAACAGTCTTGTATGGAAAGATTATGAACCCCCATAGGTAAAAACATGATGAAAAAGTTCTGAAAATAAAGTGGCACTCTGATACTAAATTATTTGATGGGTTTGAAGCAAAGTAATTAATAGATATTATGCATGATCATGGATTCTCATGCATATAGGCTATGAATAAGCATGATGACAAAGATGATCAAATGGGGATTCTAAGATCAATGAAAACTTTCTAAATTCAAAACTCCAGCAACTATAGATGCCAAGGATATGACCTTATGAGAAAAGAAAATTCAATAGAGTTTACCTAGATAAATGCACACTATGGACTTAAGCATAACAAAGAAGGACCATCATCAAGATCATCATTAATAGAACTCTAAAAGTTGTCTCTCTCTTCAATTTTCTCTCACAAAACCTTAAAAGAAGGAGGGGAGCAACAATTTTCAAAAATGGTTCAAGAGTTGAGATAGTTACGGTTTGAGATCTCATAATGTGCTTTTATATCATGGGTGTAACTTTGGATTCAATTAACATCATTGATGCACTAATCCAAAGGCACATGAGAGGCTAATGTACCTAGCCACACATCTCCATCCAACCACTAGGATGAAGGGACGAGATTTAACATTATTATCACTCACCCTAACCTTAAGTTATGCCACTTTAACATTTTGCCCTTGGCCCATGTTTTTCTTCCAATTGTATCAAATATGACCTTACAAAAATACCCTTAGTTTTTTTTAATAATGTATTAGAGTAGATAACCACAAAGGCTAAAGGGCAAAGAAGAAATTGACAAAGCTCACACATGTATAGATATTCTGCTTTATCACAGCCAATCACTTTGTAGATCTAGAATTTCAAACCAATCAATTTAAAGATAATGTCCCCTTCACACATGTGTGTGAAACTATGTTTCCACTCAAATTTGAAAATACATTTTCTCTTTAATATCAAATAAATAAATTAATTAAACTTCACACATGCCATGCATGACCCATGTATGTGTTAATTAAGACGTGTGATAAAAATGGTGCCTTAATTTATAACATTATATAATAAAATATAACAATATAGAATAAGACACCATAACGCAACCCCTTATAAAACAAGCAACCAAATGCCAATTTAGTCCCCCACCTAGGGATCAGTGCCCATCTGGGTGATGATCCTAGAGTGAGGTGTGGAGTGCTATGTAGTAGCCCTATGGCCACTCGGACGCCACATGGCACTACCAGGTCAGGACTAAAGTAGAATTTGAGCAAAACAATATGAAAATCCTCATTTTTTTTATCAAATAAAATTTTGAAAAAATTTCTAAAATTCACAATAAATATTTAAAATATTTTTGAGTAATTATTAGGTTTTTCTCATCATTATAAAATAGGACAAAATGTATAATGAGATCTCAGGCTAATAACTATAGGTATCAGAGTACTCCATTGGGTTAGTCCCGAATGATGTTTCGTCGAATCTCAGATGGACCCAATAGACCTACGATCTACAGTCTAAAGCAGGTATACGTAATTGGTCATATAAAAGCAGTTGAGCAAGAACTTTTGATCATTCGGCTCTCAATGGGTTACAGGTGTACCCCTGTGGGACATGATCCAACTCAATTACAGGGGTCCTTTCAAAGCACATGTGGACTAGCTCTTCCAAAACTCGGATAATGCATTTGGAAGAGTAGCGTCTCGTACGAAATGAAAATGCACATGCCATGCAATGGTCTTGTGTTAGGATACAGATTTATATCCCATAAGTCTTGACCATTCCATTCAGGATGAATACTCAATAAGTACTGGGGTTCTATTTTTCTCATTTGGATTCTCCAAGCTCTGGCCGATTACAGCTAAACATGATGCTAACCTATAAAATCCTGACTAGGAGGTGACCCTCACACTTCTTTGAGAAATTGCTTTCTCAACACGTGAACTCTCAATGCCTCATGCGTAATCGGGGTAAAAGAATCTACTCTCCATTTCGTAAGACGTCAAGATTTCAATCTCTCAATTGCTCCCACTGAATGGGAGACTATTGGAATTTAATAGGCCATATTTCCAGCAATATTGTTACAAATTTTTTTATTCTCTCGCTTACCTAACCATTTTTATAAGGGTGGCGATGGGTCGCGTTAGACCCGTATTTGGGTATGAGTCCGGGTCCTGAATAGTATTCAGGTCCAAAATTAGGACCATACCTGGATCCATCTGGTTCTAGGTCTACTCTTCGGGTCCGGGGTTTGATCAGATCCATTGCCACTTATGACTATGAGTTTTTTCTTTTTCTTTTTTTTTGCCTTTTGTTTTACCATTATATATCCTATGATTATGGCCTTTATTTTTTAATTTTTTTTGCCAATAATACAGTAAATCGGCTACCATATTGGCCTCACCAAAAATATGGAAAATCAACTATGTACGAGTGGAAAGTTTGTTCCAACAATTAGTTGCAACCATATGTAACCTCCATGGGGTACAACAACGATTTTGAATGACATTCACAGGTAAAGAGAAATCGCTTTCCACTTGGAGAGGAAAACAATCCAACTGAATAGACAGATGAAGTCCTTCTTCAAGAACAAGAAATTATGCGTAACTATTAGAGGCAATGTCAAATGATTTAGTAAAGGCATTTACAAAAGTATCATCACTATCTCTTATAAGATCGCCACCACCTGCTAAACCTGGGTTCTACAAAGAAGCTTCATCAATATTCAACTCGAAATGCTGGGGCTCAAGGAAAGACCAAGCCACTATAATAATGGATATGGGTTCCTGCTGATGCCATGGGATCAGTAAATTATCAATGATTGCTCTCTGTAACAAATGAAAAACACACTTTTTCGCATCTGTCATCTCCTTAATATAAGAAGAAATCATCTTACTAATTTGTTCCCTTCTTGTGGACCTTGATTGAAAGATTCTCTTATTTCGCTCTTCCCATAAAAACTAAATTGTTGTAAAAAAAATAGAAGTCCAAATATCAAGAAGGCCATCTAATTTAAATCAGAAGACTAACCAACTTCTCAACATAACAAGAACAGAAATATCAGGAGTGAAACTCTTACCACATCACCACACTATCAACCTCCATACACCCTGTGAGAACACACACTGAAAAAATAGATGACAAAGTTTATCACCATGGTTCCTACAAAACAAGTATACAGAGTCCAGAATAATACCACATTGCTGCAATAGAAATGCAATGGGTAAGAGATTTTGTAAGGCCATTCAAGAAAACTATTTGGCTCTAGGATGATAGTTAGAAGATCAAAGAGCTCGGAAAATAGGTTGTGAAGATCTTTTGTCTCAAATAAAATCCCAAGCCTCTCTAATTGAAAAAAGACCCCTAACAGAGTGAATCCATACTAAGAAATCATTTTTAGGTTGTAAGGGGCTGTAAGGGTATAATGTAACTTTCAACCTCCCTCCATATACTGCTAAGAGAAGTCGATCTGGGTAAAGGAAGAATCCAAGACTAAGGGGAAATGCCTATGTAGTCAGAAACCTTATGTTCAACAAAATCCCCAAAATCCTCATTTACACTGACACCATAGGAGTCTCATATGGACTGCCCTGATGACTAGAGATCCGCCCAAAAATTAATGAGCTGGTCATCCCCAATAATCTATTGAACAATATCCTTCAGATGAGATGAACCCACTAAAATATTCTTCTAAGCATAAGAACAATACTGTTTTGCTTTGACTGCCCATATAAAAGTATTCTTGAAATATCTGTGCTTGAAAAATCGAGCTAATAAAGACAATGGGTCTGCTAAGATTCTCCATACCAACTTCATCATTCATGTAGTGTTAAAATCAACAATCTTGTGTATCCCTAGCCCGCTTCTTCTTGAATTAGGCAGACTGTCTTCCATTTAACAAGGTGAACACCTTTCTTTTCTGCTACACCTGCTCCTAGAAAGCTCCTCTGCAACCTTTTAATCATATTGCAAGTACATTTTAGAAGAGTAAAAGATAAGATCTAAAAAATAGGTGATGCACTGAGTACTGATTTCAACAACTATAAATGACCTGCATAAGATAGACAAAGAGCTTGCCATGTACCAATCTTACCAATAACCTTGTCAACCAGACTATAACAATAATTGTGCTTTGGATGCCCATGGAATAGAGGCAAACTCAAATATCTTACTAGTAAGGAAACTTCTTCGAAGTCCAATTCCTTCAAAATCAAGGATCGAACAACCTATGTAATACCAAAGAAAAACAATTTGTTTTTTGTAGTATTCAACTTTTGACCAGTAGTAAGTTAAAAGTTGGAAAGAATCCCTTTCATAGTAGCGGTAGAGGTAATAGGTGCTTCACAAAAAATAACGGCGTCATCTGCATAAAAAGAAAATGAAACCCCATAGTCGCATCCCGTAGGAAAAGCCCCAGGTATCATCTCTTGCACCATAGCATAATCAATCTGTCTACTGAGATAATCGATAACCAGCAAGAACAAATACGAAGATAGAGGGTCACATTGCCTTAATCCTCTTTTTCCTCTAAAAAACCCTTTAGAGAACTATTTCTTGACATTGAGAAAGAAGTAGTGCAAATGCAAAGTCTAACCCATGAAATAACGGCCCAAGATATTCTATCATACATACTACTAAAATAAAGGCCCAATATATTCTATCATACGTACTACTCCAATAAAGCTACAAACATGTCTTAGCTTTAACAATATTCCTATTACAAAGAAAAATAAGCTCATTTTCTATAAGAATGTTATCTATGATAAGTCTACCTATCAAGAAAGCAACTTGTCTAGGATCAATCAGATCAACGAGCACCACCCGTAAATGATTAGAAATGAGCTTACTAATTATTTTGTACAAACACATTACGTAAACCAATAGGGCGGAAATCTTTTATAACCTTAGGGGAGTCTACATTAGGAATTAAACAAATAAAAGTGGAATTAATTTGTTTAAGAAATTTACCTTTCTTGAAGAAATCTCTGAGAGCCACAAAGATATCCTTCTTGATAACCTCCCACCAAAATTTATGGAATTCCACAAAGAAACTATTAGGGCCTGGAGCACTGTCACACTTCGTCTCAAATACAATCATTTATTCCTCCAAAGATACCTCTTCAACCAATTTCTCCTTCTGATTATGACTAAGCAAAGATGAGGGTAAAAATTGATCAGCCAAATGGAGATCGATATTACTTTCCTGAGCTAGCATATCTTCAAAAAATCCAATCATATAATTGTCAATGTCTGCTTTTGTAACTAGAGAATTATCATTCTGATCCTTAATAGAAAGAATATGATTGCTCATTCTCTTTATCATAGTAGATTGATGAAATAACTTAGTATTAGAATCTCTGTCCTTTAACCACTTCTGCCTCGACTTTTACCTCCATAAACTCTCTTCATGACCCAAGAGGATCTGTAATTTTTTAGTACAGTCTTTCTCCTCTATCATTAAAGCATCATTAGAGGGGTCAGGGTACAAACTATCATGTAAAGAGAATAACTGTTACCGTACAATTGTAATAGAATCACCCACATGACCTAACACATCTTTATTCTATGCGCGTACATCCCCTCTCAATCTTTTCAACTTAGTAACAAAGCAGAACATAGGAGTCCCCCCTCCCCACTCGACCTTGCCAAGATACCGAAATTATATCAATAAACAGAGGAGCATTTTCCCAAGTTGAAAAATACTTAAAGGGTTTTGGCCCAACCAGACCTAGATCTGACATTGATATTAACAAAGGGCAATGATCAAAGTTCTACTTGGAGAGAAACTCTATTTTAGATTCTGAATAAGCTAATATCCAATCTGTAGTTGCCATGGCACGGTCCAATCACCTTCTTATACATCTTCTGCTAAGCTGATTGTTCAACCAACAAAACCACCTATTTGCAACACCAAGGTCAGTTAGTGCGCAATCAGACATATGCAAAGTTTACTGAGTCCAAGGGTAAAGAGCCATTGCCCCTATCCTTTCTGAAATTCCAATAAACTGTTAAAATCCCCTAGTACCAACTAAGGGATCATAGTGGCAGCCCTTTTATATCTAATATGATCCCAAAGTAAAGCATTTCGAGACACTGAGTTAAATGCCTATACCCTAGATATCATAGACATTTTGCCATTACATAAACGGGTGGCCTCAATAGTAATCTTCTGATCATTAACATTAACCACATTGATTGAATAGATTAAAGGATTCCACAGAAGTATGATTCTGGATCTACCATCGACATCATTAACATGAAAATTATTATAAAACCTCCATTTTTGTGACAAAACAATAATCAAATCCACTAGCAATTTGGTCTCTAGAAGGAATAGTAACCCCACATTATTCTAGCTTTTAAGAACACTGATATCAGATACCCTCTTGCGGCCTTGAAGGCCATGGATATTCTATGCAATCATTGACATATATAAAACTATGAATTAAGAGACTTGCCTGAAGTAGGCTTACCTTTGCTAGCCGAGGGGATACCCTATGGGTTTTTTAAGAGATCTGTGTGGTGCCCCTTTCTTTCCACCAATAGATATTATAGAGGATAACTCGATTGAGATTTTGGTCAATAATCACCTCACAAAATTTACTGTAACTGCATGGCATGGCATGGCTATACTTTTCTTGAAGAGGATGACATTTTTGGATACTTTTTCTTATTTTCCAAGTACAAGACTCAGTTTAGTACAACATTTGAGACTTCTGATATCATCCACATCATCAATCTCATCAAATGTCACTTGTTGGAGGCCACAAAATAAGATTTTATATTGAATACGCTTGCATGAAAATAAAATTTTGACTTGGAATAGTTGCAAATAGACAAAATATTAAATATTTCATTTTGTTATGGGTATTTTGATTACTTTCACGTTTTAAAAATAAAAATAACTAAAAAGATGAGGTCGTGGTGGTAGCATACACTATGTGTCAGTTACACGTTGTGCCTTCCATTCTCATTAACAACTTTTTCAAAAAACCATTAACTATTTGAAAAAATAGGTAAGGGCCTGAGTTCTCAACTGAATTACAAAAACATAAAAAAACAACGAAAACAAATAAAAATAAAAGTATTATAAAAATAAAAATAAAAATTGTATCACAACATACTCAACTCCTCAACTATTTAACCATTTACCCAATTTCAACTATTCTAACGAACGATCATGTATTTTTTTGAAATTAAATCAAAATAAATGAGTGAAATATTAACTACTTCATCTCTTTGGTGTATTATGATAAATTTCCTAAACATCAATGAAATTTTATTTATTGCACCATGAGGCAACATATTTTTTGCAACATGGATGATAAAAGTACGTGAAATTTTACCACCCATAAATTATTAAGAAACCTTCTTAAATTTAGGGAATTACTAAACAAATGGAATTTTTAGGATTAAATGGCCTACTTAAAAATATGTTCAAATCAACATCATTGTCAAAGCATTTTTCCAACTATTTGGGGTATGGTACATGAATCCTGGTATGTCATTATGCTCTATTAAAGGTCATAGTCTCAGTGAGGCCATAAGTCCCCATATCTTTTCTCACTACTTTCAAACATGTAACCAAATATGTACAAATAAAGAATCTAAAGGTACTTGAATCAAGTAGTGTTTCATAAATCCTTTTCCATCTATAGGAACATTATAGGTTGAGTTTATCAAAAATGAAAGATTAATATAGACCATTTTCAATCAACTTAAGCTATAGTATACCAGTTGTATACAGTAAAATTTGTATGTAATGCTTACCAACTCATTCTACCACAATTCAAGGAAGCAATAGCATGAACAACAAACTAACATGTCAAAAAAGACAAGAAATACAATGTCAAAAAGGAGAAAAAAAGAAGAAAAAGGTATCCTAACCATTGAAACTCACTGGACTAAAAATTTGTATTTAACAAACTATAGTACAAGCCAATCAATTGGTACAAACAATACAATCACCTCAAGCCAATCACAAAACTAGCTATACTTTCTTTTTATTCATACAAAAATGGACTAGTTCGAGTCCATAACTGAGTTTAGATATAATGTGCTCCCTGTTGCGACCAGCACCCTCAACAACATAGTAATCTAAAACTCAAAACACTCACTCTTATGACCAGCTAGTTACACCTCAGACCTTTCCATGGACTTTGATCATGCAAACTTAAAAACATGAGAAAGGAACAAACATAAAGGATTGATCCTTCATGAGAAAGAGAAGAATGGTCTTCATAATGTTAAATGTTGCTCCAAACAGAAACATCAGTCAAAGGTCATCATCTCTATAGATTGATTTAGAAAAATGAGAGCTATTACTTAGTACGTTATTAAAGAGGACTTGGAATATCAATGTTAAGATTCCTGATAATTTCTGATGAAGATTATTAAATTGTATATCCTTTTCTACCCTTAAACACATAAGTATGTGCCTTAACATGAAATGACGTCATTATTTAGATTTGGCACAAATTGAGCCCCGAAGTGGCTTGCGGTATATTGTAGGGAGGAAGACAGAGAGATTAAGAGAGGGAGATGTGTTCGTTGTGATGAGGGCAAGAGATCACTATAATGGTGGGATGGTTTTGAGTGAGAAGGGGAAAAAGAAGTAACAGAGGAGAGAAGCTCTGAAACAAAGGAGTTGGTAACGGAAGCGGACTATTAAGGAAAGAAAGAGATAGAGAGAGAGAAAAGGAAGAGAGAACACGATAACACGTTGCCCAAGGGGATTGGGGGGCTGCGAGTGCTCAAGGAGTATTGAGAACCGAGACTTTCACGATTATCCCTTGTTACGATGAACCCCCTACTAAAAAAAATCCATTACCTCAAAACCAGCTTGTCATCACTGATAAATTGATTTCATGAAATCCGACATTGATAGTACAAGGGTTTGCAACCTACCATCAACGCATCTTCAAAATAACCTAATGTTGATTCTTCAAGTTGGTGAGCCTCATTATTGGTTTCACCTTGCCCTTCCATTCTTGAACTGGAACTTTTTGAGAAATTTATCCTTTTTCTTTTTCAACAATTTTTCTTTATATGGATGGCCTTGCCACAAAACCAACAACCACATTTGTTATAGGATCCTCTTGACTTTAATCAGCTACTTGAGAAATCTCTTGATGAACCCCTCAGTTCATCCAACTGGCTTCTTGCCACAATAACATGCGTCCTTGAACCCATCGTATCATCTACCATTACCTTTTTTTAAGCCCATTGGCAAGAAGTGCACTGCAAACCAAATCCAATTTGAGAGATTTTTCATTGTTACAACTCAAGTTAGCAACAAGATTGTCTTATGACTCCAGCAACGAATAAAGCAACATCACCGTCTTATTTTCCCCATCCATCTTTACCCCGATAATCTCGAGTTTACAAATTATGTTGTTGAATTTATTCAAGTAATCTGATACTTTTAAACCATCTATGATCCTCAAATAATACAATTTCATTTTTTAAAAAAATTAATTTGCAAATGATTTTGTTTTATACAAGCTTCCTAGCTTTAAATTTGCCACCATCTTTTCTCCTATTATATTAAATAATATTTCATTCGCTAAACACAAGCGAATTATAGCGAGCGTCTTCCTATCCATGTCTTCCCAATCATCATCCTTCATACTTTCCAATTTCTAGGAGTTGCCTAATAGTACTTTATAAAGTCCTTGTCGTACAAATATATCATGAACTTTTCAAAATCATTCCTTCCAACAAATTTATCTACTTCAAATTTATAACTAACCATTTTTCCAAATTGCTACACATTTCCCTAGAGCTCTAATACCAGTTGTTGAGGATGAAATCTGCAAGGGTGTAATACTAAAAGAGTTGTTGTACATCCAAATCTCATAAAAATACAATGGAAACCATATGGAATCAAATAGAATCCAAAGCAGAAATTAGAGAAAGCAATGGAAAGCATCCAACCATAAAAAAAACACAAGATTTAGCGTGGTTCAACTACATTACGTGATAATGGTGATTACAAGGATAAAAAAAGGCATAAATTATTTCAAAATACAATAGCTTTCTCTCTCGAAAACAAGGCCCAAAATGGGGCACCAAATACATGAAAAAATGGGTTATACTTTGACAGTTTCTCTCTCTAAAATAAGGTCTACAACAGGGCATAAAAATCCCACAAGATGAGCTCACTCTCTCACTTTCTCTCACTAGAAGTTGGGGCACAAACGAGGCATCCACAAAACCCACCATAAGCTATCTTCCTATCCTGTTTTTCTCTCTCTCTCTAACAAGAGGGAAAAGTCAAAGAAAACATAAATAAATTAAGCTAAAAATTTTCGCACATGTGCTTTGGCTTCATACATACAACAACGTCATACTTGAAGATAAATCACTAAAACTCTAAAATAACCACAAAATACATCATTCTCTAACCCCCAGACGTTACTTTGCTCCAACCTCGATCACTTCTTACACATCCAATATTTATCCATCGAAACTACTTTTGTAAGCATATCAGTCACATTCTTCTCAGTGTGGATTTTATTCACTTGCAAGTCTTTACATTCTAGGGCCAACCGAATAAAGTGGTACTTAATTTCTATATTCTTTGTATTGGAGTAATAGATTGCATTCTTAGCTAGATGAATTGTACTTTGATTATTACAATGAACGATATATCGTTTTTGTCTCAGCCCAAACTAGTCAACAAATCTCCTCAACCAAATCATCTCCTTAGATTGTTTCAGTCAATGCAACATACTTAGCTTCAAATGGTGATATGGTAATAACATCATGTGACCTTGGCATCCAACGGACTGCACTACCACCAACCATGAAAATGTAACCAATAGTGGATCTTTTGATACCCCACATAATCTGCACCCACAAAACCAACAACTTTCGATGGTGAATTTCCAAAGCATGCATTCTGTGTCCCCTTCAAATACCCTCAAGGAATCCATTTTACTATTTTCTAAAGTTCCCATCTTGGATTGGACATGTAATACAATATTAGGCCTAATACAAACTATTACATATATCAAACTGCTCATCGCAGAAATATATAGAACATTCTTCATCTTTCTTTTATCTACTTCACTCATTGAAGTGTCATTTTTAAACAACTTAAAATGTAAAGCCCAAGGTGTCGAAATAGGTTTATAGTCAATTGTATTAAAGCGGTCAAAAACTTTAAAAATATATTCAGATAGAGTAATGAAGGCTTACCTTACTTTCTATCTTTGTGGATGCCCATATATCAATATCTTCTTAGCTGGTCCAAGATTCTTGGTGACAAAATATTTGGCATATTTGTATAGCCTTCACCTTGCATAAAAGAGTTAAATTTCTTATTCAATTGCCTAGAAGCTTGCTTTAAATCATACAATCCCTTTTTTAGCTTGCAAACTAAATTAATATTTGTCTTGTCATCAAGGATGACACACATAAATTTCTTATTCAAAATCACTATGCAAGAAGGTAGGTTTAAGACCAAGCTATTCTAGCTCTAAATTCAAGTGAGCAACGAAAGATAAAATAACTATAATAGAGTTATGCTTAACAATAGGAGCAAAATTTTCATTAAAAGCAACACTTAGTTTTTGTTCATAACCTTATAGCACAAGCTTGCCCGTGTATCACATAAAATCATTTTCCTCCCACTTAATTGCATACATTCACCTATTCTTCAATAATTTATTCCCTTGTCGAAGTTCCACCGATTCGCATGTATTATTCTTGTGCAAAGTATCAATCCCTCATCTATTGCTTTATGTTATTTCTTAGCATTAGGACAACTAATAGCCTCTTGAAAAGATTGTTGGTAGCATCAATCTACAAAGCTTAACATAAAGATCGAGAATACTTTTGTGCGGGCTTGTAAGGGCATGTGGATCTTCTTAATTCTTGCACAAATGTAACTAGTAGGCCTTCTTCATTTTCTATTAATTCAATGTTTTCATCATGACTAACATTACCTCTATTAACATCATCTTCGCATCAGGCCCAGTCACCTGTACTCGCCGATGTGAAATAATGAGATTTTGGACTTGCATATCTAACAAGTCTCTCTTGCTTTGGCTATTCTTGCTGTGCTTTCAACAAAACAACAAATCCTCATTAGGAAACCATCCATGCTTCCTATGGTTTGCTTGGCAATAGGATCCCAAAGCCCATAGCCTCTTTCATCACCACCATATCCAAAAAAAACATATTTTTCTTCGCATCCAGCTAATTCTATTGTTATTTGGGACTTGAACATGAGCTTCAATCCAAATGTTCGCAAATGATCATATGATGCATTTTTACCTCCCCAAAGGACTTCTAATATTTCACCATTCAGGTGTGCACAAAGAGATCTATTAATCAAACATACAGTTGGTGTCATACTTGTCACATGTTCTAGAATGGTCCTACTCATCCTCTTAATACCACCATTTTGCTATGGTGTTCCAAGAACAATTCATATTATGTGAAATCCATTCTTAGTTGGAGCAATATTCACCACAATGGTCAGTTTGCAAGCATTTGATAAATGTTTCTGTTTCTTTTCTATCTTGGCATGAAAAACTTTGAAGACATCAAAAACCTGATCCTTTGATCAAATGGGAGGCAAATTTGACGCAAGCAAGCTGAGAGAGAGAGAGAGAGAGAGGCGATTAAAGTCAAAATTGGGCTTCGAAGAAAGTTTTAGATTAATTATGAAAAGATTTGCCCTTGGTTAGATTTAGAAACCAAGAACAAGAGCTTTAAGTAAAAAGTATTTTTCAATGGGTTCTGACCCTAAAAATAGGAATATAACTATCATTTTGTGCGAGAAATTTAATGTAAGTAAAATGACAATACTACCACCCCATTTTTAGAGTTAGGAACCCATAATAAGAGCTCCTAATTAAATAAATGTTTCCAAACCCATGCAGGTAGAGATATCATATTGCCCGGGTCATGTAATTTGGTCGAAATAATAAATATTACCGTCCATGCTCAGGTAGGAAGATGGAAGGATTTCTAGTAAAAAACAGAACGAGTTCCATGTTTCTGACCCTAAGTAAGTGATGATATAATCATCATGTTTGCTCAGACCACTAAATTAAATGAAGTGATTGCATTACCCATCCACATTCGCAATTAGGAAATAAGGATTTCCAATGAAAAATATGAGTTTGGGCATCCTAGGCCTGAACTATTTACGATACAATTGCTATTTGATTCATGTCGCATTCTCCTTAGGCAAATGAAGTGAATACCCATCATTGTTTAGGTTTTAAGTGCTTTGACTATACATCCTAATATGAAAAACATGATAGGATTGTTATGAGTATTTATTTCTACTGGCTTGAGCAACTTAAGTGGGGCAAATTATTAAAATGTTCTTGATTGGGCAATTCGAGCATTTTCAAATAGAACTTTTTCTTAAGTACTTGAGTGAAAGGTATATTATGAAGTCAAAATTCGCTAATTGGTTGATATGACAACCTTGATTATTTTTTTTGGTCGTTTAACCATTTTAGTAATTTTTTCTCTAGAATTTAAATGGAAAGTCAAGAAATGAGACTAAGGGTTTAAGACACATGAGAATGGGAACCATAGTGGAAGCGATCAATTCAATAAATAAGTAGTGCGAACTTTTTGGTTTAAGAGAAGAGTTAGATTAGAATAGAGCATGCATCTCATGAACAAAAATTCAAAACAAAAAGAACAGTTTTCCATGGGCTTTGGCCCCATTATTCATGAAAGAGGTCCTCATCAAAGTAGGAAATCTAGTGCAAGCAGTGACATTTACTACATAAGTGGGGGTATATTATTAAAAAAAAATTGAATTTTTCCAAATTATCAAAAAATTTAAAAACTACATCTTTACCCAAATTTTTTTTTGGTCTACTCAAATTGCCTTTCACGGCCCTAATAAGGTTGTGATACCAAAAGGACGTCCTGCAGTACTTCCCTTGGGCATCAAGACCCTATTGGAGCCGTGATGCTCTATCAATGCCCTATTAAAGCTGTGATGGTCTATCGCGGCCCTATTAGGGTCATAATACCATTGGGTGCCTTGGACGCCACCAAGGTAACACTGTCGAGGGTGCTTTGGGCACCTTAGGGTAGTGGTCGTGCATCAGGGCTGCAATGACCAAGGGATGCCCCCAAGGCGAGTCCTTGGGAATTATGGCCCCCCATGAAGTGCATTTTGGTTTTTTAAAAAATACTAGGTTTGGACGTAATTAAAATAAAAAAAAGTCTAATATTTTAAATTTTTAAAAAATATAAGGATATTTTGAATAAATTTCCCCATTTTTAAAAAAAAAAGAGTATTTGGTTGGTCTAACAGGCGAAACACATAGAAGGATTTGATGAACCCTAAAACTCTCAAAAGATTTTTATCTAACTCCTAAGATCATTAAAAGAAAAATAAGGAGTGCAAAAGCTGCCTCAAATCAAAACCCCCGTAAAAATGGAACTCAGTCCATTTTTATGAATGTTCGATATGAGGAATTTTGAGCTCAAAATAATTATGTTTTATGAATGTTCGATATGAGGAATTTTGAGCTCAAAATAATTATGTATTTATTTTAAACTGATAGTAAGATGTATAAAGTATGATATAATACATGGTGGTTCTTACATACCTCCACAACTAGGTGTTAGTTATGAATTAAATGTACAATGAAACTCCACTTTCACGCCTTAAAGTAGGCATGACTCGTAAAATAAGGGGGTCATTGGGTATTTTAGCCCTCACCTTGGAATCTATATTCAAAGAAGGATATGTGAAATTGGACTACAATATCTTTGTCTATATATGGTGATGTATTTTTTAATGGAATATTTTACTTGATATTAAAATGAATTTGTTTTCAAATAATCGAGGGAGTTACTCATGAAAATTTCACTCCACAATAAATTGAGCAAAAAGCTGATGAATAAATTTCCTCTTTTGTGAAGTCGCGTCCATTCACTTGTCTTTTGGCACCAGTTAGTTGTTTGTTGCACGTTTTATATTTTTGGTCTTGTTATTTACTGTATCATTGTAACCATTGCATAGATTCACGCCGTCGTTAGGAGTCCAAGTGTATCACTCGTTCTTCCCATAAGCACTCATTCTCGAATAAGAGCCTTCCAATCTTTTCAAAAAGGAAAAGAGTTCGGTGAGTCGGCCGATTCACCTTTAGATGTGCGGGCCTCTTTAAAAATCCATCTTAAAGATGGATATTGGATCTAAAATTTTGACATTTGTTAATCACAGTTATTATATAGGGAAAGGTTTCTATACTTCTCCTACAGCATAGAAGATCTATACTACCCCTATCATCCAGCCGTCTAATTTTGATTAAAAGAGTCATTCACCGTTTGATCTTAGATCCGAGGTCTCAAAGTATTTTATTTTTAATTTTTTTTATACAAAATTGTATTGATATGAAGTTTGGTACGTGCCATCTTCTCATTGGGGTGCACCTATACAAAATATTAAAAATATTTTTTCTATAAAATATAATGACCAAAATACCCTTAAAAACTTTCAGGGGTATTTTGGTAATTTTATTTAATTGAAAATATTTTTTCATATTTTTCACTAGCACGAGTTTAATAGAGGATTGGACGTCCAAAACTTGGTGTCAAAATAGTTTATAAAAAATAAATAAAAATAAAATAGTGGCGATACATGACATTGTGATTGGGGCAATTGTGGTGCTTCTTTCATTATATACATAATGGTAACACAATGTGTAATATATACTTTTCTATTTTGGTATATGCAATATACACTTTCTTATCTTGTTTTATTCTCCTCTGAATGAAGCAAAGAGCAATATACACTTTCCTTACACTAATCTTGATAATGATACGAGAGATGTTTTGCATGTTTAAATCAAGAAAAAAGTATGTTTACTCCCCCTATAATAGAAAATGCTCCATAGGGCATAACCCATTGAAAGCTTCCTTACAAGGGTTACCCTAATAATGTTTAGGGCACCACCCATTGAAAACGTCCTTACATGAGTTGAGTTACTCTAATAATGTTTTTCTTTTCTCATTTGCCCGCAAGACGATTAAAATGCCCCCACTTTTAATAAATGAGAAACAAAAGAACGAAATAGCCATTGGCATCGTACCTCCCTCTTTTTCGTTATTCTTTTTTTCTCTTTGGGGCATAAAACAGTAAGGAAATTGTTTCATACGGGCTGGACTGCATGATTACATATGCGGTTCAAAAAGTGTAAAATATCCATCTTAAAGATGGATGCAAGTAGGTGTTCTATCTAAAAAAAATAGAAACTAACGGTCTAAATGTTTTTTTACGAGGATTATTATTTCTAATTTTTAAAATTTACAAATTTTTTCATATTCATGATCTCCATGTTAGAGATTACATCCCCTTAAAAATTAAGTCCAAAATCCATCTCAAAAATAGATTTATTAATAGGCTTGCATTTCTACATATGCAGACTTGGCCACGTAGAAACCGGGTCCAAATTATAAACAATAAATATTACTTTAAATTATTTGCTAGATAACTCATTGGTAATCAGTTTAAGAGAGAAGCAATTCTACATCACAAACTACTTTGCAGCCCTCCCATTTTGGTCATGGGAGGAATCCATATTTTGAAGCGTAAACCCGCAGTTTTAATCACTAATACTAAATAGGAGATGCCTGAAGTCATAATAAAATTCAGATTGGGCAAATGAATGTGGAAAACTCTGTTTACGGAAAAATGTTATTCAAAATCACTAAAATGCAGGAAATGATTGGGTAAGTTCTGGGTTTGAATCCGTTTTATCTTTCATTCACAACGTGCCTCCTATAGTTTGTGCTTCTATTTTCTCGAATAAGAACATAGAAGCTAATTGTGCATTCAACTCATGAATTTCTTGGTTGAGTTCAGCTTTAGATTGCTTTTGTTTTTTAATCAAACAAAACGAAAAACAAAAAAAAGAGAAAATAACTGCAAAATCATAAAACCATCAGAATTCGGACCAGCTATAAGAGGTCAGGACAGACAAGAAAATGGGGAGACATAGAGGAAGAGTTCCTTGCGGAACCGCTTCTCTTTCTCCCGCTTTCAGAGAAGCATAAAGAGCAGATTGAGTAAAGGAAAAGAAGAAGCAAAAAATTACCAAAAAAGAGAAAAGAAGGGAAAGGCTTACTACAAGGTCCCTAACATGGGAGATTAGGGTGTGAAGCTGGTGCTTGAACTCTAAAGACTTTTCAACTCTTTTGTGGAGTTTTTTTTTTTTTTCTTCCTTTTTTTTTGATAATTCAGTAGGGAAGACACGCCCCAACCTATTTTTTCATATAGATGAAAGAGTTAGCTTTTTTGAAAGTATCAGTAAGAGGTGCCAACAGAATTAGAAATCACAGCATGAAAATTAGTTATGGGGGTGCTACTACCACAACACATCCCATGTCCTTGTCTTTCATAGAGTTTGAGAGACAAAGAATAGGGAAAAAGAGAGCGGGAGAGAGAGAGAGATTATGTTTCCAATTTCCCTTTCTGTAACTTATTTTCTCCATCATTAAATGTAAGGACTCAGACTTTTCCAGCATGTAGAAATAGCCTCCGTGCGTGCAAGGGATACCGCCGTACGTGTAAAAGTAGCGGCCGTGCGTGCAAGGGATGCCGCCGTGCATGTAAGAGTAAGCCACCATGCGTGCAAGGGATGAAGTTGTGCGTGTAAGAGTATCCACCGTGCGTACAAGGGATTCCGCCGTACGTGTAAGAGTAAACTGCCGTGCGCGACACTGCTGCTCGTGACGTCGCCGAGCACGACACCGCTGTGAGTGTTACCACCAAGCGTGCATGCCAGGGGAACTCTTATGATTTTCTCTTACATGTCTTCCACTTGTCCATCTCTTTGCTTATAAATATTGCCCTTCACACCCCTCCAAGAACTTTTACCTTCTCTCACCCATGTCCTCCCTTTCTAACACTTAAAACCTTAGCTTGGAAGCTTGGCCTTTGAGGGGAACCTGTGTGGGGAACTCAGAGTTCTTTTTAGTACAAGTAAGTAGATGTAGCATCCATATTTCCATGATTTTGTTTGATGGTTTGAAAGTTATTAGTCATTCTTTGAAGTATGCCAAAACTTTGAAATGAATTTTCAAGAACTTTGCATGTTTTTATATGGAATTTTCACTAACTAAAATATCTCTCATTGAGGCCAAACCACTTCTAAATGAAAGATGAATGAGTCTATTTTCAAAAAGGCTTTGAATCATGATCACATTCTCTATGAATTTGAAGTTATGTCTAATTTTTTGAGAGATTAACACACTGAAATTCCTGCTATTTTCTAGGATTGATATATGCTTTTATGTGGAACTGTTCATCGATCAAAATGTCTCTGATTGAGGCCAAACCACTTTTAAATGAAAGATGAGTGAGTCTATTTTTAAAATTGTTTTGGAACCATGATCAAATTCCTTATGGAGTGGAAGTTATGCTCGTTTTTCTAAGAGACTATTACATTGAAATTACTGCTCTGTTATGAATTATTGGGTATGCATGGTTGTAATAAGACATGCTTATAAAATAGTAAATGCTTATGAAATATTGAATGCTTATGAGATATTAAATGAGCATGGTTGTAATAAGACATGCTTATGAAATATTGAATGCTTATGAGATATTAAATGAGCATGGTTGTAATATGACATGCTTATGAAATAGTGAATGTGCATGGTTGTAATAAGACATGTCTATGAAATAGTGAGTGAGCATGGTTGTAATATGACATGCCACAGATGTGATATGAAGTACTATGCAATGGGTCATCCATTGATAGTGTGATATGGTATGACAAGAATGTGATATGAGGCACTACGCAACGGGTTATCCGTTGGTAGTGTAATGTGATATGATATGATAAGAAATTTGTACCAGCAGTTGAGATCTTCCCTAACTTCCCATGATTGAATGGGAGTTAAGATGTAAATGTAAATAGTGGGGAGGGTCGTGCCCCATAAATCTATATGGACACTGCACATTGGGTCATCCATTGGTAGTGTAACGCTCTCTTGGCTGAAAGGCAAAGGAGAAGGTCATGTCTTGCATGGCTTCAGCCTATCAAAAGCCCCAAAGCGCGTTGCGGACTATGTGTGTGAAGACATTACGAAAATAGGTCATCCATTTGTCATTGTCTTCCCTCATGAGGAATTGTAGAAGTCAAAAGTCATGAGATTAGCTTGGCCTGATTGATAGGGCTTCTACTTAAGGAATAGGCGACATTAGGATTGCATGTAGTTAATATATGTTTGCCTGAATTTGTTGACCTGTTATGTTAATGGAAAGATTTGATAAACTGTTAGCTAATGTGATGTCAAATATCTAATTTGCGATTGCTCCACCATGAAAGGAATTACGCACGACACATTACTAATACAATTGTGATACATGACTTTATATTGTAAAACCTTCATGAATCTTAAGGACGGTTATGAATAATGGTGTATAGGCAGGAATGCTAGATGTTTTGATCTACTTAATGGGCTTCATAGCTCATTCCTTTGACTTTCTTGAATGTAGAGTGATAACTCGAGGGTTGAGGCCGGACGGTTTGGTGATCGCGACTAGCGGTTGAAGACCCGCACTTGACGAGAAGTTCCTTTTTTATTGTAGGTGTTAGATGGCAGTTGGCCATATAGTTGTTTTATTGAAAAGCGATGTATTGTTGTTGTTGGGCGTTTAGTGCCTTGAACAATTTGTAATACTCTAGAAATTATATATAAATTTAGTTTTAATTTGTTTAGCTTTTGTTATGGTTGTGTTTGGATATTTTGTTTTCTTTTGTAGTTTGTTTTGATTTCTTTTGAAATTTCGTGGTTTGCTTTGATTCATTCTTTTCAAAAGCGTTGAGCACACTCCCACCTGAGTGGCTTTCGCTACCTCTGATAACGGTCCTGCACCCTGTTACCTTTTGATAAGTACGGTATGGGGGCAAGGGGTGGGGCTGTGACATTAAAATAAGGGCATTTTAATCAACAAAAATGAAAAGGCACTTACAAGGTTCACGAGGGAAAAAAACCAGTAAGAGGAAAACTGTCCTAAAGAAAAAAAAAACAATATAAGGAAAACTGACCTAAAGAACTTTTCGAAGGGGAACATCCTATGGAGCATTTTTTATGTGGCGGGGCATCACTTAATTTTATTTCAAGTTAACCTGCATCATACGTTATAGTGTTTGGAAACATGGTACTCGGAGCCGAGTAACCTGGCCCAACTTGGGCCGAGTTCTGGCCAAGTCAAAAAAGGGTTAAAAAATAAAAATATAAAAAAAAATCCCAAATAATAAGAAAATTATATTTAAAGTAAAATTAAACAAAGTACATCTAAATAAAGTTAAAAGTAATGAAACAATGAATTATGAAAAACTTTTTGATAGAATATTTAGAAATAATTCAAAAAATAAAAATAAAAATAAGTATTCATGGTCAAAACACTTTCCAACCTTTACCAAATAGATAAGAAACATAAAAAAATATTACAAATAAATTTTGTATAACTTTTTTTTTAACATCCCCCTACTCGGAAATATTCCAGGCTGGCGAGTCCGAGTTGGGCCCGAGAAATCAAATACGGTTAGGTACAAATGCCATGGGTTGGATTGATGGGCCCACAGTTGCAAAGTCACTATGTGGTGGACCCACTGACAAAAGAATATATGCCTTCCTTTGAAATGAGCGTTGGAGATCCTATTATCATGTTACACAAAAATCTTAGTATCTGATCGCTTGTGATAATATTATTTTATTATTATATATGGTTACTACCGATAGGAAGACGCTATTTCATGTGCTTTCCTCATTAGGGAAAAACAATAATTGTCGGCAATTAACAACTCCCTTGGTAACAGCCTTCACCCAATATGTCCCAAACTTTGGATATATGCAAAACAATATTTTAAATAATCATTACTTTAGGCGATCCGCAAAAAATATTATGTCTCATTTTCTACTATGAAGATTGAGGAAGGTCTTAGAAGAAAAGGTCTCACATGCAGGACCCTATCTTCTTTGTCAGTGACTCACCACAGACGGTGGAGATGATTCCTAACTTGATGGATGGTGTGTGATTTTCATGGTGGGCCATCTCTACCGTTCGTGGTAGACTACCAAGAGCTGAGATCGGGTTATTGAATGTTTCGAATGGAGCCATGAGATCGGGTATTGAATGTCTCGATTGGGGCCAAGCCGCCGATTATTCACCTTAATAAAAAGGGTGTAGTTTGTATAAGGTGTCAACCTTAAATAATTAAAGCAATGTGCAACTCTATGTCTTGTTAAAAGATGCAGTTCCAAGTACAATGGCAAAAAAAAAATATTTTTACACCAATTATGAAATTTAAAGCTTCAAAAATAGTTTAAATTGACCATATATGGACACCTTAAATTTTTTGAAAACATGTATTGAAAATGAATGTGTTGATCATCAAGAAGAATATACTTTTATTAGAGGCTTCCTCAAAATCGAGCGTACCCATAAACACTAATACACTCAGTCGGAGGGTTTTCAATGTGTAACAGCCTTTTTTTAGTGGATTTTTAGGTGCAATAATTTAGTTTTGACACCTTATATAACCTTTTTGCCTTATAAAGGGGCATTATAGGACAATGGCATAAAAATTCCTTCTGTTTTTTTTTTTTTGAGCGTTGACATAAAAATTCCTCTTAGCACCCTAATCTTGCGCGTAGGATCCCCATTCCCCACAAAAGGATGGTTGAGATGATCCACAGCTCCAAACAAAGTCTATGCTGATCAGTTAGTGCTATGGATCATCCCTACCATTTGTGGTGCCATCCAACGGTGGAGATCATGGCCCTAATAAATCATTTAGGCGTGTTATAAGATCCTTTTTTGGAGGGGCCTAATAAATCATTTAGGCGTGTTATAAGATCCTTTTTTGGAGGGGAAAAGTCCTTAGGAGTCTGTGTAGGATCATTGCCCCATTTATTTATTCATTTTTTTTATATCAGAAAGAGGGACATTTCTCCTTGAAAAAAGTTTATATAAGGTTGCAACCTTACTTCTACAGCTACGGATGCATCTAAAAAATCCATCGGAAAAGTTTGTTTTAATGTTGAAAAACCCTTTGATTGATCATCTCGACATCGAGATATATGACCATGACAAATAAAAAGATTTTAAGGCTTAGAAATAGTGCATTTTACAACATATTATCTACACCGTCCATTTTCAAGATTTTCATATATTTATAGATCTACTTGATTTTAACCATTTTTTAAATTTAAAATTTAATAATTACATATAAAAATAGATTTTGAGATAATCCTAAGAAAATTTTACATCAAAATTATATACCACGATAAAATTTGAAGGTGCACCTTACCTGTACACCTACGGATGCATCCGTACGAAAATTGCACCTTTTCTCCTTTGATATGTTTATATTTAAAATATATTTCTCATATAGTAACTGGAAGAACATGGGAAAGGTTTTTATACTTCCTCTACAACATAGAAGATCTATGCTTCCCCTACCATCCAGCCATCCAATTTTGATCAAGAGTGCCACCCATCGTTTGATCTTAGATCCAACGTCTCAAAGTATTTTATTTTTAGTTCTTTTTGTACAAATTGTATGAATATGAAATTTGGTACGTGCCATCTTCTCATTGGGGCGCAGCTATAAAAAATATTAAAAATAATTTTTTGATAAAATATAATAACCAAAATACCCCTTGAATCTTTCAGGGGTATTTTGGTTATTTTATTTTATTGGAAATATTTTTTTAATACTTTCGCTAGTGCGAGTTTAAGAGAGGATTGGACTTCTAAAATTTGGTGTCAAAATAGTTTATAGAAAAAACAATTAAAAATAGTATAGAGGCGTGATATTGTGATTAAGACAATCTTAACCCTCCATTCAGAATGGACGGTTGGATAAGGGGAAGTATATAAGTTTTATGCTGTAGGGGAAACATAAAAGCTTGCCCGGAAGAACATTAGGAAATAAAAGGACCTTTTCGACCCTCGACCTCCAAATTTGGAGTCTGGCCCCCTTTTTTTTCTCTCGACCAATCCAAAATTTAAAAAAAAGAAAAAGGGCAAAAGAATGAAGAAAATCCTTGAACTTAGACGATTGATGGCTCCATGAATCATGCTAGGGTAGCACATGGAATATTTACCAATTATAGATCCAAAATAAATTTCTTATAGAGAAAAAGTATTCAACTATTTAGGGGCGTATGGCATCAAGTCTTGGGCAACAAACATACCCAAAAAACGCAACTTAGATGATACCCCTAGAAAAAGTTGATATAAGTGTGAGGCTCTAAACAATCAGATTAGGGCGTATTTAAAAAATTTTACTAGAAGAGGCTTTTTTGATGCCCAAAAATCTTCAAATTGATCATCTCAGCCTCAAGATCCATGGATATGAGTAAAAATGGATTTCAAGTTTTGAAATTAGTACTTCTTGTAATACATTTTTGGATGGTCAATTTTCATGATTTTCAAGTTTTCATAGATTTGCTCGATCTACCCTATTGTTGAAGCTTTAAAAATTCATAATTAGAAATGAAAATATATTTTAAGGCTATCATAAACATTTCCAGTACTGAAACCATATTTCTCGACACTATTTGAAAGTGCACTTTACTTTGATTGTTTAGAGCCTCGGCCTTATACAAACCATGCCCATATATATTTAGAGAAGAGAAAATTTTTATAAAAAGGTAAGGCCCTAAATAATTAAATTAAGACGTACTTCAAAATTTCACTAAAAGAAGTTATTTCAATGCCTAAAAACTCAAATTGACCATCTCTACCTCAATGTGTATGGACATGAAAAAAAATGGATTCCAAATCATGGAAATCGTGCATCTTGCAATTTTTTTTCTAGACCACTAATTTTCAATATTTTCAAATGTTCATAGATATGCTCTATCTAAACTATTTTTTAAGATTTAAGTTTTATAATTAGACATAAAACTAAATTTTCATGCCATCAGAAAAGTTTTCAGTATTAAAAAACATATTTCGACACCATTTGAAGGTGAGCCCTAGTATGGTTGTTTAGGTCCTCAGCCTTATACAAACCACACCCATATAATAGCAACTTCATGTAAAGTTGTAAGCATTCATGCATAGATAAATTAATGCAAATTTAATATATTAAAATTGAATTATAGATATTACGATTACGATTTTTAGCTCAAATTTAGATTTTCTATGGGATGAAGTTTCTATAAAGCCAAGTCTTTATGAAAACAAAATAAAGTCTCACCTCAAATCCTTGTCCAAAAAGTACTTCCGGCAATGCAAATCTCCATGAGCTCTAAAATCAATTTCCAACATAAAAAAAAAAATTGAATCAAATGGTCTTGATCTTGCAAATCTTTGAACACTTATTTTTAGGGAGAAATAGATAATCTAGATAATTTGTTACAATATATATTATTTTTAGAGCTTGAAATCCTAATTTTTTTTTACAATCATAATATTCAAACTGAGATTATCAATGAAAAGGTTTTCCAATACTTGAATTGCAATTTTCAATGAGTTATAAGGTGATACGTTACTTATTTTGATACAACTGCAGCCCTATAAAACCGTTTGCCTTTTTCTAATTGATATTTATCTTTTAATTATGGGTGTGGTTTACAAAAGGTTGAGACTTTAAACAATCCAATTAAGGTGCACCTCTAAATTTTATCATTAATGTAATTTTTATATCAAAATTTTTTAGGATGGCTTGAGAATCTATTTTCATCTCTAGTTATAAAATTTTAAACTCTAAAAATCGTTCAAATCAAGTAGATCTATGAACACATGAAAATCTTGAAAATGGATGGTCCAGATATTGTGTTGCAAGATACCCTATTTCATGGACTCGAAATCTTTTTTTTTCTTTTCATATTCACACATCTCGATATCGAGATGATCAATTAGAGGGTCTTCCATCATCCAAACAACATTTTATGATGGATTTTTGAGGTGCACCTTTAATTCTGCATTTTAAGGTTGCACCCTCCTTTAATTATTATTTGTTAGTGTGAATATTAAGTATTATATTTCTTGTTAACCTTTCATAGCTTAGTGGATTAAGTGGAGGAGGCTTTTTCTAATTAATTTATTCATTCACAGTGAGCGGATAGAGGGATGGAGCTTTATGAGGTAGTCTTAATGCTAACAAAGAAAAAAAGAGGAAGTATTGGAAATTTCGAAAGGCAGAGTCTCATAAAAAAACAAGGCTTCATCTCCATTTTTTTATTTGTTGAGTATAGAAGGTACTCATTAAATATAAGCAAAGGACATACCGTCATACGATTAATTTGCTACATGGTCCCTACAAATCATGGCCTTATTTGAGCCTTTTCAAAAACATAATTCTCGTCTACTACGGGGTAAATAACAATTTCAAGCAACATCGTTCCACCTCTTGCTCAGTTGCTCTCGACCCCACTAAATGCTTTGATAAGCGCGAGATAACACTGGGTCCATGAATATAAATCGGACTCAGATGAGCCTATTCAGATAGATTAAAGGTAGTCAATTGGAGTTGGTTAGGCTTAAGTGGCTCGAGCAAGTTTGAGTCAGAGTCGGCGATTTTTAAAACACTGAAAGAGATAAACTTGCTTTTGACATGCGAATCAGGGAGTTTACAGAGGTCAAGAGACCGATTTCCTCTGAGAGGCTCAGAAGAGATTGACCTAGTCTAGCAGAAAATGGAAAACCTACTGAGGCTGGAACTGGATTATAAGAGAGATGACCCTGCTTGGTATGCTCCATTGGAGGGATGAGATACTGGGAAACAGATATATACTTGGTTCTAATGATAAGATAAAGGGATACTAGATATTGTGCATATTGAACCGTGTGGTTCTGTAGGTAAAGCGGAATATCGCATTCGTATCGACCCGTATAGTGTAGTGGTGTAGCTAAAGCGTTATGCCGTATGGAGAGTATGTTTGCAAGAATGAAAATTAAAAATCGATTGAAAAGAAAGGAGGGCCAAAAAAAAAAAAAAAAAAAAAAAAAAAAAAAAAAAAAAAGATAAGGGCAGAGGTAATTAGTGAACAATTTTGTGGTTAATTTTGTAAATCCTTAAACCCTTCGAAAAAAAAAATAAAAATAAAAAAAAAAAATAAAAAAAATAAAAAATAAATAAAAATAAAAATAAAGGGTCCATTGCCCTCATCCATTTGTGCCTCTCCCAGAAGCGACCTGACTCAATACGCACTTCCCCCGCGTCATCGTCCTTGTTTGACCCTCTCGATAGAGAAAATCATCCAACACAATAAAGTATTTTATAAGTACGGCGTTGCGATGCTTTCAAATTTTCCTCTTATTTAAATATTCTATTCCCTATGTACGTTTCCGCACTACCCCTTGTCCTTCCTGCCCTAGAGTGAGAGGAATTTCCAAAAAGACCATATTACCCTCTGATTTTCTTCACGTTCAGTATGATTACTGCTTTACCCTCCGTCGACCATTTGTTGCCTTCTTATGTCAAGTGAGAAGAGTGAATTCAGAGAGGGTAATTTCAACAATTCTGTCGAATTACTCTCTCTCTATCTCCTCACATCTGACTGGGTGGTGAGGTCTCCTTCCTCTCTCGTCCTTGTTTCCATGGAGGCGTGAGTCTCACCTGCTACAGGCTAATATGTACGGCCTTTCCACGATAGCTCTTGACTTCAAAAAAAGCACCCATTTGCCAATCTAGAGAGAGAAAGAGAAGGAGATAGAGAGAGAAAACCCAAACTCAGAGTCATGGAGAAGATGTTCAAAAGGTAAACACAAAATCCAAACAGGAAACGAGAGAGAGAAGGATAAACAGAGAGAACCCATAACCAGAGAGAAACCAGAATCCAAACAGAAGAGAGAGGGAGGAACTGCCCATGTCTTGATTGAAGAGAGGGAGGAGCTCAAATCCAAACTGAAAGAGAGAGAGTCCCGATTTCTCATTACAGAGGGAGAGTCACAAATCCGAGCCTCCATTTCTGTTTCACCCCATGTTCTTCTCTTCGATGAAGAAGCCATTTGGATCGCCAACCAGCATGGGTTTCTTCAACGCCCTCAACGAAGAAGTCATCATCTTGATTCTCCAAAAGCTCGAAGACCCCCTCGATTTGAAATCCTTCTCTCTCGTCTGCAAATCCTTCTTCGCCATTGAAGCTAAAAACCGCACCCACCTCCAACCCATTCGCTCTGAGCTTCTACCCAAAACTCTCAAACGATACCACAAAACCCTACATTTGGATCTTTCATTTTGCCCAAGAATTGCAGATAGTTGTTTGCACACAATCTCTCTAATTTGCAGGTCCAATCTTCTCTCTCTAAATCTTTCTCACTCGAGGTTCTTTTCTCACTCTGGTCTCTCTCAATTGATCTTAAATTGTGTTAACTTGGTGGAAATCAATCTATCGAATGGAACCCATCTCACTGATTCAGCAGCAGCTGCCATTGCTAAATTAAAGAATTTGCAGAGTCTGAGATTGACGAGGTGCAAGCAAATCTCTGATTTGGGTCTTGGATGTATAGCCGTTGGATGTTCAAAATTGAGGCTT
This sequence comes from Amborella trichopoda, assembly GCF_054954075.1. NCBI lineage: Eukaryota > Viridiplantae > Streptophyta > Magnoliopsida > Amborellales > Amborellaceae > Amborella > Amborella trichopoda. The sequence goes on from NC_142343.1 coordinate 34,477,060, forward strand.
TTGAGCCTCAAATGGTGTTTGGGAATCACTGATATGGGAATTGGCCTTGTTGCTGTCAAGTGTAAGGAGATTCGGAGCCTCGATTTATCATACACGCAGGTAATTTTCTCTCTCTCTGTGATGAGAGAAAGTGTTTTTGGAACAATTGCCATCACTGCATTTAATTTCAATAGCAACTGAAATTTTATTTTATTTTGGGTGTATTTTGATTTTATTGATTCAACCCATATTGCCGAATTGAGGAGATGATCCGAAATTTAGATCTTTTTGTTAAATTTTCTTGTAAGATCTTTGTGTGTGTGTGTGTGGTGACAGGAAGTAGTTTCCAAATAATTGACATTACTGCATCTAATTTTGAAGAGCCTGAGATTTGGTTTGTTGGCTGTATTTCCATGTCAAAAGATTCAACCTATTTTAACAAATTAACGGGATGATTCAAAATTGAGATCTTTCTTGTTAAATGTTCTGGCAAGAGCTCTCTCTCTCTCTCTCTCTCTGCCATACCAGGAATGCTTTTCCAAGTTATTGACATTACCGCATCTAGTTTCAAAAAGAGCCTAAAAAGGTTTATTTCGATGTCAATGATTCAAGCCATATTACGAAATTTAGATTATTCAAAATTGGGATTTTTCTTGTTAAATGTACTTGTAAGCTCTGTCTCTCTCTCTCTCCCTCCCTCGGTGTGTGTGTGTGTGTGTGTGTGGGAGTGGGTGTGTGTGACATGCCAGAAAGTATTTTCAAAATAGTTGAGAATGCTGCATTCAGATGGCTTTGAAATTGATTTTTGAATGGTTACGTTTCTGTGTTCATGTTTCTCAAGTAGTAGTTCTCTCTCTCTCTCTCTCTATGTTTCTCAAGTAGTGGCTTTTACTCTCTCCCCCTCTCTCTATCTCTCTAACAAACCTATTGAAAATTCCAAGTGCTTACTAATTCATGCATTTCTGTATGATCTATCTGAAAGTTGTAATACATAGACGTCTAGATGTTTTGTGAAAACCAAGAAGGATTCTGATGTAAACTATTTTCTTTTCTTGTGCATCATTTATCAATTAAATCACCAAGTTCGCAAGAAACTCTGAGCGCTTACACCTCCATTGCGCATATCTGATTTTTGGTTTACCATATGGAATATTTATTTTTGCTTTTATTTGGTAACCTCTATTCTACTTATTGCTTTCTGATGCTATCAGAAGGCCACTTTACTTGGATAGTGATGCTTCGCTGTTCTCCAGATTACGCAGGACTCTCTGGCTTCAATCTTACTCTTGAAGGATCTTGAAGACCTTTTTCTGGCTGGATGTCACGGGATAAATGATGACGGCCTTGTTACTTTGAAGAAGGGTTGTAGGTCCCTAAAGGTAATCATGGCTTTTGACAAATTGATTATCTTGGTTTTCTTTCTCTTTCTTGAAATGCAATGGTGATTAGCTTACAATAATATGGGCTCCTTTTTGGGCAACTGATTTTTTGCTGGCTTCAGAAGTATATGTATCAGTGAACAATTTGTTTTTAATCTGTTTTTTTTACGTTGCTACGTGGTGTTTGTTCTGTCTTACATTCATTCAAGGATAGTGTGTTTTAGCACCAGGGACATTACAGTAATAGGCAAGATTTTCTGAACTTTATATTTCTTCAATGGAATTAATGCTGTTGAACTCGCGGCAGTTGAGAAGTTCTCTAATTTTTTTGTGGGGTTTGTTATTGTAACCAAATTAAAAAAAAATGTAGAAATTGATATGATAGAATATGGTGGATGCACTTGTAAATTGGCTGAAATTGATTAAAATTCTAAACTTAAAACATTAAGAATTAAGTGTCAGCCATTGAAGTTGTTAACTGACAAAAGGAGCAATAATTATCGTCTTCCCTTGTTTCTCCATGAAAAACAGAGCATATTGAATGTGGTTGTCACCTTTTTTGAAGGAGTTTTGAAAAGTGAATCATGAAGACTTAAAAGTGAATCATGAAGACTTCCTACATAAAGTGGAAGAAAGTTTGCAGATCTTCTCAGCTAACCATGTAGACATAATTAATTTCTGTTTCCGATCATGGTTTATTGAAACTTGGTTTATTGAAACTATGTATTTCACACTTGTATGTATGGGGATAGGAGTGGTCATTTTGAGTGATGTTTAATAATTTTCTTTAATCAATGTTGAGGGAATTTATCTAATTTATCTTTTTCCCATGTTTACTTTATGTTTGATATAAGTGAACATGGAATTGAATAGTCTTCTCTCCTTGAATTGTTCCCCATCCGCTGCCTTGCTCCTTCAAATTTGTCCTCCAGAGTAATATGTGCTCTTTTTCTCTGAGTCCTTATTAAGTAGTGAAGAGCACCAGAAATTTAGTATGCTAAGCCCTTTTTTGAGGGTCATAAGTTTTGACCTTTTCCATAGAAAGTGTTTTCATTGTGACTAACAGAGAAGTGTTATTACCATGGCTATAAAGTGTTGGGATTGTTTCTCAGCAAATTATCCTTTCAGACAGGAAACAACATGTTAATGACATAAAAAAGGACAGAATATGACATGTTTATGAGTATAAAATATGGCGTATATATGATTGGATACTTCTTTCTTGCTTAAGTTATGATTGATACTTCATTTCCCTTAGATCTACATGATGCAGACTATTTACATGGATTATGGATACAAGACCGTGCCTGACTCAAAATAAAAAAATCTGACTCATTCATATTTTGCCTAGTCCATATGAAAAATCTAACTCATCCGTACTACACGTTTGTAGAGATGTATCATTATCATCATCATCAGCCTTTTTCCAACTATTTGGGGTTCGCTACACGAATCCTGGTCCGCCGTTATGTTCTATCAAGGACCATACCCACAGTGACACGATAAGTCCCTTTATCTTTTCTTACTACTTCCAACCATGTCCTTTTGGGCCCACCCTTTGGTTAAGTGTTGGACACGTGTTACAATAATAAGAATGAACCTTATCTCTAGAGAGATTGTGGGGTAGGTGAGGGGATTGTTGGGTGTTGTGGTGGCTAATAGTTATTGGGTAATTAAGCTATCATAACTACACAATGAAGAGCCACACTTCTCTATTCAATAATCACTTCCTTACTCTATAAAGAAGACCCGAGTCTCTCATTTTACAAACAATTTGTGTTACCTAAATTTTCAGCAATAATTACTTTCTCTATTTAGAAATTAATTCCCAAGAATTAACTATTTTCTCTCTCTAGAAATAAAAAGTAACTTTGTCGCACTAAGGGCTCATTATTTTAGTGCATTAAATAGGCGAGACACCCTATGATTTAGAATTTCGACACTCTTTCAAGAAGATTTGTTGAAGTCTGATGAGGTATTTTCATTGTGGTAGTCTGTTTCATTCTCTCTCTTTTTGTATTTTTGCAGGATGTGATATCTTAAGGGTTCATCAATAGGATCTTTGTAGTTCTTTTTGTGTGTTTTTGAATTTGAGCGTGTTTTTATGTTGTTTGCCCTCCAATTCTTAAGACTCCCATTATGTATAAATATTTTTAATGCCGCTAAATATCCATTATTTACAAATATTTGGAGATAGATACAAAAAATCAGAAACCCGTGCTCTCCAATTCTAAATAAATATCGAAATAAATATTTTTTGAACTCCATCAAATTCAATTCTATCTCTTCGTTCAAGGGCCTCCTATCTCTCTCGTTTTAATCCATTTATCCAATGTTTTAAAATTTTAAATCCATAAATATGGCTAAACTACTCACCCAAAAAAAAAAAAAAAAAGGCTAAACCACTCCACCACTAGAATCATAGTTGCTGGAACCTTGTAGGAAAGGTTACGGACTCGTTCACGAACCTCGATCCCACGATTTTAGTTAGGGAACTTGGATGGAATGCAGATCACTATATTGTGATCCTCTTTCCCAGCAGGTTTGAACTGCAGTTCTCAAGTGTATGACACAGTGCATATGATATTTTTTCTATTTGGCACTGATTCATATGCACTGATTTAGCTTTATGCCCAATGGTAGTGTGAACCCACGCATCATTCTCGATCGCTTAAAACATATTATTGCGATTCCTTCCTGATGGAATCGCGCTTCCTTGTGACAAGGATCGCGCTCCCTTGATATAGGATGGTACAAACAACGATCTCAACCACAAGGAGCTTCCAACAATTCACAGTTTTGCAGACCTGATCTAGCTCTTGCTCCCGAGAGCACACCCGCACCCGACAACTATGACTAGAATAGCAAAAAATGGAAGTTATTGCCTTCTTTTGCTCTTTAAATAATTTGATATTCTTTTTTTCTTATTTTATATCTAAGCATTCTCCCATTGCAAAATCATGTGATTATTATGTGATCACTTATTGCATTTCAATGTCCTATTCCGTTGCATATTTACGAAATTGTTTAAATGAATGCCTATTACGTATCAGCATAGTTTCGATTCCATATTTACGTGATTATTTATGTGATTGTTTGTTTTATTTGTGCAGCGCATGTAATCCCACTAGTTGTATATAAATTTGATTTGACTTTTTAATAGTAAAACTAACTTTAAAAAAATAATACATCAAAGACACACGTGTTTGAGACATGTGTGCCCACACATGCCTACAAAATGACGTGTCTTACAATGCGGACGCACATGTCTTAGCACAAAAAGGATATGCGTCACAATGCGGACAAACGTGTCTTTCTAAGTGGATATCTTTTTCATCCAACCTGTGGACTTGCGTGTCGGTGTTCCTCACGGCCTGCTGGTCCATCCAAACAGCAGGAAACTGTCAGTTTTAGTTGCCCAAACAGCAACGCCATAAAATGCTTTAAGTGTTCAAAGATTGATCATGTCCCTTCCCAATGCCCATGCCCAAATAGAAAATTTGTGACTCTTGCTGACGAGTTTTTTGAGGAGGACAGCACGCGATGTTATAATGGAGCCCTTGTTTATGATGAAGAACTTGAGGGAGAAGAGCCATAAGTGACCTTTAGTGACCACTGGGAGGCTTTGGTGATCCGGCGCATCATGATTACGCATATCGGTTAAACTTGAAAAATTTCTCATCAATTTGCTTCCAAAATCACCAAGTCATTGATTAGGACTTTTCACTGGTCTTTGATGAGTTTTTCAATGAAAAAGGTAGTGATTGAATTTTTGATCAACAACTGAGTGAAAACAAGGAAGGTGGCAATGGTCAAGATGAAGATGAAGTTTTGGAAGAGGAAGATGCTGATTTGGTTACTGAACTAGGGGTTGGAGATGATCATCTCGAAGATCCTCCATTGGTTTGTTCTAGGGCTGAACCAAGGCAACTTCAGCAAGGTTATATGGCTTAATTTGATAGAATTTTAACAAGCTTATATGATTGAACAAACTCTATCAACTTACAATGATCCTTTCCTCGGGGGATTCTCAAAAGTGGTTATGAATATATCAATTCTTTGTCAAGACTCAGTTTCACTGCACAATCGTTGTGTTTGATTAACGCAATAATTTACAAGTCCCTGGATCGTGTTTACAATATTCGAGTTAAAGAAGATGGTCAGATTACCACACATTTCATCTTAATGCACTTCAAAACTCGAGGGCAAGTTTTCTCCAATCAGGGGAGAATAATGGAGGGCAAGATTATTTTTACTTTTAATATTTGTTTAATTTCAAAGGGTATATATTTTAATTTTAGTTTTAGGATTTTACAAGTTTTTAGGGATTCTAGGATTTTTTTATATTTTTTCTTACTAGCCACTAGTTACTATTAATTTTCTTGCTTGTTACTGTTTTCTCAAATTTCCCTAAATCACCTACATAGCAAACATGCTCTCTTTGTGAATACAAAAAAAGCAAATTCTTAGATGTGCATGTTGACACAGATTTCTTGTGTCGGTATGTATGTCGACACACATGTTCTATGTTAGCTTGTCAGATACTCCTAAAGGCACACAGCATGCATGTCATTGTTACGTAGGTTATGAGTACATGCAACAAAGTATGTTAAGAAAAATCCCACAGTATGGGCTGTTACAACAATAAAAAGAGTTAATTTTCATATCAAAGAAAATGCTGCGGTATAGGCACATCAACATCCATATACTATAGTGCATCCATGTGTTTACACATCTATGCGGCTCTCTCTCTCTACATGCACACTTATGTGTGTATTCATTCATCCATGCATATGTATTTGCATGTCTAAATATGTCCACAACTCATAGATCATAGCTTACGTTCATTAATAAACGTAAAGGCTATTCAATGAACCTGGTTAAGACACCTAAGAAGAGTAAGAAGCAAGGTTAATCAGATCATCTATATTTACTATTGGAAATCTGTTACTAATTGTTTTTCTTTCTTTAAATTATGTCGACAAATTTGTTGTTAATTCTTGGAAGTTGTTTCGAAATATTTATTGTGCATTACTAATTGCGAGCTTGTTGGGCGTATGCTTTGATGCTTCCTTGTTTCACCCCTTGCCTTTTGCTGCTTTTTATTAACTCAAGTCTTGAAATTGCCCTTTTAGACTCTTGATATCTCAAACTGCCGGAACGTGACACACATTGGCTTCTCGTCCCTCATAAATGGAGTGGCCTTCTTGGGGCGACTAACACTGGCTTACAGCACCGCTGTAAGTCCTCTCCTTTGTTCCCTACCCAATTTTTGTCTATCTCCATTCTCCCCTTTGATTTTCTTTGCAAGCCAACGTACAGAATTTTTATATATAGTTGGGACTTAACTTCTTGTAGTTTTTCAGGTCATAAATGGCATCAATGATTGCTTGAGAAGCCTTCCCAAATTACATACGATCAAGTTAGATGACAGCCATGTCACAAGCTCAGGTTTGAAAGCCATTGGTGAATGTTGCCCATTGCTAAGAGAGCTAAGCCTGAGTAAGTGCAAGGGGGTGAACGATGAAGGGATCTCTTCTCTTGCACCAAAATGCAAAGAACTAAGGAAATTAGACATCACATGTTGTGGAGAGATAACCAAAATCTCTATAGCAAGTATCTCACAGTCGTGCACTCGCCTCTCCTCTCTCAAGATGGAGTGTTGTAGCCTTGTTTCTGGGGAGGCTTTTGTTTTGCTAGGACAGCGTTGCCATTTCTTAGAAGAGGTGGATTTCACTAGTAATGAAATAGATGATGAAGGCCTAAAGTCCCTATCCAATTGCTCAGAACTCATTTGTCTAAAGATTGGGATTTGCTTGAACATAACTGATAAGGGGCTTAGCTATGTTGGGAGTTCTTGCTCCAAGCTCCGAGAACTTGATTTGTACAGGTATGGGTCCTTTTTTTGCTCCATTATTCATCTTTATCCATCCATTATCCAAAAAAAGGAAAACTATCCCCTAGCTTTAAAATTTTGATACATCTGGGAGAGAAATATGGTTCAAACTCCATTATTCATTCCCACTCCCCATTATCAAACAAAAAATTCCTTTGAGTTATACAAGTGAATGGGTAAATTTTTTTTAACTCCATTATTCCTCTCTACCCAAACATTATCCAATCTAAAAATCACATTTATCGAGTTTTTTATCCACTTTACATTTGAACTTTTTATGTCTTACTTTTGAAGTTCTCATTTTCTAGATCAATTGGGATCGCTGATTCGGGGATTGCAGCAATTGCACATGGTTGCCCATCTTTGGAGATGATCAATATGTCATACTGTACAGAAATCACAAACTGTTCATTGATTTCTCTATCAAAATGTCAGAGACTAAATGTCCTCGAAATCAGAGGATGCCAACATATTTCTTCTATAGGTCTCTCAGCAATTGCTTCAGGTTGCAGGCATCTCACCAAGTTAGATGTCAAGAAGTGCTTCTCTGTCGATGATTCCGGCATCGTCCCATTAGCTCGCTCATCCCATAATCTAAGACAGGTTCTCTCTCTCTCCTCTCTCTCTCTCTCTCTCTTCTTTTCTCTAACTATGGACTGAATTTTATGCAAAGTCTTTGTGAACTTTCTGCAGAAAAATAATTTTTTAAAACATAAAAAAAATTTACTGCTGTAATTTTCTGGAAAAATTTGGTTTGACCTACTAGGCATAACAATCTGTGCACATGGGCTTGTTATACCATGAATCTTGACGGAATACTGGACCGGAATTGGGAAACGAATTTCTTTTCCATTTTCTTTTCAAAAACCAGTGTTTTTTATTTGAAACTTCGATCAGGAACTGGGTTGAAAATCATCTGAAATGCTATTATTCTGTTTTATAAGAATCAAGATTTGGCCAAAAATTTGTCTTCTTAAGTCCAAAATACACTGAGTTTCACCTTTCCAAGTTGGGCAAAATTGTGTCTGAAGTTTGAAATTGAACAGAAAAATGATTTCTTTTTGGCAGATGAACCTCTCATATTGTTCAATCACGGATGTGGGTTTGTTAGCATTAGCAAGTATCAGTTGCCTACAGAATATGACAGTCTTGCATCTTAGGGGAGTGAGTGCAAATGGTTTAGCAACTGCTCTGTTAGCTTGCAGCTGCTTATCAAAAGTGAAGCTCCATTCATGCTTCAGTTCCTTGCTTCCTAGGCCTTTGATTGAACACATGGAAGCTAGAGGCTGTGAATTCCAATGGAGAAACAAACCTTTCCAGGTATGCTCAATAACACTGACCCTACTGAGCTTTCTACATCTTCGAAGTTTATCTTAATCTAAGGGACCTTGAAAAACCTCTTTTGTCTTCGGGTTGGGACTGCCCAATGAAATGAGTGGCAGTGGTGGAGAATGGGATCCACCAGAACAGGACATGATTACAAGTTCGGTCCTGCTCTCTCTCCTTTACAGTCCATTGTTTTATTTAATGGTGATGACTGTATTAGACTGAATTTCCATGGTTCACTAAATCATTTTACATTTCCCTTTCTAGTGTTTGGCAATCAACCTGTCTTTGTGGTGCACCATAAACTGCGATGTCATGGGTACAATATTAAATGGTTCATCTCATATGGGTATTTCGATAATTTCCCTAAAAGATATAAAATATCAAAAATTGTAAAAGATAAGAAGTACATGAAATGTGAAATTGAGAATATAATAAAAAAAATCCATGTACTGAATGTAAAGTTATAGTACCTTATGTTTTGTCCTTGAGCAACTATTTGGTGACTTATCTAACAAAGATTTCAATTGAGAATATGTCTTTTGTCTTTTTATTTTTGAAAAAAATATTTGATTTACTTATGGCCATCATTTTGTCCTAAAGATACTTACGATTCTCTTCCTAATTTGAATATTTGTGGTATGAATTTCTTTAGCTGTTAGATGATTTTGGTTTTTATGTTTAGTACATATTTAGCTGCACACAAATTCTAGCTTATGCACATATAAAAAAAGGTTAAGAAACCAATATCATATGTCCAATGTTAATTTTGGGTCTGACATTTATCTTAAGCCTATATACATTATTGAGGGGTTGAAAACTTGGCAAGTCCTACTTGAACTTGCCTGAAACATTCAGAACAAGGTCCCTGTCAGTTCTGGATATGCCATTTCTGGAAGACCCCTTGAGTCGACCCGAGTCTGGCTGAGACTTGAATTGGTCTTAAAAAAAATTGCAGTGATTGTTGGTCATGAGTCTTGACTAGTCCGACTCAAGACTTGCTGAGCCAACTTGGAAGGGGTCCTACCTGTTTTTGTCGCCACTTCCAGGTTTCACTGGCATTTACTCTCCAGCTTAATTTTAAATCTTATTGTAAGTTGAAAACCGAGAAGACTCCGTATTTATAAAAGTATATAATCTAGGGAAAAATGAGTATGATATCAATGATTGGATTACGGCTTGGTTTTACATGATGTTTGTCTCAATACTATCTTTCAAGGTAATCCTTATCTTTTGTTTAGCTTGTATTAGTAATAAAATTTGGATCTTATAATGAAACAAACTATCCATGACTCAAATGTTTGGAACTTTTCATTTCATGCAAAGATGTCCTAAAGTCAAGTCTTATATGGAACACTTTAACTTTACCGGTTTTGAAACAACTATGCAGTACTCAAAACATCCAGAAGCACCCTGTGTGTGTGTGTGTGTGTTCGTGTGAAATAATTAAATAAGTTTGAGGGCATTTGATATCTTGGCTAGAGTTGCCAATAACCAATGAGTTTCATGCGCATGACATCTTGCCTTGGCAACACTTTGAGCCAAAAAGAAAAAGAGAACCAAGAAAGAATAGAAAAGAATTGATAAACAAATAATATGAATATGCATCAGTTGCAGGTATGAAGAACGAACTGAGGGAAAATGTAATGTTGTTTTGTTCAGGTGGAGGATGGAATGGTGTTGGCAATGAAGAAGATGGGATGATAATTTTCTTTTACTATTTAGTGGCAAAGAGAGTGCCACTCTTAACTCATGGGGACTTCTTACGCCCCCTTTGAAAATAATTAGAAGTCCAAAGAGTCTCTCTGTAGAAATTGAGACCTGAGAGTCCGAGAACCCGAGACCAAGTAAAGGGAGAACGGAGATCGAACATAGCATGAACATCTCTCTCTCTATCTCGTCTTCAGCCAAGGTGCACTATATAAGTCTCCCAAGAAGAAGTAGAGTAAAAATGCTCTACAGAAGTCTTCTAAGAACAACTGGAGGAAAAATGCTCTATGGAGTCTCCGAAGAAGAGCTAGAGGAAAAAAGGCCATTCTCTCTCTCTCTCAAGAAGAGCTAGAGGAAAAAAGGTCATTCCCTCTCTCTCTCTCTCTCTGAGCTAGAGGAAAACAGGCCTTTCGCTCTCTCTCCTGGCAAAAGCCGGATTCTTTTATTGCTTCTCGCTTTGTTTGTGGCTCTTCCCTTTGTACATGTAAAAGGGATTCCTCTTGATTTATCAATTCATTGACCCAGTAGTTTGGTTGTGTCTAAAATTTAAAAGTAACAGTAGCAATAACTTGTTTGAAAATCTTAAGAAAGTGCATATTTATATTTTTTAAATGCTTCCAAAATTTAAACATGATTCAAAATGTATAACTAATATTTTTAAATACGAATTTAGCTTTTAAATACCCTTCTTATAAATGAAAAAGTTTATATAAGGTTGCAACCTTACACTATGGAAGTAAGGTGCACCTCAAATATCCAGTAGAAAAGAGTTTCCCAGAGTTGGAAATTGATCATCTCGACCTCTAGATGTATGAATGTTAAAAAAAAAGAAGTAAGTTCTAAAAATAGCGCATCTTGTAATAAGTTCTCTGGACTATCTATTTTCAAGGTTTTTAATTGTTTATAGATTTGTTAGATCTGTAGTATTTTTAGAATTTGAAATTTCATAATTAAGATTGAGCATGGATTTATAATGCATCATACGTTCCAACACCATTGTTTGACAAAATTTAAAGGTGCACTTTACTTGTACAGTATAAGGTGGGCACTTTATACGAATCAACTTCTATTATAGATAAATACATGTCTAGGTTTAAATGTTGGAAAATTGAAGTCCTGTAATATAGAGGAAGACTAACCCTCGTAAACTCCTACATCAACTTAATAATACTTCTCTAGTATTTTCTTTGAGTAAATCAGTGGGGGAGAAGGCCCTACCTATTTTTTATTAAAAAGTAAAACCCATAACAACATCACGAAATAAAAGAAAGGAAATACATTTTGGTGGTCTAGTGCACTAAATGGTGACATCAGAAAAAAAAGCTTTTTTAACAAGTATATCAGTCACTGTATTAGCCACACAATAGATATAACAAATCTCGATGTTGTCTACATTGTGAGATGCTACGCCACAACCAGCACCCTTTTAGCTTAGTAAGAAAAGAAACTTGTAACCTCAATACCAAACCCTATTGCACAATTGTCAATCACCTTTACCAAACTCTATTGTGGATGTTCGACACATCTAAAATAGTCAGCCTCAATACCCAGAGCTTGGTAGCACACTACTTCTAAAAGAAATTCCCTAAGAATTATTTACGAACTTTGGAAGATCTCTTTTCCTACATTAGCATGTGGGTAATTTGATAACAACAGAACCAGAGGGCGAAATAGAACAAAAACAATCCCTCTAAGAACTTATGAGAGAGGTTACCTGGAAAATCCGAGGTTGCATTCTGAACTTTTAGATCTCCAACCAATGGATGTTCCTTTTCTACAACATTGTTAACAAGTCTTGGTTTAAAATACGATTTTTTTTGAAAAAATCTCCAATTTTTTTATATCCATTAAAAACTCTAAGTTTTTCGAAAAGATCTTTAAAAAATCACGTTTTTTTAATGGAATCGATATAAATCCGTATTTAAATACGATTTTTTCAAAAATCTAACTCTAAATTTTTTCAAAAAGATCTTAAAAAAATCACATTTTTTAACAGAACTGATATAAACTTGTCTTTTATCTTTTCTTCAAAAAAAAACTTTTCAAAAAAACTTGTTTCCTATAACTTTATTTCTTCATAAACTTAATATTATTGAATTTATTTTAAAGATAAGCACATTAATAGTGGGAGTAAATAATAATCTTGATTTAATAAAAAATTTTCTATAAAAAATTTCACCTATTAGTTCCCCTAGAAAAATTGTATGAAAAAATACAAGCAATATATTCCTCAATAAATAAGATATCAATATAGTCGTATGTCTCAAAATAATAGGTGGAGTTAGAAGAAGAGTAATCCAATGAAATTTTCAATAAAACTAAAGGTAAAGGCAGGCAAGAAATCAATGTGAAATTCGAATTTATTTAAACATTTTGTTGCTTTCTTTATGCATAGAGAAGTTTGATTAATTTCATATTTTATTTTTATATTTTATTTTATTGGTGTATACAATATTGCATTTTGGATGAACCCCTATTTTACATATTTGGGTCTTTGTGTTTTGCTTTAGTTAACTGCAATTCTATACTATTTTTATTAATGAAAGGTAAAGGGCTTTCTCCCCCACTAACTTACCCAAAAAAAGAAAAAACTGAAATTCTATACTAAGGGTCTTTTTTGTTTTTTTTTTCTCTGAACAATAGTCCTATACTTTTGGTTTAGAGTTCTTGTTATTTACTAATGTATTCATTATGTTTAGTATCATTCTTGTTGTTTCATTTTATGCTCCTAATAAATCTATAAAATGTTTTCTGTTGTGAAAATAGAGTAACCATTGTTATTGAATTTATTTATTACTCTAATGACACTATCTAAGGCCATAAAATTATTCTTCAGTAACTTTAATATATCTATAGAAAAATTGCAATTCACAATCCTAACATATATTATCTTTACATATTTGATTTTTTCACATTTTTTTTGAGCCAAATCTAAAATATTCATAATTCTATGACTTACCTTATTTTTTGATGATCCATATTTTTTCCTTTGACTTTTTTGTAATAAAATCTATTTATTATCGATATTTTGGTATGCCGATATATTATTAATCCCTGACTTATTAACTATGGTCAAGATTGCATCTGTACGTCCGGAGATTCGATATATGTCAATACGCGACACGATAGAAATAATAAACGTACTAAAGTAATACCGGTGAAGAACCCGCACAAAGCTTATTGAAATGCCCAAATTTCAAAATTCCTATTTTTCTATATACATTTTGAAATGGCCTTCTTGTGACTTGCCAATGTAGAAATGAAGAATAACAAATTCTTTTAAAGTTCGCATTCACTTTTGTCATTTTAAACTAGTATCACATCCGCAGTGGAAGGTTACACATTTATGTGCTCCAAGTGTAACAATGTTAATCATTTTTTTTTTTTTTTTGACACATGTTATGAACTTTTATTAAAGCAATGCTTCAAGAGTATGAACTTTTAAAAATTTGCAACAAGAGAAGAGAAACACCATGTTTAACAAGTCCATCAGCTGCATCATTGGCTTCGAGCATGGTGTGGCTAAAGCTTATCCTCAAATTAAACCAGGCACATAGGTCTTGAATTTTTAACCAAAAATTAAATAGGGACCAGGGGATTATTTGCTCTTTTTGACCTACCACTTGATAACATTAAGGGAATCTTCTTCAATTTTAATATCACCAATGAAACCCCTATCAATGATAATATGAAGGCCTTGAAGGAGAGCAGCCAATTCAACATGATTGGCTGTTGTTGATAGCATATGGCTCTAGGCCTTCTCTTCAGCATTAGAAGAGATGTGAACTTGTTCAAGCTGTTGTAGGAGATTCTGAAGCTGCGAAATAACCATGTCCAATAGCCTATTGTAGTGGCATCCGATGTTTTAGACCATACAGTTAGAGGGAAAAGAGAAATCAACCCTGAAAGTTTTGCATCAGGTTGAACAATTCTAACAAAGAGGTTAGGATAAGTAGAAGAGAAAGGTACATCACCAAGTCATTTGTTGAACCAAAAGAGAGTGTTATCTCCATTTTCAATAAGCCATCTGATGTTGCTGAAAACAATATTTCTGCAGCTATAAATATACTTCCAAATCTGTGAGGTGAATTTGCCTCATTTACCTTTTTAATCGAGTAGGTGAGATGATCGAAGCCATATTTAACAATTAGCACATCCTTCCAGAGATAAGAAGAGTCTTGAAAGATTCTCCACCACCATTTGGATAGAAGCACCTAGCTTTGCCGACACACAAATCTGGTCCCAGTTTACCAAATGAAATTTGCTGTGGTTATCCTCCATATTACCCCGAATGAAGTTTCGCATATATTTTTCAATAAGCTTGATTATTTCACTAGGTATTTATAGGACTGACATCAAGTAAATAAGAAGATGTGTATAGGTGGATTTAACCAAAGTGATACACTTACCAAAAGATAAAGTCCTTGTCTTCCATAGGTCTAATTTAACTTGATACCTGTGAATAATAGAGTCTCAGGCAGCACGAGTGAGATTACGATTAGAGATAGAAACTCCTAAATATATAAGGGGAAACTTCTCAACTCTGTAACCCAAAATTGAAACAAGAGAATCCAAAAAGTTGTTAGAGCAAGAGATGCTCACAATTGAAGTCTTATGAAAATTTACTTTGAGGCCCAAAGCTAGCTGGCAACATAAGAGGAATATGATCAGATTTTGCATTTGCTCTTCACTGGCATCACAAAAAATTAGGGTGTCATCTGCATATTGCAAATGTGAAATAATAGGCCCAGATAAGCAAACTTGAAAACTTGTAAGAAGACCTATATTTACAACATTAATCATATCACTTGAACAAATAAAACATTATTTCCTATCAGAGACCTGTAGTAGGAAAGAGCGCTACCCACGCCTAGAATAATGAGCCTTTTGGCGGGCCGGAGGCTTGAACAACACAACCCGGGTTTATTGTTGGGGAGTTTAGATTCTTAGGACTGAACTCACTCTAAAACGTTCGTGGTAGGAATAGAACTCAAAACATCATGCAGGAGTACCCACTATTGTGATCACCTATGCCATTAGTCTATTGTAGATTGGCCTCATTGAGGGTATGCCATTTAATAGAGCAGAATAATGGACCATGATTCATGTAGTCGGCCCCAATTAATTGGCAAAAAGCTATTGAGATGATGATGATACTTATTTGGATATTGTAGTAGCTCCAATTCATGCAGTAATATGTAAACAAGTGAAAGAACTTTCTTTTACTTCTTGTCAATTTTTTTTTTTTTTTAGCGGATTTATCGAGTCATGGGTGGTGTTTGCCATTTCTTTGATGAGTAGGAATATACATGGGCTTGCTTTGAATGGGTGGAGGAAAGAACAAAAATAGTTAATGCAAATGGGTCCTTAGCTCAAGACAATTTTTGTGGATCGTGAACATTTAAGTACTTATTATGAACATTATCTACTTTTATGTTTAAACCCATTCCATGCTAACTTGAAGGTACCCAAGAGGGTACTACGGAGGGATTTTGTCGAAATGCAAGAGCCTTATAATTAACAAAAAGGAAGAAGTTTAAATAAAGTTCAAACCTAAAAAGGTAGAATTAAAGATGCACCTCAAAATTCATCAAAAAGGTTGTTTGGATGTTGGAAAGCCTCTAATTGATCATCACAACATCGAGATGTATGAATATGAAAAGAAAAAAATATTTTGTGTCCACGCGAAATAGTGTATCTTGCAACACATTATCTAGATCGTCAATTTTCATGTGTTTATAAATCTTTTTAATTTGAACCATTTTTAAAGTTTAAATTTTATAATTAGAGATGAAATGGGATTCTTAAGTCGTCCTAAATTTTTTTGATATCAAAATTACATTTATGATAAAATTTAGAGGTGCGCCTTAATTGAATTATTTAATGTTGCAACCTTATGCAGACCACACATTGTTGGGCATACCTAGTTGAGCCCTCTCGCACGAATACAAATGTGCACAGGACAAAAAAATATGCCAAAACTAACGTGTGTATATGAGTGGAAAAACATGCAATAAAACCAATAACTTACTATCACCGAGATTTTGCGTGATTTACCTTTTCAGGCTACGTCCATGAGAGAAAGAGACATTCATTATTAAAGATAATAGTTACAATGTTTTCCAAGAAACAAGTTTTCTTTGGCTTTCTGATTTCTTCTAGAAGTTTTTCTCTTTCTAAGGTTCTTTTCTATCTCAGAGGCTCTTTTATATCTCAGAGGCTTTCTCTCTGTCTAGATTTATCTCTCTCCTAGGTTTTTCTCTCAAAGAATGATAACTTTTTCTCTCTAAGATAATGCCTCTCTTATTCTTCTTTATCAAAGAAAGCTCTCCATATCTTGGATACATCACGAGAGGCATGCCTAAGAAGTGGCCTAATGTAGGGACAGACAACCAACCAAGAGAGCACTTAAGCCCCTCTCATGATTGGCTTTATATGGGCTAATGGGATGAGTATTTCATAACTTTCTAAAAGGTGGTTCATCTCTATCTCTTTTCAATTAAGAGATAAGATGATATCTCTACCCAAAACCATCACATGAGATCCTATTTGCTTGGGATGATGACTTGTTCAACAAATCATCCTTTTGACTTTCTATGAGAAGCCCCCACAAATGGGGAGCCCCATCGATGCCCCTCTCTCCTGGGACTGAACACCCAATAATCTCCCCCTTCAGTCCTAGGAGGGAGATTTCCTTTTACAGATCAACCAGGTGCTCAGATGACACTGATGCCAGCCATGCTTCTATATTTTTTCACTCTTCTTGTTTTTTACCAAAGTCTTGGTTATCGTATCCATTGTACTTCTGTCGGTATAGATTTTCCTTAGTTGTGACATTTTTTCACTCTTCTATAGTTTTGACTGCAATGAAACAACTCCCCTTACAAAAGTAACTAGGTATCTTGAGATTTGACATCTTGGAGTTTTATTCTCCAGCCATGTTTTCATCAGTGTACCATTGTAACACATGTTTACCTCCTCCAAAGTACAAATATACTTTGGATGTTCATTTGAGATATTTGAATATCGAATGGACTGTTGCCCAATGTTCCTTGTAAGGATTAGCAGTCAATCTTCTCATTACATGAACTACGTGTGTGATATATAACATTATGCACACCATGGTGTACATCAAATTTCCTACGGCTGACCCATAGGGTACTTTCTGCATGTCTTCTTTCTTCTTTTCAGTTGAAGGGCTCTGCTCTGCACTTAACTCCAGTGTTGTCTTGCCTTTAGGTAACTTTAGCATGTCATAAGTATGGTTCTTATGTAAGGATTTTTTCTCATCTTGTACACATTTAACCCACACCCATTTGTGTTTGTTGGCTTGAACTTTCTGGTAGCTTTCTTGTCTACCCTGTTTAGTGTATGAGACATGCTTTAATGCGGGGTAATTGGTAAAGGGTTTATATCCCCTGGACGACCTTCTCAATTCAACTGTAGGTGACACTTCTTGAACAGGCTGCTCCCCCTGTTCCATATCACCCAGAACTAGCATGTCAAACTTTTGGGACCCATCCTCATGTTGCACTTCTTCCCCATCTTCATTTACCGCGGTAGAAAGAACTATGACTAGTTTTGAGCCATTGAAGATTCGTAGCTTTTCTGACTTCTTCATGTCTTCAATGGTAAGATTTTCTTAAAAGACCACATCCCTACTCTTGATTACCTTCATGTACTCAGGATCCCATAGCCTAAAGCCAAACTCTTCATCTGAGTACACTAAGAAGATGCATATGAGTGATTTCTTATTCAACTTTGATCTTTGTTCCTTAGGCATGTGCACCTTGCACCGAACATTCTCAAGTATGAATAAGAGATAACTTTTCTTGTCCAAACTCTCACTGGGATTTTATAATCCAGAGAAAATGGTGGGGATTGATTTATTGGGTAGCATGTTGTGAGGATTGTTTCACCCTAATACGACTTTGATAACTTGACGGTGGATAACATGCTCCTAACTCTCTCTCTATAATGTTACGATTCATTCTCTCTGCTACACCATTATGCTACGGGGTATATGGCATTGTCTTTTGGTGCCTTACGTCATGCTTGACACAATAGTTTTTAAAGCATTCGAGGTGCACTCCCCCCATTGTCTGATCTGAGACATTTTAGTAGCTTGCCTATCTTCCTTTCCACCTTAGCAAGGGAATTCTAAAAGATATCAAACACTTGATCTTTCAATTTCATTAAGTATACCAACACCTTTATTGAAGCATCATAGATGAAGATGACAAAATATGATGCACCACCAAACGATTTGACATCCATGAGACCACACACATCTGAATATACCAGATCCAAGATTTTCTTAGAGCCCTTACTGGAGAAAGAGACTTTATGTTATTTGCCTAACAAACAGTGGTTACATGGGGTTAGAGATGTATTCTTGACACTAAGAAGAATCTGCATTTTTGCTAAGATTTGCATTCCTTCTTCACTCATTCTTTCTTCACTCATATGACCAAGATGCCTATGCCACAGGTCTAATGAGGGTCCTTCCATGGAGGCATTAACCTCGCCAACAGAGATTTGCACATGCATTCTGTAGATTGAATAACACTTGCCCTTTGCTAACGATAAGATACCCCTATGTCAGCTTCTTGCCGAACAGTGAGCGGTATCCTTCATCATCTAAATACATTCCTGAGATGAGGTTCAGATGGATATCTGGTACATGTCTAATGTCCTTTAACACAAGCTTCATCGCAATATCAGTGTTGATGTGTACATCTGCCTTACGCACAATCTTTGAGGAGTCATTGTTCCACATCTTTATAAAGCCAAAATCTCCCACTCAGTAAGAAGCAAAATAATGTCTATGGAAAAACATGAACGATGCTCCAATATCCACAACCCAATCAGAGTTGTATAAACTTGATGCAATATTGATGAACTTAAACTTGATGCAATATTCTTAACAATGTCCTCATTCTGCTCTTTCTTGAGCTTCCAAAAATCTCTCTTGATGTGCCCTTTCTCGCCACAGTAAAAACATGTGATCCCCTTTCTCGTCTTGGATCCAACTTTATCATTGGATCAGTTTGATAAGTTTTGGTCCCTATTATGGATCTTCCTCGATTTGTGACAAGGGCTCGCGAGTTTGATGTGTTGGAGGATTTTCTTCTCGTCTTCTCATTCAGTAACTTGTTAGTAACCTGACTCATGGTCACTATCACATCCGATGCTGAGTTACTCACACAAACTATCAGGGTCTCCCAACTGTCCGGTTGTGATCTGAGCAAAAAGTAGAGCTTGTAGCTCATCTTCCAAGAACAACTTCATCATTGCCAGTTGGTTAATAATATTTTTAACCTCATTCAGGTGCACTGCAATGGATTCCCTGTCCTTGAACTTCATGTTCACAAATTTTCGAATCAAGAGTGCTTTATTTCTAGTGGTATTGTTTTCATACAAGTTAAGAAGCTTATCTCACAATGACTTGGTAACTATCTCTGTTAACACATGTTGGAACACATTTTCTTCTAACCATTGGCGGATACTTCTGAGAGCTTTTATGTCCAGTCTCTTCCACTCATCATCTGTCATACCTTCGGACTTGTGTTTTCCCCTTTCAATGGGTGTGTACAATTCCCTACAATATAGTCGATGTTACATCTTTGGCTTCCAGATGATCCAGTTATTTCTATTGGGTGATACCATCTTACGCTTGGTACTAGAATGTATATTTAATTCACACACAGTTTTTCACAACTTCGTTTCTATTCACTGGCGGTCACTGGCGGTCAAGGAATATTACTGCTTGTCAAGCTCCCACCATCGGTCAAGTATCATCGTCGATCAAGTATCCGTCGTTGGTCAAGTATACGCCATCGGTCAGGTATCCGTCGTAGGTCAAGTATCCATCATCGATCAAGTTTGGTATTTTTTTAAAACAATGGCAGAGCTTCCGCATGAGAGATTGAATCCCAAAAAAAATCCCAAGAGCTCATTTAATCAAAAGCCAAAGTCAGGGCAAAGCCAAGGAGCAGTGATTACTGAGTGGGATTAACAGAGAGCCACTGAACCTTGTCCCCGGCATAAGCATATGCTCATGAGTCGGGTTATGGTTAGGGAATGCTCTGATACCACTTGTTGGTCTCACCCAGTCGAGTCCTCTCGTACGAATGCAGATGTGCGTAGCGGAACCCATACTTATGGGATAGAAAAATGTGTCAAAACCGATGTTTGTGTATGAGTGGGAAAACATGCAATAAAGTAAAAAAAAAATTACACCCCAAAATATACTTTATATGCAACTTACCCCCCAGCTAACTTTCTCTCTCACTTTTTTTCAAAAAACAAACTTTTTATGCAAATACCCCCCAACCATCCCAAAATTTTTTTAAAAAGCAAAACTACCCTTACTTTACCCATTACCCATGCCTCTCTCCGACACTGTGCAAGTGCGCTTCGGAAGTGTAAGATAGCGCTCTGGCACTGCGCAAGTGCGCTCTGGCACTACGCAAGTGCGCACTGGCAGTGGAGCATTCTAAGTCACAGGGCTCCGGCACTATTTAAGTGCGCTCCAACAAGGTGCTACGGGAAGGGCACAACGCTTCGACACTTCGTAAGTGCGCTCTGGCAGTGTAACACAACACTTCGGCGTTGCGTAAGTGCACTCCGGCAGTGTAACACAGCGCTTCGGCACTGCATAAGTACGCCCCGGCAGTGTAGCATTTTGAATCACAAGGCACTGATACTATTTAACTGCGCTCCGGCAATGTGCTATGAGAAGGGCATTTTCGCCTAAAAAAATGAACTTTTTCCCTTGGGGGTATTTGCATAAAAAGTTTGTTTTTTGGAAAAAAGTGAGAGAGAAAGCTACCTGGGGGATAAGTTCCATAAAAAGTATATTTTGGGGGGTTTTTTGTAATTTTCCTTAAAGTAAATAACTTACTGCCACCGAGATTTTATATGGTTCACCTTTTTAAATTACGTTCACAAAGAGAAAGAGACATGGCTACTATTAAAAATATTGGTTACAATATTCTTCCAAGAAACAAACTTTTTTGAGGCTCTATGATTTCTTCTAAAGGTTTTTATCTCTCTTGGTTTTCCCTCTCTAAGGTTCTTTTCTCTGTCTATATTTATCTCTCTCTTAGGCTTTTCTCTTTCTAAGAGGTACTATGACAAACCCACAAAAACACTCTTTCTCTAACATGCTTTTCTCTCTAAAAATAAAGAGTAACTTTATGTTTCTTCTTCATCTTTCTCAAAGAATGATAATTTTATCTCTTTTATTTTTCTCTCTAAAAGAATGCCTCTCTTTTTTTCCCTCAAAGAAATCTCTCTGTATTTCTGATACACCAAAAGAAGTACGTCCAAAGTAAAAGGTGATTCATATTTATCTTTTTTCAAGTAAGAGATAAGATGATATTTCTATTCAAACCCATCACGTGATATCCTATTTACATGGGATAATGATTTGGTCAACAAGTCATCATTTTGACTTCTATGAGAAGCTTCCACAAATAGGGAATACCACCCGTGCCCCTCTATCATGGGATGGGATACTCGGCAATAATCTATTTAGAAATTGTTAAAATAGTGTAATGGAAAGCAAACTAATCTTAGCACAAATTAGAAATCATTTTGGCTTGTAATAAAGTAAACAAAAAATATTAGAATATCCAACCCTAAGCTTTTCCTCTTATTGAAAGACATTGGATTGCATCTCTATTTATAGATAAGAGAGATTCCATTGTGAAGCAAATTCTGTCTCCTAAATCTATCCTATTCATATAGAAACTTAACCTAACCGACCAAAGACCAAACTTGTTCCTTCAAGATTAGTTTCCCAATCTAAATCAAACTTCCCCTAGAAATCAAGTATAGATTCTAACCATTCTTAAAATTGATTTCCATAAACTCAAAAATTCCCAATGGATCTAAATGGTGCTACACTTTGTTGAACTTTTGATCTTCCGGGCTTCTAATTCTTGGAACTCCTTTAAAAACCTCTCACATCCTACCTGGCTTTGCAGCTTCAAGCAACTTCTTTGGTAATCATAGAGCAAACCTCATGTAGCAAATCCTTCTCCACCACCATGCAATACAATGTTTGTATGTTTGTATTATGTTGCACTATAGGGATTATATATTGTAAAACCATTTTTTTTTTTGTATAAGGAGGTCACAACCACTTCTAATCAGTAGAGTTAAATCCGATAGTTTAAGTGCAAGTTTGGATGTACCCAAAATTGCAATATTTTTTTATTACAATTCAAAAATATTGTGAAACAGATTTGAACCGTTTGGATAGCCTCAAGATTTTGTTAGAGTTTTAGATAGAAATAAAAAATATTGCAGTGTCAATGTAAAAGTTACCGTAAAAAAAAATTCAACTCAAACTTTAATTTTTTTTTTTTTTATGAAAGTGCAGCTCTCTCAACCCATGCAAACCTCAACCCATGACCCAACAACTCTGTGTAACTTCAGAAATCTCAAATCTACTCTATTTAAATAAACAGAGCATTTTCATTTTCTCTCTCTAAAAAAATTAGAGAAGATCAAGCACCATCCATGGCAGCCGTAGGCGGCGTCTTTGTAAAGCCAAAACCATTTCTCCCTCTACAAAAGACGAGCATTTTCTCTCATACCACACCCATGGGAAGCCCCTTAATAAGGAGAAGCTCGGTTGCAAAAAAAACTAGAGAAGTTCAAGTCCCATCCATGGCAGCCCTGGGCGGCGTTTTTGTAAGGGCAAGGCCCTTTCTCTCTCTAGAAAAGATGAGCATTTTCTCTCATACCACATAAGAAAGTCGTTATCTTCGTGTATAAGGAGAAGCTCGGGTTGCAAGTTTGCTTATTGCAGGGTTGCAGGACAATCTTTTGGATTGGCAAGAGAATTTTGAAAGGGTAGAATGTGACTTTGCTTTTAGTATGTTAACTCTATTCAAACAGTCCAGCATAATAATAAAAAAAGATGGCAATGTTTCTTAATTAAGGATGAAGAAACTTATGATTTTTTGCAATGTGAAGGTTTTTTTATTTGACATACAAACTGGCTCTTAAACTTCATGGCTTCTCAAAGAGAGAGATAGATGGTTCCGTTAGAGAGAATGGACTTAGAGAGAGGATTTAGATAGAATGACACGGCTAGAGAGAAAATAATTTGAGTATTAACGAGAGAAAAATACACGGATAGCTGGGTAGATAGAAGATTTAAAGATAGAAATTGCAATATTATAGAGATAAAAAAGCATACGCTTAGAGAGAGAGAAACATCACGGTAGTGGTGAGAAAAGTTAGAGAGAAGAAAATCACATTTAGAGAAAGAAAAGAGGTACAACTAGAGGGAGAGAGGAATCAGAGATAGAAAATGGCATAGTTAGAGTTGGAGATAAAAATGATACAGGAAGCTAAAAAATGGCTCTAGCCAAATTTCCTAAAAAAAAATACGATAAACAAACTTTTACAGGGTTTGAAGCGATGTTTTCATTTTTTGAGAACCAAAATTTCTTAAAACCAATTTCCTATCGTACTTCTCATTCACAAACAAGAAACTAGAGCTTCCAAAATTTCTAGAGCTGGAAGTTTTAATTATGGCGTATCTTTTAGGCAACTAAATCCCTAAGTCGTACTTTAGTCGTTTTACTATCCTACGTGGCAGAATTACCTTCATTTAAGGGCAATGAAAAGCAAGTCATTGCATGAATGGGTTAAAGGTGATGTCGTTAGGATGGTAGGTCGTCACAATATGCGGTATTGAGTTCTTTTTTATCATAAATCGAGAATCCCATCCTTATGAATCATCTAAAAAAAAAACTTGTCATCGTGTCGAAAATACATGCAATAGGTAGATCTAAACGTGTCGAAAATACATGCAATAGGTAGATCTAAATTTTACTTTTATCTAATTTTATCTTAAAATCGTTGAAAATACTGTACTATAATCTAGTAGAGAACGTAAAAGCGTAATATAATATAGGAAGCAACACAGAATGATAATAAAAGAAATAACAGAGATATCGACTATAATCCATGTAGTATAAAGACTATCTCGATTTTTTACACTAAAAATTAATTTGAACTGCATATAAACAAATTTTATTCCACAAAGCTCATATCAAAGCACTTACAATTTACAAATGCAGTAAGTGGAAAAGAGTGTCCATTCGTCCGGACAAAACAAAGGTACTTTATGCAAATTACAATCACACATCTGTATTCATCGTATAAACAAAAAATATGAAAAGTTCTTACATACACTTACACACATCTGTGTACATCATACGAATAGAAAGAAACATAAACAAGCGTATGAAAGATCTTACTCAATAAGAGCTTGTCTCAAGGAAGAGAAGTCGACAAAGCTTTCAAGAAAAGCTGTTGAGTAAGTGGGGAAAAGAGAAGGGTTTTTTCGAGAAGAGATCGCAGAGAGGGAGATTTCGACCTACCTTCGAATGAAGGCTTTGAGGGTTTTTATAGATGGCTGAAGTAGCTGAGGTGGAAGATTCGAGACTCAGGGAAGTGACATGTGGTAGCTGAGGTGGAAGATTCGAGGCTCAAGAAGATAAAACGGATGCAAAGAACCTAAGGTGGGACGATTCGCGAAGATAAAAAGAGAAGTGGTGATGTGATGTAAAGAAAAAAGAAAAGACATAAAGAAAGAGATGATGTGATGTAAAGTACGAGAGAAAAGAAGAGAAGACGTAAAGAAAAAGCTGGACGTGACATAAAGCTAAAAGTAACAAGCAAAGGAATTTTACACAGTATCTTTTGTCAGTCGGTGACATCTTCTTTTGTCGGTTTTCTTGTACTGTGGCAAACTTTAATATTAGTCTTTTGTCATATTCTGGTGGCACTTCTAGCGGTAGCATCTTTTCTTTTGAGGTGGCAGGAGTAGCGTATGTTGCAGAGAATCTGTGTACCGAGTTGAGCTTTGGTTTTGAAACGATTGCAGGGAATCTTTGTACTTGGCGACTGCAGGGATTATGCACAGGATGTGTTGGCGACAACAGAGATTTAGTACAGGATTTATCCGAGCTTTTATTCGGGCCTTTGACTGAATTCTTCTTCTATAGGTTTAGGCTGAGAGGTAGCATCTGAAGCTTCTTCTTCAATAATTCTTAATAATTGGGTTTCAAGTTCTTCTTTTGTAGCTCTTGGATTTTGCTTTCTCATTTGTCTGATATATTCAGAGAATTTATTTAGGTCAAATTCAAGAGTATTATCAGTCTGATATTTGGTAGGAGAAGGAGGGATTCGTTTCAGCCTAATTGAATTCGGGTCCATGCTGAATACATCCCACCATTTAACAAATATTCGTTTTCCCAATCGAGGGATATATTCATAATTATTACTGGTATTTTTTGATATTCCATATTCCCATTTGAGGATCCACGATATTTGATGTATTGCCCTGAAATATAAATGATAATCAATATCAGTATCTATATTATTACATTCAGCAAATTTAGCCTGAGCAATTTGGAATGCATCAGGTAATATTTGGGTTTCTGACCCCCATATTAAGAACCAATATCTGAATCAACTCGGGAATCGTTCAAGAACATGCATCTTAAATTGAATTATACCATGTATGAGAATTATTCATATTTTGATAAGCAAATATTTTGTGCCAAGCATCCATATATTCTATATATCTATAAGATTTGTATTGATATTCTTGTGCTTGCATCTTTTTTCTTTGGGTTGGGGTACATCCCCAATCATCATACGATAATATTTTCTTTATCTGTATCTTAGAGTAAGATATAACTTCAGTAGTAGGATTAAAGAAATGTACAAGGGATATAGAACATGTTTCCATGAGAACGGTCTGATACCATTCTCGAGTTTTGTTTCCATTGGAAGGATTAAGATGATTTTTGAGATATAGAGGAGCCAGCTTATTTGGGTATATATGGATATGTTTATCATCAATTGTAATATCTATTAAAAAGGTTGTTTCTTCAAATATGACCTTATGTGAGGTGGAGCTGGTTGCTTTATTTTGGTTGGATATCGGAGTAAATGTAGGACTTGGAATCTGGGTAGGTTGTTCAGGTAATTCAGAGATCTGGCTGGTGATAAAGGTGGATGCATAGATATAGGTGAGCAAGGATTTACTATAGGGACAAGGTCCATTAGAGTCTGTAAATTCTTGCCTGATCGTTGATTAGGAGTATTAATATTCATATAAAGAGCTGTATTGCTAATGGGGTGTCTTCAAGCTCAAATGGTGATGGTAGTGGTAGATCGGGACCCCCTTACAAAAATTCACGGGTGAGGAAATCAGGGAGAGAGTTAGTAGAGCCGGGAAGATGTTCAATAGTAAAATAAAAAGTCGATAAAATAACTTGCCAACGAGCAAAAATTTGTTTAGAAACAAGATTTTGAACATCGTTTTGCAGAATATCATTAGCAGATTTACAATCGGTGCGAATAAGAAAAGAAGTATTAAGAATATCACTTTGAAGTTTATTTACACAATGAACTATAGCTAAAATTTCCTTTTTAATAGTCGAATAATTTTTCTGTGCTGAATTCCAAGCTTTAGATGTATATCTAACTAATTGTTCTTTATTGTTATTACTTCGCTGTTTAAGAATTCCACCTAATCCTATTTTTGAAGCATCACATTCGATAATTTTAAATGACATCGGATCAGATAAAACTAAACAGGGGAGTTCTTTTGATTTGGTTTTCAGAAGTCGAATAGCATTAGTATGTTGATTCGTCCATTTAGGCGGATTCTTTTTTAATCGATCAAATAATGGTTTGGCAATAGTAGCAAAGTCTTGAATAAAATCTGCTATATAATTTAAACATCCTAAAAAGCGTTGCAATTCTACTTTTGTTAAGATTATATAAGGAAATTTACTAGAAAATTAAATAGCTCTATCAATAGGAATGATTGTACCTTGAAAGATGATGTCCTAAGAATCGAACTTTTTGTTTGACAAAGAGCTAATTTTTTGGCAGAGGCGACGAGTCCTGCAGTTTTTACTGTATTAAGAAATATATTTAAATGTTTAAAATGTTGATTTATATTAGTAGAAAAAATAAGAACATCATCGATGTAGACTATCATAAATTTTAAATAGAGATTAAATACATCATTCATGATTTTTTGGAATTCAGATGGGGCATTTTTAATCCAAATGGCATAACGTTCCATTCATATTGTCCAAAAGGAACATTAAATGCTGTTTTATGTCGATCTTATTCATCAATCTGTATTTGCCAATAACCTGACTTCAAATGAAATTTCGAAAAAATGCAGGGATTTAGTAGTCTATCTAATAAATCTTTTTTATTTGGAATTGGATATCTTATCCATTTTAAAACTTTGTTCAGGGGTTTATAGTTGATAACTAGTCTAGGAACGCCTCGTTCCTTTTCTGTATTATTTTCTACGTAGTAGGCGGCACAGCTCCATGGTGGTGAGGTAGGTTGTATTAATCCTTTAGCTAGGAGAGAATCTATTTCGTTTTTACATATTTCTACCATTTTTGTATTCATTTTAATTGGTCCAGCTTTAGTTGGTATTTTTGATTCAGAAAAGGTTTCCTCATAGGGTAGTGATACTATATGTTTATGTCGATTCCAAAAAGCAGTATGTATTTTGCTACAAATTTATGTTTCTATTTGCTTTTTAATTTGACTAATTGTTTTTTGAATTTCAGGTAGTAACAGTTATTTTTCAATTACTTTATATTTTATTTCGGATTGTAATTGATATAAAAATGTTTCTTTGTTTTGTATGTTTTGTTTTACATTATTTATTTCTTTTATTTTTGGTTTATCAATAAATTCAAATTTGACTTTTAATCCTTCTATCGTTGATTCTATTCCAGTATGGTTTATATTAATAGGATATAGCATACTGATAAATGGAGTTCCTAAAATTACAGCTTGATTTAGTCCTCTTACCATAATAAATGGTAGTTCTAAAAATATTCCATTATTACATATAGCAGCATTTGATAATTTATAAATAATTTTAATTTACTTCCATCGGCTGTATTTAATACTTGTGTTGTTTTCTGAAAGTATTTTGTAGGAACTAATCCTTCGTTTATACAATTGAAATTAGCACCTGAGTCTATTAAGGCTAATGTTTGGAAGGTAAATTCGTTCTGGACTATGATTTTAATTAATGTGTACTATTTTTGGTTTAAAATTTTGTTTATTAAATTTAATTGAAGTTCTTGGTTAAGATTAGAGGATTCAGGTTTATCTTCCATATTATGTAATAAATTTGCAAATTCTATATCTTCTTCATCTACAGAATTATTATCTGTTAATTCGGTTAATTCCAATAATTTAATTTTGTTTTTTAACTTAATTAGTTCAGATTTTACTTCATTAATTTCGTGTTTTAGCTCAGCAATAGTAGGTTCCTTTTGACTGTTATTCTTTTGGCCAATTCGTTTCAAAATTTCTGAGAAACTATATTCTTCTGGTGGTTTAATTAATGGAGTTGGTTTATTCTTAGATTTTGCTATTTGAATATATTGACTGATTATGGTTCTTTTATCTTCAGTATTAGGTATTTTGTCTATAATTTCTAAAATTAAATTGTCTTCTTTGGTAAGGGTATGACAAGAACATTTATTATCTTGGTCAGATAAAGATGATGTTTCATTTAATAAATCTTCATCTTTTATTATTCCTATGTCTGATTTGTCATCAGGACTTTCTGAGGATGAGGAAGAAGTTGTACTGAGATCATTATCTTTATCATAAAGTTGAATGATTTCATATAACTTATTTCTTATATTTTCATCTACTATTAAGGATTCTATCTTTTTCTTAACATTACAGTAATTTTTATAATGTCCTAATTTCCCACTTTTATAACACCGATGTATTATACTTTTATATCTTTTTCCGTCTTTGGGTTTTTTCTCGTGCTTTTCGTCTTTATATTTAGGTTTCTTTTTATGATATAGTTTTTTGTATGATTTTTGTCTTTTTTCTAGCTTTCTATGTCTATGAGGTTTATATGGGAAAGATCTAAACTATATCCGAATTGTTCGCAAAAGTCGCCTAGTTCCTTTTTGCCAGTCATTTTTTGTTTCTCAAGTTGTCGTTTTAATTTTAGGTCGGTGCAGAGAGATAACCCTTCTGCACAAGTTTTGGCTGACAATTTGCCTAGGGTAAAGAGAGGATAAGGAATAATCCCCCCATGTTTTGTTTTGCGCCGATTGCGGATTTTTTCAGCAAACAAATAGGGAAGGCCAGAGATGAATTTTTCATTCCAATGATTGGCACTACTATCTTAACGTATGAGGAGTCGAGAAAAGAAACATCTTTATACCATTTATAATGGGAAAGAGTTGGACATCGAAGATTATTTAGCAAGTCTTCAGATCGGGCTTCAAGTAAAGCCGTACTTCCAACAAAATGGAGTGTAATTGTGTATATTAATGTATTAACTGCATCACTTTCGGATTGTATGATATCTTGATTTGCTTCATTTTTAATATAAGATTGTTTGGTGGCAGTTAAAATTTGTTGTTTGGATATAACATTTAGATGGAAATCCCACTATCCTCGAAGCCAACCTGTAAAACCACAGATAATAGCCTTTGCTACATCTTGGTCATGAGCTCCAGAGACCTTGCATGCAGTGGCATACATGGTCATATGTTTCATTATATCAAGAATTTGTAGTTCAGACATTCTATCGATATTCCAAATGACAATAGTTCGTCCTGAATAGGATACAGTATGAGATATAAGGTCTTCTTCAAATTGTACATCTCCTGGAGTAGGTCTATGATGGTACATTCTAGATTGAGCGGTAAGTCTCATTTCCCTACCATAATCTATTCTATTGATATTATCTTCTTGGGTAAAGGCATCTTTAATATTAGTAATGGTATTTCGAATTTTTGGAATTTCATGGAGCATCATGGCTGCTGGTTCTGCTATTTTTATTATTGATTCTTTACTCTTAGATTTTTCCTTTTCTTTAATATCTAGAGTTGCTAATTTAGTAATTAACTGCTGCATTAATTCAGATAAAGATTCTTCTTTCATTTGAAATCTATCCTTATTTATTAGAGGAGGAGGTTTTAATAATATTGCCTTTTTCTTTTCTTCTATTTTATGTTGTGGTTGTTGGATAATGTTTTCTATCCTAGTGGCCTTTTTTCCTATGGTTTGTAAACATAAATTTGTATAAATATTTATTTCAACCAAATGAGGTAACAATTCTATTTTAAGATAATTTTCTCCAGGAAGTGTTTTATATGGAGTAGCTAGAGTTTCTAATTCTTGTTTTTTATCTATTATTTTTATACTTTCTTCGAGAGGATAAATGCTACGAATATGTTTTTGTTGACTTGTAATATAAATGTCATATTGATTTTCAAGAGCATGTAATTTGAATTCAAGAATTTTTATTCCTTTTAATAATATTGTTGTTTTAAGCCAATCAAAAAATCCTATAGTCATCTTTTTTTTTAAAAAAAATTTATTATATTGCTTATGAGTCATTTGTATTAATTCTTTTGAAAGAGTGGTTAAACACCAATTTCGAAAATCTTTATTACTATCACTTATATAATCTTGTTTTATATAATGTGTATTTACTTTCTTCTCCTTTTGTAATGTTAATAATTGAAAATCAGTATCTGGTGATTCATTATAGATGGGTCGATATACTGGTTTAAGTATATTTTCCTGAGTTCTTACTAGTCCTTGTATTTCAGGTTATGAAGTCGAAGAAGCTTCAGGTCTTGTTATACTAGACACAGACTTTCGTGAGGCTAAGAAAGTTGCTGGTAATGATCTTCTTGCCATTGGAAGATAAGTATCATCTGTACTGGTTATAGGAGGAGATCTTTGATTAAATTGGATCTCTATTTCGCCGTCTATATGTTCAATAATTTGATTTGGAATATTATTTTTTGGAGTTTTTACTGACTGATTGGAGGTTTGAATCTTCCAATCGTGTAGAAGTTTTATTTGAGACCATTGCATTGTTTGGGGAATTATTATATTTGATTTTTCAGAATTTGTTTGAAAGAAAGTCGTCTCTCCTTTTGTAACTATTTGTATTACATTTGGATATAACGTGGTCATTACTTTATAATAGATTCGATATAGCTAAATTTTGAGATCCTTGTAACATATCAAAACCTTGTGTTTTAATATTTAAAGTTAATACTTTTAGTAGGTTAGGGTCATGTAAAGAGATGGCAATATTTGGAAAACAATTAAAATAAATTGGTCTGTTACATAAACTTGACTCAATTATTCCTAAAAGTGAATCAGAAAAATTATTATGCCTTTCATTTCGTAGACATAATAAAATGGACGTATTTAATCCTAGGCTAGTTAACGGTTTTACCGCTACTTGCATTAATCCTATATGAAGATATTGATATTTTTTATTTTTTTGGAATTGTAATATTTTATTTTTTAATAGTTGCAGGTTTCCTTGTTCCTCTTGAACAGGTAAACTTTGTTCTACTCTTTTAATAGCATAGCCTATCTTTAGATTAAAATTTCCACTTTTATAAACATCTGAAATTGAGACTTTTGGTATGTTCCAGTTTTGGATGTGTTGTTCAATATCATCTATAACTACTTCTTCTTTGTTTTTTACCCTTACAGTATGTTTAGATGTAGATAGTGTTTTATTTGATAAGGTTTTAATAAACTTTTCCATTTATCGGTACGAATAAAGACTCTGGTCAACCTCGTACAACCTCGTACGTCTTGAATGATCTGAGCGGCTCTTCGTGGCCTAAATGGTCTGTATCGACTGGGCGACAATGAGTCTTATCACTACCGTATAAATAGATAATTTTAGTAGAAGCTTATCAGCTAAACAGTGTTCACAACTAAAAATAGTCTAACCGTAAATAGTAGGAAGGTCTAATGGCTCTGATACCAAAAATCACGCCAAGATCTAAATTTGACTTTTATCTAATTTTATCTTAAAATTATTGAAAATACTGTAATATAATCTAGTAGAGAACGTAAAAGCGGAGTATAATATAGGAAGCAACACAGAATGATAATAAAAGAAATAACAGAGATATCGACTATAATCCAAGTAGTATGAATACTATCTCGAATTTTTACACTAAAAATTAGTTTGAACTGCATATAAACATATTTTATTCCACAAGGTTCATATCAAAGCACATACAATTTGCAAATGCAGTAACTGGAAAAGAGTATCCATTCGTCTGGACCGAACGAAGGTACTTTATGCAAATTACAATCACACATCTGTATTCATCGTATAAACAAAAAATATGAAAAGTTCTTACATACACTTACACACATCTGTGTACATCATACGAATAGAAAGAAACATAAACAGGCGTATGAAAAGATCTTACTCAATAAGAGCTTGCCTCCAGGAAGAGAAGTCGGCAAAGCTTTCAGAAAAAACTGTTGAGTAAGTGGGGAAGAGAGAAGAGTTTTTTCGAGAAGAGAACGCAGAGAGGGAGATTTCGACCTACCTTCGAAGGAAGGCTTTGAGGGTTTTTATAGATGATAGGAGTAGCTGAGGTGGAAGATTCGAGGCTCAGGGAAGTGACATGTGGTAGCTGAGGTAGAAGATGCAAGGCTCAGGGAAGTGACATGTGGTAGCTGAGGAGGAAGATTCGAGGCTCAGGAAGATAAAACGGATGCAAAGAACCTGAGGTGGGAAGATTCGCGAAGATAAAAAGAGAAGTGGTGATGTGATGTAAAGAAAAAAGAGAAGACATAAAGAAAGAGATGATGTGATGTAAAGTAAGAGAGAAAAGAAGAGAAGACGTAAAGAAAAAGCTGGACGTGACTGAACGTGACATAAAGCTAAAAGTAATAAGCAAAGGAATTTTGCATAGTGTCTTTTGTCAGTCGGTGGCATCTTTTTTTTTCGTTTTTCTTGTACTGTGGCAATCTTTAATATTTGTCTTTTGTCATATTCTGGTGGCATCTTTTGAGGTGGCACTTTGTCTTTCGTCGTGTTCTAGCGGTAGCATCTTTTCTTTTGAGGTAGAAGGAGTAGCGTTTGTTGCAGAGAATCTTTGTACAGAGTTGAGCTTTGGTTTTGAAACGATAGCGGGGGAATCCTTGTACTTGGCGACAGCGAGGATTATGCATAGGATGTGTTGGCGACATAAGAGATTATGTACAAGATTTATCCGGGCTTTTATTCGGGCCTTTGACTGAATTCATCTTCTATAGGTTTAGGTTGAGAGGTAGCATCTGAAGCTTCTTCCTCAATAATTATTAGTAATTGGATTTCAAGTTCTTCTTTTGTAGCTCTTGGATTTTGCTTTTTCATTTGTCTGGTATATTTAGAGAATTTATTTAGGTCAAATTCAGAAGTATTATCAGTCTGATATTTGGTAGAAGAAGGAGGGATTCGTTTCAGGCTAATTGAATTCGGGTCCATGCTGAATACATCCCACCATTTAACAAATATTCGTTTTCCCAATCGAGGGATATATTCATAATTATTACTGGTATTTTCTGATATTCCATATTCCCATTTGAGGATCCTCAGTATTTGATGTATTGCCATGAAATATAAATGATAATCAATATCAGTATCTATATTATTACATTCAGCAAATTTAGCCTGAGCAATTTGGAATGCATCAGGTAATATTTGGGTTCGTGGCCCTCATATTAAGAACCAATATCTGAACCAACTCGGGAATCGTTCAAGAATAGGCATACTAGATTGAATATACCATGTATGAGAATTATTCATATTTTGATAAGAAAATATTTTATGCCAAGCATCCATATATTCTATATATCTATAAGATTTGTATTGATATTCTTGTGCTTGCATATTTTTTCCTTGGGTTGGGGTACATCCCCAATCATCATATGATAATATTTTCTTTATTTATATCTTAGAGTAAGATATAACTTTAGTAATATGATTAAAGAAATGTACAAGGGATATAGAACCTGTTTCCATGAGAACGGTCTCATACTATTCTCACATTTTGGAGATATAGAGGAGCCAGCTTATTTGGGTCTATATGGATATGTTTATCATCAATTGTAATATCTATTAAAAAAGTTGTTTCTTCAAATATGGCCTTGTGTGAGGTAGCGCTGGTTGCTTTATTTTGGTTGGATATCGAAGTAAATGTAGGACTTGGAATCTGGGTAGGTTCAGGGTAATTCGGAGATCTGGTTGGTGATAACGGTGGATGCATAGATATAGGTGAGCCGGGATTTACTCTAGGGACAAGGTCCATTAGAGTCTGTAAATTCTTGCCTAGTCGTTGATCAGGAGGATTAATATTCATATTAAAGAGCTGTATTGCTAATGGGGTGTCTTCAAGCTCAAATGGTGATGGTAGTGGTATATTTCTTAATACTGTAAAAACTGCAGGACTCGTCGTCTTTGCAAAAAAATTAGCTCTTTGTCAAACAAAAGTTCGATTCTTAGGACATAACATCTTTCAAGGTACAATCATTCCTATTGATAGAGCTATTGAATTTTCTAGTAAATTTTCTGATATAATCTTAACAAAAGTAGAATTGCAATGCTTTTTAGGATGTTTAAATTATATAGCAGATTTTATTCAAGACTTTGCTACTATTGCAAAACCATTATTTGATCAATTAAAAAAGAATCCGCCTAAATGGATGGATCAACATACTAATGTTATTCGACTTCTGAAAACCAAATCAAAAGAACTCCCCTGTTTAGTTTTATCTGATCCGATGGCATTTAAAATTATCGAATGTGATGCTTCAGAAATAGGATTAGGTGGAATTCTTAAACAGCGAAGTAATAACAATAAAGAACAACTAGTTAGATATACATCTAAAGCTTGGAACTCTGCACAACAAAATTATTCGACTATTAATAAAGATAATGATCTCAGTACAACTTCTTCCTCATCTTCAGAAAGTCCTGATGACGAATCAGACATGGGAATAATAAAAGTTGAAGATTTATTAAATGAAACATCCTCTTTATTTGACCAAAATAATAAACGTTCTTGTCATACCCTTACCAAAGAAGACAATTTAATTTTAGAAATTATAGACAAAATACCTAATACTGAAGATAAAAGAACCATAATCAGTCAATATATTCAAATAGCAAAAGCTAAGAATAAACCAACTCCATTAATTAAGCCACCAGAAGAATATAGTTTCTCATAAATTTTGAAACGAATTGGCCAAAAGAATAACAATCAAAAGGAACCTACTATTGCTGAGCTAAAATACGAAATTAATGAAGTAAAATCTGAACTAATTAAGTTAAAAAACAAAATTAAATTATTGAAATTAACCGAATTAACAGATAATAATTCTGAAGATGAAGAAGATAAAGAATTTGCAAATTTATTACATAATATGGAAGATAATCCCGAATCCTCTAATCTTAACCAAGAACTTCAATTAAATTTAATAAACAAAATTTTAAACAAAAAAAGGTACACATTAATTTAAATCATAGTCCAGAACGAATTTACCTTACAAACATTAGCCTTAATAGAGTAAGATGCTGATTTAAATTGTATAAACGAAGGATTAGTTCCTACAAAATACTTTCAGAAAACAACACAAGTATTAAATACAGCCGATGGAAGTAAATTAAAAATCAATTATAAATTATCAAATGCTGCTATATGTAATAATGGAATTTGCTTAGAACTACCATTTATTATTGTAAGAGGACTAAATCAAGCTGTAATTTTAGAAACTCCATTTATCAGTATGCTATATCCTATTAAAATAGACCATACTGGAATAGAATCAACGATAGATGGAATAAAATACAATTATGAGGTTTATTATTGGAAAGATCTAAACTATATCCGAATTGTTCGTAAAAGTCGCCTAGTTCCTTTTTGCCAGTCATTTTTTGTTACTCAAGTTGTCGTTTTAATTTAGGTCAGTGCAGAGAGATAACCCTTCTACACAGATTTCGGCTAACAATTCACCTAGGGTAAAGAGAGGATAAGGAATAATTCCCCCATGTTTTGTCTTGAGACGATTGCGGACTTTTTCTGCAAACAAATAGGGAAGGCCGGAGATGAATTTTTTTTTCAATGATCGGCACTACTATCTTCACGTATGAGGAGTCAAGAAAAGAAAACATCTTTATACCATTTATAATGGGAAAGAGTTGGACGTCGAAGATTATTTAGCAAGTCTTCAGATCGGGCTTCAAGTAAAGCCGTACTTCCAACAAAATGGAGTGTAATTGTGTATATTAATGTATTAACTGCATCACTTTCGGATTGTATGATATCTTGATTTGCTTCATTTTTAATATAAGATTGTTTGGTGGCAGTTAAAATTTGTTGTTTGAATATATCATTTAGATGGAAATCCCACCATCCTCTAAGCCAACCTGTAAAACAACAGATAATAGGCTTTGCTACATCGTGGTCATGGGCTTTAGAGACCTTGCATGCAGTGGCATACATGGTCATATGTTTCATTATATCAAGAATTTGTAGTTCAGACATTCTATCGATATTCCAGTTGACAATAGTTCGTCCTGAATAGGATACAGTATGAGATATAAGGTCTTCTTCAAATTGTACATCGACTGGAGTAGGTCTATGATGGTACATTCTAGATTGAGCGGTAAGTCTCATTTTCCTACCATAATCTATTCTATTGATATTATCTTCTTGGGTAAAGGCATCTTTAATATTAGTAATGGTATTTGGAATTTCTGGAATTTCATGGAGCATCATGGCTGCTGGTTCTGCTATTTTTATTACTGATTCTTTACTCTTAGATTTTTCCTTTTCTTTAATATCTAGAGTTGCTAACTTTGTAATTAACTGCTGCATTAATTCAGATAAAGATTCTTCTTTCATTTGAAATCTATCCTTATATATTAGAGGAGGAGGTTTAAATAATATTGCCTTTTTCTTTTCTTCTATTTTCTGTTGTGGTTGTTGCATAATGTTTTCTATCCTAGTGATCTGTTTTCCTATGGTTTGTAAACATAAATTTGTATAATTATTTTGTTCATCCAAATGAGGTAACAATTCTATTTTAAGATAATTTTCTCCAAGAAGTGTTTTATATAGAGTTGTTAGAGTTTCTAATTCTTGTTTTTTATCTTTTATTTTTATACTTTCTTCGGGAGGATGAATGCTACGAATATGTTTTTGTTGACTTGTAATATAAGTGTCGTATTGATTTTCAAGAGTATGTAATTTGAATTCAGGAAATTTATTCCTTTTAATAATAATATTGTTTTAAGCTATTCAAAAAAATCCTATAGTCATCTTTTCTTTTTTCAAAAATTTATTATATTGCTTATGAGTCATTTGTAATAATTCTTTTGAAAAAGTGGTTAAATACCAATTTCGAAAATATTTATTAGTATCACTTATATAATCTTGTTTTATATAATGTGTATTTACTTTATTCTGGTGATTCATTATAGATGGGTTGATATACTGGTTTAAGTATATTTTCTCGAGTTCTTACTAGTCCTTGTATTTCTGGTTCTGAAGTTGAAGAAGCTTCAGGACTTGTAATACTAGAAATAGACTTTCGTGAGGCTAAGAAAGTTGCTGGTAATGATCTTCTTGGCATTGGAAGATAAGTATCATCTGTACTGGTTATAGGAGGAGATCATTGATTAGATTGGATCTCTATTTGGCCGTCTATATGTTCAATAATTTGATTTGGATTATTATTTTTTGGAGTTTTTACTGACTGATTGGAGGTTTGAATCTTCCAATCGTGTGGAAGTTTTATTTGAGACCATTGGATTGTTTTGGGAATTATTATATTTGATTTTTTAGAATTTGTTTGAAAGAAAGTCGTTTGTTCTTTTGTATCTATTTGTATTACATTTGGACATAAAGTGGTCATTACTTTATAAAAGATTCGATATACAATGGCTAAATTTTGAGATCCTTGTAATATATCAAAACCATGTGTTTTAATAAAGTTAATACTTTTAGTAGGTTAGTGTCATGTAAAGAGATGACATAATTTGGAAAACAATTAAAATAAATTCGTCCGTTACATAAACTTGACTCAATTATTCCTAAAAGTGAATCAGAAAAATTGTTATGCCTTTCATCTTGTAGACATAATAAAATAGACATATTTAATCCTAGTCTAGTTAACGGTTTTACCGTTACTTGTATTAATCCTAAATGAAGATAATGATATTCTTTATTTTTATGGGATTGTAATATTTTATTTTTTAATAGTTGTAGGTTTTCTTGTTCCTCTTGAGCAGGTAAAATTTGTTCTACTGTTTTAATAGCATAGCCTATCATTAGATTAAAATTTCCTCGTTTATAAACATCTGAAATTGGGACTTTTGGTATGTTCCAGTTTTGGATGTGTTGTTCAATATCATCTATAACTACTTTTTCTTTGTTTTTTACCCTTAGAGTATGTTTAGATGTAGATAGTGTTTTATTTGATAAGGTTTTAATAAAATTTTCCATTTATCGGTACGAACAAAGACTCTTGTCAACCTCTTACGTCTTGAAGGACCTGAGCGGCTCTTCGTGGCCTAAATGGACTGTATCGACTGGGCGACATTGAGTCTTATCACTATCGTATAAATAGATAATTTTAGTAGAAGCTTATCACTTAAACACTATTCACAACTAAAAATAGTCTAACCGTAAATAGTAAGAAGGTCTAAGGGCTCTAATACCAAAAAGCACGCGAAGATCTAAATTTTACTTTTATCTAATTTTATCTTAAAATTATTGAAAATATTGTAGTATAATCTAGTAGAGAACGTAAAAGTGCAGTATATTATAGGAAGCAACACAGAATGATAATAAAAGAAATAATAGAGATATCGACTATAATCCATGTAGTATAAAGACTATCTCGAATTTGTACATTAAAAATTAGTTTGAACTGCATATAAACAAATTTTATTCCACAAAGTTCATATCAAAGCACTTACAATTTTCAAAATGCAATAACTGGAAAAGAGTGTCCATTCGTCCGGACAGAACGAAGGTACTTTATGCAAATTACAATCACACATCTGTATTCATCATATAAACAAAAAATATGAAAAGTTCTTACATACACTTACACACATCTGTGTACATCATACGAATAGAAAGAAACATAAACAGGCGTATGAAAAGATCTTACTCAATAAGAGCTTGCCTCAAGGAAGAGAAGTCGGCAAAGCTTTCAGGAAAAGCTGTTGAGTAAGTGGGGAAAAGAGAAGGGTTTTTTCGAGAAGAGATCGCAGAGAGGGAGATTTCGACCTACCTTCGAATGAAGGCTTTGAGGGTTTTTATAGATGACTGAAGTAGCTGAGGTGGAAGATTCGAGGCTCAGGGAAGTGACATGTGGTAGCTGGGGTGGAATGTTCGAGGCTCAAGAAGATAAAACGGATGCAAAGAACCTAAGGTGAGAAGATTCGCGAAGATAAAAAAAGAAGTGGTGATGTGATGTAAAGAAAAAAGACAAGACATAAAGAAAGAGATGATGTGATGTAAAGTACGAGAAAAAAGAAGAGAAGACGTAAAGAAAAAGCTGGACGTGACATAAAGCTAAAAGTAACAAGCAAAGGAATTTTCAAAGTGTCTTTTGTCGGTCGGTGGCATCTTCTTTTGTCATTTTTCTTATACTGTGGCAATCTTTAATATTCGCCTTTTGTCATATTCTGATGGCATCTTTTGAGGTGGCACTTCGTCTTTCGTCGTGTTCTAGCGGTAGCATCTTTTCTTTTGAGGTGGCAGGAGTAGCGTTTGTTGCAGAGAATCTTTATACAGAGTTGAGCTTTGGTTTTGAAACAATAGCAGAGAATCTTTGTACTTGGCGACAGCGAGGATTATGCACAGGATGTGTTGGTAGAAGCAGAGATTATGTACAGGATTTATCTGGGCTTTTATTCAGGCCTTTGACTGAATTCTTCTTCTATAGGTTCAGGTTGAGAGGTAGCATCTGAAGCTTCTTCTTCAATAATTCTTAGAAACTGGGTTTCAAGTTCTTCTTTTGTAGCTCTTGGATTTTACTTTCTCATTTGTCTGATATATTCAGAGAATTTATTTAGGTCAAATTCAAGAGTATTATCAATCAGATATTTGGTAGGAGAAGGAGGGATTTGTTTCAGCCTAATTGAATTCAGGTTCATGCTGAATACATTCTACCATTTAAATAATATTCGTTTTCTCAATCGAGGGATATATTCATAATTATTACTAGTATTTTTTGATATTCCATATTCCCATTTGATGATCCACGATATTTGATGTATTGCCATGAAATATAAATGATAATCAATATCAGTTTCTATAGTATTTTATTCAACTAATTTAGCCTGAGTAGTTTGGAATGCATCAGGTAATATTTGGGTTTTTGACCCCCATGTTAAGAACCAAGATTTGAACCAACTCGGGAATCGTTCAAGAATAGGCATCTTAAATTGAATATACCATGTATGAGAATTATTCATATTTTGATAAGCAAATATTTTGTGCCAAGCATCCATATATTATGTATATCTATAAGATTTGTATTGATATTCTTGTGCTTGCATCTTTTTTCCTTGGGTTGGGGTACATCCCCAATCATCATACGTTAATATTTTCTTTATCTGTATCTTAGAGAAAGATATAACTTTAGTAATAGGATTAAAGAAATGTACAAGGGATATAGAATCTGTTTTCATGAGAACGGTCTGATACCATTCTCGAGTTTTGTTTCCATTGGAAGGATTAAGGTGATTTTTGAGATATAGAGGAGCCAGCTTATTTGGGTCTATATGGATATGTTTATCATCAATTGTAATATCTATTAAAAAGGTTGTTTCTTCAAATATGGCCTTGTGTGAGGTAGAGCTGGTTGCTTTATTTTGGTTGGATATCGGAGTAAATGTAGGACTTGGAATCTGGGTAGGTTGTTCAGGGTAATTCAGAGATTTGGCTGGTGATAACGGTGGATGCATAGATATAGGTGAGCCGGGATTTACTATAAGGACAAATCTTTTTTATTTGAAATTGGATATCTTATCCATTTTAAAACTTTGTTTAGGGGTTTATAGTTGATAACTAGTCTAGGAACGCCTCATTCCTTTTCTGCATTATTTTTTACGTAGAAGGCGGCACAGCTCCATGGATATGAACTAGGTCGTATTAATCCTTTATCTAGGAGAGAATCTATTTCGTTTTTACATATTTCTACCATTTTTGTATTCATTTTCATTGGTCTAGCTTTAGTCGGTATTTTTTATTCAGAAAAGGTTTCTTCATAGGGTAGTGATACTATATGTTTATGTCGATTCCAAAAAGCAGTAGGTATTTCGCTACAAATTTCTGTTTCGATTTGCTTTTTAATTTGACTTATTGTTTTTTGAATTTCAGGTAGTAACAGTTGTTCTTCAATTGTTTTATATTTTATTTCGGCTTATAATTGATATAAAAATGTTTCTTTGTTTTGTATGTTTTGTTTTACATTATTTATTTCTTTTATTTTTGGTTTATCAATAAATTCAAATTTGACTTTTATTCCTTCTATCGTTGATTCTATTCCAGTATGGTCTATATTAATAGGATATAGCATACTGATAAATGGAGTTCCTAAAATTACAGCTTGATTTAGTCCTCTTACAATAATAAATGGTAGTTCTAAGCAAATTCCATTATTACATATAGCAGCATTTGATAATTTATAATTGATTTTTAATTTACTTCCATCGGCTGTATTTAATACTTGTGTTGTTTTCTGAAAGTATTTTGTAAGAACTAATCCTTCGTTTATACAATTTAAATCAACATCTTACTCTATTAAGGCTAATGTTTGTAAGGTAAATTCGTTATGGACTATGATTTTAATTAATGTGTACCATTTTTTGTTTAAAATTTTATTTATTAAATTAAATTGAAGTTCTTGGTTAAGATTAGAGGATTCAGGATTATCTTCCATATTATGTAATAAATTTGCAAATTCTTTATTTTCTTCATCTTCAGAATTATTATCTGTTAATTCGGTTAATTCCAATAATTTAATTTTGTTTTTTAACTTAATTAGTTCATATTTTACTTCATTAATTTCGTGTTTTAGCTCAGCAATAGTAGGTTCCTTTTGACTGTTATTCTTTTGGCCAATTCGTTTCAAAATTTCTGAGAAACTATATTCTTCTGGTGGTTTAATTAATGGAGTTGGTTTATTCTTAGATTTTGCTATTTGAATATATTGACTGATTAGGGTTCTTTTATCTTTAGTATTAGGTATTTTGTCTATAAGTTCTAAAATTAAATTGTTTTCTTTGGTAAGGGTATGACAAGAACATTTATTATCTTGGTCAGATAAAGATGATGTTTCATTTAGTAAATCTTCATCTTTTATTATTCCTATGTCTGATTCGTCATCAGGACTTTCTGAGGATGAGGAAGAAGTTGTACTGAGATCATTATCTTTATCATAAAGTTGAATGATTTCATATAACTTATTTCTTATATTTTCATCTAGTATTAAGGATTCTATCTTTTTCTTAACATTACAGTTATTTTTATAATGTCTTTTTTCACATTTATAACACCGAGGTATTTTTTTTTTATATCTTTTTCCGTCTTTGGGTTTTTTCTCGTATTTTTTCGTCTTTATATTAAGGTTTCTTTTTATGATATAGTTTTTTCTATGATTTTTGTCTTTTTTCTAGCTTTCTATGTTTGTGAGGTTAATTATGGGAAAGATCTAAACTATATCCGAATTGTTCGCAAAAGTCGCTTAGTACCTTTTTGCCCGTCATTTTTTGTTTCTCAAGTTGTCATTTTAATTTTAGGTCAGTGCAGAGAGATAACCCTTCTGCACAGATTTCAGCTGACAATTCGCCTAGGGTAAAGTGAGGATAAGGAATAATCCCCCCATGTTTTGTTTTGAGACGATTGCGGACTTTTTCTGCAAACAAATAGGGAAGGCCGGAGTTAATTTTTCTTTCCAATGATCGACACTACTATCTTCACGTATGAGGAGTCGAGAAAAGAAAACATCTTTATACCATTTATAATGGGAAAGAGTTGGACATTGAAGATTATTTAGCAAGTCTTCAGATCGCGCTTCAAGTAAAGCCGTACTTCCAACAAAATGGAGTGTAATTTTGTATATTAATGTATTAACTGCATCACTTTCGGATTGTATGATATCTTGATTTGTTTCATTTTTAATATAAGATTGTTTGGTGGCAGTTAAAATTTGTTGTTTGGATATAACATTTAGGTGGAAATCCCACCATCCTCTAAGCTAACCTGTAAAACCAAAGATAATAGCCTTTGCTACATCTTGGTCATGGGCTCCAGAGACCTTGCATGCAGTGGCATACATGGTCATATGTTTCATTATATCAAGAATTTGTAGTTTAGACATTCCAACGATATTCCAATT
Organism: Amborella trichopoda; assembly: GCF_054954075.1. Lineage (NCBI taxonomy): Eukaryota > Viridiplantae > Streptophyta > Magnoliopsida > Amborellales > Amborellaceae > Amborella > Amborella trichopoda. Next base: position 34,520,650 of record NC_142343.1, read on the forward strand.
GATAATAGTTCGTCCTGAATAAGATACAGTATGAGATATAAGGTCTTCTTCAAATTGTACATCTACTGGAGTAGGTCTATGATGGTACATTCTAGACTGCGCGGTACGTCTCATTTTCCTACCATAATCTATTCTATTGATATTATCTTATTGGGTAAAGGCATCTTTAATATTAATAATGGTATTTGGAATTTCTGGAATTTCATGGAGCATCATGGCTGCTGGTTCTGCTATTTTTATTACTGATTCTTTACTCTTAGATTTTTCCTTTTCTTTAATATCTAGAGTAGCTAATTTAGTAATTAACTGCTGCATTGATTCAGATAAAGATTCTTCTTTCATTTGAAATCTATCCTTATTTATTAGAGGAGGAGGTTTAAATAATATTGCCTTTTTCTTTTCTTCTATTTTCTATTGTGGTTGTTGGATAATGTTTTCTATCCTAGTGGTCGGTTTTCCTATGATTTTGTAAACCCAAATTTGCATAATTATTTTGTTCATCCAAATGAGGTAACAATTCTATTTTAACATAATTTTTTCCGAGAAGTGTTTTATATGGAGTAGCTAGAGTTTCTAATTCTTGTTTTTTATCTATTATTTGTATACTTTCTTCGGGAGGATGAATGCTACGAATATGTTTTCGTTGACTTGTAATATAAGTGCCATATTGATTTTCAAGAGTATGTAATTTGAATTCAGGAATTTTTATTCCTTTTAATAATAATATTGTTTTAAGCTATTCAAAAAATCCTATAGTCATCTTTTCTTTTTTCAAAAATTTATTATATTGCTTATGAGTCATTTGTATTATTTCTTTTGAAAAAGAGGTTAAATACCGATTTTGAAAATCTTTATTAGTATCACCTATATAATATTGTTTTATGTAATGTGTATTTACTTTCTTCTGGTGATTCATTATAGATGGGTTGATGTACTGGTTTAAGTATATTTTCCTGAGTTCTTACTAGTCCTTGTATTTCTGGTTCTGAAGTTAAAGAAGCTTCAGGTCTTGTAATACTAGACACAGACTTTCGTGAGGCTAAGAAAGTTGCTGGTAATGATCTTCTTGGCATTGGAAGATAAGTATCATATGTACTGGTTATAGGAGGAGATCTTTGATAAAATTGGATATTTCTTTCGACGTCTATATGTTCAATAATTTGATTTGGAATATTATTTTTGAAGTTTTTACTGACTGATTGGAGATTTGAATCTTCCAATCCTGTGGAAGTTTTATTTGAGACCATTGGATTATTTTGGGAATTATTATATTTGATTTTTTAGAATTTGTTTGAAAGAAAGTCATTTGTCCTTTTGTGTCTATTTGTATTACATTTGGACATAGAGTGGTCATTACTTTATAATAGATTCGATATACAGTGGCTAAATTTTGAGATCCTTGTAACATATCAAAACCTTGTGTTTTAATATTTAAAGTTAATACTTTTAGTAGGTTAGCATCATATAAAGAGATGGCATAATTTGGAAAACAATTAAAATAAATTGGTCTGTTACATAAACTTGACTCAATTATTCCTAAAAGTGAATCAGAAAAATTGTTATGCCTTTCATCTCGTAAACATAATAAAATGGACGTATTTAATCCTAGTCTAGTTAACGGTTTTACCGCTACTTGTATTAATCCTATATGAAGATATTGATATTCTTTATTTTTATGGGATTGTAATATTTTATTTTTTAATAGTTGCAGGTTTTCTTGTTCCTCTTGAACAGGTAAACTTTGTTCTACTGTTTTAATAGCATAACATATCTTTAGATTAAAATTTCCTCGTTTATAAACATTTGAAATTGGGACTTTTGGTATGTTCCAGTTTTGGATGTGTTGTTCAATATCATCTATAACTACTTTTTCTATATTTTTTACCCTTAGAGTATGTTTAGATGTAGATAGTGTTTTATTTGATAAGGTTTTCATAAAATTTTTCATTTATCGATACGAATAAAGACTCTGGTCAACCTCTTACGTCTTGAATGACCTGAGCGGCTCTTCGTGGCCTAAATGGTCTGTATCGATTGGGCGACAATGAGTCTTATCACTACCGTATAAATAGATAATTTTAGTAGAAGCTTATCAGCTAAATACTATTTACAACTAAAAATAGTCTAACCGTAAATAGTAAGAAGGTCTAATGGCTTTGATACCAAAAAAATCATGAATGATGTATTTAATCCCTATTTAAAATTTGTGATAGTCTACATCGATGATGTTCTTATTTTTTCTACTGATATACATCAACATTTTAAACATTTAAATATATTTCTTAATACAGTAAAAACTGCAAGACTCGTCGTCTCTGCCAAAAAATTAGCTCTTTGTCAAACAAAAGTTCAATTATTAGAACATAACATCTTTCAAGGTACAATCATTCCTATTGATAGAGCTATTGAATTTTCTAGTAAATTTCCTGATATAATCTTAACAAAAGTAGAATTGCAACGCTTTTTAGGATGTTTAAATTATATAGCAGATTTTATTCAAGACTTTGCTACTATTGCCAAACCATTATTTGATCGATTAAAAAGGAATCCGCCTAAATGAACGGATCAACATACTAATGCTATTCGACTTCTGAAAACCAAATCAAAAGAACTACCCTGTTTAGTTTTATCTGATCCGATGGCATTTAAAATTATCGAATGTGATGCTTCAGAAATAGGATTATGTGGACTTCTTAAACAGCGAAGTATTAACAATAAAGAACAATTAGTTAGATATACATCTAAAGCTTGGAACTCTGCACAGCAAAATTATTCGACTAGTAAAAAGGAAATTTGAGCTATAGTTCATTGTGTAAATAAATTTCAAAGTGATATTCTTAGTACTTCTTTTCTTATTCGCACCGATTATAAATCTGCTAAAGATATTCTGCAAAAAGATGTTCAAAATCTTGTTTCTAACCAAATTTTTGCTCGTTGTCAAGCTATTTTATCGGCTTTTGATTTTACCATTGAACATCTTTACGGCTCTGCTAACTCTCTCCCTGATTTCCTCGCCCGTGAATTTTTGCAGGGGGGGTCCCGATTTATCATTACGATCACCATTTGAGCTTGAAGACACCCCATTAGCAATACAGCTCTTTAATATGAATATTAATACTCCTAATCAACGACCAGGCAAGAATTTACAGACTCTAATGGACCTTGTCTCTATAGTAAATCCCGGCTCACCTATATCTATGCATCCACCGTTATCACCAGCCAGATCTCTGAATTACCCTGAACAACCTACCCAGATTCCAAGTCCTACATTTACTCCGATATCCAACCAAAATAAAACAACCAGCTCTACCTCACTCAAGCCCATATTTGAAGAAACAACCTTTTTAATAGATATTACTATTGATGATAAACATATCCATATAGACCTCTATATCTCCAAAATCATCTTAATCCTTCCAATGGAAACAAAACTCAAGAATGGTATCAAAACGTTCTCATGGAAACAGGTTCTATATCTCTTGTACATTTCTTTAATCCTACTACTAAAGTTATATCTTACTCTAAGATACAGATAAAGAAAATATTATCGTATGATGATTGGGGATGTACCCCAACCCAAGGAAAAAAGATGCAAGCACAATAATATCAATACAAATCTTATAGATATACAGAATATATGGATGTTTGGCACAAAATATTTGCTTATCAAAATATGAATAATTCTCATACATGGTATATTTAATTTAAGATGCCTATTCTTGAACGATTCTCGATTCCCGAGTTGGTTCAGATATTGGTTCTTAATATGGGGGTCAAGAACCCAAATATTACCTGATGCATTCCAAACTGCTCAGGCTAAATTTGCTGAATATAATACTATAGATACTGATATTGATTATCGTTTATATTTCATGGCAATACATCAAATACCGTGGATCCTCAAATGGGAATATGAAATATCAAAAAAATACCAGTAATAATTATGAATATATCCCTCGATTGGGAAAACGAATATTTGTTAAATGGTGGGATGTATTCAACATGGACCCGAATTCAATTAGGCTGAAACGAATCCCTCCTTCTCCTACCAAATATCAGACTGATAATACTCCTGAATTTGACCTAAATAAATTCTCTGAATATATCAGACAAATGAGAAAGCAAAATCTAAGAGCTACAAAAGAAGAATTTGAAACCCAATTACTAAGAATTATTGAAGAAGAAGCTTCAGATGCTACCTCTCAGCCTGAACCTATAGAAGAAGAATTCAGTCAAAGGCCCGAATAAAAGCCCGGATAAATCCTGTACGTAATCTCTGCTGCCGCCAACACATCTTGTGCATAATCCCCGCTATCGCCAAATACAAAGATTCCCTACTATCGTTTCAAAACCAAAGTTCAACTCAGTAGAAAGATTCTCTGCAACAAACGCTACTCCTGCAACCTCAAAAGAAAAGATGCTACCACTAGAACACGGCGAAAGACGAAGCGCCACCTCAAAAGATGCCACCAGAATATGACAAAAGACGAATATTAAAGATTGCCACAGTACAAGAAAACGACAAAAGAAGATGCCGCCGACCGACAAAAGACACTGTGCAAAATTCCTTTGCTTGTTACTTTTAGCTTTATGTCACGTCCAGCTTTCTTTTCTATCTTACTTTACATCACATCATCTCTTTCTTTATGTCTTCTCTTTTTACTTTACATCACATCACCACTTCTCTTTTTATCTTCGCGAATCTTCCCACCTCAGGTTCTTTGCATCCGTTTTATCTTCCTGAGCCTCAAATCTTCCACCTCCGCTACCACATGTCACTTCCCTGAGCCTCGAATCTTCCACCTCAGCTACTTCAGTCATCTATAAAAACCCTTAAAGCCTTCATTCGAAAGTAGGTCGAAATCTCCCTCTCTGCGATCTCTTCTCGAAAAAACCCTTCTCTCTTCCTCACTTACTCAACAGCTTTTCTTGAAAGTTTTGCCGACTTCTCTTCCTTGAGGCAAGCTCTTATTGAGTAAGATCTTTTCATACGCCTATTTATATTTCTTTCTATTCGTATGATGTCCACAGATATGTATAAGTGTATGTAAGAACTTTTCATATTTTTTGTTTATACGATGAATACAGATGTGTGATTGTAATTTGCATAAAGTACCTTCGTTCTGTCCGGACGAATGGACACTCTTTTCCAGTTACTGCATTTGTAAATTGTAAGTGATTTGATATGAACTTTGTGGGATAAAATTTGTTTATATGCAGTTCAAATTAATTTTTAGTGTAAAAATTCAAGATAGTATTCATACTACTTGGATTATAATCGATATCTCTGTTATTTCTTTTATTATCATTCTGTGTTGCTTCCTATATTATACTGTGCTTTTACGTTCTCTACTAGATTATACTACAGTATTTTCAATGATTTTAAGATAAAATTAGATAAAAGTAAAAAAAAAAAAACTTGTCATCGTGTCGAAAATACATGCAATAGGTTCAGAGTTTACACATTACACATGTAAATGAAAAAGATATCTTACATCAAAACACAATTATAAAGCAATTATATTAAGGCCACACACATGTGGCTAATAACAAGGTTCTATATACAACAACACGTGCACGCTATTGTCTCTCCAACCATAAGATCTCTTCGTTCCCTTCTCTTACATCAAATCCTCTTTTCCTTGTCTAGGACACGCCTAACACTACTACTTCCACTTGGTTTTGACTTAGTCTCCATACAAATGTCTTAATTATTTGAACAATTCATGTCATGAATTCTCCAATAAAAGCATTGTATTATATGCTTGAGATATTTTAGGGATTGTTTACCTTTGATACAAAGTGGTCACAATTACTTACAATCATTCAATTTGAAATTTGATAGCTTGGATGTGTCACCAAATTCAAGAAAATTTCTTTTGAAGTTTAAGCTTGATCAATGGAATAATTGCAGCCACCCAATTTCACATTTAATGGTAAAGATTTATGTGACAGCCTTGTACCAAAGATAAATGGTTTTATTCTATTCTTTTCTTTTTTTTTTTCTTTTTTTGAGCATTCACACAAGCTTTTCATTCATCTCCAAATAAAATTACAATAAATACAAGAGAATAATAGAGAATTAGAAAAAATTGACAATCAAATAAACATGGTTACACTACTTTTGGCTAGACAGTCTGCTTCCTCATTGGCCTCCCTATAGCAATGCCGGATCTCAACCTATTGTGATGAGAGAATATCCTTAATTTCATGAAATAAAGGTCTTTATCTCTATGGGATATTAAAAGTTCCATTACTCAAACCTATCACATTTGGTGAGTCTTCTTCAATAATCTTTCTACCTTCCATCTAGACAACAATTTGATGCTTTCTAATAGCCCCCGAGCTTATGCCTCATTGGCCATAGAATGACCACATGAACCAGAAAGCATACATAGAATATGGCCCAAGCTATTTCTAATTATCCCCCCAAAACCTGTAGGTCCAAGATTACCAAAATTACTACCATCAAAATTCAATTTGATTGAATTTAATGGAGGCAGAAGCCAAGTAGCATGCATACGACTGATATCAACATAACCTATGGTTGCTACTGCTAAAGGATTAATAATGGTCATGCTCTTAGGAGTGGAGCCACTATCTTTATATGTCGTAAACCAGTCCATTGCTATAGCCATAATGTTTAATTTAAGAATAGGAAGCTCTGTGGCAATCCCATCGAACACTCTTCTATTCCTCTATTACCATACGCCTCATAGCACACTAACCCAAACAGATCTCCATAAAATTGTACCCACTTTTGGGATACTTGGGTGGTCTCATTCTATTCTTTCGCATAAAGAAATGATGCCATCTTTTATATGAGAATTTGGACGGATTTTTCATATTTTAATCCCCAATCAATTTCGCAAGATTTTCTTTAGATATTTTGAGATCGCTTTTGAGCTTTTTATTTTTTATTTATTGAAGTTTTTTGAGATTTTTCTTAAAACGTCGCCATTCTAAGTCGGTCCCTAATGAATTATATTTCTCGTGTATTATATAATGAACTTGGAGAGATGCATTCTCTATTAGTTTACCTATGTTTTTGTCCCAATTTCAAAAAGCACACGTGCCATGACAGGCCAAGGGTGCAGCAATTAAAAAGTAAAGTGCATCTTCAAATAGTATTGAGAAATGTAGTTTCAATACTGAAAATCTTTGTGGTAAACTTAAAATATACTTTCATCTTCAATTATAAAATTTAAAGCTTCAAAAGTATGGTAGATCAAGCAAATCTATGAAAACTTGAAAATTAACGGTCCAAAAATACGTAACGAGATGCACTATTTCTAAAAGTTGAAATCCATTTATTTGTCATGCCCATGCATCATGATGTCGAAATGATCAATTTGAAGATATTTGTGCATCAAAACAACAACTTTTAGTAAAATGTTTTAGGTGGGCTCTAATTTGATTGTTTAGAGCCTCAGCTCTATATAAACTTTTTCCTTAATAAGTTAGAAATTGTTGAAAAGATAGTTTTCAATTTTTTCGCTATCTCAAAATTAATGTACTTTTTTGGGGTGGAAAAAATTTGGACGCCGTTAGCATGCGGCCAGCCTGCATACTGTAGAAGTGCGAGCTTGGCAATAATTATATTTTTAAAATATAATTTGATCTTAATTTTTGGAGAATATATGATGGATATCATGAATATGAAAAAATAAATAAATTTTTAAAGCTAGAAATAATAATTATATTAAGAAAACATTTAGACTGTTAGTTACAATTGTTTTCAGATGGACTACCTATTTGCATCCATCTTTAAGATGAATGCTTTATACCTCTGGACTGCATACTGTAGAAATACGATCCAACCCGCATGAAATAATTGCTCAAATTTTTCCTATGGGACATATTGATATATTCAAGTGCTAATATCTCACTCTAAATAGGATATTGACATTTAGAAACACAAACATCTCGTTAGGCCACCATGTGAAATTTTGTATATTTGAATACCAATATATCACTGGCACTATGGTTTGTCAAATGACATTGGTATATTCAAATATTACTATATCTCATCTCTATTCTCCGTGAAATATTAATACTTTTGAACACCAATATCTCATGAATAAATTACCCCGATGAGATATTAGTATTCTCAAACACTAATATCTCTTAATCACCCATGTGATAGGAGTATTTACAAAACCCCAATATACCACACGGTGTTCATCAATATTTCACATAAATCTTCTATATATAAAGCAGGTAATCTTCTATATGTAAAGTATGAGATAGCTCGTGGTTTATGTGGCCATCAAGAATTGCCTCACACATTCACACACAAATGGTGTTATAAAGATTTATTTGTTATCTAGACAATTTAGTTCTTTTTAAGTTAAAAAAAAAAATCTACTCACATTTTGAGGGAACTTAATGAGAGATAATAAGAAACACCAGAAAATCTATAGTATAACTAATATGATTATGAAAATGTCCATTTATCAGATTTTCCCTCAAGTACACACTATATTTGCTTTCAGGAATTTAAAATTTACACCTTTTTTTTTCTTCTAAATACTCATGTGATTTAATAGAGAACAGTTAAATTTTAGATCTATAAAATAATGATAAGCTATTTTTTTTAATTGGGATTAAGTGTATAATATGCTCCTCAAGAGGTATTTTAAATATGGAAAAAATTTATATAAGGTTGCAACCTTAAAATGTAGAATTACAGATGCACCTCAAAAATCCATCGGAAAAAGTTGTTTTAATGTTGAAAAACTCTCTAATTAATCATCTCGACATCGATATGTATGAATATGAAAAAAAAAAAAAAATTGAGTCTCAAAAATAGTGCATCTTGCAACACATTGTCTAGACTGTCCATTTTCACGATTTTCATATTTTATAGATCCACTTGATTTTAATTATTTTTAAAGTTTAAACTTTTATAATTACATATGAAAATAGGTTTTCAGATAATCTTAATAATTTTTCACGGGAAAAATATATGTCATGATAAAATTTGGAGGTGCGCATTATTTAACGTTGTAACTTTTTAGAAACCACACCCTTCAATTAATACTACGTGGATGCAAGACCACTTTTACATACCCATTAAATTCATCATAAATGATACTTTTGACCTTTTCTAAAGTAACCAATTATTTATATAAAAAATTAATTATTTATATAAAAAATAAGGGTGCGGTTTGTATAGAGCCCAGGCTCTAAATAATCAAATTAGAGGCCTAAATTCAAATAGTATCGAGAAATGTTTTAATATTGAAAATATTTGTGAAAGCCTTAAAATATATTTTTATCTTTTTTTATAAAGTTTAAAGCTTAAAAAATAGTGTAGATCGATAGATCTATCAAAACTTGAAAATCTTGAAAATTGACGGTTCAAAAATGCGTTACAAAATACACTATTTCAAAACTTGAAATACATTGTTTTTTCTTATGTTCATGCATCTTGATGTCGAGATGATCAATTTGAGGATATTTGGGCATCAAAAAAATCTCTTCTATTGAAATTTTTGAGGTAGGTTCAAATTTGATTGTTTAGAGCCTCGGCTCTATATAAACTTTTCCCAAAAAAATAATATAACCCCTTTAGATAGAGAGGGTGAGGTTTGTAGAGTGCTGAGGCTCCAAACAATCAAACTAGAGGCCACTTTCAAATAGTGTTGAGAAATATGGTTTCAATACTGAAAAGTTGTGTGATAGCTTTAAATTATATTTTCATCTTTTGTACATAGATAGCCGTATCGAGATAACAATCTACTATTGATGGGGATAGGTTTACGAAATGGAGGATAAGGTTCCAACACTTTCCTTCGAATCTCGATGGTAGATCTAATGAATGAATGACTCACTTCTCTCACCCTACGAATTTCCTTAGATCAATGGTATAGATTTGATCTCATTAAAGATGACAAACCCAGAGACATAAGAAATTATACATATGGGCTCTCTCTCCCATAATTCTCTACACCTCACCTCTTCTCTCTTCTCTCTATAAGCTCTTTTTAAAAGGTTACTAAGGGGGTACACCCCAAACAAGGAAGTTCTCTCCCTCTCTTTCATAAAAAGGTAGATCAAGGGGGCATGTCTCACCTAGATGATTTCTCTCTCTCTCTCTCTCTCTCTCTCTCTCTCTCTCTCACACACACACACACACACACACACATCTCTCTAAGGTTGAGCTAAGGGGATTTAAGGTTGGCTACTTTAGAACTTTGGTTGGATTGAGATATGTTTTTGAGAGAGTTTTGCCATACTTAGTAGAATTAAGAGGCCGATCATTGATCCCGAGTACCATTGTGGGGTGTAATAAGCCCGGTTGAGGTAATCTCCAGCAAAATTACTTGCTTTATTGTATTTCTATGTTGTGCTCTTTATTCTCATAAAGCAATGTGTTAAATTTTTATTTATTGAATAAATAAGTTGTTTTAAATTGTACCAAGTTATAACTGATTTTATTTGTTTATATATTTCAAGAGTCATTTTATTTGTAATTGGATATTATAAGTGATCTTGCCAGTGTAAGAAAAAAAATTTAAATTTATATACACCGTGATTTATCACGTAGTCCACTTTTCATTGGTATCAGAGCTATATCTACTTGCTATCATATTTCTTTTATTTCACTATTTTTGGTGAGTTGGGAATGAGATGTAAGAAAACCAATGACCTTTATGGTCAAGTGAAACACCTCTGGAAGAATTATTGCCATATTCAAATATCGAAAAAGCACTCTGCAGAATGTGGTATTTTGCGTTGTTTTAAAGCAGTGATATGAAGAAGATAATGAGGTACTTATTTATTTCATACTTCAATGATATTATGTGGTTTTTAGAGTAGGATCTAGTTGTAAAATTTCCGTGGGAGATTTTGGGAGTTATGAACTCATTATTGAGAGGTGTCAGTTCTAACCTTGTAAAATCTTGGAATTGTCTAATGAGCTCCATAGATTTTTTTTTTACCAATCAAATGATTTTAGTTTTAGATAAAATTTGATTGTAACTCATCAAATTGAGCTTATTTTTAAACAAATATAATTTCATGAAGAAAACCCTTGTGGTTTGAAAGAAATAGTCTTTTTATTAAAGGGTGCATAAGTGTTGTCTTCTACAACGAAAATTGTTTCATTGACTTGGACGTCATGATTTTATCTTCATTCTTAACATATGTTTTAAGGCCCACACTAAGTTTCTAGACTGAAATTTTGAGTCTAGTTTATAATAAAAATTATTTGAGAGAAATATCCATAAAAAATAAGGAATAAAATTTTTTTATTACAGAGAGGTCATCCTGAATTTATGCAGTTTGATGCGTTTTATTGATATGTGAATATCCATATTTGTCAAGCATACTTAACAAAGTGATATGAGGCTTGCAGAAAGATATGTGTTATTTTTTTGTATCTACTTACAAACAAAAAAAGTTTGAAAAGAAAACTCCTTGTGAGTGGAGAGAAAAGATAATTTTACTAGATAATATTCATCTTAGAATTCTGCAGTATGATATATTTTATAATGTGAATATCACTTATTTATTTCTCTGAAAAAAAATATTTGGGATTTACACTATAATGTTACGCTTTGGTTTTGGGTCTAGTTTTCAACATAAAATATTTCAGAAAAAATTCCTTTGTGAATTACGACAAACAATTATTTTATTGAGAGGTGCACAACCTGATTTTCTGTTGTGAAAACTGTATTTTGACGTGATATTACTAAGTCGTAAACTCATTAAATGTATGATTTAGGGATGGAACTACGAACTATTTTGTATTTTTTAGGCTATTTCAATACTCCAAAAGTTTCAGAGACAAACTCTTTATGAGTTGAGAGATATCATATTTTTATCATGGGATGCTCGTCTTCTATTATGTAATAAATTAACACATATTTGTATTCCTCATAATGGAAGAATTTTTAAGGCTCATTCAAAAGTTTTATAGTGTACCCTGAGTATGATTCATACTTAAAACTTTAGAGATAATTAATACAAAGTTGATGAGATATGATATTCTATGTGAAGAGTGCTCAATCCGGGAATTACAAAAAGAATAAAAAATACAATACCTATAAAAAAAATATTGGTTCTATTCGCAATGATGCAATATGTAGAGAGCCTAAGTAGCAATATAGAAACCCATAGATAAGTAGGAATATCAAGATTGTTACTTTTAGTGTGATGATATGAAGAATAATACTTCTTTATATATGTAAGACGGCCAAAAAGGTGGATGCTTCATCGACATGTAAAAGATGATGACCAAGTGCTTTTTTATTAGTTGTGTACACTTCCAAGATCACAAAAGTTCGTCAAGCAAAGAATCAAGAAAGCCCAAGTACCATACTATATAATTTTGAAGTATGAAATATGTCTTACATTACATGGTAAGGTCATATAGGGAAAGAAGATTCAGTAACTCTTTTACTTTCATGTTTTATATTTTTATTATTATTATATTTTGGTTGTTTGTTTATGAATATGAATGAAGTGTATGGACATTAGGGAATAAACACTAACAAGTTTGAAAGAGTAAATTTTTTTAATACACTGTGTTTTAATACCTTTTTGTGCTTGTATCAACCACTTAAGGTAATGATACACATGGAGATGTGGTTTGATCAAGGACAATCAGCCTAAGTATGAAACACAAGAGATGAGTATGACTCATTCAAATATGTAAGTACGAACGAAGTGTTTGGAACCCGGTCTTAGTCGCCATCCTCCCAATAATGTCCAGTAATATGATGTGTTGCCTATGATGATAATCTCATGATAAAGTCTTCATAGTTACCAATAATAAGTATTTTGTTAGGTTTTGATAACCATTATTTATTCATGTTTTATTTTGGATAAAATTATGAGATGGACTTTATGATTTGTTTTTGTGGGTATAAACATGACTTGGTAAGTAATTAAAGGTGAATGCAGTAAAATGATTTATGAAGAGTAATCGTGTATTTTAAAATTAAATTGGATTATTTGTGAAAAACCGAAGTTTGTCGATATGGTTTAAGAAAAACCCATAGTCTTGCGAGGTCAACTAAGTGTTTAAGAAAAATCGTTTCAAACACCATGCTACTTTCTAACTGTTGTTTGTGAAAATGTATCAAGTCAAGAGTTTTTTATATAAAGAAAAACATTGGGTCTTGAAAGTATTTTACGTACATGTGAGGAAGTGCTATTTTTTTATGTACTGTTTTTAAATACCTATATGTCTTAACTCATGTTTCATAGTACCGATTATATGACATGTCTTTGAGTTCTTTAGAATCCTCGATTACCTAAGACCATGAAACATAAGAAATGGCATAAGAAGGCCATCTCGGTAGGCATCCTTGATACCTGCTGTGTGGATTAGATAATTTGGTTTGTTTGTGTTTACTATCAAGAAGACTAGTGTGGTTGAACTTTTGTGGTTTAGGAAGGTATTGCATATTGTGAAACCAACGGGCATTAAATGTTTTTTTTTTTTTTGCGTAAGACTTGTTATTCTACCTTATGACATATGCATAAGAATGTTGAGAATATATATGTTATATGTGCTGTAATTGAGTAGGAGCAGCTACAGTCCCACGGTTCTTTAGCTGATTGGATATTCAGATATACAAGTACTTGTTATACATCATTTTTTAGGTACTTGTACCCTCGAGTCAGATAATGAGAGAGCTAATAACAACCTAGTCATGTTGGTACCTGAGACACCGCCAGATCATGGAAACACTGCAAAATAAGCCTAAACCTGGGCAACCTCTGAAAAAATACTAGAACGGCTTCAAAAAGCATGAAATTGGTATTTTGGGATGCCTGATGGACACTCACAAAGTTTAGTCAAATTCCGATAGTTTTGATCTGATCAAGACGATCAGTTCTCAAATCCAGTTCATATCATGCTGAAAAGGGGCTTTATAATTACATCCATATTTTCGATGCTTCAAAATAGTATCAGACCTTTTATGACCATTATGGGCCCAAAATACCATAAAAGGGTAGGTTTTACTCTATTTCAGTGTACCTTAGGTCAACCAGTTTCCATTTATGAAAATTGTGTTTTCACATATCAGGATGATTTTCAAATGCTCATAACTCGCTCATTTTGACATATGGCACGTGTCGTGACATGGCCTGAGTTCCCTACCCCCTCTTACATGCAACTCTCCTCTCTTATTTTCTCTCTCAAATTCTCTCTCTCTTACACGTAAGGCATGTTAACATATGGATATGAATATGTATCATACTGATGCATATCACTACAGATATCCATCTGTATTGATACATATCTCTTGATCATAATAGGATATGTATCATACTGATACATATCAGTATGGATATATATTTCTTGATAATATTAGTTAGTGTCTATCTATAACCATTGGTATTTATCTTTAACTGTTATTGGCCATATATTTATACGGAGTCTTGTATATTCTTGATTAATCAATTTAATAGAGTTTTCTGTAGTATTATGAAATAATCTTCTATGGGGGCCTAAGGTCTAAATATATATAAATACAGTTTCTAACATGGTATCAAAGCTAGATCTATTCCGTCTTTGCCCGAGGTATCAATTTCGTCTTTGCTTGAGTTTTTTTTTTAGATCAATGCTTCGCAGATCATTATTCTTTTTCTTGTGGCCGATTGGAGTTCTCTGCTATTGGTTTCCCAATCGTTGACTTCTTCGGTAAATTAGTGTAGAGATCATTACCTTTTGTTTCCTCCCGCCAGATCTGAAGTCGTTGTAGCCTATTTGCACAGCCTATCCGCATCAAGACCTCAGATTTGTTTCGAAAAGTTTCATGTCGTCTTCTCCTCAAATCGAGGCCTCGGATTCGTGACAAAAATGTGGATTCATGGAATGTCATAATTTCGAGCGTTGCAATGGTCTTGGTGCAAAGGCAATGGATTGCTTTTGTAATATAAAAAGCTTAGGTATCAAACCCGACGATATCACTTTCATAGGCATTCAAGGTTGGTGAAAGAGGTGAATGTTTCTACTGTGTTGCATGACGGAAGATTACAATATTACGCCCAAAATCGAGCAGTATGGGTGCATGGTTGATCTTCTAAGCCATGTTGGCCTCTTAATCAAGGCACAACAGTTAATAGAGAGCATGCCCATGAAGCCAGACACTATCGTTTGAGGAGCTTTGCTTGGTGCATGTAAGTTTCATGGTGATCTTGAGCTTGGAGAAAAGGTAGTGAACCGTGTGCTTGAGTTGGAACCTAGAGATGTTGCTACCTATGTGTTGATTTTGAACGTATATACAGGGGCAGGGAGATGGAGAGAGGTCAAGAAGGTGAGAAAGACAATGAGAGAGAAAGGGATCAAGATTTTGCCAGGTTGGAGTTCAATAGAAGTTGAGGGAATAGTTCACCAATTCTTAACAGGCGATAGATCTCATTCTAGAGATTTATGCCATGTTAGAAAAGATTATTAGCAGATTGAGATTGAAAGGGCACTCACCAAATACTAAGAACATGGAGAAAGAAATGCATTGTGTTACTATAGCGAGAAGTTGGTCATTGCTTTTGGTTTTATCGCTACAAGAAGTTGCGAAAAGATTTATATTGTGAAAAACCTTCATATATGTGGAGATTGCCATTCGGCCATGAAAGCGACCTCTAGGATCTTTTGATAAGGAAATTATTATTAGAGATCGAGTGCGATTCCACCACTTCACAGATGGTTCTTGCTCGTGCATGGATTATTGGTGATCCATGAAGTCAAATGCTGATTTTTCGTTGGCTCTTCCAAGTGCTTCATGTTTAATGATCGAATTTCTCTATCTTGGTTGATGATCAAGTTTCGGTTTCTTGATCATGTTTAATGATTGAGCTTTTCGTTACTCAATCCTATTAGATGATGGAGTTTTTTGTTACTCCATCATGTTTGATGATCGCGTTTTTTATTACTCGATCATGTTTAATGATCTTGTTTTCTATTATTCGATCTTGTTTATCGATCGAGTTTTTCGTTACTCGATCTTAAATGTTCCAAAGGCCTGTTGGTCTGCTGTTGATCGCGTATTTCGTTACTTGATCCCGGATGTTCTTAAGGCCGTCTATTAGTGAGGTTTGCCGTTTTTCTATGCTTGTTGAGGTTTGTCGCTTTTTTGTGCTTGTTGTTCAAGCAATCTGCGTTTGTTGTTCAAGTAATCTGAGTATAGAGACCACTGCTTCTATCGATTACCCCATGAACCTAATGACCTGAAGATCCAAATTTTTCCTTTATGCAATTTATTGTTCAAACAAAGCATCTTTAGTTTGAGGGAAGGTGTTAATGTATGGATCTGGATATGTATCATACTGATACATATCAATACAGATATCTATTTGTATGGATACATATCTCTTGATAAGAATAGGATATGTATCATACTGATATATATCAGTATAGATATGCATCTGTATGGATACATAGCTCTTGATAAGATTAGGTAGTGTCTATCCATAACTATTGGTATTTATCTTTAACTGTTACTGGATGTATATTTATACGGAGTCTTGTATATTTTTTATTAATCAATTTAATAGAGTTCTCTGCGGTATTATGAAATAATCTTCTATGGGGGCCTAAGGCCCAAATATATAGAAATATAGTTTCTAAGAAGGCCCATCCTCCTCCACCTCCCAACTCTTATCTGCCCTTATCCCCTTTTCTCTCCATCCGCGCCCTTATCCCTTGACTCCCTATCTGCCCCTTTTATCTCCCATTTTCCACACACACACCCTTATCCCTTAACTCCCTATCTGCCCTTTTTATCTCTTATTTTTCACGCACACACCCTTATCCCTTAACTCCCTATCCGCCTTTTTATCTCCCCTTTTCCCTATTCGTCCTTTTTATCTTCCCTTTTTTACGCACACACCCTTATCAGTCAACTCCCTATTCGCTTTTTATTTCCTCTTTTTCATGCACACGTACAGCCTCCCCTCACATCTCCTTTTCCCCTATTTATCTCCCCTTTCATATACGCTAAGGCCACTACAACCAGAGGCCTTGTCTATCCACCTTTTTGCTTCCCTTTCCTATCCTCTTTTACACACAACTCTTCTCTCCTATTTTCTCTCTCAAATTCTCTCTCTTACACTAAGGCACATCCTCTTACACCTCCCTTAACTCCTATCCACCCTTATCCCCGTTTCTCTCCATCTGTGCTCTTATCCCTTAACTCCATATCAGTCATTTTTATCTCCCTTTTTTCACACACATATACACCCAGGGTCACACCTGAGCGTGCCTCGGCATCCCCCTCATGTCTCCCTTTCCTTTGCCCCTTTTTATCTCCCCTTTTTCACACATATGTATGCTCAGGGCCGCACCTGATCGTGGCCCGGGCTTCCCCCTCACATCTCCCTTTCATTTGCCCCTTTTTATCTCCCCTTGCCAGGGGCCGAGGCTGCGGCCCCGTCAACTTCACTGCATTTCCCATTCCCTCGTTCCCTTATTGCTTCATACGCAATTTTCCCCATTCCCTCTTCCTTCACGTCTCCCTTTCCTTTGCCCCTTTTTATCTCCCCTTGCCCAGGGCTGCAGCAACCCGCGGCCCTGGCTTTCTCCTTTCGTCTTGCTTTTCTTCCCTATCCTTTCATAAACTAGAGTCGCATCGTGTGTCAAGTGCTGCAACAACCTGCGGCCCCCGACTTTCTCCTCTTGTCTTGCTTCTCTTCCCTATCCTCTCATAATCCAGAGTCGCGCCTAAGGGCGGTTCCAGCACCCTTTCATGCCATCTTTTTCTCCCCCTCTCCTTATCTCTTATTTGCTGATAAACCCGGAGCCGCACCTAAGGGTGGCTTCAGCAAACCTTTACACAACTCTTTTCTCCCCCTCTCAGTCTCTTAAATCTCTTTCTATCTCCTACACGTACTTATCTCCCTCTCTCTCTCTCTCTCCTCCACACAACTCTTTTCTCCCCCTTTTTCTCTCAAACTCTCTCTCTTACATGCACTTCTCAACTCTCTCCTTATAAACCTCTCAACCCAACCTCTCTCCCTAAATTTTTTCCCCTTTTCACTCCAAATCTCATCCCCTCTTTATCTATTACCCCACATTTCTCTCCTCTTTTCTCTCTCATACCTCCTCCCTCTCTTTCTTGCAAATACTTCTCTCTCTCTCAAATATTTCTCTCCTTCAACGCCACCTTTCTCAACTCTTTTCACTCTCAAATCTTTCTCTCTCCCTTACACGTCTACTTCCCCCTCTCTTAAACTTCTCTCTCTCTCACACTCACACACTCATACTCATGCACACACTCTCACTCATACACTCTCACAAGCACACACACTCACACTTACACACTCTCACATCACACACTCACACTTTTACTCTCATTCACATTCTCACAATCACATACTCTCACTCACACACTTGCATCACATGCTCTCACACACACACACACTCTCACACACACCCTTACACTCACACACTCTCACTTACACGTTCCACTCACACTCTCACTCACACCCTCACATCACACACTTTCTCTTACACATCCCACTCATACTCACGTTACATACTCTTTTTGTCTACCACACACTCCTGTCTCTACTCTCTTACACACCCCTTTCATACATTTCCATCTGTACTTCACCTATCTAAACCTACACTTTTTTAAACACACCTCTATCTACCCTCAATCCCTCCAGTCCTTAGTTTAGACTCCAAATTTACCATATTACCAATAGGAGGAAACCCCAAAAAGTATACCTTAAAGGTTATTTTCAGTGTGTGGATCCAAGTGCTGCACAAAGAAACAAGGGAACTAAATTTAAACCCCGTTGTAAGAATAGTAGGAGGGTTTTCAAAATGATCTAAGATGATGAATCGCCCGGACGCATCCCCCGAACTCAAAATGGCAAAGTAGGTGCTCGAGCCCTTCTTTGTCGATTAAATCTTTTTCTTTGTTGGTTCCTATCCATACTATAATCACACACACGCGTGTGGGAGTCGCAGTTGTTTGAGAAGGGATTTCTCCAACCGAGTCACCCATATTCGGGCCGACCCGATATTATAATATACATGTACTCTATAATGTTGGGTGTGTAGTGTTGGTTGCATAACTACAAAAGGGAGCAACTTGATTGAAGAACTCCTTTGAGCCTTTGAAAATACGACCCCATGTGATGAAGGTATGTGACGAACTTCTGTGATAACATGTTCATGATTTGTGATGTGACATGAAAGATAGACTATGACCACGTGTAGGATGAGATCCGAGTATCAAAGAAAAAGAGTCATTGCCTCCATAAATCGTCTGTAAAAAGATTGATGGTGAAAGCTATGATTAATGTAATAAGAGAGAATAAATGAAAAATGCTTGAGAGGGAGATTGTAATTGGGGGGATGAGAATGTGAGGAAGAGAGATTGTATAAGCATTTTATATAGTGAAACATAAACTCAATGGGAGTGCGGTCCTCTTGTAGACCATACTAGGAAAATGCTATTTGCCGATACGTAGACTTGGCTCAACGTGCTAGGCCAATCGAGTTGAAAAATCCAAGGTACTTGAGCATAGAGTTAAACCGATAAGGGTTCAGTGGGTCATCCCTTGATGAGGTTGGAGTTGCCTGGATAAGGAAGCTGAGCGATTGTGTGGCCCTTGTGTGTGATAGTGGGCCTTTAGAGACTATGTCAAAGCTTCATCCCTGAACCATCACACGATATGTACATATATAGTCGTATCAACATATCAATCCACTATTGAAGGTGAAGCATGTACATGTGCAAGAGATGACCCCTATGCACTATGGAGCCATGGTTGTATAATGGTCTGAGGAACCATGAATTTGTCTCTAGGGTAGAACATGTAATCCATAGACTAGGATTACGTCTCCTAGCCTATTGGCTGACTTTGGTGGCTTAATCATAAACGTTTGTTGTGGAATGTGGGTCATGTGAATCGCTGAGTTAGTTTGAGAAAGCTAGTGTGGATCGTAGTTAACAGTTGAAGCTAGAGTGCTCCGATATATTTATGATTTCTAGACCTATATGGATCCAATTCCCATCAAAGTTAATTAGATTTAATTAATTTTATAATATATAATTTTTAGAATAATTGTTTGAATTTTTGTGATTATCTTGATATTTTTATTTTTATTATTTGGATTTATAATATAAGAGAAATCAATTTTCAATGTTTTAAATAACTAAAGAGAAATAAGTTCTATTTTTTAATTCTAAAAATCAATTTAAATATTTACTAAAAATATGAAGGACCCACATTATATGGTATGGGGGCCCATTTAATCACATGATAGAATTGGGTGGGGCTCATTTGGGGCCACCTAGGGTGGCAGGCCCTACTCATAGGAGTTTGCTTACTAAATGTTGTGAAAAGCCTTTATGCTAGTTGGTTTTTTATTTTGTATAAAGCATTCATGCATTAAGAATCAATATAATGAAATTTAGTATGTTTGTGAATCAAAATACGATGATTGATCAAAAATTAAATGAATAAGGAATGAATATTCATTAAAAGAGAAAGTATGATTATATTTTCTTTAGTTAAATATTTGATGGGAATAAGTTTAGGAAATGGAAAGTAAGACTAACATTTTTTTTTTAACCTTGATGTTGGATCTAAAGAATAGATGACTCACATCTCTTACCCTACAAGTCTCTTCAGATCAATGGTGTAAATTTGATTTTACTAAAGATGACAAATCCTAAGGCATAGAAAATATATAACTATGGCCCTCCCTCCCATAATTATCTACATCTCTCTTCTTTTCTTTTCTCTCTTTAAGCTCTTTCTCTCTCTCTCTTTAGAAGGTTACTAAGCGAGGGCATGCTCCAAGTAAGGTTGTTCTTCTCTCTCTCTTCTCTCTCTCTCTCTCTCTCATCGAAAGATAGAATAAGGGGGCATACCCCATCTCTCATCTCTCTAAGGTTAAGTCAAGGGGGCTCAAGGTAGGTTAACGCATTAAGGCCTTAGTCCTTTGGTTCTACATTGAGATCCATATGCTTTTGAGAAGGTTTTTTCGTACTTAGTAGAATCAATAGACCGATCATTGATCTTGAGCACCATTAGAAGGAGAAAACTCGGTTTGGGGTGTAATAAACCTGGTTGAGGTAATCTTCTACAATTTTACTTGCTTTATTTTATTTCTATATTATACTCTTCTATTCCTATAAAGCAATGTGTCAAGTTTTTATTATTAAATAAATAAGTTGTTTTTAAGTGGTAGCAAGTGAAAACCAATTTTATTCGTTTATTTACTTCAAGAATGATTTTATTTGTAATTGAACATTATAAGCGATCTTGCTGGTGTAAGAAAATAAAATTAGATTTATATACACCGTGCTTTATCACATGGTCCACCTTTAACAAGTAATACAATCATATTAAGCATTTATTAATAGATCTTTAGAAAGAGGTAGTATACCACTAAAAGATTTTCAAAAGAAGTACATTATGAAGATAAAATAAAGCAGGTGGTAGAAATCAAACATGAATGTAGCATTGCTAAACGTTAGCTGCTAACCCAAAATCCAATTCCTACTTTCATATGAGTTAAACAACATAAATGTATCTTTGAGATTGCATTCATATTCTATCCAAACAAAACAAAACATTGGCGAAATCTATTTTTATAAAGAAGAATATATATCACATAAAATAAATGAGCAAGCTTTCTATGCTTCCTCTATTGCATAAAACTTATATACTTTCTCTTATCCAACCGTCCATTTTGAATGGGCGGTTGAGATGGCCCCAATTACAATGTCATGTATCTGCACTATTTATTTTTAATTTTTTTTAACAAAATATTTTGATACACAAAATTTGGGAATTCAATCCTCTCTTAAACTTGTACTTGTAAAAAAATATTAAAAAAAAATTCTCAATAAAATTAAATAACCAAAATACCCTTGAAAGTTTCAAGAGGTATTTTGGTTATTATATTTTAAAGAAAAATTCTTTTTAATATTTATTTTAAGTGCGCCCCATTGAGAAGATGACACTTACCAAATTTTCTATTCATATAATATTTTAATATTTATTTTAAGTGTGCCCCATTGAGAAGATGACACTTACCAAATTTTATATTCATACGATTATTGGAAAAAAAATGTAAAATAAAATACTTTAAAACACCGGATCTAAGATCAAACGGGCAGTAACTCATTTGATCTAAATTGAACGGTTTGATATGAGAAATTATATATCTTCTCAATGGAGAAGTATAGAAACCTTTTCCATCCCGAAATAAATTTTTCCAAAAATATATTCCAGGATTAAAATAGGAGTGCGAGAGCGGGACTTGTATTTGGTAAAACCCGAAAGATGACTACTCCCTCCCCAAGTTTGCATCTTTAGATATAGAGATATGACGCACACACGTGCGCATTTGAAGTAGTTGATAGACACGAGTAAGTAGGTGCGGGATTTAGTAGGGTATGGCCGGTATTCTCTAAAATCTTAGGGGTAGCTTTATGCCATATTTGACTGATATCATTGAAGGGTTTTATAAGTTTGAATAAGATGACGAATGTGTTTTGTCACCTTCACCGAGGCTCCAGGGGCAAGATTGCCATTTCTTAGTCTTCTAGAACTATTTGAATAAATTAAAAGTTTATACTTTTCTAGAAAATATCTTCCAAGAAGTTCAGTGTTAAAACTGTTTACAAAGATGTTCATGTGGCCTCCAATGAGCTAAATGTGACAAAAGTTAAAACCCTGTCTCTAGCTTGTATCTGTTGCTAAAATTTGTCTGGCTCTTAAAAAGTTGTGATAGATTTTCACTTAAGCATAACACTCTTCTATTACTTAATTATTTTTAGAGGAATTTATAGATGCCCAAAATCAACTTTTCAGATAACCTATTTTCAATATTTTTTTCTCTCATACTCGAAATCCCAACACTGTTTTTTTTGTATCTTTTTCAGCAAAAAAATCAATAAATTTAATACAAAAGTTCCCTTGCCCTCGTTTTGCACAAACAAAAATTAGACATATGTCACCTTTTTAATTTCTTTGTGAAAGATAAAAGATCTTCGAATCCGTATGGGCTTGCTACCTTAGTAAGCTTGAGTATCTTCGAGTTTGGTGTCCAATTTGAAGATCTTAATAAAAAACAAAAAAAATAAAAAAAAATTATTTATAAAATATTTTGTGTTCTATCATTTTGACAAATATTGAAAAGTATTTTTGGCTATGGATATTTATTTAGAATAAGTATTTTTATATTTTTCTTTCTTTTTAGATTATAAAATTTTTTTAACCTCATTTTTAGATTTTTTTAATTTTATTTTAAATATATATTTCTTATTTTTAGGATGTTATTTGATTTTTTTTAACGCTGTTACTGCTACAGTATACGGGCCGGTTACTCGCATTTGGGCCTAAGTTACTCGGTTTGGGCATGGACCGAGTACGCTCTTTGGCATTGGCCAAGTACTCGACCGAGTGGCTGCTACGAACACGCGGACAAATATCGCCCCGCGAAAGAGAGTAGCATTATTAGTGGGTCTCTTGAAAGGCGTTTATGAGGGTTTCTATCCTCTGCCCCAGATTATGATGTGTATTAAATCCCAAAGAGTGAGGATGCCTAAAAAATCAGGAGCTAATTTCAAAAAACAAATGTTGCAATCGGGTCGGGTCAACCTGCCTGTCTCCCAGAACTGGGTTAACAGATCAATCCGAACCGAGCCCGGATCTAGGTTGAGGTGTTGGACCGGGCGAGTTTGGTATGCGTCTTAACTGGTCAAGTAGAGCTGAGTTTAATCCAATCAATATATGTAAGTTAAATAATATATGCAACGAAGACACGTGGAAGAGAAAAATATGGTATGTCACCTAGGCCAGTGGCAGAGATTGTTACTCACGGACGGAGATTGCTTGTCACCGAGCCCTTTTTCTTCTTATTTTCTTACTCCGTTCGTTTTTTATTTTGGCCCGGCCCAATCCATCCCTATTATGGCGACAAGAACTAGGCCAGGCCGGCGGAGTCGACTGCCACCCTTAACGAAGTAGGGCAAATTCCGGGCCGAAAATAGAGCAATCAGCTGATTACTTGGAAAGGGAGCCAAGTAAAAAACCCCCGCAAGTTTGTATTATAATTAAAGGCCATAAGAAAAAACTATTTGTATTATAAAGTCTATAACAAAAAAGTAAAAAATTAGAGGAAGAAGCCGCCGCCTTCTCTCTCTCTCTAGAGTCTCTCTCTTTCTCTCTGCGGCAAGGACCGCGTTGCTTCCAGTCGGTCATTCAGTCAGTCAAAACCACGAGCTTTGACTGCAAATGCCCCTCCAAAACCAAAACTATATCCTTCCCTTCCCTTCCCTGTCTACTCTCTCTAAGCAGCCTCCGCCTCTCTCTCTCTCTCTCTCTTTCTCCTTTTAAAGCACCTCAACCACAACCATTAGCCTTCTCTCTAACGCTGCTCAATTATTCTCTGTATCTCTCTTTCCACCTTTTACTTCCGTGTTCTTCATTTCCTCTTCCGAGAATCATTTCTCCCTCATTAATCCACAATTGCTTCGAAACCCATCTTTTTTTATTACCCAATTCTCCGCTAATGGCCATGCCTGAGCCATTAGAGACTCCTTCATCGAGCCATAATCCGTTCTCTTCGTTATTCTGGAACCAACAAGACATGGATGTTTCTCACTCCTCTTTTTCTGACCTTTTGGCTGGAGATTTCAATATCGGATCTCCAGAGAGGAGGATTCCGGCATCTTCTCGGCCAATTCCGAGTGGAAGTTTTGCCGAGAGATTCATGGCAAGGAGAGAAGGTGGAATTCCGAGGTTTAAAACAAATCCGCCGCCGTCTTTGCCCCTTAGCAATTCTTCTTCTCCTTCGCCTTCTCCATCTCCTTCGTCTTATCTTTCGATACCATCCGGTTTGAGCCCTGCTACGCTTTTGGATTCCCCTGTTTTGCTCTCTGGCTCTAATGTAAGTGCTCCTCTCTCTCTCTCTCTCTCTCTCTCTCTCTCTCTCGCTCTCTTGCCTCAATTATGTCTGATAATTCTTTTTCGGGGCTTCTTTATGGTTTGTTCTATTCTGGTTTTTGGTCTGAATTCTTTGTAATTGTGGATTTGTGTCGGTGCTTTTGGTGGTTCTTTCTCGCTCAAGAAATTCGACCAACTTTTGTTTTCCTTTCGGAACGCTTTTCTTCTTTTCATGGCTCTCTTTTCTCCTTTTTACAAATAAAGGCGTTATTTTTTTTTGACCTGTTTGTTATGATCTATTGGTTTGTTTTCCTAAATATTTTTAAAATTATTTGATGTTTGTATTCACTCACTCTTTATCTAGATCTTAGAGTTTAAAATCTAATCTGAGAACTTTGTTTCTTTCTCAAACCTTTGCCTTTTGATAATTGGTCTACTTATCTATTCCATTGTCACTCTGAACTCTTTTCTATTCCTATCTTTTTAGTTATTTTTCAATAATTTTTTTTTGATTTGTTCTTTTGAAAGAAAAATTTCTTCTTGAATACTGAGAAAATAATCAAACTTTTTGTTTCTTTATTTTGTGAAATTGTTTCGGATTTTCTTGGTTACACTTATAATTTCCATGTGTTTTTGCAGGTGTTGCAATCTCCGACGACTGGTAGTTTTCCTGCTCATTTGTACAATTGGAATGGAAATTCAGTTTCTAATTCTAATGGAGCTTTTAGCAACAAACAGAATGTCAAGCGAGAGGAAGGAAATTACTCAGATTTCACTTTTCAACCACATACCAGACCAGCTACTATGGTATGCTGCTTCTCCTCTTTTGATTCGCAGCTAGAGAGAGAGAGAGAGAGAGAGAGAGAGAGAGAGAGAGAGAGAGAGTGTATTTTATGTTTTCTTCGTTTTAGGTGTTTGGGTTTCCTGTGTTTCCCCTGTTTCCCATTTATATATATCATTGGGTTTGATTTCATAGGCTAATTAAACATTTTCCTTAACTTTTCATTCGATTTATTTCTTTGGGTTCCTCTCTCTCTCTCCACTTATGGTTCCTAACTCTATTCTCCAAACTCCAGGATCAGGGAATGAAATCAGAGTCACGACCATGGAGCTACAGCCAACCAAACAAGGAATCAGAGAGAACCCCATTAAAGCCTGAAACTCTGGCTCCAATTCAACAAAATCACTCTCAAATCCCAACTCTTGAACCCTCTGAATTCCACTCCGACTCGAGCCAAGCTTTACAACAAGTTATAAGAGACCACAGAAGGTCAGATGATGGTTACAATTGGAGAAAATATGGCCAAAAACAAGTTAAAGGAAGTGAGAACCCAAGAAGCTACTACAAATGCACCTATCCAAATTGCCCAACAAAGAAGAAGGTTGAAAGGTCCTTAGATGGCCAAATTACTGAGATTGTTTACAAAGGAAGCCATAACCATCCAAAGCCTCAATCTACAAGACGAAATGGATCGTTATCTCAAACCACTGGTCCGACTATTGGGGGTGCGCCATCTATGAATATAGAAGGTGGGTTAGTGAGAGAGAGCAATGTGGCGATGATAAAAGGTGAGATGTTAGAGCGAGAGAAATCCTCATCCAATTCTGTTCTTACTGAACTCTCAGATCCTTCTTTTGCGGGGCGTGGAACACCAGTGGAGTCGGGCACGCCGGAGAACTCTTCAATTTCGGGTGGCGATGATGAGTTTGAAGGTGGGTCTCGATTGAACCAATCAATTGGTGATGAGATGGATGATGAGGAGCCCGACGCCAAACGATGGTGAACGTCCTGATCTCAGCTCATAAATCGCTGAAACTAACAGATTTCGATTCTTTTTATTTTTAATCAAGAGTTTATTTATGCTGATTTGAGTTTTGTCATAATTTGAATCAGTTAAAGAGAGCATTGGTTCTGATTTTGATGAGTTAGAAAGGCAATTGATTTCCTTTCAATGTTCAAACAAAGAGAATGAGAGTGAATTGAGTTGTTCTTGGCCTCTTTAGTTAGTTTTGTTTTGTCTGTTTTGACTTTCTTAATGAATTGCTTGACTTAGAAAAATGCTTTTCCTTTCAGGAGGAGAGAGAATGAGTATGAGGGTGTTTCGGCGCCCGGTAGTCGGACTGTGAGGGAGCCTCGGGTTGTCGTTCAAACAACAAGCGACATCGATATTCTTGACGATGGCTACAGGTGGAGAAAGTATGGACAGAAGGTAGTGAAGGGGAATCCAAATCCAAGGTTAGTTCCCTGTACTTCTTATCTTCTATTGAAATTCTGATCTTGCTAGTAGGTTTGAAAGTACCTTACTTTTCATTCCATCACAAATCATATTTGAAAAAGATAAAGTGAAAGGTCAAGGGATTCGCTTGATGGTCTAGCATTTGAATACCTTTGTTGTATTGCTTGATATTTGGTTTCTCTGTCTGTCATGCTACTTTGGGATTTGATCTCTATAATCTGGGTTATGCTCTAAATAACAAACTTTTGAGCCTCTATTGGATTTTCCTACATGAAACTACATTTCCTTTTCTACATTTAGTTGATCTGGTTCCTCTGTTCTCATTCTAGTTGTTATTCGATTTCTGCAATGTGGGTAATGCTGGGAACTTTCAAAGCAGGATCTATTGAACTCCTATACCCATTAGTCTTTCTCGGCCAAACAGCCCTCCCTTCATCTCTCTCTCCCCAATCCCAAGGTCTACCGTGTGGGTCATGCTCTAAGCTTCCGAATTGTGAAAATGCATGAAATTACGAACCCCCCAATACTTTCTCTCCCCTACACCGCCCTCTCCCCTCCGCATACATTTTTTCATGATTTCTTTCTCTATCTCATATTAATTTAAGCTTATGATAAACAGGAGCTACTACAAGTGCACCAATGTGGGTTGCCCTGTAAGGAAACATGTAGAGAGAGCTTCCCATGACACGAGAGCTGTGATCACAACTTATGAAGGGAAACATAATCACGATGTTCCGGCTGCTCGAGGAAGCAACAGTGTAGTCAATAGGCCTTCAACAGGGAACGTTATTCAACCCACCATTAGGCCTTCAGCAACTTTTAGACCCAACAACTCAATGCCATCAAATAATATGTATGGCCAAGCTCCATTCACTCTAGAGATGTTACAAAACCAAGAAAATCGAGGTTTTCCTTCGGGATACGGAAGTTTGGCACCATCTTCGTTCATGGGGAGGATTCAAGAGTTAGAGAGGGGATTTCAGAAGGCTAAGGAGGAGCCCAAAGAGGAATTGTACTTGGATGATGGCATGTTGCGCTGAGATTGGTTTCTAATGACTGGGGGTTTTATTATCCTATGTAAATTGATGTGCTTTAGGTGTATATTTTCAGGTGACATGGCGGGGTAATTCAATTTTTTCATTGCTTTTTTGCATTATGTTTTTGAGGCCTCTGCAGCTTGAAGAGAGGCCTGTAGTTTTAGGGCACAGGAAAGAAAGTCATACATTCCAGTTAATCATAATATAATTCATGCGTTTTCTTCTCATGAGGTTCTGTAAAATGATAAATATTTATCTCAAAATGGGGGAAATGAATGAGTACTACGCCGAAGTGGCCTCTCTCTCTCTCTGAACATGTTTTATATGCAAGTTTCCAGTCAAAAGTTGATTAAAGGTTCTGTAAACCTGGTAATCAGAATGAACCCACCAGTTGGGTCCACCGGTTCGCACAATTCGGGCCCGCTGAACTTGTAGACTTAGGTTTGGCTAAAAGTTTAGCACCTTGAAATAGAGCCTCACTTTCAGCCTCATTTGCTGCACTAATACCATATAATCTTGCAAAACCAATATGTAAATGCCCTATGCGATCTTCAATTACTGGGAACTGCCATAAAATGTTCAATTTTAGCCTACCATTGGGGGAGGCTTCCATCTC
Source organism: Amborella trichopoda (assembly GCF_054954075.1). Classification (NCBI taxonomy): domain Eukaryota; kingdom Viridiplantae; phylum Streptophyta; class Magnoliopsida; order Amborellales; family Amborellaceae; genus Amborella; species Amborella trichopoda. The sequence goes on from NC_142343.1 coordinate 34,549,416, forward strand.
TCTATCCGTACTACTCTTGAACGATTTATTGTGCTTCCATCTCTCGATCCTTTACTCTTGAATGATTTGTAGTTTGATAATGCCCCCAAGTTCTTTATTAAGCCATATGAGATAGGACTTTCTTTTTCTAGATCAGGTTCTTCAAATTTTTTCTCTCCAAATGTACCACACTTGAAATCTGAAATAACAAGGACTTTCCAACATATAACTCTTTCCATCTCCACCCACTTGAAATAAGTGAAATGTGCACGTGTAGGGATGGCAATAGGCTGCGCGAGATTCGGCTCTAAAAAAAGCAGAGCCTCGACCACAAATTGTGTCCCGAGGGCCGGGCTAAGGCCAGTGCTGGCTTAATACAGCTTACCTTGACTCTCTTTTTGTTTTTTTTTTATTATCTTTTATTATTATTATTATTTTTTTTTGCCCCGGAGCAGCCCTATCAGGATCAAGGGCCTAGGCTAGACTTTTAAAGACGAGGGCTGAGCCAAACATTAGCCTGACCCATTACTTCCCGATTACTACTATTATTATTATTATTAATATTATTTTGGCCCAGACCATATTATTATTATTAATATTATTTTGGCCCAGACCAGCCCTATCAAGGCCAAGGGCCTGGGCTAAACTTTTAGGGACGTGGGCTGAGCCAAACACTAACCTGACCCGTTACTTCCCGATAGGGCTAGCCCAGGCCATGGCCCGGCCGATGGCACCCGAAGACATGTGCCGTGTTAGCTCTCTCTCGGTCGCGGTCGCCATCTCCAGCTCACATTCATATTTTTATTCTCCCTCTGGTGTGATAATGGACTTGGTCCTCTCTTTACCTTCAAGTTCCTTCCCCTCTCCTACCTTTGCAATCCCATCCAACTTCACAGCTTGAAAGTTTGACGGGGTTTTGGTCAACGAATAGCAGCCCTTGCGTCACGAAGTAATACGTCATCTCAATTCCTCAAAACCTTGCCCCTCCTTCACATTATTCACTACCACAATCATCCCCGCAAAAGACAGGGACCCTTTTCTTTTTGCTAATTTTGCCAAGCTTGAAATGCTAAATTCTGTACGGACGGATTTTGTGCGGTCAGCCTAGGTAGAAATGCGAACTTGGCAATAAATATATTTTTAAATATAATTTGATCTTAATTTTTAGAGAATATAAAATTAGTCGGGGTTTGGTTTTTTTGGTGAGAGAAAACCCTCTCTCAAACAACTGTGAGGGGTGCGCACACAATATGTATTTAGATGCACGTGTGTGCTCCTCTTTATATGGATAAGAACCAACAACAAGAGAGATTTTCGACGAAGACGTACCTTAGGCATTTACCTCGTCGTTTGCGGATTCATGAATACTCCCAGGCATGTGCCTTCTTAGAACACTCACGAAATGCTTCGACTGTCTGTCAGTGTGGTTTGGACAAGAACTTTCCTCAAATTCTAATGCATCGTCTCGTCTCTTTGTTTTACTCCTGGATTTGCAAAGGACACTCGAAAACACCCCTCTATATTGGTTCACTCAAACAAGGATTGACTGGCAAAGAAATGATAAAAGGGGAAAGATGACAAAGGTCCCCTATTTGTACGAACGCTATGGAAGTCGATGATCAGAGTGGCTTATAGAGTCCAAACTCTCTCGACTACCTACTCAGTATGACTCCACCCGAGTGAGCGAGGACGAGAGCATGTGTGTCTCGCGACTCAACTCCACTGTACGGAGAAGAAGTTAGAGTGGTGATATGAGCGTTAAGACTCTTAAGGTTTCTCTGTGAGAAGTCAAATTGAGTGTGTGGTAAATATTAGGATGTAAGGAGAAATGAGCTGAGAGAGAGACGGGGTTGCAGGTACCGCGGCTCCGAGCTTGTCACGTGAAAAAAGAGAGAAAAGTAAAGAAAAAAGATGAGACTGCACGGTTGATGCGGTTCCGAGTTGCTGCTTAAGGCAAGAGAGAGAGAGAGACGCGAGGAGAGAAATGGGGTCGCAGGTGTTACGGCTCTGAGACTTGCCACGTGAAGAGAGAGAGAGAGTCCTAGAGAGAAAGAACAAGACCTCAGGATTGTTGCAGTTCCAAGTTACTGTGCATGGTAGGAGAGATCTTGTTGCAGTTCCAAGTTACTGTGCATGGTAGGAGAGAGAGAGAGAGAGAGAGAGAGAGAGAGAGAGAGAGAGAGAGAGAGATGCAAGCAGCAAGACGGGGTCGCAGGGGCTGCGGCTCCAAGTTACTATGCAAGGAGACAGAGAAAGAGGCATGGAAAGAGAGATGGAGTCGTAGGTAATGCAATTCCGAAACTTATCACACAGGGTAGGCTATGGTTCCTAGGCTAATGGTAGCTTCTCTCTGTCTTTCTAAGTTCTCTCTCTCCTCTCTACTGGATCCAAGAATCATAAGCAAAGTCAAGCTAATGCCTCAATTTCAAAAAACAATCTAGCCTTTTTACAAATGACCTAGGCTTGTTTATATAGAGGTCCCACCAAAGGTGGATGCTCAAAACTAAGCCCAATTAAAATTAAAAAAAATTATAATAAAATCCTGAATTTAAGAATAATAACCAAAATGCCCCTTAAACCTTTTGTGCTAATGATGAAACCATCCTTTCTCTGAGGAGACTCTCGCCATTGCCAGATTTTGGAAGATTTTTCAAGTACTTGTGGCAGTGATACAGACGATTCATCATCGTAGACTTGATGTTTGCTTGATTCTGAACATTTTGATGTCTTTTGATCGTCTTCAAACAGACTTTTTTCGAAGGGTAAAAATCAGGCTAGATTATGATCTTTGGCCATCAATGCAATGTGATTCATGGTGCTCCGAGACTTCATTTTGATTGCAAATTAAGGAGGAGACCGTCACAGTCGCTTTGCACTAAGTTTTGTCCGATTTGGTTATTGCTTGAAGTATTTTTGAATTCGGGAGATCACCAAAAAAAAGGATTCTGATGACCGAGAAACATTGTCTTCTTCAACTTTATAATTTTTTTGCAAAAGTTATACTAGTTTGTAGCCCTTCGTGACACAATCACATCAGGCCCGATTTTGCAATGATCCAATGCATGGATCTCAAGTTATTGATTCACGAAGCTCGGGATGTCTTTCTTTTAAAGCTCTGATTTTTATGGTTTTGGGCTCCTCTTCTTTCTAGAAAATCTTTGGTTCTGGGTCACGTCACGACGCGTACCATATGTCAAAATGACCAGGTGGTTGAAACCTAACTTGTGTCCGAATTTGAGCTTGTTTTAATTCCCAGTGAGTGACCTATGGACGCTTGAAGATCATCCCGAGGTGTGAAAATACAGTCCCAAGATTGGAAACCGGTTTGGTGAGGCCGCACCGTAATATTGTAAAACCTCCCATTTTGTGGTAATTTAGGCGCAAGACATTCTTGGGAGGTCCGATTGAGCCCAAATTTGGTCCCAGAGGTTTTTTCAACGTTCTAAGTGTAATCATGGTGGTCTGGTATTGTTTTGATGCCCCTAGCATAGGACTGTAATTATAAGGTCGAACTGGTCTTGAGAACCGAATTTCGTCTTGATCGTATCAAAATTTATTGGAATATGAAGAAACCTTGTGAGTATCCTTCAAGCATCCCAAACTACCCTTTTCATGCTTTTCAAACCATTCTGGCATATTTTTTTTTTCCAAGATTGCTCAATATTAGGATTATTTTGCAGTGTTTTCATGGTCTGGCGGTGTCTTGGGTACCAGCAGGACCAGGTTGTTACTGGCTCTCTCCTTATACGATTCAAGAATACAAATATGTCAAAAATGATGTATAACAATAATCTTTAACATTAGATCATGAATATGAATATTTTTTCAAAATTAAAAATAATAATTATATTAAAAAACATTTAAACCGTTAGTTAAATTGTTTTAGATGGACCACCTATTTGCATCCATCTTTAAAATGGATGCTTTATACCTTTGGACTATATATTGTAGAAATGTGGTCCAGTCCGCATGAAATAATTTTCCATTATATAAAGGACAAGATCTCAAAAAGCAATACGAGAGAGATTTCATTTAGGAAATGTACACTATGAGACCAATTTTATTAGTCATTAGGTGTGTCATAAAGTTCGAATTTTTTTTTTTTGAACTTTCAATCTAGGAAGGAAAAAGATTATATAAGGATGCAACCTTATAATGTACAAACTACGGATGCCCCTCAAAAATTCATCGGAAAAGGTAGTTTTAATATTGAAAAACCCTTTGATTGATCATCTCGACATCGAGATCTATGACTATGAAAAATAAAAAGGTTTTAAGTCTTGGAAATAGTGTATTTTACAACATATTATCCACACCTTCCATTTTCATATGTTTATAGATCTACTTGATTTTAACTGTTTTTGAAATTTAAAATTTTATAATTAAATATAAAAATAGATTTTAAGAGAATCCTAAGAACATTTTACATCAAAATTATACACATGATAAAATTTGAAGGTGCACCTTATCTCTACACCTACAGATGCATCCGTATGCCAATTGCACCCTCTAGTGAATGACGCTTCGACAGACAAAAATGAATGTGATCTATTTATATCAAAAATAAATAGTATCTCTGCGTACTTTCCATCTATTTATCAGGTCAGAGATCTAGAGGCTAAAAACATTAACAGATTTGGATATTCCTATGTTGACTATGTCCGAGATTAACTTTCAAGATAATATTCCCGAAAATATGCATTTCAAATGGCTTTACAACGATTGACGTTCAAATTGGAAAAAAAGTTTTCCTGCAATCCTGTTTTATCTCGTTTTGGGAAAAGCCATTCTTGGAATTTTCAAGATATTTATTTCCTGAGTGCCAAACGGTCTCCTAGTGTCACGCGGATCTGCATTTGGAAGTTGATAAAAACTAGCATGACATACCAAAAAGGAAAAAGAATCATAAGGGGTCGGGGTCGGGGTGGTAGCACTGACATCCTGGTCACTATTGTGGTTTTTATTCCTATTAATAACATCATTCTATTAACACTTTCAAAAAGCTACTTTTTAATTTATTTGAAAAGATGAGTAGTGGCCTTTCTTTCCCATTTAATTATCCAAAAAAAACAAAAAAAGAGTGGAAAAGAGAGGCCATCAAATTTTATGCACATTTAATTGCCCAAAAACGTGCATAATATCATATTTTCAACTATGTTACATAGACATAAACACATGTGTCTATTTATGACACATGAGTGTTGAAACATGAACCCAAAATATCTAAATACCATACATTTATATAAAGACACAGTTTCTATGCAGTGTAGAAATGCGGGCTTGGCAATAAATATATTTTTAAATATAATTTGATCTTAATTTTTAAAAAATATATAATCTTTAACATGGAGATTATGAATATGAAAAAGCAAAAAAAAAATATATTTTAAAAAAATTGGACGGCTAGTTACGCTTGGTTTTAGATGGACCACCTATTTGCATCCATCTTTAAGATGGATGCTTCATACCTCTAGACCAAATATTGTAGAAATAGAGTTTAGCTCGCATGAAACAAGTTTCCTTCATATAGTTTACAAGTATCTACATAAATGCATATGTCTATATATAGATATATTAACATCTATGTGTGGTCCACATTTGCGTTACACATACAACAATTCATGTCATACAATAATAATAAATCAATCAAAAAATAAAAATAATTAAATTAATCATCTAAAAATATTTTGTGAACCTTCATTTTGTTCATCAAAATTTTTTATAGACCAATCCAAAGTCACATTATAACAATATGAAAAAAAAAACAAAAAATTACAAAGTACAGATAAATATTAGTAGAAGCTTTTTAAACAAGTAAAAGTTGATTGCTAGGACAAGGTAAGGTATGACACGATTCATGCTAATAATGGTAAAAAAGATGGAATAGAAGATCTTAAATAGTACAAGGCACGACAACAATGGAAGAGAGAAAAGTTGAAGAAGAGAGATGAGCATCTAGTGATCCACAGCCTAGAGAGCGAGAAACCAGTGGTCCACATGGTTTGGAGAGGGAGAAACTAATAGTGTAAGGCATGCTAAGGGAGAAATTAGTTGGAAAGGTAGAAACCCTATAAAATTTTATAGTATTTAAAATAAATCATATTTTTAAGGAAAAATTACTTGTATATCTGTTATATTTTTCATTTTTATGGAAATATCTTAAAATTTATGTCATTACACATACGCTTTTTTCAATTTCATAATACTTTTTTTTAAAAAAAAGACGGAATTGCCCATTTTTGTTTTTTCAAAAACCAAAATTTTTAAACTTTTGGATTTTTCAAAAACTGAAACTTCACTTACTTCGGTTTTTGAAAACCGAAATTATGTATCGTCCATCAACAGTTAAAACTCAGTTTCCCTCTGTTTTCTCTTATCCGTTGCCATTTTTTTTGCATTTGGAATTGACACCATCTCCTCGGTAAAAGAAACTCAAGGTGCTATCGACTCCCTCTCCCATTACCATTTGGGTGGCTATGGCTTGACCTCTTATGGTTGCTCCATGTGAGAATCTCTTCATTCTAGCCATTATTAACAACGTCATTTTCTCTCTCATCTTTATCATTTTTGGCCTTATTAAATTTAAGTTTTTCTGAGATCTTAAAATCAGAATCAACCATCTCATTCACCATATCCTCACTTCCGGTCATTAAATCTGATGCATTCCCTCCTTATGTACTTAACACCATAAGAGTACTTAAAACCATAGATGGACTATTCTTTTCTCTCTCTAGTAGCACATACCCATTTAGGGTTTACTCTTTTCTCTTGATTTTTTTAGTAAATCGAGATAGGTCTACTCCCCTTGCAAATCACTTAGGGGTTGTTTGGATCCTGGGGTAAATAACTATGTTATCCTGCAAAAAAGATGTTTGGCAATTTTTTGGATACCTAATCATGTGTTCTGTAACCAAGAAAGAGAGCCAAAACATGGGTATACAAAACTAAAAAAAAAAAAAAGAGTTATTCAAAACATTGTTTTGTGTAAGTATGAAAGAGGGAATACAACTTGTGACAATACTATTTTCACAAACCAGAATTGCCCATTATATTAAATACAATTAAGCCAAAACATCCACACAAATTAGAGAGAGAAACCACCTCAAAATTTAAATTTTAGAGAGAAAAAGTATATTAGAATTTTAAAAAGAGAAACTATATCAAATTTTAAAGAGAGAAACTACTAAAAATTTGTAGAGAGACAAACTATCTCAAATTTGTAGAGAGACAAACTATCTCAAATTTCTTAGAGAGAGAAACTATATCAAAGTTCAAATTTTAGAGAGAGAAAGTATATTAAAATTTTAAAGAGATAAACTATATCACATTTTAGAGAGAGAAATTACCTAAATTTTTTTAGAGAGAGAACCCTTCTCAAAAAATTTAGAGAGAGAAATTATATCTAATTATAAATTTTAGATGAATAAAGTATCTTAAAATTTTAGGGAGATAAAATATTAGGGAAATTTACGAACATATCTGTTATAGTTTGTGTTATTACAAAACTACCGAATAGTTTCGGTTATTACCTATCTATCCGTTTTTTTGTCATAGCCAATTTTTTTTTAAAAAAGACAATTTTACCTTTTTCCGGTTGTTGAACAACCGAATTCAATGGATTTTTGGTTCTTCAACCACTGAAATCAAGCCAATTTCGGTTTTTAAAAAACCAAAAATTTGATTTCAGTTTTTGAAAAACCAAAAATTCAAATTTTTGATAGTTGAAGAACCCAAATTTTTTTCGGTTCTTCGAGAACCAAAATTTTTTATTTTTTTCGTAGGTACTCTACGTATTCTCTGGATTTTCCCTTTTTCGATTGTTGAAGAACCGAATTCAATAGATTTTCACTTGTTCAACAACCGAAATCCTGGATAAACATAGGGAAGAGTTTAAACCTTAAGGTATAGAGAGAATGAATAAACATAAGAGAGAAAAGAAAAAAATAGAGAAGAGTTTAAACACACTCAAGGTATAGAGAGATAATGGATAAACATAAGAGAGAGAATGGATAAATAGAGGAGAGAGTTTAAAGGGTAAGAATTTAAACCCATCTGATGTAAGGTATAGAAAGAGAATGGATAAACATTGGGTGGGATTAAACTCTTCTCTAACTAATGTATAGAAAGAGAATGGATAAACATTGGGTGGGTTTAGACTATTCTCTACCTTTTAAACTCTCCCCTATGTTTATCTATTCTCTCTATACTTTGGGTGGGTTTAAACTCTTCTTATGTTTATCCATTCTCTCTCTCTACCTCAGATTGGGTGGGTTTAAACTCTTCTTATGTTTATCCATTCTCTCTCTATTCCTTAGATTGGGTAGCTTTAAACTCTTCTTATGTTTATCCATTCTCTTTCTCTACCTTAGAGTTAGAGTTTAAACTCTTTACGTTTATCCATTCTCTCTCTACTATAAATAATATATATAGATATACATGAGGAAGAGTTTAAAGGGAAAAGACGAATAAAACGTGGGTCAAAAAAAACATAGAGGATTTTGGATGTTCAATAACCCAAAATCCATTGAATTAGGTTATTTAACAACCGAAAAAGGGGCAATCCATAGCGAGAATACACGGAGTACCAACGAAAAAAAATTTGGTTCTTCAACCTACTGAAATTTTTTCGTTTTTTTAAAAACCAAAATTGGCTTGATTACGATTGAAAAAACAGACAGATAGGTAATAACAGAAACTATTCTATAATAACGTAAACTATAATGGATATATACGTAATTTTCCCTAAAATATATCAAATTTTAGATAGAGAAACTACCTTAATTTTTTTAGAGAGAAACTATTTCAAGAATTTAAAAAAACAGAACTATATCAAACTTGAATTTTTAGATAGAGAAAGTATCTTAAAACTTTAGAAAGAACAACTAATGAAATCTTAGAGAGAGAAATTAGTTGTAAATTTTTAGAGAGAAACTATCTCAAAATTTTTAGAGAAAGAACGTACTTCAAATTTTAAGTTTTAGATGGAGAAAGTATCTCAAAATTTAAGAGGGAGAAATTATATCAAATTTAGAGAAAGAAACTATCTTAAAATTTTATATAAAAACTATCTCAAATTTCAAGTTTTGGGGGGGAAACAAATCTTAAAATTTTAGAGAGAGAAACTATATCAAATTTTAAATAGAAAAATTACATGAAATTTTTTAGAGAGAAAAACTATCTCAAATTTCAAGTTTTAGATAGAGAAACTATCTCAAATTTCAACTTTTTAAGAGAAAATATTGCAAAATTTTAAAGAAAAATATCTAAAAATTTTAGTGAAAGAAACTATCTCAAAATTTCAAGTTTTAAAAAGAGAAAATATCTTAAAACTTTAAAGATATAAACTATATCAAATTTTAGAAAGAGATACTATCTAAAAATTTTAAAGGGAAACCATCTCAAAATTTAGAGAAAGAGAAACCACCCAAATTTTTAAATTTCAAGTTCTAGAGAAAGAAAGTATCTTAAAATTTAAAAGAAAAAAAAGACCTAAATTTTTAGAAAGAGAAACTATCTCAAAATGTTAAAAGGGAAATTATCTCCAATTTTAAGCTTTAGAGAGAGAGAGAGAGAGAGAGTATCTTAAAGTTTTAGAGAGAGAAACTACCTAAATTTTTTTTTAGAGAGTAACTATCTTAAAACTTTTAGAGAGAAATACTATCTCAAATTTTAATTTTTAGATAGAGAAACTACATTAAAATTTAGAAAGAGAAACAACCTGAAACTTTTTAGGGAGAGAACTATCTCAAAAATTTTAGAGAGAGAAATTATATCAAATTTCAAGTTTTAGATAGAAAGTATCTTAAACCTTTAGAGAGTGAAGCTATATCAAGTTTTAGAGAGAGAAATTGCTTTAAAAAAATTTAGAGAGAGAAACTATTTCAAAATTTTTAGAGAAACTTTTTCAAATTTTAAGTTTTAGATAGGGAGAGTATTTTAAAGTTTAGTGAGAGAAACTACATCAAATTTTTGAAAAAAAAAACTACTTGAAAATATTTTGAGATAGAAGCTATCTCAAATTTTTTAGAGAGAGAAAATTTCACCAATCTAAAATTTCAAATTTTTAGAGAGAGAAACTATCTCAAAAATTTTGGAAAGAAACTATATCAAATTTAAAGTTTTAGACAATTTTCTTTCTAAAAATGTTGAGATAGTTGCTTGCTCTAAAATAAAAATTTCTACAATGGAAATTTTCTTTATATGTATTGTTGCATACCAAATATGTGTAACGTAATTTTCACTTGAAAATATTTTGCATAAAGATGTTGCATACCTACCCAATGTATCATAAATAGAGTCAAATTACGCAAATAGATGACCCAAACGAGAGATTTTTCATAACTTGGGTATTATCTACCAGCTATCCAAATAGTCATTTCTCAATAACCTGGTTTTAGTATGATCAGGGTCTACATAACCATGTTATGATCCAAAAGGTGGTTTTGTTTAATCTAAAATTCAATCCAGCCCTTAGATAATCGACATAAACAACCTCTTTACATTTTTCTCTTTCCCGTAACATGGCTATTTTTGGCTTCGGTCTCGGTTTTCTCTACCTTGGCGACTAAAAGGGCCCATTTAGGCACTTCATGGTCTTCCATTAACTTTGACCTGTAATTCTATCTTTGCCTTCTTTCTCTGTCTATGTTTTCAAAGAGCCTGAACTCCTTATCAATTCGAGCAACTAGGTGGTTGATTCGTCTCTTACTAGAAAAAAAAAAAAAAAGCCAATGAGAGAAAAAAGGGGTTTTAGTTGTCATGGGGCGATATATAGTTTTGGTTTTTCAAAAACCAAATTAAATGAATTTTTAGATTTTGAAAAACTGAAAATAGACAGTTCTGTCTTTTAACTAAATAAATAAAAAAATTATAAAAAATCCCCAAGATTACACTTTTTATGCAACTTACTCCCAACCAAACTTTTTCTCTCACTTTTCCCTCGTAAACAAAGTTTTTATGCAAATAACTCCCAATGGAAAAAGTTCAGTTTTTTAGACGGAAATGCCCTTCCCATATACAAAAATCAATTTGGCCAGATTTGATGACTTTCGGAGCAGACCATCGCATTGCCGGACCGAAACTGAGTATTGCCGGACCACCCTTTTACAACTGCCAGAACCAATGACTCAAAAGTTCTATTGTCGGGCTCCCCTTTGCAACTGCTGGAGTGTTGTGACTCCAGAACATGTACTACCGGACCGCACGTATACAGTGCTGGAGCCCTGTAACTCCAGAGTGTTCCACTATGGAACCACACTTACACAGTGCTAGAGTGATGTGATTCCATAGTGTTCCATTGTTGGACCGTACTTACATAGTATCAGAGCATTATGACTCATTCCACTATCGGACCGTACTACATAGTGCCAGAGTGCTTGATCCATTGTCAGACTGCACTTACATAGTGCTAGAGCCTTATTTTGGTGGGATATAGGAGAGAGAGGCATGGGTAAGGTAAAAGTAGGGGAAGGTAGTTTAGGCATTTTTTAATTTTTTTTTTGGTCGGGGGGTATTTGCATAAAAAGTGTACTTTGGGGGAAAAAAGTCAATGCAAATGTTAGGTTGGACATAGAAAGTGTAGACTTGGGGTATTTTTTGTAATTTTCCCAAAAAAAAAAATATTTATCAAGTTGAAAAACGGATCTATGTGTAATAACATAAACTTTAAGGTATTTTCGTAATAACGATATATATATATATATATAGCAATGATTACATATAACCGTTGTATAGTAATATGATGAAACAACATTAAAAACCCACCTTATAGACATTTGTTTGATCCAAAATTTAAAATATACACTATTTTCATTCTAATGAACAACCACAAAAAAATAAAAAATAAAAAACACAACCTAGAAATTATTTTAAGTATTTTTTTAGCCCAATTAACATAGGCCATTCATTTTGGTGAGATGCCTAGATCTAGGCCTTAGAAGGATTTTTTTCATTTCCAATTTTTTTGGATGGTTTTATTATTATTAGATGAACAATGTTAAAAAAGAAAAAAATGATATTGAGTTTATAAAGGCTAAGAAATTGAAATTCACAAAATGAATAGTCTAGATTCGTTTTTGGATGGGACTCATTTTGACCATATCTAGAGTTCAAATTGAACTTTTGTTTTTTAGGGGATTGATTATTGAGATGAAAAAATTGTGTGTGCAAAATTTGAGGTCATACAAATAACACAAACATGGTTTTCTAGAAGTGTTGTTTCATTATACTATGATACAATCGTTGCATTGAATCATTACTCAGATATATATATATATATATATATATGGATAAGTTTATATAAGGTTGCAACCTTAAAATGTAGAATTAATGATGCACCTCAAAAATCTATCGAAAAGGTTATTTTAATGTTGAAAAATCCTCCATTTGATCATCTCGACATCGAGATTTATGAATATATATAAAAAAAAGGTTTTTGAGTCTAAAAAATAGTGCATCTTGCAACACATTATCTCGTCCATTTCAAGATTTTCATATGTTAGTAGATCTACTTGATTTTAACTATTTTTGGAGTTTAAAATTTTCTAATTAGATATGAAATAGATTATAAGATAATACTAAGAAATTCTTACAACAAAATTACATTTTATGATAAAATTTGGAGGTGCACCTTAATTGGATTGTTTAAGGTTGCAACCCATATATATATATATAGAAAACTCTTTTCAATGCCTATAAGAGAAAATAAATAGTGATTTCACTTACCTTCATCACCGTCCAAACTTCATTGCACGGTCACGATTGTCTAGTAGTATTTTATTTTTTATTTTTTTCTACAAATTGGAATGATCTGAAATTTGGAGCGTGTGTATATTTTAGTGAGACGCAATTAATAAAAATATAAAAAAATAATTTGCAAAAACAATTGACCAAAATACCCCCGAAACCTTTCGGGATATTTTGATCAATTTGTTTCATGTAAAATACCCCAGAAACATAAATAATTCGTAGATTCGCCTATTTTTTATGAACACAAGCGATCCAAATTTCAGGTCATTCCAATTTGTATAAAAAAAATAAAAATAAAACACTATCGGACAATCGTGACCATGTGATGAACTTTGGATGGTGATGAAGTTAGACGAAACCTCTGTTCATTTTCGCCTATAGGCCTTTTGTAGTATCTTCATATATATAGTCTTTCCAATGCCTATATGCAAAATAAACAGTGATTTCGCCTGCCCCCCATCACCATTCAAACTTCATCGCACAGTCACAGTTGTCCGTTAGTGTTTCAATTTTTATTTGTTTTCTACAAATTCAAATTACTTGAAATTTGGAGAACATCTTAGTGATGCACATATAATAAAAATATGAAAAAAATAATTCGCAAAATGTAAATTGATCAAGTAATTTTGTCAATTTATATTTTACAAAAAAACAAAATTTCATATTTTTATTAGATTCTCCTACTTTTGATGAAACACGTTCCAAATATCTGATCATTCCAATTTGTAGAAAAAAATGAAAAATGAAACACTACCGAACAACGGTGACTGTGCAATGAACTTTGGACGGTTAGGAGCATAGGCGAATCACTGTTCATTTCCGCCTATAGGCGTTGGGAAGACTTATATATATATATATATATATATATATATATATATATATATAGGAAAATGCATATGGACATATGAGCCCAACGGCCCAGATTGAATTTGAGCCAATCTGACTGTCACAACCTCATTTCGTGTTTGAATTTTAATTTTTTTTTATACAAATCTAAATAGCTTGAAATTTTAGGAATATATTCTTTTCATCAAGGTACATTTAATACAAATAATTTAAAAATAATTCGTAATAATTAAATTGACCAAAATACTCTTGAAATATTTCAGGGGTATTTTGATCTATTTATTTCTTACAAATTATTTTTTTGATATTTTTATTAGATTCTTCTATTTTTTAAGAATACACCCCTAAAATTTCAAATTATTTAGATTCGTAGAAGAAAAAATAAAATTAAAATGCAAAATGAGGTCGTGACCGTCAAATCGGCTCAGATTCAATCTGGGCCGTTGGGCTCATATGAACGCATATGTTCATATATGCGAGTAAGCTAATCTCAGCATTTTTCATATATATATATATCCCTATTTCCATGTACTTTCTATTTAACTTTCTATCTTAAAGGCTTCCATATTTTTTAGAATTTTCTCACTATTTTTATGAAGTCTTACTCAATCTTAGATGTTTTTTATTTTTTAGATTTTGGATTTTTCTCTTAATATGCTTTTTCATTGTACTCTCTTTATAGATAGATACAAATAATTATTGACCATAAATGCAAATTATAAATAGAATAATAATCGTGTTTTATAGTGTATGAGACATGTTTTAGCATTTTTATTCTTCGTAATTTTTTATAATAATGTTTACTTGTACTTATATAATATATTACTGAGATAATTAAAAGAATTTCGAGTAGGTCAGAAAATAATAGAAATCAAATGCTTAAAATAGCACTTTTTCTCTTCATATTACGTGAAGATGGATCTACTAAAACATCGATTTTTCTCTCTCTATAGTCAAATGTCTTTTTTTTCACTTTTTTATATAATTAATATTCAATTTCACATGCAATGCACGCCCTTGGCCAAAAAAAGGAAAAAGAGTGGGGCAAGGAGGGGCCATGAAATTTTATACTCTCTAACATTTCATGGTCTAACATTTCATGGTCTAGAAACGTGCATAATATTGTACTTCAAACAACTTATTTTATTTTAAAATACTGTTACTTCTAAAATAAAATACTCTTCAATGAATAATGAACTATCTAAAAAAAGAAATTTAATTTCAGAGAGCCGAATGGTCTCCTAGTGTGACATGGTTCTTTATATGCAAATGGATGAATCCATCATGTCCAATTTAGATCAAGGAGCTACTGATTAGATCTAATGCCTCATAATATTTTATTTTAAAGTTTTTTCTACAGATCATGTGAATATGAAATTTGGTACGTGCAATCATCTCAGTGGGGCACCCCTAAAAAAATATAAAAACATATTCCTGATAAGATAGACTAAAATACCCCAAAATTTTTCTGGGGTATTTTGATAATTCTATTTTTTCATAAATATATTTTTTATATTTTTTGCAAGTGCTAGTTTGAGTGAGGAGTGAATGCCCAAAATTTGATGTCAAAATATTTTGTAGAAAAAAAGTTAATAATAAAACAATGTACAATCATGATATTATATTTGGGACCATATTAGCCATTCATTCAGATTGGACGACTGGATAGGCGGAAGTAAACAACTTCTATAAAAAAAATAATAGGGAAATATAGAAAGCTTGCCCAATAAAAAAGGAAAAAGAGTAGGGGAAGAAGGGGCCACGAAAATTTTATGCTCGTTAGCATTTCATGGTCCAGAAACGTGCATAATATTATGCTTTCAAACAACTTATTTTATTCTAAAATATTGTTACGTTTAAAATAAAATACTCTTCAATGAAGAATGAAGTTTTTACAAAAAGATATTTATTTCTAGAGAGCCGAATTGTCTCCTAGTGTCACATGGATCTCCATATGCAAATGGATGAAACCATCGTGCTCACTTTAGATCAAGTGAGCCACTGACAAGATCCAATGTCTCTGAGTATTTTATTTTTAATTTTTTCTACAATCATGTGAATATGAAATGTGGTATGTGCCATTATCTCAACGGGGCACACCTAAAAAAATATAAAAACATATTCCCGATATAATAAAATGACCAAAATACTCCTAAAATTTTTAGAGGTATTTTGGTCTTTCTTACCAAGAATATGTTTTTATATTTTTTGCATAATCGAGTTTAAGAGAGGATGCCCAAAATTTGGTGTCAAAATGTTTTATAGAAAAACATTTAAAATAAAATAGTGCACAAGCATGACATTATAATTAAGTCATTCTCAGCCGTTCCTTCGTATTAAACACTTGGATAGGGGGGAGAATATAATTTATAGGCAGTAGAAAAGTATAAATAGTTTGCCCAAAGGTAAAAAGGAAAAAGAGCGGGGGAAGGAGGAGCCATTCAATTTTATGCTCTCTAACATTTAATGGTCAAGAAATTTGCATAATATCGTACTTTCAAACATCTATGGTAAGAGAAGGTTGTGAAGTCCTACAATCTTATACTTCTTTTTTATTTTTTTGAATAATAAATTTTCAATGTGCAAGTCACATATACCAACAAGGTTGTGAAGTCCTACAATCTTATATTTCTTTTTTATTTTTTTTAATAATAAATTTTCAATGTGCAAGTCACATATACCAACATCGTGGTATCCATTCCTACCGTTGGCCCCCCCAATTAACACCTTCAAAATATAACTCCCCCAATTTATTGAAAAAATGGGTAGGTGCCTGTCATCCCCACTGAATTACGAAAAAAAAAAAGAAGTCGCATATCCTTGTAGTTCAGCCGTGGAAAAATTTCGCACTAGTTTATAGAGGATTGTAGTGTGAAATCGATTATGTTTCCCCTTGTTTTTTTTTTTTGACAATAAATTCTCATTTGGAACCTATAAGTTTTTTATAGCCCTCCACGAGTTCACAACTACTCTAGAATGGAGAGGGGTGAATCCATTAATAGAAAGAGGCCAAAATGGCTAAGCCTCCTTGCATGAAATGGGAGAGAAAAAAATAAAAGAATAGTTTGGATAAATTTCAAATGGCCATGTCAAGCACATGGTTTCTCATTACTCGTGATAATTGTGACACATTCTCTGTTCAAACATGATCAATCTTTTGTTTTGAATTGCTTCGATTTTTTATAATATTTCAGGTTAATTTTCTTTCTATGTTATTTTTTCCTCTTCGATAGAAAATGCAAACTAGCAGGCTTTCCTACATTTTGAACGCCCATGAAACGGAACTGTTTAGGGGTTGTGTTTGACCTGAACTTGTTCCAACCCGATTAGCTGAATATGGGAGCAGGCTCTAGACCCATTTTGCTGGGTTTTGGTCACGGGTCCTCCTACCTAGAGTTGTGTTGTAGAGTTGATTTGGCCCAATTTTATTTTTTAGTTTTTAATTCTTAGTCAAATCGATCCAGACTTGCCTATAGGAGGTGCCTCTAGATCTAGAGCTTATCTTGGGTATTAATTTATTCGTTGGGTAAAGCATTTTGCTACTAACTTAGCTTTAAATTTATCAATTGATTAATCAAATTTTAGCTTCTTTCTAAATACTCATTTGGAACCTATAAGTTTTCTATCTAGTGGTAAATCACATATATCCCAAACTTTATTTTTCTCAAATGAATTTAATTATTTTTTCATGGCATTAAGTCATTATTGATATTCTTGTTACTTCATTGTACCATTGTCACCAAATAGATCATTGATTTTATCTAGGTCAATAAGGTTGTCTATATCCTCACTCATGTAGATATAAAAATCATCAAGGTATGATGAGCTCTAGACCTCTTTTGACCACTTAACATATGGTATGTGAGTACTTCATCATCATTATGTTTATTAGGATTATTCATATCCACCATAGATAGTGGTTCTAAGTCACTTATGATTTTAAGTAGATCATCATTGTCCATTGCAGATAGGTTTGCTTCATGAAAATCTTCTAGGAACTGAGCATCTCTACTTTCAACGAGTCTCTTATCTTTATGATAAAATCTATAACCCTTTGAACCTTCAGGGTATCCTATAAAATTACAAACTAGAGTTGTGTTTTTTAACTCATTTTTATGCTACTATAGAATTAGAACATATGTTGTTGACCCGCACTTCTTTAAATTGCTTAAATCAGGTCTTCTACCTGTCCACAATGCATCATGGGTAGAATTTATTGCCCTAGTTGAAACCCTATTAAAAATATACATAGATGTGTTTATTGCTTCTCCTCAAAAGGTCTTGAGTAGACTAGCATGAGCCATGATAGATCTAGTCATTTCTAAGAGGGCTCTATTACGCTTTTCAGTTATACCATTTTGTTATGAAGTATAAAGCATAGTGGCATGTATTTTAATACCATTTTCTTGGCAATAAGTGTTGAAAACTTTGATATTCTTCCCCTATCAGTTTTAAAAACTTTTATATTCATATCCAATTGATTTCCTATTTCTTTTTATATATTTTTAAATATTTCTAAGGCTTCAGATTTATAGTATATTCGATAAACATATCCAAACCCCTCTATTGAATGATTTTCTAGTCATTTTTCAGGACAAGCAGTGCTGTCAGGTTAGAAATTCCACATTATTTAGGTTTGGAATAAGATATTTCTTTATTAATATATTTATTTTGTCTTTTCCTATGTGTCCAAGATCTAGATGCCAAGTGTATGCATCAACAACCATTGCACAATCAACATAACCAGAATAATTAAAAATTTTATTCACCTATTTCTCATTTACATAAAGAATGAACAAGTTATGGTTATCAACCAAGTGTCCCCAAGCATAAATTTATCCATGCTTTCTGACTAAGACTTTCACTAATCGAAAGCGAACTTCAAAGCTCAATCTAATAAACAAGGAAATAGATACTATACTCCGCCTCATACTAGAGACAAAATATACATCAGTTAATACAAGATCAATTGCCCCTACATCCGACGTACATGACTCTAAAGTTGATACATCGTAATAGGTGTTGTTCCCTATGTAGATGTGTTTCTCCTCACATTTTATTTATTTGAAGTCCTCGAAAAGGCCTTTTGAGCTTGCAATATGCTGATTAGCGTTTGATTCTACTTATCATCCTTTGATATCGTGGTCTCCAAGCAAGCACTCAGAGACTACACAAACAACTTCACACCTCCTGCTTCCATTGCTGCTATGCCTTTGATTTTGTGAGTTTCTATTATGTGGGCAGTGGTTTTTGAAGTGGCCTAGCTAACCACATAAGAATTATTTTGGCAATCTTTGTTTAGTCTCTTGGTTGTAAGGCTTGTATCCTTTATTTTTTAACCTATTGTTCTTCTTATTAGACTTTTCTTGAATTTCTAGATGTTAGGCTTAGATTGACTATATTTGGGAGGTCATTGGGCAAGCATGAGCTCACTTTTTTTATCTTTGTTCATCGTTTCTTGCTCTAATGCTAGTTGCATAGGTAGGTCCCTTAATGTAAGAGATTTGACATTCAACCTAAGTATTATTGTTACCATCCTCCATGAAGGTGGAAGGTTATTTAAGAGTGTGGAAGCTTGCATACACTCGGGAACTTCATTCCCAGCAATGGCTAAGTCCTTGATCATGATAAACATTTTGTTAACATGCTCCACTACATTACTACCTTCCTTCATTTTAATTGAGTTATATTGCTATAATAGCAATTGGATGTGAGTTTTAGATGTTGTGTCATATTTTTCTTTTATTGCATCTAGTATTTTCTTAGATGTTATGTATGGTCGGATACCTTAATAAAGTCATCTTGCATAAAAGTTAACATTGATGTTTTAGCCATGAGGTCATCTTCTGAAAAACAATTTGACTTTTTTTTTTCTTCTTCAATTGGTTTATCATCAACTACTGGTGGATCTACATTTAGTAGATATAAAATTTGATCTTGGATGATGCGATATTTCATCTTCCTCTTCTACATGCAAATATTAGTTACATTTAGTATTTTATTTCGTGAAATTTCAGACATAATAATTCTACTAGCCATTTGCTAAGTTATGAGTGAGTAGCCTAAATAGCTTCTGGATTCTAAGCAAAATGAGACTGTCAAATAAACTAACTAGAAGCCACCAAAAATAATTATGTGGTCTATGCCTCCAACGATAGTTAATTGTTAAAACAATGGTAAGAACTTTGGCTCGAGAATATATATAATTGATCAATATCACATTGACCTTCCAATAAAATAAAACCTCTAGCTATTCACCAAATATTCTTAGTTATCTAATAAAAAATCATATGTTTCTTCAAATAAGCCAATCCAAAACATATGACAATTAAATTTATAGGCAATAAAACAATACGTACTACTATTGATAAAAGATAACCCAAAGCTAAAGGATGTGGGCCCTTATATTAAAGGAAAATAATTAATCCAATTGAGATTAGCTTCTGGCTAAATTAGGCATCAAAAGAAAATAAATTGGGTAAACCATGTGAGATCAGCACGGCTTATAACCATAGAATAGACTAGAGAGAGAGAATCGTCACATACATTTTTCCCTGTTTCCCTTTTTAATTGTTGGATCTCTTGTTGACAAATCAAAAGAAAATCCCCTTTTTCTTAAACTAAGTGGTTGGAAAAGTGCAAGACAAGGATTTTTCACGATTGGGGCTAATGAATCAACGGATAAAGAGGAGCCTGTGATATATTCGTGGTACAGAAAAAATATTGTTGTGCATGCATGAATTAAGAAGAAGAAGAAAATTTTTCTTTTTACCAGAGCCCGATGATCAGAAATAGCTAGTGCGTGGGAGAGAAGCAAATAAGAAAAGCACTAGCATAAAAAAAATTCAGAATACTAGTAATGTAGAACCTGGATCACTCTCATACCAATAAAAGTAAAATTAATGGAGCGAAGAAGAGTCACAAGTTGAGATCTGAGAGGGGTGTGCCGTGAGGCTGGTGATCGGACTTTTTTTTTTATCAAGAACCCTTTTAAAGAGAGAAGCTCCCTGCAGGCTCTGTCATTTTTTTTTTGTCGTATCTTCCTCTCCACATCACTTGAATGTAGGAAAAAATTCAAAAAATTAATAGTTTATTTATATATATTACATTTAACAAATACATTTACAAATGGATAAACGTAAATACATCGATACCTTCTCCTAAGCGTCGGTTTGTATAGAGCCTAGGCTCTAAACAATCAAATTAGAACCTACCTTCAATAGTATCGAGAAATATGATTTTAATATGAGGAATCTTTGTGAAAGCCTTACAATATATTTTTGTATTTATTTATAAAGTTCGAAGCTTAAAAAATGTGTAGATCGACTTATCGATGAAAATTTGAAAATCTTGAAAATTGACGGTCTAAAACTGCGTTATAAAATACACTATTTGCAAAACTTAAAATCTATTTTTTTGCTCATGTCCATGCATCTTAATGTCGATAAGATCAATTTGAAGATATTTACGCATCAAAATAACGTTTTCTAGTAAAAATTTTGATATAGGCTCAAATTTGATTGTTTAAAACCTCGGCTCCATATAAACTTTTCCCTAAAGGGAATGGTTGATACTAGGAGATGTGAAAAGTTAATAAAGGCAAGTAGCGTTATGAGATGGTCATGCATGAGATGAGGGCATAGGATGTCATGAATGAGACGATTTAAGGATTAATGTATTGCGGAGCTATGGCTCACATCGTTTGACTTAGCCCCAACAACAAATTCGGCCGATGGAGTCGGGGCATGTTGCGTAAGTGTGATCCAGTGGGGATACATGGGGCCGTGCCGCTTTTGACAATACCCTTGGGAGAAAACTGGTGTGCGCCCGCCCACCATTTTCGGCTTTATGAAAGGAGGCGAGCTTGGGCTCGTTGGGTATGGCATGCCTTGCGGTGAGTAAGGGTATATATCTATGGACATGGGGCATTGCACAACCTACCGTTTGGTTCGGGATAGGTCTGTGAGGAGCTGCGTCTTGAGAATGATGGATAATATGCTTCGAGGAATTTATTCTTTTTTTAAATTGGGGCACCATCGAATAGAGAACCCTCTTGACTAATGGCAAGAGCTACATGTGCTTGTAACATGGGAGACTAGTGGGGGGTACTCATACTAGCCATCAAGGGCTCCACAGGTTCATTCTACCAAGGATAAGTGGGCAGAAGTTTGACTATTTTCCACCTATTTTCCACATCTAAATATGCAATACCAAGAGGTTGCTTTTAAGGACTTCACCCGCATTGGACCGATTAATAGAAAGTTTTAGGTCATAACCCTTTTTAGACCAAATAGGGATGTTTTTAATGTCATTACCTTTATCGGACAATATCAAGTAGCTTTTGACATCATCAATAGATTTGGACAGGTTTGGGGGAGGGAAGAGATGGATCTCTAAATTTTCAGGATTAGGGGTAATGTCGTGAGACTGAGGGGCAATGTCGTGAGATTGAGGATTGCAGAGTGAAGGGTTTTCCAAGATTAAGGGCAATGTCGTGAGACTGAGGATTGCCGAGTGAAGAGTTTTTCAGAACAATAAAAACTTAAACTTCTTTGTGTGTGCGCCATGAAAGGCCTAGTTATAGAGGGATGGAGGAAACCGTTATCCAATGGTCGGCTTTCTCCTGAAAACTCTGAAAAACCTGGCCCACAATTCTGGGAGGTGGGTAGTTATCATCTACTTGTTAGATGATGACCTCTTCTTTCTCTAAAAAGGCCCTCATGTTTATTGATAAACATTAAATCATTAAATTAAATAATAAGAAAGATAAATATATGACATCTTAGCCCTATGGCCATCATACATATCAACATCTCCCACTTGGCCATGAGGGCTAGATATACTGATATAATTCCACTTAATGGATTTAACATTTATGAGAATATCATTGTCATGAGGTTTTTCACGCTAGTGCGGTTATACATCTCATAACAAAAAATATCCAAAGTCATCTCATGAGGTTTTTCACGCTAATGCGGCTTTTCCTTTCATGATCAAGACATCAAAGAAAATATCTCATTTGGGAGTTCTTGACTTAAATATTTTTAAGTCACATCAAAGCTACATGCTTTGATAATATTTTTACACCAATCCCTTTGTCAAATGATCTGCAATCATATATGAAGATGGCAAATAACTTACAGTTATTTTATTCTTTTCAATAATATCATAAATATAATGATAATCAATTTAAATGTGCTTACCCTTGGAACTATAAGCTTCATTTCTAATTGATGAAATAGCGGCTTCATTATCACAAAAACTTTTAACAGGTCCGTCGGCTATATCCAGCTTTAAATCATTTATGATAATTTTTGCATCCTACAGCTTGAGCATATGGAATTCTTTCCATTGCAGCTTTGTCACTATCATTTAATGGACGCGTTTTCTTTTATAATTTTAAGCCTTTACCAACTGGTGTATCTATGGGCTTGCAATTTTCTATCTTAAATATCTTTAAAATACTTTTTAAATAATTTTCTTGAGACAAACATAGAAGTTTCGAACTCCTATCTCTTGTTATCTTAATGCCCAATACATATGAGGCTGCTCCCATATCTTTCATCTCAAAATGGGAACTTAGTCATGATTTGGTATGGTTAATCATGTCAATATCATTACCGGCTATCAAAATATTACCCACATATAGTGACAATATAACAAATTTGCTCCCACTATTCTAGACATATACACAATGGTCTAACCTATTGGCTATATAATCAATTTTAGTGATTGATTTATGGAAAAGTAAAGTATCATTGCCTAGAAGACTATTTTAGACCATATAAATTTGTTTAGGTTTATATATTTTGTCTTTTTGGCCTTTAATTACATACTCTTCTAGTTGTTTCATATATATATATATATATATATATATATATATCTTCTTTTAATTCTTTATTTAAGAAAGTTATTTTGACATCCATCTGAAATAATTGTAGATCATAATATGCAACTAATGTTAGGATGATCCTAACAGATGAAAATTTTGCTACAGCAGAATAAGTCTCTACATAATTTATACCCTCCATTTGGGTAAATCTTTTAGTTACCAACCTAGCTTTATATTTATCAATGGATCCATTTACATTAAGCTTTTTCTTTATGATCCATTTACAACCGATGGCTTTTCTATCTTTAAGAAGGTCAACCAACTCCCAAACTTGATTTTTTTTTGTGGAATCAAGTTCATTATTCATGACTTGAGTCCACTCAGCTGAGTCATGTGAGCTAATAGTTTCACTGTAGCTTCGAGGTTCATCTATTGTATCATCACTCATTGAAGAATAATTATCTTCATTCATATATATATAAAATTCTTCTAAAGTTGTAGTTTGGGCTCTAGTTCT
Source organism: Amborella trichopoda (assembly GCF_054954075.1). NCBI lineage: Eukaryota > Viridiplantae > Streptophyta > Magnoliopsida > Amborellales > Amborellaceae > Amborella > Amborella trichopoda. Next base: position 34,573,337 of record NC_142343.1, read on the forward strand.
TTTAGGCATGTCTGGTATACTTGATTCCAATGGTTTAAAAACCGGATCGGTGACCCGGATCGGGCTTTTCAAAAACCGATCCGGATCGGCGAATCGGCGATCCGGATCGGAATCGGGTGAATCGGTCAGAATAAAGCTTCAAAAAAATCCGAAAAAATTATTAAAATTCATTATAAATATTGGTTTTTAAGAATTCAATAAAAAATGAGGGTACTCCATTAAGAATTTTCATGTTTTTGAATGAATATGCGAATATTGATATGTTCTTTCCCTGCATGAACCGCCATTCAGCATTTAATTTACAGTATTTCGTGCTCATCCCTACACTGTTGCTGTTGGGACTCGATATGTGAATTATATGGCTGGGATAGGGTGGCCTCAAAATCATCATCTCTCTCGTTTTCTCTTTGAATAATATGGATTAAAAAAAAAAAAAAACAAATTTTCAAAAAAATCGATCATGGATTAAAAAAAAAATCACAATTTTCAAAAAATTCTATCATGGATTACAAAAAAAAATTCGATCATGGATTAAACAAAAAAAATCACAAATTTTCAAAAAATTCAATCATGGATTACATAAAACTCGATCATGGATTACATAAAATTCGATCATGAATTACATAAAATTCGATCATGGATTACAAAAAAAAACAAACAAAAAAAACAAAAAATGCAATCGTGGATTACAAAAAAAGAAAAAAATAGTTCGATCATGGATTACAAAAAATTCAATCATGGATTACAAAAAACTCTATCATGGGTTACAAAAAAAGCAAAAAACAAAAAATTCAATCATGGATTAAAAAAAAACAAACAAACATTTCGATCATGGATTACAAAAAAAAAACAAACATTTCGATCATATATTACAAAACATTCGATCATGGATTACAAAAAATTCTATCATGGGTTACAAAAAAAAAAAAAAAACAAAAAAATCGATCATGGATTACAAGAAAAGAAAACAAACATTTCGATCATGGATTACAAAAAATTCTATTATGGGTTACAAAAAACCAAAAAATTCGATCATGGATTACAAAAAAATCTATCATGGATTACCAAAAAAAAAAAAAAAAAAAAAAAAAAAAAAAAAAAAAAAAAAAAAAAAAAAATTCCGTACGGAATCGCCGATTCACTGTTCGGACTCGCCGATTCCGTACAATGAATCGGCGATTCACTGTACAGAATCGTCCGGTTCTCTCTAGAACCGGACGATTTCCGATTTTTGGGCGATCCGGTTCCTTTTTCACTATTTCCGAGTCGAACCGGGCGAGTCCGGTTCGACTCGGCGTTTTTTAAAACGCTGCTTGATTCAATTGAATCATTCTCACTAAATATAGAGGGAGTATGAGAAATTAGGTCTTCCAGACCCTTATCTTTATCAATTTCATGTAAGTTAATAGGATTATTTAAAATATTTTCATCATTTATATTTTCTAAGAAATGAGCATTACGACTCTCTATTAATGATATAGTATCATGGTTATAGAATCTATACACTTTAGAATTTTCTGAATCGCCTATAAAAGAGTATTTTATAGTTTTATTTTACAATTTATCTCTATTTTGTGGTGGTATAAGCACATGTGCTTAAAAATCCCAAACTTTGAAGATAGTAAGATCAGGTTTCCCACCTATCCATAATTCATATGGGGTCAAATCTATAGATGTAGTTAGGACACGATTAATAATATCCATTGTAGTGTTGAGAGCCTCACCCCAAAAATGAGGTGATAAATTTGAATGGCTCAGCATATATCTAACCATTTCCATTAGAATTCTATTTCTTCTTTCAATTACATCATTTTGTTGTGATGTGTATAACATAGTTGTTTCATAAATTATACCATGCTCTTTACAAAATTTGGTAAATAAAGCAGAGCAATACTCACCTTCACTATCTGTTCGAAGAATTTTAATATGCCTACCTAACTGATTTTCAACCTTAGATGTATATTCTTTAAAAGTTTCTAATGCATTTGATTTCTTACTAATTAGGTATCCATAACGTTAATAATCATCTATAAATATTATAAAATATTTCATACCTCTATGTATTTTTACATTTAATGGGCCACATATATCAGAGTGAACAATAGTGAACAATACTAAGTCGTTCACTGGACATTTTCCCTTTACGGGAAATGCTTCTTAGTTAATTTACCAGAAATACATGGCTCGCATGTTTTGAGCACAATTTCTCCTAAATTGGGGAGCAAACTTTTTTTAATCATTTGATTCATTATGTCTTTATTTATATATCCTAATCTTAAGTGCCATAAATATGGATCATCCATATATACATAAGCATCAAAAGAGGCATCAAAATAACCAGAAAATGATGAACTTTCATTAATATTCAGTCGGTACAAATTGTCAACTTTAGTATTATACACCAATGCTCTAGAATGCTTCCTAATGGTGACTCGACCAGACTTAAATCTTATTTCATAACCCTTGTCGTCTAACCTAGGAACAGAAATCAAATTGCGCCTTATATTGGGTGCATACAAAGTATCAGTCAATAGGAGATTTGTTCCTCCTGGTAAACACAACTTGAAAGTACCGACACCAAGTACATCACAATATGTGTCATTTCCCATATAAACCCATTAGTTATCGGCTGCAATCTCCTTCAATTCTGTGAATCTGTCTTTGGTCCTCGAGACATGTTGAATGGAGGCGGAGTCAACCCACCAATTTCCCAGGTCATAGTCGGCAATTATTGATTCGAGGACTACGCAAATCAAGTCATTTCTTTTATTTTTATTACGAGCAAGGTTGTTATTTTGGTTTCTATTTTTGTTTTTCAGCTTGGTACAATTAAACTTGATGTACCCAATTTCCTTACAATAAAAACAGGTCTTCTCAATCTTATTATTTTGATTTCTAAAATTTCTTCTATTTCCCTCATACCTATTATTTTTCTGATTATTGAAAGGTTTCATAGGGATCTGAGAAGAACTTTGGGCTAAGTGGAGCTCATTTGACTTCTTCATCATTCTTGTCTCAGCTTCAATACTGAGATGCATGAGAAGATTTGACATGGTTATCCCTTGTGCATAATGGTTCAATGCAATTACAACAGACTCTCAAGATGGAGGGAGACTATTAAGGACAATAGACACTTGCATTCGATCAGGGACTAGTTTCTTGGATGCAGCAAGGTCCTTTGCGAGCACTGTCATTTTATATACATGCTCGGTAATTGAGTCTGTTTTTTTCATTCTGCAAGAATTGTATTTTTCTAACAACAATTACACATGGGTCTCAGAAGTGGTCTCACATTTTTCAGATAGACCACCCATCATACTTTGAGGTGTGGTATGATCCTCAAAAACTCTAATTAAATCATCTTCCATAAAGCTCAACATAGTAGTCCTATCTACTTTGTCATCTTCCAACCATTTGTCAAGTCGCATTCTAGTTTGACCATTGACATTAAGTTCTAAAACGGGTGGTTCTGTATCTACGACATAATCTACCATATCTTAGAAAAAAAGACTAGCCCAGAATGTCATTTTAAATTTTTAGATAATACCTAAAAGTTCAAAAAATTTAATTATGTTTAAGAAATGGTTGTCTGCTAGCTAAATCAATAGGTTTGCCGATTCTCAATGAGCTTTAACCTCAAAGAAAAACTTTCTCGAACAGTTTATGTTCGCACTGTTGTAATCCAACAAAAAATTAATAAAGTAAGACAATAACTACTTTATGTCAAATTATACATAAGAATAATTTTCATAAATATGTGAATATGTCTTAGCACAAGAGAGAGGGTGTACAATGATATTTGATATTTTTCAACAAAAATATGGCATTGCATAATAAATAAAAAAAATGAATTCACAAAATCAAGATCATGAAAATTTCTCACTTAAAGAGACCAATGCATATGATAATTATGCTAAATAATGATAATTATTATGCAAATAGAATATGTAGAAAATTCCCTAAATTATAGACCACAAAAATGCATGCAATTGCTATGTAAACCTTCACTCGAGCAGCTAGTGTGTGCACAACTGTTTTCATATTTCATAAAAGATGTGCACAAATTTCAGCAGCCAAAAAAGAAAGGAAAGAAGAGCTGCACAATAATTTTCAGCAGTAAATAACAAGTATTTTTATCACTCTATAGAGTTTGATTCTTAGCAAGCAGAAACAAATGTTTCATTCCATCATCAAAGATTGATTTTTCAATTGTTTTAGGCACTAAATTTCAGCAGTTTTGCCACTGATTTTCTGAACGCTTTGATACCAATGTTGAAAACTTGAGGGAAGAGATAGATTTCTAAATTCTCAGGATTAGGGACAGTTTCGTAAGATTGGGGATTGCAGAGGGGAGGGTTTTCCAGAACAATGAGAATTCAAACTTCTCTGTGTGCCTCTCTATGGCCATGAAAAGCTAGTTATAGAAAGATAGAGGAGATAATTATCCAACATTCGGCTTTCTCCTGAAAACTGTAAAAAATATAGCCTACAATCCTGGGAGGTGGGTAGTTATCATCTATCTATTAGATGATGATCTTTCTCTCTCTAAACAAGCCCTCATGTTTAGTGATAAATATTAAATCATTAAATTAAATAATAAGAGATATAAATATATGACATCTTAAGCCCCATGACCATCATACATACCAACATTCACTCTCATTAGACATAATCGAGGGTCTTTGAACATTGTGACCCTGCTTGGACAAAGTCAAGCAGCTTTTTATGTCATCAGCAGATTTGGACAAGGGTGAGGTAGTTTTAAAGTCATCACCAACATCAGAAATAAAGAGGCTTTTAATGTTTTCACTTTCATTGGACGTAATCGATGATATTTAACGTCATAACCCTCGTTGGACGAAATCAAACAACTTTTTATGTCATCAACAGATTTGGACAGTTCCAAGCTGCATTTAGCATCATAACATGTATCAGATGGGCATATGGGATTTTTTATGTCTTTACCCCAACTGGACCTAGTTGAGAAGTGTTGAGGTCATTACCTATTTTGGACCGATTGATAGTGTTTTTAAAATCATCACCCATGTTGAACATAATGGGGGTGTTTTTAAAGTCATCAACCGTGTTGGACATATTGATGGTGCTTTTAAAGCCATCACCCTTGTCGGACATATTGGAGGTGCTTTTAAAGTCATCACCTGTGTTGAACGTATTTGGGGGTACTTTTAAAGTAATCACCTATATTGGACAAATTGGGGGTGCTTTAAAGTCATCACCCGTGTTGAACATATTGGGGGTGCTTTTAAATTCATCATCAGGTTCAGACATATTGAGGGTGCTTTTAAAGTAACCAACCGTGTCGGACATATTGGGAGTGCTTTTAAAGTCCTCACCTGTGTTAGACATATTGGATGTGCTTTTAAAATCATTACCCCGTGTCGGATATGTTGGAGGTGCTTTTAAAGTCATCACCCGTGTTGGACCTATTGGGGTTGGCATCTTATGGTTTTCACCAAACCCAATCTCTCGACTATTTTACATGTGGTGCCACCATGTTCGTCGTTCTTTTCTTCTTGGTATTTTTGGCCATGGTATCCTCTAGGATCTTCACTGTGGTCATCTTTTTTTTTTCTTTTTTCTTTTTTTTTTTACACATTCTTTGCTTAAAAAAGAGAAAGGGGGGTGCATCACACTCTTCACCGTATCGATGTCTCAGAGTCGTGTACTTACGATGATCAATGGGTCCTATGAGCTCATATGGTTTGGTTCAAATTGGTTTGGCTCAGCTTGGGTTGTATGGACTAAATGAGTTTAGGTGAATAGTGTAGGTTAGTTTAGATAAGCGTGTGGGTAAGCAGGCGGCTTGGATAAGCAGGCACCATGGTGGGTATGTGGCTATGATAGGTAGGCATCTATGGTGGGTAGACAGGTGGCTATGGTAGGTAGGCAGCTATAAGGGAGACCGTAGAATTCTGGCAACACCTCCCCCACCCCAGGGCTAGGTAGATGACAAGAGAAAAAGGTGCTCGACAACTAAACGATGCACCTCGAGAGGTCTACCAACAAGGTCCGCCGGGTACAAGCCCGTACAGGCGTCGCTACGTAAGCGAGCCCTCTTAAAACTTGCTTCGACTTAGTGGCTTCGGTGTTTGTACGGAGTATAATATGGTCCAAGGTAGAAAGTAGGGTACAGTGTGGTGTATGTAGTATAATAGATATTGGCTAGGGTGTATGTTATGGGTTGGATTAGTGAATATGAGAAGTATGGACTAGGATATGTTGTATGGTATAGGCTAGAATGTAGCGTAGGAGTAGGACCGGATAGGAGATGGGTAGTTGGGTTCAAGGAGGTGCGTTAAGGCTTGAGTAACTAACCTAAGGTTGAATCTAGGGTGAAGACCTTTTTTGCAAAAAACAAATTCTCTCCTTTCTCAAAAAGGGCTCTTCAAGTTACAATGGATAGTGGGGTTTATGTAGAGCTTCCCCTTGAACAAGGGTGGATGCTCGGAACCCTAAAGAATTTAGTGAAAAAGAAAAGAAAGATAGAACCAAAACTTGGGTAAAAGAAAATTTGACCAAAAGGGCATGCACAAAGTTTGAAATTCACAAATAGGTCTTTAAAAATGGGCCACTTCCCACCCACATGGCATTGGGCCTTGGTTTGAGCTTCTCCAGCACCGAAATAGACAATCTATTACTGAAAATATATATATCACCTTGCTATGACAGTTTTGATACATGATTTGCTGAGAACCATGTAGATTTGACGAACTTCTTGATGGTTTTGAGTTTTCTTGGTTTTTATGCAAACTTTAACTGTGTTCTTTGATCAATTACTCCGAAAATATCGAGTTTTTTGTGATTCTATTGTTGGTAACTAGAAGAGAAAGCCGACACAATCATTTTGCATTAAAAATTGTGCGGAATGATCTTTGATTGACCAAGTTATGACTCCATAAAATCATCGAAAATTCAATTTTATGCTACCTCAAAAATTATGCCCACTTTTGAGCCTCATAACGGTACCGTCCTGTAAACCCCAACACGACTTTTCTTATGTCAGATCGAAGATAATAGAGTCACAATCGAAATTCACTAAGTTTGAGCTCAATCCGATGGTCGGATATCGAATTATAGTCATGGAGCATGAAGAGGTCAACAAATGGATATTTGCATGAGCTTGAAAACCTACGGAATTTTCTCTAAGATATCTTTCGAACCGACGGATGATCATGTGTGTGCCCTATACCAAAAGATTATGTTCATCGAAGAGCACAATATATCCAAATTTCCGCTCAGTTTGTCTTGAAGGTCGAGAGATCTAAGGGCACAAAGTTCTTTTTTTTGGGAAGTGTAGCAAGATTTTACTCTGTTAAGAAACTAGTTCAAGCTATGAAATCCTATATAGTATAAAAACAACACATTTTTGGAAGGTATGGCCTAGAAAGGTCTGTTTGGCCAGAAATTCAGGGGTTCGGGGTATTTTGATCTTATAAAGTCATCTATGATGGTCCAGAGGCCATCTGCGGTCGATTTCCAAGAGTTTTACTATATTGTTTGTCCGTATTACTCCTTCAACTCACTTTCCTCATATCTCCTTGTAGCTTTACCCAATCAAGTTGAAATTTGGGGGATGTATTCAGGGTATTAAGAGCCACTCATTTGCTCATCTTGGGGCCGAGATGATGTCATACAAGGGTTCTTCAAAATATGGGTTTTATTTTACGAGAAATATTTCTATACTTTACCTACTGCCAGCCATCCAATTAGATCAAGTGAGCCACTAATTATTTGATCTAGAATCGATGACTCATAGTATGTTATTTTTTATTTTTTTATACAAATTATATGAATATGAAATTTGATACGTGCCATTATATCAATGAGGCTCACCTAAAAAAAAATTTAAAAATAATTTTTTGATAATATATAATGACAAAATATCCCTAGAAAATTTTAGGGGTATTTTAGTCATTTTATTTTATTGAGATTTTTTTATATATTTTTTATAAGTGCTAATTTAATAGAGGAGTGGACGCTCAAAATTTGGTGTCAAAATAGTTCGTAAAAAAAATTAAATTAACTATAAAATAGTATAGAGATGTGATATTGTCATTGAGACTATCTCAACCGTCCTTTCAGAATAGATGGTTGGATAGGGAGAAGTAATTTGTGTCATCATCTATTATTCGCACAGGGGGTGGGTGCGTCAAAAATGCACGCAAACACCCAGTGCAATATGAATCTCTCTATTATCTCTAGGCCTAGGCCTATATGTCTAAAAATTTAGACTCTGATTAGGTAAATGGTATAAGAGGTGATTGTAAGAGTGTCAAATTCGTGGTTGTAAGAGTGCCTAAAATAAACTTTGGTGGTATAAGATAAATAAAGTAAGCCTTCCTTTAATTGTTCGAAATTGCAGCATTATACAAAGCACACCCATTGAGCAGGTCATCTTTTATAAGTATTTTGAAAGAAAAGTAGTTCGTCTTTCATCAGTACTTTGAAAACCCCCTCTATTCATTGGGGATCCATAGGATTCGTAGTACTTGGATTCCAACGGGATACGATGCTGGCGACGTCATGATAGGGATTGTTCATTTGTTTTTCATACTTCTGCATAAAATAGTAAATACAAGGAATAGAAAAGCTTATAACCAACAATTTGCAATTTCTCATAAACCGATGTTGTACATAATAGTCAACTTGCTTGAATCACACGATATCAAGTTCCCAAAATGACTTTGTAGTTGTTCCAATGAATTATTTTTATAGTACTTGATAACCTTCAATTTCTCTCTTTTGTGAAAAAGACATCCATCATTTGATTTTGTCGTAAAAGATCTTCTATATCAAAATACTAATTGCATTCTTTCGGTAACCATTGTTGATGCTACTGTCTTAAATGAATACCAAAATCCAAGTTACAAAAAAAAAAGAATAGAAGTCATCAAAAAATATCAGATATGTTTAATACATAATTAAACATTCATTTAGGGATCATAAAATATGAATTTTACATATAAGATATGGCAAGTTGGCCTCACCCATAGGGCAAGACTAAGAAATACTATGTACTAGTAAATCAATCCAATATTAAAAGGAAATCAATTATTCATTATAAGATTTACCCAAAAATATATTCACTTTAAAGACAAATAACTTCTACCAATACAAACACAAAACATTACATACAGTTAAAATTCAATTAGAGAATAAACCCCAAATAATCTTACTCGTTGTGAGAGCGAGACACATAGCAAATCCATTCAAGTTCGTGGGTTAGAGAGAGACATGGTAGAGTCGGGGAGATAGAGAGAGAGATGCTAGTGGGAACCCTAAAAAGATAGATGAATACTAGTAGGATAGTGTTATTTCGTAGGAAATTTAGCATGAAAATTTCAAGATGTTGAATGACCGAAAACATATATGATCTTCAAGAGCCAAAAACCTAAATTTTAAAATTTCAAAATCCAAAAAATTAATATTTTTGGTTATTAAAATACCAAAAAATTAATTCATTTGGTTCCTTAATATCTGATAATTTGAATTATTCGGTTATTAAAAAAACCGAAATGGCTAGTTCCATCATTTAAAAGAAAACATGTTATGAAAGGGAAAAACGTCGGGTATGGATGTAATAACATAAGGTCTTTTTCTTTTTTTCTTTTTTTTTTAAATATCTAGTGGATTTGAATTGATTGATATAAGTGATGACATAAATGTATCTTATATGTTGGGAGGTGAATCTTCGAATATTGTTGTATGCATTGCATCTATAATGGAGCTAGAACGGAGACCAAAGAAGTTTTGAATGATAGAAGCTGATGGTGATGGTCCATCTACAAGGAATAGGTATTTGTACAATTTACGCTTTCATCTCTTATTTGCTTTAATTGAATAGTTTGTGGTCACAAATATTTGTGATTTGCTCAACTCAACTTATTGTACTATGTTTTCTATTAACAGTCGGTCTAATACATCTTTACCTGATTATAGAGAGCGCACCCAAGTGGTGCATGTCCAAATAGAAAACGAGTCTGAGTTTGTACTAGAGCATGATATGGATAAATATTAAACCAATTGAGAACCAATGTAGTGGAATTAGTAAAAAGGTTGTTTTGGAAATTGGCCAATATTTTGAAAATATTTATGAATGCCAACGTCATTTGGTTGATTTTGTTGTCTACAATAATTTTGTTTTGAAGTTTGTCAAGCGCAAGCAGGGGCAAGTTTAGGCAAGTTGCAAGGTAGAGGGTTGTATGTAGTAAGTGCAATGCGTAAGAGCTGGCGATACGATATACTTTAAAATAAAGTCCCTGGTTAATGAGTACACATATAGAGGTTTGGAGATGGTTTATCAGTTGCTTGCTTGAAGTGATTGGGTAGAAAATAATATTAAAGTTCGTGTTCATAACCAACCTAAGATTACACGGATAGACATTATAAATGAAGTACAGCTCGATCTCCATGTTAGGTTTCCTGCACGCAAGCTTAGCTGGACAAAGAGGTTGGTAAGAAGATGGTAGATGAGTTACACGATCAACGATACAATGACTTCCCCTGAAGAAAATAAAAATAAAAATCGAAAACCTCAACCCAAATATCATCCTTGTCTCATATCACCCTTATCTCATATCAATATTTTTTAAAAAATATGCATTTATAATTTACATAAAGATTAGACAATAAGCAACACTAATCATCGAGGGCATAAGCAACAAAGAAAAAAAGTTCAAAATTTCTACCTTAAATTGCGTTGATTGCGCTTAGAAAGATAGGAATAAGATACAAAAAAACAGAGAAAAAAATGGCTTTATCGATTAATCATCTTAGATCATTCCATAATAATACAAAAAAATCCATCCATTAAAATAATTGTATTTGATTCCTTCAACTATTATCCATCAAACAAATTAGAAAATATTGTGCCATAATAACAATTTATTACTCAACTTAGAAGTCCGAACGCGACATCTTACACATTTCGGGATTCTAAAATCGACATTTCCATAAAATAAAACTCAAAAAACCAACCCTCAACCTTCGGTCCAGATCTGAAACAAGGTTTCTACAGAGAGGAGAGCGATTCCTTCGCAGAGAACGAGGCTTTCAGACCGGTGACAGGCGGAGGAAAGGGAGAAGGAGACAGCGGAGGAGAGAGACGTTGAGAAAAGGGATTTTCGGGTGAGAGGAACGAGACCTAATTTCAGTTTTTTAAATACTAAATTCGTTTTATTTTCGGCTTTTCAAAGCCGATAATTTTAAAATATTTTGGTTATTGAGAAACCAAAAGGCAGTTTCATCATTTTTTTAAAAACATTTGTTGTGAAGAGGGAAAATCGGGTATAGATCAAGAAAAAATCCAATCTGAATGATTAACTAGACATGGGGCCGGATGCGGTTCAACTCACGTAACCAGGTCACTTCATTCAACCTCTAACCGGGCAAGTCTTGGGCGGTCAGAAAAGTGTTAAAAAATAGGAAAATACAAAAAAAAAATCTAATAAAATATGAAAAGTATATTTAAATAAAGAAAAATTACATTCATATCCATTATAGCTTCCGGCTCTACCAAATAGTTTTCGTTATTACTACCGTATCTTTTTTTCATGTCAAAACGGAAATTTAAAAAAAAAACGATTTTACCCTTTTTCATTTATTAAACAACCGAATTCAAAGTATTTTCGGGTGTTCAACAACCGAAAATACACCAATTTCGATTCTTGAATAATAGAAAATTTAAAATTTTTGGTTGTTGAAGAACCCAAAATTTTAAATTTTTCGTTCTTCAAAATCCGAAAAATGGTTTCTCTTTCTTGTTGGATATTTTTTCTACCTCTCGTAGTTATCCGATAAAATCAAAGGGGAACAACTAGTTTGCGCGTCTAAATTTATGAAAAATCTTAAGGATTAAGAGATTAAAAGATTAGGAGAAATTTTGTGGCGTATTCTCTCTCTACCTCTTTGAAACCATGGTTATCCAATGAAATCACGGGGAACAACTATTCTGAGCACCTAAATTTAGGAGAAATCTCACACATTATGAACTTACTCCAAAAAAATGAAGCAGGGTGAAGGGGAGAGAGACTTTTTTAAAAAATCATTTTTATCCATGCATTCTAGAGAGAGAGGTAGAGAGAGGATACACAAACTCACAAGAGTGAAAAAAAATTAACCAAAAATTTTAAATTTTCGGTTATTCAAAAACAAAAAATTGACCCTTGGATTGATGAATAACCGAAAATATTTTGAATTCGATTGTTCAACAACTGAACAACCAAAAAAGGATAAAGTCGTCATTTTTAAAAAATTTCTGTTTTAACATAAAAAAACAGATACAATGGTAATAACGGAAACTATTTGGTAAAACCGTAATAACGAAAACTATAATGGATATATATGTAATTTTTTTTTTAAAGAATGATTAAACAAAACACATCAAATTGCAAATTAACGAAAAAATAGATTTTAAAGAATCAATTTATCTCCAAGGGTATTTTGAAAAAAAATTTAAAAAGAGAGAAAAATGTAAAATAAATATTAATAGACAAAACAATTTCCAATCTTAACTTTTGCTAAAATTATAAAAAAAAATTAAAAATACATTACAAATAAAACCCCTTTATATTTAGAATTTTATGTAATTTTTTTCATTATTTTTTAAAAATAACCCGTCGGTTCACCAAAACCGACAAAATTAAAACCGACTAGTGGCTAATTCTGATTTAACCAAGACAACCGGCCGATGTCTGACTAATTATTAGGAAAAGATTATATAGAGCCAAATTATATAGAATCAAGGCTCTAAAGTCTAAACAATCAAATTTAGTTTTGATGATCAAATATTTTCAAATTGATCATCTCAACATCAAGATGAATGGATATGAGAAAAATAGATTTCCAATTTTTGAAGTAATGCATCTTGTAAAACATTTTTGAACCATCAATTTTCAAGATTATCATGTTTTCATAAATGTGCATGACGTACACAATTTTTAAAGCTTTAAATTTTATAATTAAAAATAAAAATATATATTTTAAACTTTAAATTTTATAATTAAAAATAAAAAACATATTTTAAAACTATCACAAAGATTCTAACTACATTTTTTTAAAGCTTTAAATTTTATAATTAAAAATAAAAATATATATTTTAAACTTTAAATTTTATAATTAAAAATAGAAAACATATTTTAAAACTATCACAAAGATTCCAAGTACATTTCCCTACGCAATTCTTGAAGCTTTAAATTTTATAATTAAAAATAAAAAATATATTTTAAGGCTATTACAAAGATTCCAGCCACATTTCTCGACAAGGCAACTTTACTTTGATTGTTTAGAGCGTCAGCTCTATACAAACCGCACCCTTTTTATTTACGCCCATACTTATTATATGTATTTTTTTTTTCTTTTGAGCCAGTTACTTATCATATAACTTGGTAAAGAATGACTGCGCATCTATAAGAATAAGATCATTTTCCTTAGAAGAACAAGCACTTTCGTGGAAGTCCACCATGAGGTGTCAGTGGCGAGGGAGCCTGTTAATGTGCACAATTGAGAGAAAACACATTGAGCACTAGCAGGCTTTCGACATGAACATCAGTTTCATATATCCACAGTTGCTTACAAATGTACAGTACAGTCCTAATCCTAATCCTAATCCATACATCAACAGCAGAGGATTAAAAAAGGGAAAGCAAGACACAAGGTTTCTCTTCTGCATTCCTACAATGTTGAAGCTTCTCTTTGCTTCATTTATCTGGGCTGTTGAATGGGTCGAGGGCTCAGTTTCATGTTCACTATTTTCGGCGCTTTTTCGGTAATCTTTCGTTTGGATTCACCCGTATTTTGGGATCTTTCATACTTCAATGAAGCCATTGTTGCCAGCTCCTTCATCCCTTCATTTTTCATCCCCTTCCCTTCTTCAACTCCTACATAAACAAACAACAAGCAATATAATAAATTAACAAATTTATTACTATGAAATTTATTACCTTCTAATCATTCCGGATTACTTTTTTTAATGTTATTAAAAAATATTTAAGAATTTAAAATGAGAAACTGAAAAAAATTATTTCCTTCCTTCCTTAAAGGACGAAGGGACCAAGCTTACACTTTTGGAAGGAATAGAAGATTATTCATTGTGACCTCCTTTAGTAGACCTCCATATACTAAAGGAAACGTCCATCTCTAAAGATGGCCGTTATCTCAAGTGTATTGTTCATAAATAAGATATGGACATTGCATAGAAAATACTAAAAAATTATATTTTTAATTTTAAAAATTTATTTTTCTTTTCATATTTATGATCATCTTGGCCATAAAACATGTAAAATGAATTTTAGTTGGCCGACTCATAGAAACCCCATCCTATTCTAAAAGTGCCAAAAAAAAATGTAAAATGAATTTTAGTTGGTCGACTCATAGAAACCCCATCCTATTCTAAAAGTAAATGATTTCTTTATATACTTCTCTCTCTATCTCTTATAGATATAAAATTTGAGAAACCAAAAGAAAAATAGTAGTAGATGCTCGTTTCTCACATTTTGGGAAGGAAAAGTAGTAGTAGGGCTCATACATTCGATGAATGAAACAGGAAATATCAAAAATGAGAGTGGAATCCTATCCTTATCCAAAAAGCTAAAGCCCTTTCTAATGAATAAAAATTAATTGGTCACATGCTCCTGTCTCTATCGGCGCCGCACCCACTTGTGACACATTGATCTTATCATCAACAAAGTTGTCCAAAAGGGTGGTTATAGATATTTGTGTGGTAGGTTATAGATATATGTCCCTGTCCAAGGTCCAAAAGGTTAGGTTGAAATTAATTAGAGGAATGATCTCCCTCCCCACGCCGGGTAAAACCCCAAAGAAACCTGTTCTCTATAAAAATTATCTAAAAAAGTTATCATACGGGTTTAAAACTTTTGACTTTTTTATTGTTTTGTACCAAATTCAACAGTGATCCTGTAGAGTCCTAAACACGTGAAGGCCCTATTAAGATTATTTCTCATTAAAATAAAAAAATAATTTATACAAGGTCGCAACATAAAATGTAGAATTAACACATGGGTGAGGCCCTATTAGGATTATTTCTCATTAAAATAAAATAAAAATTTATACAAAGTTGCAACATAAAATGTAGAATTAACACATGGGTGTGGGTGTGGGTGGTTCCTGTAAGATCATTCCTCGTTAAATTAAGGAAAAAGTTTACACAAGGTTGCAATCTTAAATGTAGAATTAAGATGCAACTCCTCAAAAATCTATTGGAAATGTTGTTTTAATAAAAAAAACCCTGTAATTGATCATCAGCACATCAAGATGTATGAATATGAAAAAAAAAAAAAACATTCATTTTCATGATTTTCATATGTTTATAGATCTACTTGATTTTAATCATTTTTTGAGTTTAAAATTTTCTAATTAGATATGAAAATAGATTTTAAGAAAATCTTAAGATTTTTTTTACAATAAAATTACATGTTATGATAAAATTTGGACGTGCGCCTTAATTGGATTGTTTAAGGTCGCTACCTTATAGAAACCACACCCTCAAATTAAATGAAAGTGCTAAATTGTTTATCTCTCATAATTGTACCCAAACTTTATGTTTCTTTCTAAAAAGTCATATAAGTTGGTGGTCCAAATGACCCAACTTTGCACCGAATAGAGCCAACAATGCAGAGTGCATACCCCAATAATGTCTTGTCTTTACAAACAGGCTCAAAAATATCTTTGGCTCACAAAACCAATGAAGGGATAGTATACTGTACACGACAGGCTACGGTCCACATCTTAGGGTTCATCCAAAAAAAGGACGGCAGGGAGTCCCACTCTCGATCACTATTCATGATGTTAATGGAATGCTATGATCCGATGGATTATATTTTTTATTTACTCTCAGTTTTAGAATATATATTTCCACGGAGACTATAAGCTCACGATGTCCTGCAATCTCATTGTGATTTTCTTACATGGAAACTATCGACATCAGGGTTTCCAAACCGCGATCGACCCGACCCGGACCCGCCCAGTTTACTCGGACGCGCTCCAGTTAATCCCAGTTTTGGTGGTCAAGGTCGGGATCTCAAAAGAAAAATATCAAAAAAAATTATTAAAATTTTAAAGAAATAAGAAATTTATTTGTAGTATCTTTTCTATATCTTATTTATGTTTTCTATCATTTTGGCAAAGATTGGAAAGCATTTCGACAGTGAATACTCAATATTTTTCTTTTTCGGATTGTTTCTAAAATATAATAGTCACAAATTGATTTTCTTAAAATCTACTTTTGCACTACCTTTTTAACCCCATATAGATGTGTTTCGTTTAATTTTACAAACATATTTTTTGGGATTTTTTATTTTTTATCATTTTTTTAATGGACTTTAGCCTGGCCAGAACATGCCAGACCCAATCAGGATTACTCAGCCCGGCCCGAGACCAGGAACCTTGCCCAAGTCGTGGTTTCCTACACTGGACATAACCGCAACACAGGCCCTCAGCAGGGACCGATAGGGCCAGCTAAGGCTAGGGGCGGGCCAGATATAATGAAATATACAATGAAGTAACAAAAAATAGGGCCGGGCCACGCTAGCCTTGGCCCAGGCCCAGGCCAAGCCACTCTCGAGCCATCTATGTTACCCTAGGCCCAAGCCAAGCCAGCCAAGCAAAGCTCGGGCCACGCTAGGCTTGGCCAAGGAAAAGCCAAGCCCAACCCACGGGCCATCATTGCATGGCCGTTGGGCCACATTTTGCAGCCTAACCCTCGGGCCATCATTGTATGGCTCTCAGGCCACATTTTGCCGCCCAAGCACTACTTTTTAAGGCCGGGCCGGCCCAGCACCATGCCATAACCATTTACCTCTTCTTTATCTAAACCTGAACAGTCGTAGTCTATAATTTTCCGCTATCTCTAAATGCATCCAAACACATGCATCTGATGAAATCAATAGCTAAGGTTTTAAACATCCACACATGAAATCATTCGAGAATAAAAATAATGAAATTCGAAGAAACTATGAAATGCATATACACCCTAATCCAAAAAGAAAAATCATCGAAAGAAAAAAAAAATCGCGAAATAACTCACCTTTGTGGCCATCAAACACAGAGTCAATTTCAGGCAAAAGATCAAGCTCTTCCTCACACGCACTGAAATTATCTTGTGCCATAAAATCATCTTCTGCTATAAAATCATCTTGTCTCTCTCTAAGCCAATAATCTCTAAACCAAGGCGAAGATTGCACTAAGGCCCACCACTCATCGGAGAAATCCTCAACTAACCTAAAAGCCCAAGGAACAAAGAGAGGAGCATTAGGGTTAAGTGAAGATGGTGGCCGTGAAATGACGTCCATGGTCGAAAATCTACACTAAGGGGGTAATAACTCGCCGGATAATCTCAAACGTTTGCCTGAATAACGCCGGAAAAGGTCGCAAACTGCGTTTCGGCCCAACGAGATGGGCTTCTATTTATGGTGGTTGGGTTATCCGAACCTGGAGTTCTAAGTTCGAGGCTCGTGCTTTGGTGGGGGAGCACATGGTTTTGGAACGTGGTAAGTGGTTTTGAAGAGGTGGTAATTGCTTTTGGGAAGACGGTGATTGGTTTTGCGGAAGAGTGGTTTGCGGTTTTTGAGGGCCTTGGAATATATTGCCCTGTCCACATGGACATGGGTGTCGGTGGGTGTGAAACTTCTAAGTGGTTGCCTATTACCCCTTATTTACTTAGGGCGTAGTTTTCACAGGGCCTAGGCCTTAAACAAGTAAAGTAAGACACACCTTTAAATAGTGTCGAAAGACGCTGTATTAAAAAATCTTCATAGCTTAAAAATTTATTTTTATCTTTAATTATAAAATTTAAAAGTTAAAAAATAATATAGATCGAACAGATCTATGCACACTTAAAAATTTTGAAAGGATAGTTTAAATAATGCATTACAAGATGTACGGTTCAAGATTTGAAATCCATCGGCCAGCCCGCATATTGTAGAAATGTGGGCTTGACAAATAATATTTTTTAAATATATTTTGATACTAATTTTTAGAGGATATATAATATTTAACATGGAGATAATGAATATGAAAAAATAAAATTTTAAAAAAATTAAGAATGATAATTTTATTAGAAAAACATTTGGATCGTTAGTTACAATTGTTTTTAGATGGACCACCTATTTGCATACATCTTTAAAATAGATGATTTATATCATTGGACCGTATATTATAGCAATGCAGTCTAACCCACATGAAACAATTTTCCTTAGATGATTGATTTGCGGAGTTTTGAGGATGGAAACAACCTCTTTGATCGGATTTTTGAGGTGTACCTTAATTTGATTGATTAGGGCCCACCTCTTATAAAAACTTATTACTTTAACTTAAGCAAGGTAAATAGACAATAAAGGGAGTCGATTTCAGTTTCGAAAGAAAATATAGGAGAGGACATTGAGAATATTCTATAATATAACTTCAAAAAATATTGAAAAAACATTAGAATTTTTTTTACAAGTATTAATAAAGTTTATTAATAATGGAAGCTGTAAAAAAGAAATTACATCGTTGGAAACAAAAACAAAGAGGATAAAGAAGCACCCCCACTTGAAAAGAAAATTAGATTTCTACATTATTTGGCGTGCATCCTTGATATATCAATAGGAGTATGAAACGATATACACGAGCGCCATCAGAATACCAGAGTACACACTTCGTAGCAATTTTCATGTCTTTAAAATTTAATAAGGAAAAACTTATATGGAATTTATTCTATACAAGTGAGGTGCACACAAAAAATTCAGTTGAAAAGAGTGATATATTTGGAAAACTTTCTTATTGATTTTTGGACCTCTAGACTATATAGTAAAAAGAAAAAATAATTTTAAGTCTTAAAATAGTTCATCTTATAACAAAATATCTGTAGACCAGATATTTTTAAGATTTTGAAGTATATAGATTTGCTCATTCTACATTTCTTAAAAATTTTAAATTTATAATTAGGATGCTAGACTACACCTTCTCACAAAATTTAGAGGTGCGCATTTTCTCTATAATAAAAGATAGACATCTTATACAAATATCACATTTTAAATAAGGCGGCAGTTTGTTTAAAACCGAGGCCCTAAGTAATCAAAGTAAAGTGCACTTTCAAATAGTGTCGAAAGATATGGTTTCAATTAAATATTTGTGATAGCTTTAAAATATATTTTCATCTCTAACTATAAAATTTAAAGCTTCAAAGATATAGTATAAATCAAGTAAATATATAAAAATTTGAAAATCTTGAAATTGATAGTAAAAAAGTGCATTACAAGATGTTTTATTTCCAAAATCTAAAATCTATTTTTTTTCTAATGTCCATGCATCTTGATATCGAAATGATCAATTTCAGGATATTTGGAATTCAAACCAACGTCTTTTAGGGGTCATTTGGATACCTGAAAATATATTGTCTATGAAATATATTACTGGCATAATACATTACTGCATAATACATTACATGCAAATGGATTGTTACTGTTTGGGTAGTATTTAGATGTAACCTGAAAAATACACTGTTTGGCTATGTCTGGAAAAAATATAGAAAATGTATTACCAACATTTTACCGGCACTTGCCTAGAAGCTATCATTTCTTTCTTTCTTACTATCATTTATTTCTTTCTTGTCACAAAATTTTACTGAAATATAGAATTAAAGTCATCATCACATCATTCCAAAAAGATTTTATAATAATAATATCATCACCATTCCATTTTTTTTTTCTAATAATAACTTTATTCTAAAGTCGTCATGACACTATTTCTTATTTATTTTGCATGCCTTTGGCACTTACATGAAATCACATATCTTCTAACATGATTAGACTTTGGTTTCAAGATGACGATTAATCACTGGAATAATATGAATGGAATAACATGATTTTATTGTGATAAGCTTTATTTTTATTTATTTATTCTAGAAATCTTTCAAATGCCTCTCCATATATTTTTAAATAAACAATAAATTTATGATATCAAATTCAAAATCTTTATGATAGTTAAAAATGGGAAGAAGTTTGATTAGTAAACTAGAAAGTTGGGTAATTGTAATAGAATTTTTGAAGCATGAGAGGATACTAAAAATGTATCTTATTTCAAATGACATTTTATTCATCTCTTATGAGGATCATGTTATGTGAAATTTTTTATTATGATTGTGTTGTATAATTTTTCATTGATTATCAATTATTATTTTTATTTTTATATAAAAGCTGATGGCTTCTGTAAGGGCTACAACCTAAATTGAGAATAGAGGGACGTAGAAAGGGATGTGCCCATAAGAGTGTAGAAATGGATGTGAGTAGTATGTGCAAATACTTATAAGTGTAAGTGGAGTTGAGAGAGAAAGTAAAAAATGTGAGAGAGAATGTCAAGAGAATAGATGGGCACAGAAAAGGAGAATCGTGGGAGATAGAGGATTTTGTTTGGGTAGGAGACTGGTAGTTAGATTACCCGTTAAAACGTAATGGATTTCATAGTCATTCTGTGCATAATAGATTTCACATTGAATAAATCTTATGCATAATAGATTTTATGTATTTTGAGAAAATCTTGTATAATTTATTAAATCTTGTATAATTTATATTTTCATTTTTTTACTGTTGAAATGTATGCAAACATAGTAAATTTCATATTTCTTGTAATATGTTTACCAGTAATATATTTTTAGGTACTCAAACAGCCTTTAGTAAAATTTATAAGTTGTGCCCTAATTTGATTGTTTAGAGCATCACACTTATATAAACTTTCTCCTTTAAATAATGACTGAGGAGGTAGAGTGTCCATGTATACAGATTGGGGGTGAGGTTTGTATAAGGTTGCGAAGTAAGGCATACCTATAAAATAAGAAAATAAGATGTCGTTTCCATCTCAAAAACTTTATGATGGCTTTAAAATCCCATTTTATTATCATCAGTTATAAAATTTGAAATTTAAAAAAGGATGGAGTTTGTATAGAGCTGAGGCTCTAAACAATCAAATTAGATCCCACCTTCAAATAGTGTCAAGAAATAGGGTTTTGATATTGGAAATATTTGTGATAGGTTTAAAATATATTTTCATCTTTAATTATAAATTTTAAAATTTTAAAAATAGTGTAGATCGAGTAGATCTATGAAAATTTGAAAATCTTGAAAATTGACGGTTCAAAATGTATTACAATATGCACTATTTTTACAATTTGAAATCCAATTTTTTTCTCATGTATATGCATCTTGATGTTGAGATGACCAATTTTAAAATATTTAGGCATCAAAACAACCTCTTCGAGTGAAATTTCTAAGGTAGTATCTAATTTGATTGTTTAGAACCTAGGCTCTATTTAAACTTTTAAAAGAATCGAGTAGATCAACCAAACAAATGTTTTAAAATCTTTAAAATAAACGATCCAGATTACTTGTTACAAGATGCATTATTTTTTAGATTTTAATTTTTTTTTTACTTTATGTCCATTCATCTCAAGATCGAGATGATCAGTTAGAGGGTTGTCCTATGCTGAAACACTTTATTGTAGTATTTTTGAGGTTTATCTTACTTCAACAATATAAGGTTGCAAGCTTATATAAACTTTTTCCTTACACATACTAATATAGTAGTTAAAACATTTTCATTTTAAGATCTGAAGTTTTAAACAATGAATAATTAAATGGTTTTGGCTTTCGTAGTTTTGTGGAACTCCGATTGATTACCGGGTCCCTTGTCCAAGAAAGGGTCCCACATAACGTAAAATTTAAGTATTGTTTTATTACAAAATGATGAGAAATCCATTCTAGAATAAAATATTAATTTAATATTCATTCTCGTGTCGGCTCTGTATTGGTCAGAGGTTCAGAAAAGTTAAAGGTGGTTGCGTCATTGTTCTCATCCTCTTGCGCTACGATTTCCACGCGTCGGAGTTATGATATCCTAGGCAGACAAGCAACAAGTACAAACGTTTAGTTTTTGGCTTTTTCTTTTTTTTTCCTCGTCAAAAAACTTAAAAAAGGGACAAGCTTTAGGTACTTCCCCTAACGTATAAAATTTCACCAATGATCCTACCATACCCTCCCACACCCATATTTGGGATCCTATACACACAAGCAATGGTTTAAAAAACGGATCGATGACCCAGATCGGACACCCAAAAAACCGATTCGAATCGAGAATCGGGTGAATCGGTCAGAATAAAACTTAAAAAAATCAGAAAAAAATTATTAAAATTCATTATAAATATTGTTTTTTAGGAATTCAATAAGAAATGAGGGTATTCCATTAAGAGTTTTCATGTTTTTGAATGAATATGCGAATATTGATATGTTCTTTCTCTGCATGAACCTCCATTCAGCATTTAATTTACATCACACAAAAGGATAAACATAGAATTATCATGGAATAAGTATATCAACATACATGGACTACAATAAAGCATAAAATTAGTAACATATGATCTAAAAATAAATGATAGACGACGTTATTGTTCTTCTTGGTCACGCTGGTGCCATTGATTGAATTTGTTTAACAATTCATTGATTCGATCTAAAAACGAATCATCGGTATTAGCAGGCGTCTGACTATTCCCAAATCCCTGAGTGTTAGTGTTTTGTTGTGTTCCTAATCCAAAATCCCCGAAGCTTGTCCATCCTTCATGCTCACCTACACTGTCGTGCTCATCCCTACAATGTTGCTGTTGGGACTCGATATGTGAATAATATGGCTGGGATAGGGTGGCCTCAGAATCATCATATCTCTCATTTTCTCTTTGAATAATATGGATTCAAAAAAAAAATTAACTAATTTTCAAAAAAATCGATCATGGATTAAAAAAAAAAAATCACAAATTTTCAAAAAATTCTATTATGGATTACAAAAAAAAATTCGATCATGGATTAAAAAAACAAAAATCACAAATTTTCAAAAAATTCTATCATGGATTACAAAAAAAAATTCAATCATGGATTATAAAAAAAAAATCACAAATTTTCAAAAAATTCAATCATGGATTACAAAAAATTCGATCATGGATTACAAAAAATTTGATCATGGATTACAAAAAATTCGATCATGGATTACATAAAATTCGATCATGGATTACAAAAAAAAAAAACATAAAAAAACAAAAAATTCCATCGTGGATTACAAAAAAAGAAAAAAACAATTCGATCATGGATTACAAAAAATTCAATCATGGATTACAAAAAATTCTATCATGGGTTACAAAAAAAAAAAAAAAACAAAAAATTCGATCATGGATTACAAGAAAAAAAAAACAAACATTTCGATCATGGATTACAAAAAATTCGATCATGGATTACATAAAATTCTATCATGGATTACAAAAAATTCGATTATGGATTACAAAAAAAAAAAAAAAATTCGATCGTGGATTACAAAAAAAGAAAAAAACAATTCGATCATGGATTACAAAAAATTCAATCATGGATTACAAAAAACTCTATCATGGGTTATAAAAAAAATAAAAAACAAAAAATTCGATCATGGATTACAAAAAAAAAAACAAACATTTCGATCATGGATTACAAAAAAAAAACAAACATTTCGATCATGGATTACAAAACATTCGATCATGGATTACAAAAAATTCTATCATGGGTTACAGAAAAAAAAAAAAAAAACAAAAAATTCGATCATGGATTATAAGAAAAAAAAACAAACATTTCGATCATGGATTACAAAAAATTCGATCATGGATTACAAAAAATTCTATCATGGGTTACAAAAAAAAAAAAAAAACAAAAAATTCGATCATGGATTACAAAAAAAAAAAAAAAACAATTCGATCATGGATTACAAAAAAATCGATCAAGTATTACAAAAAATTCTATCATGGATTACAAAAAAAAAAAAAAATTCTATTTTTCCGTACGGGACTCGCCGATTCCGTACAGTGAATAGGCGAGTCACTGTGCAGAATCGTCCGGTTCTCTCTAGAACCGGACGATTCCCGTTTTTTTCACCGATTCGATCCGTCCATGGCGATTCTCGAGTCGAACCAGGCGAGTCCGGTTCGACTCGGCGTTTTTTTAAACACTACATACAAGTGTAAGTAGGTCTCATTCCAACTGATAAACCTCAATAGATAGTCCCGATCACATTATCATGTTTCTACATTTTTTTTTTAAAAAAAAAATTTCTACAATATTTTAACATCATATTTTGAGCATCCACTCCTCTCCTAAACTCGCACATGCAAAAATAGAAAAAAATATTTTTAATAAAATAAAATAACCAAAATGCCCCTTAAAAACTTAAAGGATATTTTAGTTATTTTATTTTAACGAAATATGTTTTAATATTTTTTATGTACGCCCAATTGAGAAGATAACACGTACCCAATTTTATATTTATATAATTTGTAGAAAAAATTTGAAAATAAAATAATCTAAAGCATCACATCTTGATCAAACGGTCATTGGCTCACATGATCAAAATTGGACAGCTCAATTGGGAAGAAAAGTGTGTATCTTCCATATAGTTCGAGAAGTATAGAAACCTTTCTAAAATCTTTAAAACGAAGTTCATAAAAATACCCCACTGACACTAAGGTAGGCAACATTCCTGGAACCTATTGTCCATCCTCACAATTTGTGATACCCTCTAAATTTGTCCCTCAAAAATAAATTGAAGTAATCAATCCAATGTTATTACGAAATGACCGGCTACTCGAATAATGAGATATGGTCGGTCTAAACGAGTTTGGTAGTAGCTGAACTAGTTAAATCATATTTTTAAAAATAAAAAATATAAACAATAGTTAAAATATATAAAAGATCTAATTAAAAATGTCAATATTGTTTAACTAGTATGATCGGTCAATATTGGTTGCTCTAACGGGTCAAATATTGCTTTGATCAATTTTCGAGTAAACCATATTCTAGCTTTGGACTACACCATTTTTTGTTTCGTCCATTTTCTTGGGAACTATGAACCAACCTTCTCAAGCTTGTTTTATAAAGAGGGCGTGCATATTATAAGACTGTTTTATTTATGGTACAAGAAGCCATAATTACTTCTAGTCATTGGATGTGAAATTTGACAGCTTGTAATGTATCAACAAGTTTAAATTTTTTTCTTTTGGGCTTTAAGCTCTGTAATGTAACATCAACCATCCAATTTTGTATCCATTCAAAGATGATTGTTAGGCCCTTTTACCAAAAGTGAATAATCTTACTATATACTTCTCATTTTAATGAATTTTATAAGAAGTTGAACGATTATTTATAATAGAAATAAAATCTAGCACTCCTGGTTCTTAGAAATGCAAATATTGATTTTCCCTGTTAAAGCGATGGTGCAAACACATGCAAGGAAACTCTAAAAAAATGTGACAAAGATAAGAATGTGTATATTACATGTGTAACACATAGAAAGGTCATGGAGAATATTGGTAGATCCTTCATCCTTATTTGCTTAATCTTTCAAGCATCGTTACTTCAGGAATTCTTCCATATGGGAGACTAAATACAAAAGATACTCACCTTATGCTTGGAAGGGTATTCGGTTCGGGTTATCTCATTTGAAGGATAATGTCTGATGGGTTATTGGTGATGGTCGACTTGAGAACTTCTGGGCAAACCCGTGGTTATCATAAAAATTAATATGCGACGTTCGACTATTCATCAAGAACTTGAGGTTGCTATGCCAAAGGTCTCTGATCATATTGCGGGTGTTACTCAATCTTGGGTCTTACCCTTACCTACGTCAGGGATTTTGACACAGATATGGAAGGAGGTTCATAACAATATCCTTCCACTACAACCACAGGGATTTTTTGGTGTGGATTAATTTTGCGAGTGGTTTATTCTCAGTTAAAGAAGCTTGGGAGCATATTCGTAACAAGAGAACTTCTCAGCCAATATTCAGAACCTTGTGGTCAGCAAAATGTCACCCCCGAGTGAAATGGTTTTTTTGGTTGGCCCTCCATCATCGGTTACCTACTACTTCTCTCATGCAGCAGTGTGGGATTGCTATGGCTCTTCCTGTATGCCCTTTTTGCAAAAATAGTGATGATAGTTCATGTCATCTATTATTTCTTTGTGACTTTTTGCACATTATGTAGAGGTCGATTGCCTGGCTATAAGCGCTTCATCTCTGGCAGTACTATTCTTATGATGTTGAGAAAATGATTATCATTCAGATTCAAATCAAATGGTTTTTTCAATATCTGGACGTCTTTATTCCTCACAACTATATGGTTCTTATGGGCGGAATGCAACCAGAGTGTTCTAGGATAGGTTGACCAGAAGGGAGCAATCTGTCAGACATAACATTTGTCATGTTTGAGAGTTAGCTGATGCTAAATCCTGGACATTCCATTTGTCAGAAAAGGTGATCATTGATAACTTACAGTTCAAATGGTATCAATCAGTGATTTAAAAAATGGATTGGTTCCCCGGATCGGGCACTCTAAAAACCCATCTAGATCTGTGAATCGGTGATCCGGATTAAGAATCGGCCGAAGCGGTCGGATTAAGCTTTAAAAAAAATCTAGAAAAATTATTAAAATTCATTATAAATGTTGTCTTTTAAGAATCCAATAAGAAATGAGGGTACTACAATATTAACTTTCATTTTTTTCATCAATTTGTGAATATTGAGATGTTCTTTCCCTATATAAACTTATGCTAACCATTAATTTACCTCACATAAAAGAAAAATCATAGAATTATCATGAATAAAGTATATAATTATACATGGACTACAATAAAAAGTAGACTAAATCGATGAAAAAATGGCCACTAAAATCTCGAATTGGCGGAAAACACTAATCCGCTAAAAAAAACCAAATTATTATAACCTAACTTACTATAATCCAAAATTATTACAACCTAACTGACTATAATATTATATACTAAAATTTAAATTTTTGGTTTACATTTTATAATTATTTTATTATATAAATAATAACAATTCCAAAATATTTTATAATATTATCTAATTTAAAATGTATCATTAACAACCATAAGAAAACTAGTACATTACATAATTTATAATGTAAAAATTAATAAATAAAGTAAAATATTTGGTTATCAATGTAGAAATTATTAAAATGCGTACCGATTTTCAAAATAACACTTTAATTTTTCAAAAATTTAATTTTTTAGGTTTCTAGAATAAATTTAGTAAAAGAGATTGTTAGTAGAAATAGAGAGATTTGAAATAGAATAAACTTTTTATTTTTCATTTTTTGTTTACGCCGTTATATATTATTTACAACAAAAAATAATTTATAGCACTTGGGACATCAAGGAAGAAATTACAACAAAAGAAATACATAGCACCCAAGGAAGGAGGATTCGACCTCGGGAGGTCAAGGAAGAAATTGGACGTGATAACCATAAACACCACCTCACTGCATGTGATATCATGTTTCCCATTAATAGTACAGATTCAAATTCAATCTTCATTTAAGGATGTTTGTGGGAATTCTCCTACATCAAAGGATCGGTATTGAACTTTCCTTTATAAATAACAATGTAATAACGTGTAAAGTACACGCGTGAAGCTGCTGAGGCAGCCCAATGTGTGAGGTACAACGTGTGATTGTGACACCGCGGGTGCGAGATTGTGCCATGTGTAGAATCAAAGATTGGGTGATGTTAGAACCACCGGTTTATGATGTCATCGGGCGGTTCACTGTTTAGAACCTCCTGGTTCTCTTTAGACACGGGCAGTTCTATGTATTTTGTTGGAACAGGCACGGGGGTGCCGATTCCCGAGTAGAACCGGACGACTCGCTGACTTTTCTCAAGTCGAATCAGACGACTTGCCGAATTTTCAAATACTGGTATCAACTGAGGGATAGAATTACTAATTCCTGTGGCATGATCATTTTCTAGCCCTAATCACTTCACGATAAACATTGATGGGGCTTCCTTGCATAAACCAGGCCAAGAAGGGGGGGTGGTGTTATTAGGAACTCTGATAGTGCTTTTATTGTAGCATTTTCCAAACCTTTTGGAATCGTCTTTAATAATTAAACAGAATTTTTGCGCTTTGGAAGAAGGATTAATCCTAGCTGATAAGTTACAGTGCTACCTTATTCAGATTGAAAGTGACCCAGCATTGCTCGTTAATGTCATTCATAAATGCTGACGACCTCTATAGAAGTTACATACGGTGGCAGTAAATTGTCAACAACGTCTCTCTAAGCGTGGGTGGTCAATTTCCCACATATTTTGTGAAGCTAATATCACGAATGATATTCTTGCAAAGAGGACTACATCTTATCAAAGAGCTACTGTTTGGCGTTCTCGTGCGATGAATTTTATTTGCCTTGCTTTAACTCATGATTTGGCACAGGTGCCCTATTCTAGGGTTTTACAGTAATGAGTTGTAAACTTTATATTTCTTACTTATTAATGAAAAACGGGTAGGGAACCTTCTCCCCCATTGACTCACCCAAAAAAAAAATACATAAAAAGGTGCTGACAATGTAAATTGTACATAAGTTACACTCATTTACCATTGTATTACTAGTATATATACAGTAATGAAAAAACCGCCATTTTGCGGAGGCACAATTATCTTTTCAAAAGTTCCTTTTCCTCTATTAAATTCTTTCATAGTATCATAGCATCTCCGATCCTCTTAGCCTTCCATCTTGAAGTCGATATTCAACCCAAGTAAAGTTTTTTTTTTGCCTACGTACAAATACCTCTCTTCATTTCTTTTTCCTACGTACAAATACCTCTCTTCATACATAGCCATTGGTGCATTGAACATGGCTATTTCTTTACTTATTTATCAACCACCGAAACCCTCTCTTCCATACTCGTTAAAACCATTAATTTTATCTCTCAATTACTTATCTTGTTTGACCTTCAACTTCATCTCCCTTGTGAATACTTCCCTCTCTTTTTTTTTAATATTAACAATGAATTTTATTGCCTCAAAGATAAGTACACTGAGAGATTATAGAAGCGATGAGATCACCAACGATGGTTGGTGAACTCTCCCTTTGGCAAGTACATTAGCCTTAGAGTTTTTTTCTCTATAACAGTATAACAATTCAAAAGAAGAAATAAGTAAGAGAGAATGAATTTCATTAAAAAAAAACCTCTTAGTTGCCACGGTGGTTTCACCTCTCTTCATGCCCATGAAATAACATTTGCAGAGTCTCCTTCAATAACCTTATGACCATCCATATCCATGAGCAATTTAAGGCCCTCTAATAAACCATTTGATTTAGCCTCATTTATTGTCGTGATATGACATGACCTGAAAAGTCTTTGTAACTTGTCCATTATAATCTCAGATTAAATCACTAAAGCCAGCTGGCCCTAAGTTACCCAAAGAACTATCAAAATTGAGTTTTAGACATTCCAAAGAAGGTGGTCTTCAGTTTATATGAATCCTAGTGAAATAATTTTTAAGCTTTGCCACTTCCAAGAGATTTTGGACGACCTAACTTTTGGGAACACCACTACAATCTTTGTGCACCGAAAACTAGTCTATCGCCATCACACATATATTTGATTTCAGAACATCTACATCGATACACACTCCTTCAATGGCTCTTCTATTACGTTCTCTTCAAATATTTCACAATATGCTAGTCCATATAGACCGCCATAGAAAATAGAACCAATCTTTGGAATTCTTGGGTGCATCCATTGTTGAAGAAGGACATTCATTGATTGAGGGAGGTGGATACAAAGTTGACTCAAACCTATACCGCTGTTCCAAACTTTTTTGGAAAACGGGTATTGTAGCAAAGATGATCCATAGTTTTGTCATTTTGCAAGCACAGAAGGCATCCATTGGTTAAAGCAAACCCTCTTTTGCAAAGATTTTCTACATTAGGAATCTTCTTTTGGCACAAGATCCACAAAACATACGAACTTTCAGAGGGATATAGAGACTCCAAATTTTGCGAAGGTTTATCTCTGTAGCTATCATCATAAAGGAGGCGGTAAACTAACCACTGAAAAATCACCATGAGGATTCAGATCCCAGATAAGAAGATACCTTTGGTGCATAGAAGAAGGTCCGTAAAAGTTCCAAGAGATTTTGGAACTCAGCTGCAAAAGAGTCAGACACCCTCCTATACCAGAACACAATAGACCAAGAATTATTAGAAACACCATCCCCTCTCAATTCATTCACAGAGTCCAATGGGTTTAGCGTTTTAGAGAAAAACTCGGGGAACAAATATCGAAGGGCGTAGTCTGCTTACCACTTATCAAACCAAAAAAGGGTTTGATATCCTTTGCCCACAAATCTACGACAACGGCGAATATATAACGGCTTGCAAAAGTCAATTCATCTCCATATACTGGACATGGATACTTTAGATCTTTTGGAACACCAAAGCAGACATCCATTACGCATTTTTTTAAGAGCACATCACACCATAAGGATTTCTGTTGTGAATGAAATTGCCACCACCATTTTGTAAGTAGACTTGTATTCATCATCCCCAAACTCTTGAGACCTAGTTCCCCATCCTTTATGGAAGCACAAACCTTATCCCGCCTTACAAGCTTTATATTTTTTCTCTCTCCCACTTCCCCCCAAAGAAAAGCTCACATTATATCTTCTAACCATTTTACAACTGCTTTTGGCTTTCGAAAGACAGACATTAAGTAAATTGGAAAATTAGATAAAGGTGATTTTATTAAAGTGTTCTTCTCCCAAAAGATAATAATTTGGATTTTTGTAAATCCATTTTTTTTTTATAAAATCTTTCAACAATTGCATCCCAAATCCATCTCGAAGGATTTCCAACAACCAGAAAAATTAGAAGGTATTTACTAGACAACTTATTGACTTCACATCCAATAATATTAGCCAATCAAGTCAACTGTTTTCCTCACAGCCAATTCCAATCAGAGCCGTTTTGCCCAAGTTAACTTTCAATCCCGTAGCTAACTCCATCATTTTAGGAACACCCATAAAGGCCTAATTTTCCTCTCTTTAGGGTTGCAAAAACAATGAAACGATCAATGTAAAGAAGATGTGATATTTTCAACCCATTTTTACCAATGTTAATTCCATTAATTAAACTTTTATCTGCCACTGACTTCAACATCACACTAAAGCTTTCAACCATTAATATATATAAATATGTTGACAAAGGTGTTTACGATGCAAATCAGAGAGATCTTCAAAGGAAGATGCCTTTGATTCGTACCACAAACTGATTTTACAAGTGATAGAGAGTGGTGAAAATCAAATTCCGATCTGATGCCAGATCTATTAAAAAATGAATAGATCCGCTCTCAGATCAGTTGCAAAGCTAGCATCGAACCAAAAAACACGAAAGATTGAATAAAAACATGAATAAAATCATGAATCTAACAAAATAAATAAAACAATAAGAGAAAATAGATGATGAGGAAAATACCTGGCCGAGCCAGTTGACTCGGGGCACCCGTGGCTTCGAGGTCTTGCCCATATCAGAACCACAGTTGTATACGTATGTCCTATGTTGTTCTCTCTTTAAACTTGACCAAACCTTGGCTTGGTTGAGCTAGAGTTTTGCTGATCTAGGCTAAAAATTGGTGTCAGAGGGGGTGGTAGGGCTTAAGGTTGCTTCTCTAAATCTAGGTTTTCTCTCTTGGCTCGCTCTATATCTCTCATATTTCCTCGCCTACAGGTTAACAAAGTCCAACCCTAAATGGGTCACAAAATGTACTTATATAAAGACTTACATTGTACCATAATAGATATATACCAATTTCAAGCAAATTTGTAAGCTACATTTCTATTTTGGGGGTCAAAGGGAGCCCAAATCTAACCAAAATTAACAGTTTCATATTCTAGGGTAATTCACACATTTTTGTGATATTGCCTATGAAAAATCAGGTAAAAATAAGTTGTCTTGCTATTTTTCTTTGATTTATAACTAAAACAATAGTCCTGTAGGATTCTGGATCCTAGGATAGGGATCACGGACTATGGTTTGGCGGTTCACTGGGATAGAGTGGTCCTAAGGTTTCAAGAATATCAAAAAATTTTCTAGTTTTAAAAATGGGTTGTTTACAATTGCTCTTCTTTGGCCCTCCCCATCCTTCGAGGGACAGGTAAGTGTCAAAGAAGTAGACACTGCTGATATTTTGATTTATCTGATGTAACGCGATCAGAGGGCACACCAAAGTTCCCTCCAAGACAATGAGCTCATCACTCACCCCACCTAGGGCATTTTCATCCTAGGGTTTTCGGCTTGAGATGTTCCAATGATTTACACAAGCTTGGAACTCAAGTAGATTTTCTGGCCATGTCCCTTAACTTTAGAGGTTTTCACTTTTAAATTCTTGAAACTGACATTTTCTTTGATTTCCTTAGGGTTTCCTAAGGTCTTCTATGAATTTTACTTGTTTAAGAAAATGTTTGTCTGGTCCATTTCGAAGAGAGAGCTGAGGCGACAATGCGGTAATCATCATATACGGGTGTCCAAGCGCCTTCATAAGTCTTTTTAGAAATTTTGAAAACAATGGGTGAATTTTGAAAAAATGGGTGAATTTTGAAATAGAACCCGGAGATTTGGATAGGTCGCAATTTTAACAAAGAAATTAAATTTGTTTGAAAACACGAGACATATGATATAAATTTTGAAATGAGAAAGATATTTTGAAAAACAAATTTTAAGCAAGAAGTTTTAACTCCTGCAAAATTTTGAAATGAGAAAGATATTTTGAAAAACAAATTTTTAGTTGGCAGTTTTAGCTCTTGCAACCATATAGCCCTCTAAACAGTTTAACGTCATGCAGCGATGGACAAATAAAC
Source organism: Amborella trichopoda (assembly GCF_054954075.1). NCBI lineage: Eukaryota > Viridiplantae > Streptophyta > Magnoliopsida > Amborellales > Amborellaceae > Amborella > Amborella trichopoda. The sequence goes on from NC_142343.1 coordinate 34,606,064, forward strand.
CCGATCCCTTATATCATACGGGGCTAGACGGATACACAGGCTTAGACGGATACACCTGACCTTTTATGTCATACAGAGCTAGATATTTTCTGAATACACCCGACCTTTAATGTGAAACGGGGTTAAACGAATACACTCGACCTTTAACGTCATACGGGGTTAGGCGGATACACCTGACCTTTTATGTTATACGGGGCTAGGCATTTTGAACTGAAATGTGGTTGGCAGTTTAGACTCGTGCCACCAAGGAGCAATTTTTTTTTTTTTTTTTTCTTTTTGAAATGAAAGATTTTTCTTTTAAAATTGACTTGAGGTTTAGGCTTGTGCCACTAAGTAGCATTTTTTTAAAATAAAAGTTTTAAAATTAAATTTTTAATTTTTTTTTAAAATTTTTTTTTAATGTGGGTCATACAGTTTAACCACTTGTGACCCTTTTGGTGAACCCTATATGAGCGTGTCGGCTCCTTACTTGAATCTTCAGGATGATGAATCATCAAGTATTTCTTTATCTTCCAACCCCAGCTCTTGTATTTTAATGCAAATGAGAGTTCTCTGGAGTTTTCGAGCAAAACATAATTTTAAAAATACAGGATACTGCCTCTAGGTATTTTGAATCTCTTTGGATTTTCGGATGCGTTCGTCCTCCATTCACCTTTCGAAGTCCAGATAATCGAGGTCCTTAAAAATGTTCCATCAGGTTAATGCTCATTGATTTTTGTTTTGACACCATTCTGAATCAAGAAGATGGAAGAGAAGATGTTTAGAGAGAAAAGACTTTGGAGAATAAAACGAAAGGAGAGAACTTCTTCTTTTCATCAACCCCGGGGTCCCTTTCAGGTGTTCAACTTAGAAGCCTTTTTTCCAATGCTTGGGGGTTCCTTTCAGATTATGCCTAGCGGATTTTTTGTTATTATTTATTTTTTCATCGCATCGGGGTCCCTTTCGGGTGTTCTGCCTGATTGCCTTTTTTCCAACGCTTAGGATTCCTTTCGGATATTCAGCACAACGAAAATTTTTCTTTGTTTTTGAAGAAGATGACGAAGGAGAAGGAGAAGAGTCAGTGGTGTTTTTTTTTTTAGCATTTTGCTTTAAGATTATGCAAGAATTTGATCATCTTTCGCTTATCCAGGTGGCAGGGAGGTCCAAATATCGATTATCCTCTAATTTCCTTTGTCCAATATCTCTTTAACAATGGTCGTCGAGTTCCCCTTGAATATGTCCTTTGAATTGCCTTACTTGTACCTTGATTTTGGGACTAAGAATCACTCTTAGTTTCCTAATCCCTCAATCTTTCCCATGGACGGACAAGCTCATTAGGTTTTCCCCATTAATGGGATAATTTATGTTATTCATTAAGTGTTAATGCCTTATGAAAGTTGAGGTGTGAATGCCCCATTTGGTTTTTTGCAAGGGGTGAGTGATCACCAACTCCTTTTCGATTGTCTCTTTCATTCCAAATTTTGTGTTTTTTTTTTTTTTAGGAGTTAATTCTGTAGTAGGCTCATTCTTAGTACTTAAGCTCGAATAAGACTCTCGCACAAGAAAAGTGACTGAGTTAACATTGGATGACCTTATAGCACGTTGGGAGTTAATAGATAAGGGCCCAATGTCATTAACTGCCCCTGTTGTGCTCTCGCATGAGAGGAGATTGCCCATATTAGGTAGTTTGATGGGGTTGCCCCTGCAGGCCTTTCTGTTCAGTTAGGAACTTGTTGTTCACAAGATGAACTTTGTTAATATGGGGGCGCCATGGTTATCGAAGTTGTGCTCCTGCCCCAGTTAAGCTCTTGAAATCTCTCCTCTTGAGGAGGTGACCCAATTTGGTCATCAGCTTTAAATTCCTCGTCCCAAATGGGTGAATCATCTAGGAATTCTTGTGAAGACGACCTAGGTGGGCCTCTTAGAATTTCCAGAAGGTCAACTTCTTTTGATATTTGAGGCAATAGGTCTCCTTGAAGAATCTGCTCCTCTGCCTCTTCTTAAGTTATTTTCCTGAAATTAAGGTTTTTCTTGTCACCATGAGTTTGAGAATCCACATCTTCCGAGTCTCGGATGAGCTTATGCTCAAGTTCATATTGCTCTTGTAAGTTAGATTTATTTATCCATTGGTGCGAGTCATATATTGCATTAACTTGGAAGAGTGGATTGAAGGGATAATTTGCCCCTGTTTGAGTGTCAATAACAGTGTTTGAAAACTCGTCGAGTCGAGCCGGGCTCTTCCGGTTCGACTCGGGAATCGTCTGCTACCGAGCCGGTTCCACGAAATAATCGGGAATTGCCCGTGTCCAGAGAGATCTGGGCGATTCTCAATAGTGAATCGCGAGTCTCGCCGAAAAAAGATGTAAATTTTTGGGTTTACACGTGTCCGCCTCACAAGAGCAACACGTGGCCGCCTCACGGGAGTAACACGTGGTAACTCACCTCACATGTCTTCCCCCTCTCTTTTCTATGCGTGCATTGAAGTATCTATTACAAAGGACTTTATAGAGAACCAAACGACACTCATCCTTCGATGTGGGATAATTCCCACAAAAAATCATTAAAGCAAGATGTTTGAATATATATTATTATAGAATCAAATAAAATCACATGAGGCAACGTGGTCATGTTGGTTGACAACATGGATTTTGCGATGGACATCTAGGGTTCAAACCCCTTAGCGCACAACCAAAATTTTTTGGAGTTCGAACCCCTTAGCGCACACAAAATGTTTTTTGAGCGCACAAATAAAAAAAATTTATTGTTAAAAAAATAAACAAAGGCAGAAAATACTGTTGTAAAAAAATAGAAAAAATACAAAACAAAAGGCTTTTCAAGATAAAGATAAAAAAAAAATGCAATATTGTTTTATTTTTCTTGTAAAAAAAATACAATTTGTTGTCAAAAAAATAAACAAAGGTCGAAAATACTGTTGTAAAAAAATAGAAAAAATTTAAAATAAAAGGATTTTCAAGATAAAGATAAAAAAGATAATGCAACATTTTTTTATTTTTCTTGTAAAAAAAATACAAGGTAATATAACAAGTATTTCTTGTAAAAAAATAAAACAAAAGGCATAAAAAAATAAAATGTATTTTGGCAGCATCATTTTTTTTATTTTTCTTGTAAAAAACAATAAAAAGTAATACAACAAGAAAAAAAAATATAGTACAACATATTTTTTCTTTTGTCAAAAAAGAAGAAGAAGATAATCAACAAGTATCATATTTTTCTTGTAAAAAAAAGTAAAAGATAACACAATAAGTATTTCTTGTCAAAAAAATAAAAGGTATTTCTAAATACAACTTAAGAATAAATGGTCTAATTATATTTTTTATTTTTATAACATGATGGTCTTTAACATAAATTTAGTAATATTAATTTAACATAAATTTAGTAATTTAAAGATAGGATTCATACAATGAGGCCATTTAAAATCTCTCTCTTTCTACTAACAATCTCTTCCACTAATTTATTCTAGAAACCTAAAAAAATTAAAGAAAATTGGTACGCATTCTAATAATTTCTACATTGATAACCAAATCTTTGATTTTATTTATTAATTTTTGTATTATAAATCATGTAGTGTACTATTTTTCTTACAGCTGTCAATAATAAATTTTAAATTAGATGATATTATAAAATATTTTGGATTTTTTATTATTTATATAATAAAATAATTATAAAATATTGTTGGTATATAATATTATAGTTAGTTAGGTTGTAATAATTTGGGTTTTTTTAGCGGATTAGGGTTTTCCACCAATTCGAGATTTTAGTGGCCAATTTTTCATCGATTTAGTCAACTCTTTATTGTAGTCCATATATGATTATATACTTAATCCATGATAATTCTACGATTTCTTTTGTGTGCTGTAAATTTAATGGTCAACATAAGTTCATACAGGGAAAGAACATCTCAATATTCATAAATTGATGAAAACAATGAAAGTTAATAATGTATTACCCTCATTTCTTATTGGATTCCTAAAAAAAAACATTTATAATGAATTTTAATAATTTTTTTGAATTTTTTTAAGGCTTAATCCAAGCGATTCTGCCCGATTCCCGATCCGAATCGTCGATTCGCCGATTCAGATGGGTTTTTGGGACGCCTGATCCGGGTCGCCGATTCGTTTTTTAAACCACTGGTGAGAGAGGTCTTGATGTCGATCCATGGTAGTGGGAGACGAATTGGTTGAACATTTCATATGGAGTGATGTGCGGTTGAATACACATCATTCTTCGATGCCAGTTCAGAGCCTCACCGGACAACATTTACGAAAGTATGACCTTCTGTTGATTTGACCTATCATGTAAAGCTGGAATGGAGAGGAGGTTTGCATGACCATGAGTATTTGGATCGCTCTTCCCATTGAATTTGTTTCGGAATTATGGGATGACTAATCTGAAGGGAAGGACCTCCATGCCTCCGAGGGTCTCATGAACATAGGCCTTTGGGAGTAAAACTTCGTGAATGCCCAATCTTAAAAGCATATCTTGCATTCCTTTCATGATGCCTTCATATTGGGAATTCAACATGACGGTAGGCCCACTAGTTGGCGGGTTCCCAAGTGTAGACCGATGAATCAAGGATTGGGGTATGTATTGACCCATATGGACTTGAGGTTGATGAGCCGCAGTCACCAGGGCAGTTTGGTATACACGTGCCTGATGTACATATTGTCCCATAAGTGTCGCCACCGGTTGCAAAAATTACACGGTATGTTGGACCAAACGGACTACTGGGACAGATTGAAGAATCGGTTGACTTGGTCGTCCTAGGGTTTCCCTATAACACTAAACTAGTTTGGAATTGATCCATGTGTTGGGGCATGAACAATATAGCCTCGATCAACTAAACTTTGGAAGGCAGCTTGGATACCTAGATCACCTAGGGGACGGTTCAGGTCGATACCTCTGTTTCGTACAACGTTCAGGTTATCATGAGGACTTGAGGCTAAGTTAGATCCCCTAGACCTAAGTGGGTCTTGGTTATCAAGGTTTTGAGGCTATCGTGTCTCAAAATTGTCTTGATTTGAGCTATGGGAATGAGCATTTGACACTGCATGAACCTCCTCCCTCACTCTATTCTTACTTTGGGTGCCTAAGAGCCCTTACAAGATGACCCCGGGTTGAACCCCTTGACTATGCAAGTTTTTTGGGCTGAGCTAGCTCTTCGAGGAACATATATTTCAGGATCTGGAACCAATCCTTGAGACTCTACCTCTAATTGAAGACTTGGGCATCGAAAAATGGACGGACTCGGGTTATGTCTGTAATCCCAAGGGATTGTGGCATACTGGTCCTTAAGTTTGGAAAGGTTAAGTTTGGAGTCAGTTGTGGAACAATCATCATAATCGCCCTAGGCTAGAACCTAGACTAAGATTTAGACTATATGGGTATGAGTCCCGGCTTGGACCGAGACGGAGCCTAAGCTCGGAACTGGGGGTGAACCTGGTTCAGACTTGGGTTAGGTTGAGCACAAGCTTGGGCTTAGACCTAGAAGGATTGGATATCAAACCGAGTGTTGACCCGGATTGGATTAAGGTTGGGTTAAAAATGAGCCTTGGCTCGGATCAAAAGGGGGCCTAGGTTCGGACCTAGGTGTTAACCTAGTTCAGACCTAGTTTAGGCTGGGCACAAGCTTGGACTTGGACCTAGAAGATTTCAAATTTAGATCGAGTATGGATTTGGACTAAGGTCTAGGTGAGATTTGGCGTGAGCCTTGGCTTAGAGAAAAAAGGGGTATAGATTCGGCCTTCGGACTTGGGTGTGACACTGGTTCGGACCTAGGCTAGACTCGGTACAAGCCTGGACTTGGACCTAGAACGTTTTAGCTCAGACCAAAAGTGGATCTAGACTAGGATCTAATATTAAACAACTGAGATAAGCAAACAATGCACTAGAAAACTTTGTCCTAAACTATGGGTATGCTCGGTCAGAGTGGGTTCCTAATTATTGAAATGTAGCAAGGTTGAGTAGGTCCTCACATAGGTCCTGGTCACTTGTTAAATGAATCAACCAAGTCCTACTATGTGTGGAGTTGCTTTGAGGCTAAGGATTACAGATGGGTGCTTATAGTTAAAGTTACACAAATCCCAACCGCCTCAGCTCTCAATGCTGGGTTCCCCTCACGACAGTTAATGTCAGATTTTGAGGGTTTTTGAAAACTTTTGTTCGTTTCTCGGGCTTCACCGATCCATTATGTGCAATGGTGTGTAAAGAAGCATGCAAGCGAAAGGAAAATGGCAAGCAAGCAAATACATAAGAAAGAAATATGAGCACTTGGCACAAATCATTCCAAGTGAGGTGTGCTTCTAGTCAACGTTTAACTGATCGAGAGCATAGTTGAGGCGCAGGGGTAAGCAACCCCTAAGAGGGTATGCAATTAATAAACGTGGAACCAGGCGCAGTCCGTGCCTAATTGAGCAGGGCCTAAGTCAAAGGTAATTCGATCAAGGCACAATTAGAGAGAGAGTGAAGGTGACCTTGGAATTTTTTTTTATCCCCCTTTTTTTTAATGAAAAGAGAAAGAAGTGGCAAATGCCAAATTACAAACAAAGAAATGAAAGAGAACTTTTTTTTTAATACACACACACACACACATATATATATATATATAAAAGAAGATGCCTTAAAGGTGATTTTTTTTAAAGTGATTTTTTTTTTTTAAACCAAATGAGCTTCAAAAGTTGTTTTTATTTATTTATTTATCTTGCAAAGAAAATTTTCTATTTTCAAAAATGAGAAAGGCCTTAAATGTTTTTTTTTTTAAAGCAATATTGCCTTTAAAAGTTTTTTTTTTTTTTTTGACAAAGATGCCTAAAAAAAACTGCTGATTTTTTTCTTGGGAAAGTGATTTTTTATTTTAAAATAAAACTGGCTATATCCATATATATATATATATAAGATGGCCTCAAACACCCACTTTTTTTTCTTTTTTTTTTGGACATAGAATATCCCTAAAGAAAACAAAACAAATTTTTTTTTTACAACAATAATCTTTGTTTTTTTTAAAAAAAGAGGACTAAAAGTTTTTTTTTTTTTTTTTTTCTTTTTTTAAAGAAAGAGGCTGCTTAAAAAAGAGTCTTTTTTTTTAGTTCTTTTGTTTTTCTGAAAAATGAAAAGGCCTCCAAATGTTTTTGTTTTGTTTTGTTTTTCTTTTAAAGAAAATTCGTTTTTTTTTTTCTAAAGGTGATGAGGGCTTGCTTTTTTTTAGGTAGAAGAAGTGCATTTTTTTTTTCTTCGAAAACTAAGTCATGCTTCACGTGATTAATTAATAGAACAACTTCTCTTTAGGAAATAAGAGAAAGAAGATGACCGAAACCCTTATCTCTTTAGCAAGCTAATAACAAGTTAACAAATTTTCATGGAAAGAAACGGAAAGGCGTGATGGCCACGAACAAGAAAGAAAGTGCTTTAGGAAGATAATAACAAGTTAACAAATCTTTTATGGAAGGAAACAGGAAGGCGTGATGACCATGAGCAAGAGATCAACACACAAAACAAAATATTGTGTTCCCTACCTTTATTATTATTATTATTATTATTATTATTATTATTATTATTATTATTATCTTATTTTGTTTTGGAAAACAAAGCGACTTAAAGAAAACAACTTTTTAGCAAGAAATTTTTGTTTTTTTAATTCTTCTGGAAGTGGTAAATTACAAGAGAAGAAATGAATTTTTTGTTTTTGAAAAATAAAAAGGCCTTAAAAGATCTCTTTTATTTAGAAAAATAATTCTTTCTTTTTTTTTAAAACAAAAAGAAAATGTCCTAAAAGATGAAGACCTTTTTTTTTTTTTTTTAGGCGATAAGTTTTCCTTTTAGAATTTTATGTGAGAAAGTGGACCTTAAAGCTTGACCTTCTAAAGTTGTTTTTTTTTTTCTTTTCATGTTTGAAGGAAACGAGAAGGAATCGAAACAAGAAGGGTAAAAGTTTTAAGGTGCAAAACAAACAAAACAAAATATCAGTAGAATGTAACATGTAGGTGATGAACATGTAAGCTGAGAGCTAGATCCTCTGAAGCAACAAATTTTCATTAAAGCGAACCTCCTCCTTTTCTTTTTCTCTTTTATTTATTTATTTATTTTTTTAAGAATGATTCTTTTCTCTTTTTTTTTTTCTTTTTTTTTTTTTTTTTTTAAGAATGAAAATTTTCAAAAAGAAATAAAAAATAATGTATAACAGGAGGTGCAAGGAAGCACATACAGTTGAGAGAAAAAATATGCATAAGGTTTTACGACTAACAAGACCAAGTTCGTGCCTTACATGGATGTGCGTGAGTACTTAGCATAACACATTCTTGCAATAAAGAGATGCTGCAAAAATTTTATTTTTTATTTTTAAAAAGAAAACAGAAAAAAGTGAATAAAAAAACGTAATTCATGCTCGTATCTAGCTTGAAATGCCCCACGGTGGGCGCCAAACTGTTTACGATGCAAATCGGATAGATCTTCAGCGGAAGATCTCTCAGATCCGTACCACAAACTGATTTTAAAAATGATAGAGAGTGAGAAAAATCAAATTCTGATCTGATGCCAAATTTATTAAATATGATTAGATCCACTATCAGATAAGTGGCAAAGCCAACATCGATCCGAAAGTACGAAAGATTGAATAAAAAAAAATCATAAATCTAACAAAATAAATGAAACATAAGAGAAAAAGAGATGATGAGGAAAATACCTAGCCAGGCCAGTTGGTCAGGGGCATCCGAGGCTTCGAGGCGTCGCCCGTATCAGAACCACGACTGTGTACGTATGTCATATGTTGTTTTCTCTTCAAACTTAACCAAACCTAGGCTTAGTTGAACTAGAGTTTTGTTGATCTAGGCTATCCAGGAGGCGGGAGTAGGGCTTAATGTTGCTTCTCTAGATCTAGATTTTCTCTTAGGGCTCTCTCTATCTCTGTCAGATTTCCTAGCCTACAGGTTAACATAGTCCAACCTTAAATGGGTAACAAAATGTGCTTATATAAAGGTTCAAATCATACCAGAATGGATATATGCCAATTTCAAGTAAATTTGCCAGCCAAATTTCTATTTTGGGGGTTAAAAGGAGCCCAAATATGACCAAAGCAGTTTCAAATTCTGGGGTGATTCACCTATTTTTGTGATACCTACAAAAAATTAGGTAAAAATAAGTTGTCTAGTTATTTTAACTTGATTTATTACTAAAACAGTCCTGCACGATTCTGGATCACACGATAGCGATCGTGAACTATGATGGTTTGTGGTTCAGGGGTTCACTGGGATAGTGTGGTCCTAAGGGTTCAAGAATATCACAGAATTTGTCAGTTTTAAAAATAGGGTGTCTACAAAAGGTCTCCTTGATGAATCCACCTAGAAGCCTTGAAGTAACCATATGATTTCCGTTAAATAAAATGGAAAAATGAGTAATTGAAAGCCATCATTGGATCCATAACCTCTATCTAGAGAAAAATTCTATTTTGCTCATAATCTCATGCAAAACATACCAATCTACCTTATCATATGTGTTCTCAAAATCAATTTTACCTATCACCTTGGGATTATTATCCTTCAATCATGAATGTATAAACTTAGGCAATGAAAATACTGTCTATAATATGTCTATCTTTTAAAAAGGCAAACTGAGGCTCCACAACTACCAAATCAAGAACCTCCTGAAGTCATTGGCTAACACTTTTGTAGTTATCTTGTATAAACTACCAAGTAAATTAATAGGCCTAATGTCCTTCATATCCTCGATCACTATTTTTTTTAGGGATAAGGGCTATACAAGTAGAATTCACCACCTTACTATTTTTACCCCTTGAAAAAGATTCGTCTAGCATGAGCATCAAATCATCTTTTAGAATTTTCCAAAACTTATGAAAAAAAGCCATTGGAAATCCATTGGGCTCTAGAGATTTATCTCTTCCCAATCCAAGAATTGTCTCTCTAACTTCATTTAATTCAAACTTGCATTTAAACCATTGGTCTTTATCTATTGGCAGTTTTTGAAAAGAAACATTTTCAATATAAAACTTCCTTTGCCCCTCACCTGAGAAAGTATTTTGAAAATAATCTAGAAGGGTTTTTTCAATTCTTTCTACATCATTACTCTCTACTCCCTGAATTTTGAGCTTCCAGATGATATTTCCCCTTTTTCTAGAGTTTGTAAAAGAGTCTGGAATCAAGAAAACCAAACATGGCGAAAACCGGTAGGGGCACCATGAGTAAAAATGGAAATCAAAGGGCAAGTGTAACCTCGAAGTCACGAGTAAAGATACCCTAATAAAAGGAAATGGTGAAAACCACTCCAGTGGTGATACTCCTCCCAATGCAAGTTAAAGCCCAAAAGGGTGCTTGCACAAAAAAACAATAAGGAGCATCTAGATCTAGAAAACGATCTCAGCAGAAGGTACTTGGCACACCCCAACCCGGTCCTTCTCCACCACCTCAAAATCTATGGCCCCAGCGCTAAACATCACTCTACGGCCCTAGTGCCAAACATCACTCTCTGGCCCCAGCACCAAACAAAAACTCTGGCCCAAGCGCCACCTCAAAAACTTCGGCCCAAGCACCGGCATAAAAAATTCTAGCCTCAGCACTAAACAAAAAAAACTTTGGTCCCAACGCCAATAAAAAACTTCGCCCTCACTGCCAAACAAAAGAAAGTTCTCTAGCCCAAGTGCTAACACCTCAATACAAAATCTCAGGCCCAAGCGCCGACATCAAGAACTCTGGCCCAAGCGCAGACATCAAGAACTCTGGCCCAAGCCCCACCTCAAAATCTACGGCCCTAGTGCCAAACATCACTCTACGCCCCCAGCGCCAAACATCACTCTCTGGCCTCAAGGGCTACATCAATCTCCAGCCCCATCGCCAAAACCAAAAAAAAAAACTCCAGCCCCAGCACCAAACAAAAAAAAAAACTTTCGCCTCAACGGCAAACAAAAAAATCATGCCCCAACGCCAACAATAATCTGGCCCAAACGCCACCTCGAAAACTTCGACCCCAATGCCAAACATCACTCTTTGGCCCCAGCGCCAAACAAAAACTCCGGCCCTAGCGCCAAACAAAAACTTCAGCCCCAACGCTTTCTGAAAGTTCAATGCCTCTATTTTGGTCTCCTGTAGAATTAAAATCTCAGGTTTTTTAAATTTGTTTGGGATAAATAGATGGGGTAAAAATGGGTAAAGTTGGTCCAGGGGGTTAAAATATATAAACGATAAAATCACTATGCCGCAAGATAGGTTTTGAAACTTTGGATCTATGGAGAACCAAAACCTAAAAATAAAATATACAAAAATATTTTCTTCTATCTACAAACTCAGAATCCATTTTATTGGATAAATACTCCTTTTATTAATTTTAAATAACAAATGGAGTATTTGGATGAAAAAGCTCAAATCGTCCGTACTGGCAGTTACTCCAATATTAAACCCGTCTAGTAGTACTCTTTGGATCCGTTACGTAATTATAATATTTCAAGTATTTAAAATTGTAATATAGAAATTTTGAATTCCTTATTTATACATATTAGATGATTTCACTTGATCATGTTATTATAAAATGTATAGATATATTTTATATCAAATAAACTTATGCAGAAGTATTAAGTGAACACCAATTTGCTAAGATCTTTTTTCCATCAAATAATTTCTTAAGCACGAATTAAAATAAGAGGATCTAAACTGAAAACTCAAAATATGTGCGGAGCACGTACCCTTCACTAATATATACAGAGAAAGAGAGTACATGAATCTCCCAGCTAACCTCGCCAAAACAAAAAGACAGATAGAGAGGGGGAAAGCACGAATCTCCAGGCTAACGTCACCAAAAGGTGGAGGTGAGGCGTGTTGTCTATTTTAGGTAACTGTTGGTGTTATCCGGATCATTTTGAGTGAGTGTGTGTGAGAGAGAAGAATCTGATTATTGGCTCGGGGTGACTTGATCCAACCTTGATCGTAGTTTTATTGGTTGCACCCAGTATAAAACAATTACTCTGGGACGGGACTTGGCCATGCCCAAGCCAAGTAACCGGGGCTCAGTCTTGACAAGCGAAAAATTGTTAAAAAATAAAAAAATATTAAAGTTAATCTAAAAAAAGACCTAAGAGTAGAATTTAAAAAGACACATATAAATGAGGTTAAAAAGTAGTAAAAAATAGGTTTTGAAAAAATTAACTTGTGACATGGGTAATTTAGAAACAATCCAAAGGAAGGAAAAATATAAAATAAGCAATGATGGCCAAAACACTTTTCAATCTTTGCCAAAATGATAGAAAACATACAAAAAAATATATTATTTATAAGTTTTTTATTTTTTTCTAAGATCCTCAAATCAGACAACCCAACTTGAGGATACTCAGGCTCACCATGGTGGCGAGTCCAAATTAGCTCACCTGAGTAATCAAACAGGGGTTGCAACTGATTGATGGTTAAGATCGTGGAATGAAGAGTAACAACTCTTCATCTAACGGGAGCACATTGGGTGATGGGTAAAAATAGAGTTTCTCGCTCTATAATAGGAACTTGTTTTCCACCATTGTGAAGAAGTTCTCTACTGTTTTAGAGTATTTACGAATTTTCTTTCACTAGAAAATAAGCAACTCTAATAGTCTAGATCTCATAATACTTGTGTATTTGTATCGTTATTATAGTTTACAATCATCTGCTTTCTTATACTCCGAGGACAAGATTGTTTGGTAAACTTATATGTACATATATTCATATCAATAAGGGGCAAATATTGTATTGTTTTGTGAGAGTGATATTTTATGCCTGAGAATAAGAGAGATTACAGTTCCTACCTACTCTTCAGAAATTACCTCAGCCAATGCGAGTTACAAGGCCAAGAATGAGTCGATTCGATTGAGTCATGTATAGTTCCAAAAGCCCTAGATTTGGTCCAATTATGTACAATGCCAAAAGCCCGAGATAAATTAAAAAAATCTGAAATTTTTTTAAAATAAAATAAAGCTACTAAATCTTAAATAAAATCAAAGACAACCATAAAATCTCCAAACAAGCTTTAAAAAGCATAGAAAAACACTTTATGGCACTTTTAAAGAATTGATTTATGGTTGGTGACATTTTAAAAATTCAAAAAATTAATAAAAAATAGATGTTATTCCAAAAAAACACTTGCCTATCTTTTCCATAAACATCCAAATTATAACAATCCCACAATTTTTATGACCCAAAGATCGTATCTGAGTTCGATCGACTCGAATCTCACGGGCTTCAGGTCGAATTTGGGTCCACCATTCACCTTCTCGGGTCGAACCTTATGGAGAACCAATCCAACCTATTTACCTCTTTGGTTTGATTCGAATGGATAATTTTTTGCATGTTGCACGAATATATCGTTGCGTGAAATGGTATGTATCATATGATAAATAATATGTTATATGATATATGTTATATGTAACATTACATGCATAATATGGTATGTATAGTATGATGCGTATATTATATGATCCATTATATGATATATGTTACATGTGATATTAGATGGTAGGATATTGTATATTTATATTTTATTATATAATGATATTTATTGAGTTGATCCTGTTATATGATATACATGTTCATTCCACATAACAACGTTTTCTTGCAAATCGTGTCATTCAATAATTATATTTAGGGAAAGATTTCTATGTTCCCTACAACATAGAAGTTCTATCCTCTTCTTTATCCAACCGTCCATTTTTGAACGGAGGGTTAAGATTGTCTCAATCGCAATGTCACGTCTTTACACTATTTTATTTTTAATTTTTTTTTTATAAACTATTTTGATACCAAATTTTGGACGTCCATTCCTCTATTAAACTCGTACTAACAAAAAATATAAAAAAATATTTTAGATAAAAAATAATGACCAAAATACCTCTGAAAGTTTCAAGAGGTATTTTGGTCATCATTTTTTATCGAAAAATTATTGTTAATATTTTTTATAGGTGCGCCCCAATGAGAAGATAGCACGTATTAAATTTCATATCCAGAAAATTTGTATTAAAAAAAACTAAAAATAAAATACTTTGAGACGTCGGATCTAAGATCAAACGATAAATGACTCTCTTGATAAAAAAATGGACGGCTGGATGGTAAGAGGATGATATAACTTCTATGTTGTAGAAAGAATATAGAAAGCTTTCCTTTATACTTATTCCTTATCTTTAATTTTTTTTATTATACTAGCAGAGAACACATGGTGCACACATGATTTGAATGGACCCAAATATTGTACTTTGTTTCATTTTTTTAAATTTTTTCCTCACTCCAATGAAAACACAAAATGACAAAACCAATTGATGATTTCATCCCATATATATATATATATATATAGAATAGCTCTGTCTGCTATATATATATATAATAGTTTTGTCTTCTTGAAGTCTTGAGGTCAGGGGTGGTGGTTGAAACGGAAAATACGAGATGTATGAAACTAAAAAAAAGGATATCCTGCACAAATGTGGTTGCTCCTTTCTCTACACCTTAGCCTTGCAGCTAAGCTATTAAGTAATTTTTTTTTTTTTTGTTCTTTATTTTTTATGTTTTGTTCACCAAAGCGAAGGCACAAAGCGTACCCATTTTGAAACCGATTCCGTTCCGATCTTACTAATTTCCATCCCAATCAACGATCTTAAATGAAAATATTCGGATCTTAAAACAGTAGATGAACCATTAAACGGGTAAGAAAACCTAAATTAGCCGAAATGCTCTCCAAAAACCGTGGTGTAGGAGGAAGACGTGGCGTTGAAGACTTGAGGCCTAGTGTCCCTATTTTCAACTAAACGCGCCAACACCACGAACCAGGTTCACCACACGTACAGTCTCATTCACACGTGTCGAATATGAAGGGTTTACTCCTCACTTTTGCGTGCATATAATGCATCCAATTGTCGGAGATTTGCAGGCAACAAAGCAAGAGAGAGATGAAGGCCTCTTTTGTGGAGGGAAAGGAGTTGAGGCAGGGGTTCAGGCTGGTAAGCGGGCATACAATCCCAGCCGTTGGTTTGGGGACATGGAAGTCTGGCTCGGATGCTACTCAATCGGTTTTTACATCCATTGTTCAAGTAATCCTCCACTTCATTTTTGTTTTCGAAGCTACCTCTCATCACTCAAATACATTTGTGCTTGTTACCTTGAACAATGCGGCGAGGCAATCTCGGCCGGCCTGGTCGGATTATGCGGAACCGGCTACTCGCGTTTTGCCTCATTAGGGTGGACCCTTAATTAAACAAAACATAACAAATTTTATTTGTAATAGATTTGTTTTTATTTTTAAGAAAAGTTGGGGAAGCATTTTGGTCATAAATACTTAATTTTATTTTTTTCCAATTTTTTGGATTATTTTTAAAACAAATTGATTTTGTAAAATCTATTTTTCAGTGTTTTTTAATCTTACATGTACTTTGTTTAATTATATTTAATGAGAGTTTCTGACTTCTTTTTAGAGTTTTTAACTCTTTGTAGCTTGGCACGACATGCCCGGTTAGGCTGGTTACCGGACTGGTTCCGGGTTACTCGGACCCAGCTCATGGCGAGATTGATTCCGAGGCTGGTCCGTGTAATCGAACACGGGCCCTGAGTTTGTATTTTTATATGCAAAGGTTTGGAGTAAGATAGTGTAGTACTACTATAAACACGCCCAGGTTTGTAGTAATGTAAAATCTACTACTTCTATAGTGCAAGGAGATCAGGCTTACTAGCACTGAGCTAGAGGCGAAGTTGAGTTTGACGTCGGGCGCGGTTAGCATGCGGCTAGCCCGCATGCTGGCTGCATTTCTACAAAATGCAAGCACGGCAATGAATACATTTTTTAAATATAATTTGACTATAATTTCGAGAGAATATATAATCTTTAACATAAAGATCGTGAATACAAAAATATAGAAATTTTGAAAACTAAAAATAATAATTATATTAAACAAACATTTAGATCGCCTATTACAATTGTTTTTAGATAGACCACCGATTTGCATCCATCTTGCTTTATACCTCCGGGCCGTATGTTGTAGAAATGCAGTCCAGCCCGCATAAAACAATCGTTCTTAAATGTTTTATTCTTTTTCTATTGCTTTTGAACTTCTTGATGATCGTTTCCATTTTCAGTGTGGGTACCGACACGTGGACACAGCTGCTGAGTATGGTGTTCAAGAAGAGGTCAGACGCTTGGTTTCATTTTGAACTGACTTCCATATTATTGATGCATGTGACTACGGCTGGCAATGGCCCGGGCCTGAACGGTCCTAATCCTGAAGGCCCAGCCCTACTCAATGTCAAACCGGTTGTTGCCCAGGCCTTAGTTTCTTAAGGCTTTGGCCAATAGGGGCTGGCCTGGTGGGCCATTCCCACCCTTACATGTCGGGCAGGGCAGCTGGCTAGGCTATTGGGCCATGGGCCATGGGCCATAGGCTGGGATTTAAATCCATTAGCTTTATATATTTTTGAGAAATTTATTGAACCCATGAGATGAAGTGTTTCAACAGAGAAATTTATTCACCTCATGAGATGAATTGTTTTAACATATCTTTTGAAGTTTCAAAATACTCAAATCAAAACATTATGATCTTAGAATAGTTGCAAATCTGTAAAATGTCGAATGGTAAGAAGTTTCCTATATCTTTTGAGCATTTCGTGCATACATATATAGCATAAAGTTTTACAGCAGTTCAATCTCTTATTCATATCCAGGTAGGACATGGATTGAAGGCTGCAATCCACGCAGGTGTTGAGAGGAGAGATCTCTTCATTACCTCAAAAATCTGGTAATACTCATCATCAAAACGCATTTGATCAGAAATTTTGAGTTGTTGGGAAATGTCAAGATTTCATAGCCAAATAACCTGCATATGTTTGCTTGGAACAAAAGGTAGATGTAACAAATGTACAAAGTGCAAAAAAAATGTAACCAACAATTGTTACAAGGCCCTGAGGTATAGGTATATAAGTAACTCATTACAAGGCTCTGGGATGGTGTTTGAATCTCATGTTGATATTGAAGAATAAAGGTACCTTTCAAGTTTCTCTAGAAATCAAGATGAAAATCATTTGTCTTTTGGTAGTTCAGTAGTAGAAATCGAACTTGAGATGTAATGCTGCTAAATATCAGCTGCTAACCTCTCAAACCCAAGCCCGATTACCCGAACCTTTTCTCCCATTGGAAACTGCATTTTTGCATGGTTTAGAAGACACCAGGATGAATTATTTTAATTTTGAACATTTGTCCCTCATTAAAGAGAATGTGATTGTCATCTATCTCTTACAGGTGCACGGATCTTTCACCTGACCGGGTTCGAAAGGCTCTAAATAAGACTCTAGAAGAACTACAACTTGATTATCTTGACCTCTACCTGGTAAATTCATCTCTCTTGACCTCTACCTGGTATATTCATCTCTCTCTCTCTCTCTCTCTCTCTCTCTCTCTCTCTCTCTCTCTCTCTCTCTCTCTCTGTTAACCATATTTTCGGGTTTGATCTTGGAAAAAGATTCATTGGCCGTTCCACCTGAGGGATGGCGCAACACGGCCTTCGAAGCCTTCGGATATTCTTGAGTTCGATATGGAAGGGGTGTGGGGAGAGATGGAGCTGCTTGTTAGAGACAAGTTGGTTAGAGATATTGGAGTTTGCAACTATACCGTGAGGAAACTTGATAAACTTTTGAGGTTTGCCAAGATCATGCCTTCTGTATGCCAGGTCTTCCCTCCCTCCCTCCCTGCCTCCCTCTCTCTCTTGCATTTCGAGTTATTTTTTGTCTTTTTGAGATTAACATGTAGTTAATAAGAAAATTGTTGCTGCTATTACTACAAAACTCAATTCCTATCTTCAATAGAAGTACACAATCACAATTATCAGTACGAGACTCTGTAGTGAAAATTGTGCTTTAGCCATTGCACCTTCACTTGGTTGCTTTTCTTAAGAACATGAGCAAATATAATCTCTTTCCTCCAACTGCTCACATCTCTTAGCTATAAGCTTTAGCTTTCACGGTAGAACTTGCTCTTGCCCCATTTTATAGCATTTAGGGAGTCCTTGTTGGGTTTGGTGATAGCTAAATCACCATACTCATATTTTCTTCTAAAGATTAGGGTATTATGGAAAATAAAAAATTGATTTTCTTGAGAAGCAAGAAAGTGAGATTTTTATCAGATAGTGAAGGAGGACATAATAACGAGGGTCACCCCTTGGAGGTTATGGGAATGGATCTCCAATATGGAGATGGGTCTCCAAGAGAGAGACGGCTTTCGAGAAAGAGGCGGTATTCCCATGAGTTTTGGGTTGGTTAACTTTCATTTCTGTGGAGAGAGTCTCTCGGTTGCTCTCAAGGTTATCTTTCTGGTAGCTGTATTGCGGTGGGAAAGAGGATGCTGATCGACGGTGATGCTCGGTTAGGAGAACAGGTTTAGAAAGAAAGATCGGTGATGGTCTTTCACCGATGTTTAAAGATAGGCTTGTAACTAAAAATTGTAATCTTCATTGTGATAGTGGATTTCTAGTTGCCGAGGCAGTGGATGTAACCCTACAGGGTGGATCACGTAAATCATGTGTTATTGTGGCGTATTTTTTATGTTTGCTTTATTTCTCGCACTCGATTTATAGTTGTATTTATCTACTTCACATTTGGCCAATTGAGTACACGATCTTGGGTGGGATCCCGATATTTGGGATTCCAGGTTCCACAAGCTAAGGGGTTCACGAGAACCTTACAATTGGTATCAGAGCACAAGGTATGTACGGGGCTAAGGTTTATATTAAAACAAAGAGGAGTGACGAAGTTTTACGGATACATAGTTTGAGGTGGAGAAATATGGAAGCAAAGTGTTTGTAAAAATTCTACAATGGAGGCAAGTGATAAAAAATCAAGAAATATCCATGGTTTGAGGTAGAGATATATGAAGACAAAGTGTTTGTAAAAATTCCACAATGAAGGCAAGCATGAAGAAATCTAGTCAATGAAAGTTGTCAAGGGAATTATGGTGATTTTTTATCAAGGTGGAGATTGTTGGGTTTAGTGATAACTAAATCACCATACCCATATTTTCTTCTAAAGATTAGGGAATTATGAGAAATAGAAAATTGACCTTCTTGGGAAGCAACAAAGTGATATCTTTATAAGAGAGTGAAATATGACATAATACCCATCCTTTGAGGGTCACCCCTTTGGGGGTTATGGGAATGGATCTCCAATATGGAGATGGGTCTCTAAAAGAGAGAGAGACGGCTTCCGAGAGAGGGACGGTATTCCTATGAATTTTGGGTTAACTTTCACTTCTGGAGAGAGAGTCTCTCGGTTGCTTTCAAGGTTATCATTTCAGGAGTGGTGTTGAGGTGGGAAAGATGATGTTGATCGGCTGTGTTGCTCGGTCGGGAGAGCGAATTTAGAAGGGAAGAACGGTGATGGTCTTTTACTGATGTTTAGAGATAGATATTATCTCTTGTAATCCAGAACTGTAATCTTCATTGTGACTGTAATTCTAGTTGCTGAGGCCGTGGATGTAGCCCTACGAGGTGAACCACGTAAATCATGTGTTGTTGTGGTGTGTTTTTTATGTTTGCTTTATTTCTCGTACTTGATTTATTGTTGTATTCATCTACTTCCCATTTGGTCAATTGAGTTCACGATCTTGGGTGGGATCCTGGTATTTGGGATTCCCGTTTTTGCAACCTAAAGGGTTCTCGGGATCCCTACAATCCCCTTTCATCAACACCTTACTATGTTCATGAAAGAATAACTTCATGTCTTGAAATACAATAGCTATATGAGGTTTGTTTGCCTTTCCAGTATTGCAGTGGCTTTGAGAACGTTAATAGAACTACTCCAGTATCATCTCCAGTCAACCCACGCATCCGAGCTGAGCCTGGATTCCCGACGGAGTAGGTTCAATGGAAATCTAGTTTTACTCTTTGGACTTGATCTTTCTGAAGTGATTCTTAAGACATCTGTCTCAGATAATTTGCAAAATCCCCCCTTGCATATCCCTTAACTGGTAGTTTTCTAACCACGTGACATTCAAGAGATAAATGGTTAAGAGTTATCTTCATTTTTAGCAGATGAATTGTAAGCAGTGTATTTGCAGTTCTTCGTAGATTGCGGCCAAGGCCAAAGTTGCAGAGGGACTGACATCTTCCATATATTTAGGCATAGTGCGTGGCTCCAACTCACTTTATGGTGAAAAAATAAACCATCAGGAGTCGCCTCCCATAAAGCCCGGTCTTCTTTAATGGGTCAGTAGTAGACTCTTTGAAACTTATTGAGCAACTGAGTTAGCTTCGAGATGACACTGCCTGCTATGCATATTTACCGGCAATCAAGAGTCTACCGCCTTTTACCCTTTCCACTCGACTCCCAAATCAGCACATTTAAGTTTTAACACTTTCCTACATAGTCAACTTCAGAGGTGTATCTCTTGACCATTTATGTGACGGACTGAATTTCGTCATGTTTACCAAGGTAGCTGGTGTTCCTTTGAGAAATAGATCTCACTTAAAATTCCCTTCTACAGAGGAGAGTTTGCGCCCTGAGCAACCCTGACAGTTTAATTGCTGTCTTCATTTATATCATGTTTGTCCAAACACTTTTTGCCACCATTTCTCCCTCTTGGCTATTCGCCACCTTTGGTGAGGGGTTGTCATCATTAATTTTCTTCCTTATTGTCCTCTTTTGGGTATACAGATTATGTTCCAATCACTCAGTGTGGTATTTCTCTGTATCCCCTGAAATTCACCACTGAAATTTTTCGTCATTCCCTTAGTAATTTTACAATTGAGCTGGGCATGCACATTTAGGACATGAAGTGTACTGGTAATTTTGGTCGAATTGACTTGAGTCGATTTTCCACCAAGTGAGGGATATTTGCTTTTCTGGGTTGTAACTTCATTTTTAACCTCGTTGAACTTCATTTTGAAACGGCCTTATTGGATCCCATAACAATCTCCTCATTGAACTCCATCTGAACCGTCTTTATTGGATCCCATAAAGATCTCCCAACACTATTACTTTCCACCAAGTGATGGATATCTGCCTTTCTAGGTTGAAACTTCATTCGAGACATCTTTATTGGATGGCATAATGATCTCACAATACTCGTATCTGATATTACGGAGATATAGGTTCCCATTCCATACTGCAGTATATTAGCCATTCTCATAACATGAGAGTTTTTCTTGACTACTTATTTCGGACTACTGGTATTTTGCATATTCATTTTTAAATGTCACAACCATATAGCATTTTAAAAATCGTATCAAACTCTATATTTTGTACACTCACGTCTAGCAAGTTTAGAGCCTGAAATCAACCCTGCACCACACACTTTTAAAACCATGCACCAAGCACTTTTAAAGCCTGAAATCAACCCTGCACTGCACAGTTCCAATGTTGTGCTGGAAGTTTCAGCCACCAGGGTAGATAAAGGGGAGCGTGAATCTCTAGTTGCTTGAAAATACTATTTGGTCTTCCATTTATGATAATAGAAAAATGAGCACTATTAAGGCACCTCATTATCCATCACCTTCTACTGTAAAAGGTCGTTTTATACATCACTCTAGCTAAGAGTCCATTAACATTAGGCAGAGCTGCTGTGTCCTAAAGCCAAATTCTTAGCGATAATCTTTTATGAACTTGTAAGCATCTAATGGGCCATTATTATTTGGGCTTTTGATAACTTTATCTTGGCGGTTGGGCTAAAAAGTGGAGCCTTTATCGATTTTTCCTGTGTGGAAAACTTCATGCACCATTAGGATAAATTCAGCTTTCACTTTGTCAGCAATTGTTATGAAAGAATCCTAGTGGGAGGCCATCTGAAGCCGGTGCTATATCCCCAGCTGAACCCATTACTCTCTTTAATTTTGTGCTCAGAGGATGTCCAATCTAGCCGGCTTCTTTTCTTCATCAGACAACCTATTAGATCATACCTGTTTAATGTTGGTTATCTGCCTTATTCCACTAAAAAATGCTCTTTTGAGATGATCTGCTATTTACTTATTCAACTACAAGTTTTATCATTTTCATCTCCCCCAGAATTATGAGGTGTTCTATAGAATTCGCTCTTATACTGAGATAGGAATAGCATGGAAAACATTGGTTTCGTCATCCCCTTCTTTCGACCATCAAACTGCAAACCGTTTCGACCATCTAGCTACATACCTCTCTCCCCTCCCTCTATCTCTCTCTTTCTCTCTTTCTCTCTCCCCCCTCCCTCCCGTCCTCTTATTTGAAACTACCTAGGTTATAAGGGTTCTCTCTTGTTTTAATTGGTCCAATTTGTGGGACTGTTTGGTGGTGGTTGTAGATGGAGATGCACCCCGGTTGGAGAAATGATAAAATGCTGAATGCTTGCAAGAAGAACAAGATTCATATTACGGTATGTGGAAATGAGTAGCTTCCTTATAAATCCACAAATAAATTTTAGATGTTTAATATATTTTATTAAGGTTTCTTTGGAAATCTTTGTTTCCTTGATGAAAATTTGAAGCTGGTTTTCCTTTGTTTTATTTCCCCTTTTTCTTTACTTGGTGCCACAGGCGTACGCACCGTTGGGATCGGGTGACTGGGATCTTATCCATCATCCAACAGTTCAGAAGGTGAGTTATAACATCTCGAGGACTTGTCTTTTTTCAAACCATGTCTCTCATTTCATTTCATTATTTAGTAGCTATCTCTTGATTTTGCTCTGTGTGCAATATTCTTTTCTTCTTTGCCTGTACCCTCTTCTCTTGTGACTTCATGTCAAATTTTGTGCCCTGGCCTTTTGATAGAAGGATATTACCTAGGAGGCATGTCTACAAAGGGTTTGGATTTGCTTGGAGGGCATACAATTGATCGATAATATTCCCGGTAACCTATAAGGCATTTGGGTCCTAAAACACCAGGAATGGTGCATTTTAATAAATTGGACCTTACTACATTGAATATTTAAATGGCCTTCCTTATAATTCAGCCACTACTTTCATTTGGCATCGATGATATGACTATCAAAATTAAGGGCCAGGTCTAGTAGGTGAATTTGAGTCATATTGCACTGAAGTTTTACGATTCTTCTCTTAAATTTGGTTCTCTTCCTTTAATTTTTGAGCAGGTTGCAAATAAACTTAACAAGACTTCCGGGCAAGTATTAGTGAGGTGGGCTATTCAAAGATGTACTAGTGTCATCCCGAAGTCGACACATACAGAGAGGATCAAAGAAAACATTCAAGCATTTGGATGGGAGATTCCTGATAGAGACTTTGAAGAACTTTGTAGCATTCTTGACCAGGTGAAGCTCACTACTTTCCTTTTTTTATTGTTTTTTGGGTAGTTAATGCCTTCTTACTTAATGGTGGGTTTTTTGTTGTCTGTAGCTTTTTCATGCCATCTAGGTCTCTCTATATTTTTTATATATGGGTATCAATGAAAGTCTTTCATTATCATTTACTTGGAAACATCAATAAAAATTTCATCCAAAATGTAATTCTAAGTTGTTTTTCTGTTTCTTTGGAAACATTTTTGAGTTGTGTTTTGATTTGGCAGTCTAGCCTAAGTCCCTGCATGACTGGACAAAAAAATTGCTTATTTTTAATACAAAGAGGGCTCAATCACCAGTGGTCATTAGGCGTGAAATCAGATGGCTTGTGTAGTTGATTGAAATAAATATTTCTTGAACTTGTGATGATTTTTTATTGGATGGCTAAAGGCTACTAAGTTGTGATGATTTTTTATTGGATGGTTAAAGGCCATGTTGACCTCTACTATTAAACGTGAATGGTTAGGTGGTCAATTGATCATCTTGATACCGAGATGTATGGTATGGTTATAGGAAAAAAAAAAAAAAAAAAATGATTTCAAGTTCTAAAAGTAGTACGTTTTGCAATATATTATCTTCACCTTTATTTTTTAAATATTTTTATGCATTTATTTGCATTATTTTTAGAGTTTCAAATTTTATAGTTAGATAAATAGATTTTGGGGCAATTCCAAAAAAATTTGACACCAAAAGGACGTGACAAAGTATTGGAGGTGTGCTTGTTTAAGATTGCAAACTCGTGTAAATCTCACCTTTTTAAGATGAATTTTACATCTACTTGATGCATCTCTTGCTTGAAAAGCAAAATGAAGGTTGGCATTAAGCCTGTTCATGTGGTTTTGTTTGTGCAGAGGAGGGTGATCACTGGAGAGGAGTTGTTCGTGAATAAGGAAGAAGGTCCCTTCAAAAGTGTAGAGGAGCTATGGGAATTCGAAGACTAGAATAGACAATCAGATTTATGCTGGTGCTTCTTGGCACTAGGGTTCGCTAGTTTTGACTTGTCCTGTATAGGTGTGGTCCACATTGTAGTATTAAGGGCTCTCACCCGGTAATGTGTTTTTCCAAGGTAATGTGGAAGGAATAATGTACTTTTCCTAGGGAATGGGGAAGGCCGTTTGTTCAACCACTTTATCTGGTGAAAGCTATGTTTGTAATTGGGTATTACATTAACTAATCAGATCCATTGGTGAATTTTCCTTTGCATTTGGCAACTAGTACGATGATTTAATAATTTTTAAAAAATTTCTCATGACATCTACGAGAGATACGAGTGCGTTTGTTTTTTTCTATTATTTGGTATCGGCAACATGAATTTTGGTTTGATCTGATTTGCTATTCTGCCCTATGGCCATTTGTAGGCAGGCCTCCAAAACCAAGATGGAGGGTAGGAAGAGAGAGATCATGTGCCGTGTCCTGATGGATAATAGGAAAAGGACAGAACACGCGGTGTGTAAGAGGAGGTTAGTAAGGCCGAGCAACGCTCGCCCTAGGCTGGGGCAGTCTTGGTCCGGCTTTCCCTTGTCCTCATGGACATGGCTCCGCAAAATATAGGGCCTGATTCGGGTCAAAAAATAAAAGCCCGGCGGAGCTGGGCCAAACTGGCCTTAGCTCCACCACAATGCTAATAACCTAGGCTTTACTTTTCTGGCCGGACAGGACAGGGCTGTGCGGCCATTGCCATTGCCAACCGTTCGATGAAATCGTGTTTCGATGGAAATAGTGTTTTAAAAAGCCGTGATTGAGTTGCATTCACCAGTTGGGCGGCATGTTAAGAAAGACGATAGAAAACAAATGGTAGGTTAAAATGGGGAGAATTTGGGGTTGTCGAGCGGGGGCTTCTTATTCAATGGAGATAGGTTTCTTCTTGTTTCTATAGGGTTCTGCACACTCTGGATATTGCATTCTTTCCAACTTCATGGGAAAAATACATCTAAAGGTTTAGTCATCTTACAGAGTCACGCGTTTGGATGTCAAATAGAAAAGGGAAAATATTTCTTTCCAACTTCATGGGAAAAATACATCTAAAGGTTTAGTCATCTTACAGAGTCACGCGTTTGGATGTCAACTAAAAAAGGGAAAATATCGTATGGAGACTCAAACACTGCTTTTTTTAAAGGGGTATTATATTTTGGAAAATTGTTGATGCGGGTTGAATTCCATTTTTACATACATAGTCTAGAAAATGTAAACCATCCATCTTAAAGATATGGATGTACGTAGGTGTTCCATCTAAAAATAATGGAAACTAACGGTCGGAATGTTTTTTTACTGGAATTATTATTTGTAGTTTTAAAATTTATTTATTTATATTCATGATCTCATGTCTTTAAAAATTAAGTCTTAAAATCCATCCAAAAAATAGATTTATTAAGAGGCTCACGTTTCTACGCATGCAGGTTTGGCTGGATAAAAACTGGGTCCTTACATTTTTCAAAAGACTATCAACGAATCTCTTTATCTTTTTTTTTTTTTTTCTTTTTTTTTTTTTCTTACAAAATTTGTTGACATCAACATTTTCTCTTACCATTTAAGAATATTCTCTTATCCCATTTTTACTTCATGTAGTATAGAAGCAATTGTTGATGTGAAACTTAATGTACAAAAGTAGCAAAAGAGAGGATGGAGGGGATGAGAGGTCTACAACATTTGCTGAATCTTTTAGGATGAAGTTATCATAAGGTGGTTTGATAATCTTCTACCTTCCATATGTCAGTGATACATTTATTTTTTAAGAAGATTATTAGATGAATTTTTGGGCTATTTTTGAAGTGGTTATAGGATTGCGAGTAACTTTGTGAAAAACTAAACACATGTGGGTTGGATGTGATCCCAGTCAGCTCAAACCACTTACAGGAACGATGTTTTTGTAAGGGTCTAATCCGTTAGCTAAATTAAGTGAGATGCTCTCATATGAGTAGAGAAAGGTGGAAAGCTTTATGCAGTTTATCTACAAAGCAGTCTTACTACTCTCCTTAGCGATGTGATCAATATATATATGGTAGTTAATGTGGGCTCCTAGTTAGCTTACTATGGGAGTACTCAAAATGTTATAGGAAGTACTCAGAATGATATTTGACAAAATACCTATAATTTACCTCAGTTTTTGGAAACTACCTTTTCTTTTCAAGAGGCAAGCTTTTCGCTGGTTGATAAGACCATTGAAACTGCTCACCATAAACAATATAAGAAGAAGACATGTAATAATAACTAATGAAAGCTTTTGTTGTGTTAAAATAGTTATGAATATACGGCCGTTGGAATTGTGGCTATTTAAGGCCTGGATACTGGGATTTTTTTTTTTTTTTTTTTGTAGTTCTTGGTCACAGTTGGAGAGAGAGAGAAATGTGATTTGTGGGATTTGTGTGAATTGGGATCCAACGTTGGTATTCATGGTCACGAACTCCAGATTATAAGGCCTAGTTTAAGGGGTATTATTTCGAAATTGTTTAATGGTTTCCTTGGTTAGGGTCGGTGAGACTACCTTATGACCGGTTTGAGCCAAGGTGTGATGTTTCGATTTATGTGCATGATTGGATATGGATTGAGAATTGTACGTGTGGGATTTTGTATGTTGAGCCATGTGTGAGAAGGAGGGAATCTGAAAAAACATCAGCCAAATTCCAGACAATGATTTTACTCATGTGCATATGATAGTAGCAAAGTGAGGTGCTGCTCTCATTCAGGAAGATCCACTGAGGTGAGACTGTATGTTCTCAGGCGGTGACATGCAATCAGCTATAAATCCAAGACCTAGTCACCTATTTGGGTTAGCTTTCATGAGACAAGCATGAATCCCTACCAGAGACTGTGGGTCATGGATTTCGTTGGGCTAATTTTGATAAAGGGATCGGGGGTTATGGATCTAGCTGACAAGAGTGCTCAAACAGTTGAGAATAACTCCTTAAGGATAGTAATTCCTACAAGGGAAATTTTCTATGTCCAATAATTATTGAGAAATGTCAAGAAATACAAGAAATAATTTTTGAAATTTTTTATTTATTTGGAATTTTTAAAGGCAAAATTCTCTCAAAATAAATTATTTTGAAAATTTCCACCCAAAAACAGCTCCCCTTAGAGCATAAATAGCTGGCCCCAAAGGGAGTCTCCACGCAGCTAATAATATCAACCTTTCATAAGCCTAGTGGCTAATATGTGGGTGACATCAGCCACAAAGGTGGGACACCCTCCTCTCTTCTCTCTTTAGGATATGTTAAGATTTTTTGTTTATCGTTGTTATCAGGAATTGGCATGTGTGGGGGCTAGACATTTTCATTCTTGATTTTTTCCTTAAATTATGTACTTTAAACCGATTAGAACCTAGATCTAAACGGCATTGTTTAATGTTGATCTCTCATTGCTCACATATATGAATAGAAAACAAAGTATGTCATATGACACAAAGTACGCCTTATGACGCACCACACACAAAGTAGTCTTATAACACACCGCACA
The DNA here is from genome assembly GCF_054954075.1 of Amborella trichopoda. Lineage (NCBI taxonomy): Eukaryota > Viridiplantae > Streptophyta > Magnoliopsida > Amborellales > Amborellaceae > Amborella > Amborella trichopoda. Next base: position 34,633,757 of record NC_142343.1, read on the forward strand.
CAAAATACGTCTTATAACACACCACATGCATGAAGGGGATGAGGCGTTGATAGAGAAAACATCTTTATTTCAAATTCAAATTGGTTTTAGAGAGAAAAACAGTTTTGTAGAGAATTGAGAGGTACTGTCCTTTCTCTTCACACACTATTAAAAAAACAAATGCCATTGTGAGATTAGTTTTTTGGAATTATTGAATTAATTTAATTTAAAAATTTTGGAGTTGTGTTCGCAGATAGGGGATAAAGGTTGTGAGTTACAGCCACATATCTATGATAGCTAGAAGTGAGGCTTGATGGCTAAGTTCTTGCCTCTCACCATGGCTTCTATGTTCAGTATTAGTGGTCTAGATTCAATCCATGCACATCTCTTTAATATCTTACCTTGGTGGCCCTATATATATAGTTTCATGTGATCTTTTTTGTGATGATATGAGGTTAGGATTGATGGATTATGCTTCTGTTTAAATTGGTTTGAGTTTAGACCACTTGCATCTATATCGGCTTGAACAATCAAAAGGGTTGTTATTATAGGACTCCGAAAGGGATGATCCTATGTATTGGTATTAATTACAATACAGATCTTTTTATTACACATTTTTAAATTGTTGTGAATCGATCCCAAGTTGAAGAAAGACATATGAGTCTTGTCAAATAAATAGCCCTGCTTACCTAGACCACATACGATTTCAAAAGGCCAAAAAACCCATGACTAGCAAGTTTCACTATGTTTTTAATGATCCAACTGAGCCTGAAATAGTGCAGTCTCCGACTCTCTTATCCATACAATTGTGCCCTTCGTTCCCCAAAATACAAGCGCACGGAGTACAACACAGACGAGCTAAGTACTCAGACTTGTTTACTGCACACTAGCGCACCGCACACAATACGAGCGCACGCGGTGCGCAAGTACATAATACTGCACTTAAATTTAATATCTGGGGGCTTTTGGACCTTTTGAATGGAATGGAAGTAGTCTGGTGTTCATCCGAGACCTCGATAATATCAAACTGTAGCTCTTTGAAGCACGGTCACAACGTACCCATACTTATGATGATTTGACCATAACAACACAAGCCACAAAATGAACGCTCACTCGAGATTAACCCCGAGCAAGAAGAGAAAGGATGGATTTGCACAAAAGGTCATTTTGGTCATTTTGCACTTATTCGCACCAACGATGAGGGTTGCACACTTATTCACCATACAATTGTGCTCTTTGTTCCCCAAAACACAAGCGAGCGAAGTACTAGATCCTGCTAGTCATATGGTATACCCATGTGCGTATCACAGTCCAATAAAATGGATAGGTGCCATGAGAGGTTGAGGCGCATCATGGCTATGAATTTGATTAGCTAGCCGATCATGGACCTCGTGCCATTGGCAATGGTACAAGCGCCAATGGCACAACACATGACAGAGATTCAAACCAAAAAGAGCTTCATTGATAGCAAAAATTGAGACTTAACCCAACAAGTATGTATGGAAAGTTAAACGATGAAAAGACCCAAAACATGTGCTCCCAAAGTGGCACTCAAGTGCCCTCCATACGCAGTCTTGTGTACTTGTGCACCTATGTACGCAGTCAACTCTGACACGAAACTGAGTATTAAGTGCACCTATGTAACACTTTGTGCACTTGTGTTTTAGGTAACATATAGCGTAATTGTACAACGAATAAGAGTACATACCATTTCTTTACGTTGAAGGCGTATATTATCCCCAGGAGGTTTTCATGCACTAGTTATCTCACTTTCCACCTAAACCCCTCTATCCCACCAAGCCTGAGTCATTCATCATCTTGCAAAACCTGAAATATCCCAAGTGATGTTTACCCTTAAAAGCCTCATATATAGTATCTATTACCCTAGGGAGCTTTATATAGTTATAACCCCTCCATAATATTCATCATTAAGGAGATTGTGCATCATTAAGGAGATTGTGCATGGTGCGTAGGTGTGTCATCAAGGAAATTGTGCACGGTGTATAGGTGTGCAGTACACAAGACTGAGTACCAAGCGTACCTATGTAGTATTTCGTGCGCTTATGTTTTGGGGAACAAATGTGTGCAATTATGACGGGCAGTGCACACTTGTGCACTTTACGATTTGCCTCATGTTCTCCCAAATACATACGCACAAAGTACCACATAAATGCCCTCCATACATAGTCTTATGTACTTGTACACTGTGCGCGCTCAAGTCAACACGCGATTCACGTTATAGTTTAGGATCGTATAGCTTGGACTATGATGTGATGCAGTTTAACATCATTGACTAGGACGTGTGCTATAATTTAGGATCGTACAACGTACGCAATAGTTCAAGCATCAATTCTATAATGATTGATCGCCTAAGCTATCACCGTAAATGTCTGAAAATGCTCCCGAGCCCAAGCAATGGCAAGAGGCCCTTTATGGAAGGCTAATTTTATCATTTGTTGAAAAGTGCTGAAGTGTTTCGGGTAAAGACAACCTTCGATGTTTTCCAATATAGGGACCTGGTGACTCCGTCGTTTAGGAGGGATAAGATCGATGACTATAGTCCCCTCATTCTCGTATCAAGTCATTTACTAGCCAACAAAGCAGACCATGCCATTGCCTCAAGCGAAATCACAAATAAGTTTTTCTCCATACGGTGGCCTTACCCCTGGAAGGCGTTCGTTGGAATATTTTCGGGTGAATTTCCTGTTTATCCGAAGAAATGAGAACCCTATGGGCTTGGGCGAAAACCTGAAAGGACGTTCAAGTCGAATGAAGAGAGCACACGCTGTCATGAAGCGGATCTCTGAAGCCCCTCCAACTTCCCCTTACAAGGCGACGGAAAGCTATGTAAAGATGGTTTACTTTAATCGGCATAAGTTTGTTTATGGAAATGGTTTCCCATAATTTAGAGACTATGTGCACAAATTTGGTGGTATCTATATATGTTTAGCTTAAGTTTAGTATTTAATGATTATATAATTTATGTAGTTAAAGTGTTTGAGTTGTGACTATTTGGGATGTAATTTATTTATGTAAAGTTGTATTTTGGCCAATCACTCTTTTATATTTTAAGTGGAACTAGCAAGGGAGCAATCCAGAGTTTAATAAGTTTTATTTCTAGGTGTATTCAATTTGTTTATTTGTGCGTTAAAGAGATTTGTTTCTTGTCGTCGTAATTTTGGACTTCAGTTGAAAATTGTAAAGATGTAATACCTGGAGTAAAGACCTTTTGACACCCCGACAATGATCACTTATTTTTTACAACCAATGGTTTAAAAAATGGATCGGTGACCCAGATCGGGCACTTCAAAAATCGATTGGATAGGGAATCGGCTGAATTGGTCGGATTAAAGCTTCAAAAAAATCTGAAAAAATTATTAAAATTCATTATAAATGCTGTTTTTTAGGAATCCAATAAGAAATGAGGGTACTACATTATTAACTTTCATTTTTTTCATCAATTTGTGAATATTAAGATGCTCTCGTATAAACTTAAGTATTAAATTTGCATCACATAAACGAAAAATCACAGAATTATCATGGATAAAATATATAATTATACATGGACTATAATAAAGAGTAGACTAAATCAATGAAAGAATGGCAATTAAAATCTCATTTTGACAAAAAACCCTAATCCGCAAAAAGAATCCAAATTATTACAACCTAATTAATTACAATCCAAAATTATTACAACCTAACTAATTATAATATTATATACTGAAATTATAATTATTAGTTTATATTTTATAATTATTTTATTAGACAAATAATAACAAATTAAAAATATTTTATAATATTATCTAATTTAAAATGTATTATTGACAACTGTAAGAAACATGGTACATTACATGATTTATAATGTAAAATTTGATAAATAAAATAAAGGATTTGGTTATCAATGTAAAAATTAAAAAAATGTGTTCAAATTTTGAAAATAACATTTCAATTTTTCAAAAATGTATTTTTTTAAGTTTCTATAATAAATTTAGTGAAAGAGATTGTTAGTAGAAAGATGGAGATTTCAAATAGAATAAACTTTTTAATTTTTATTTTTTTATGCCTTTCATATTATTTACAAAATTAACTATACCACTATATACAACAAAAATTAACTGCTATACAAAAAATTAACTTTTTTATTTTTCATATTTTTATGCCTTTTATATTATTTACAAAAATATTTATACCACTATATACAACAAAAACTACTATACAACTAAAATGCAATTCCCAAAGGGATTCGACCTTGGGAGGTCAAGTGAAGTAACAAAGGTCATAACCATCCTGCTGTTTCGCCGCAGGTGATTATAAGTTGCTGATTAATAGAATATATTTACATTCTGTTTTCGTTTAATGATGTTTGGGAATTATTCCACATCGAAAGATGGGTATTCAACTTTGGTATATAAATACCTATGTAATGTGAACTAACGTATTCGTATGGAAACCTTGGGGCAACTTCACACGTGATTTTGTCACACGTGTCCGTGTGCCTGCCTGTTGATGATATCATCGGGCGGTTTACTGTTTAAAACCGCCCGGTTCTCTCTAAACACGGGCGGTTCCCGTTTTATGTGTGGAACCGGCTTGTTCTGTGGCGATTCTCGAGTCGAACCGGACGAGTCCGGCTGGACTTGGCATTTTTTAAAACCCTGCTTACCACACTTAGCACTAGTTTGTGAATGTGGGTGCTCCAACTACAAGATGCACATCGTTTAATCCTTCAATTAGTTGAATACGTACTAAAACATACGATGTGAATGTTAAGTATGTGAATTAATGTTCCCATGTTTGTAGAAAGCTTTCCTATTTCTATGGGTAGCTATCCATATATGTTTTTGTGTATATGTCATTAGGTTGAGGCTGATAGAATTTTTTATTTTATAGGAAACTAAATCCATATAGAAAAACTAGTAAAAGTAGGAATGATAAAGTTGGGTCACGTGTGACTCTTATGGGTTTTCCTCTATACTAGTAAAAGGTGTTCGTAGAGAGAAAAATTATCAGATGCAAAAATAAAGAAAAAGATGGTTAATTCTTTAGGCCTTGGGTGGGTCTTCTAGAGAGAGAGTGATTTTTTTTAGGGCTTGAGAGAGTTTGAAAAATTGTTGTATTCCCCATTCCTGTATGGTATTTTTTTTATTAGTATAAAAAAACTTTGCTGCCTTGTGGATGTAAGCAATTTATTGTGTCTATCTTCTTTTGATTTTCTACACTATTTTTCTTTCTGTTATTTTTCTCAATCATTGATTTTTATTTTCTGCAATTGGTATCAGAGCTTTAGGGAATACGATCCTCGCTGGGCACGAGGTTTGTGGCAGATGACAAATCCTTCAATATGGCTGGAGGAAATTCAACCATATAGGAAATTCCAAAATATGATGGTTTAGGTTTCCTAACTTGGAATTTTCGAATGCATACGTTATTGGTGAAAGATGATTGTGAAGTGGCTTTAAAAAACATAAAAAATAAACTTGCAAAAATGGATGATGAGGGATTTGATGAGAAAGATGAATTTGCCAAGATAGATATTTTTCTAGTACTTGATGAGTTTGTTTTATTCAATGTCTCATCAGAAACTACCGCGAAAGATTTATGAGACATACTAAAAAATGAAACTAATTTCATTCTTAGTAAAATTTTCTTTGTCAGCAACTTTACAATCTTAAGATGAGTGATTGTGCATCTTTCCAAGGGCACTTAAATGAGTTTAATGTCTTGAGTTTGATATGTTATTTCAACACTTTTGATAGATGAGTTTAACCAAACGTGTAGTCAGGATGATCAATATTCCTTTGGGAAGTTGGTTGAAGCATGGGGAATATCAATGGATAGAACTACATGAAGAGATTAGTCAATATCAAAAGCAAGAGGGCGTAAGAAATTGAAATGTTGGAACTGTGGAAAATTAGGTCTTGTGATAAAATATTGTAAAGTACAAAAAGGGAACCAGAAAGCCCCTAAATATGGTTTTAATGAGAAGGCTAGTTCAAATCAGTCACAAGAAAATCTAGTAGAAGAGATTAACTTTTCTGAAGATGGAGAAATTTTGTCTGTGGATATGGAGGAAATTTTACAATATTAACTACTTGATTTAGGTGCATCCTATCACATGACTCCACATAAGGATTTGTTCTTTAAATACCAACCATACTATGGTGGCCTTTGTTTACATGGGAAATAATGATATGTAAAATAGTAGGAGTTGGAGATGTGACAATTAAGATGTTCAATGGATTAACATACACAATCCTAGGTGCATACATGTTTCAAGTCTTAAAAGGAGTTTCTGTCTTTGAAAAACTTTGATGAGTAGGGTTTCAAGTTTACAGGTTAAAATAGATGTTTGAAAATTTCAAATGGAGTACTAGTGGTTGTAAAATGAGAGTTAGCAGGTAATTTGAATAGACTTGTTGGAGGAACAGTATTGAGAAAGGCCGATATTATAGAGGTGGACGTCATCATAATATGACAATGCTTGTTTGGGTCACATGAGCAAGCATGGACTCAAGGTACTTATCGATAAAGCCTCCTCTTTGGTTTAAATATTTTAATTGAAATTTTTTTGAATCATGCTTATTTTAAAGGTAGAATAAATTGCACTTTGCATTATCTATCGCTAAAGGTAAGGATTTTTTTGGATTGATTCATTCGAACTTATGGGAATCGCCTGTTGTTTTCTACAGGGGAGCTGCATATTTTGCCACCTTTATTGATGATTTTTCAAGAAATTTGTGGGTTGATATGCTTAAAAAGAAGTTAGATAACTTCAATTGTCTCAAAAAAATTAAGGTCCTGGTAGAATATAAAAAAGGTAAGAGCATCAAGTGTTTAAGAATTGAAAATGGGGAAAATTTTAAAGTGAGCATGTTATTGCTACGTGATTGATAGTTCCTGGAATACCTCACCATATGGTGGTGTTGTGAGATGAATCGTTTATAGAGCATGTCAGGTATATGTTGAGTGTTGCAGGATTAGAGTAGTATTTTAAGGGCAGAAGCAATTCATACAGCTTTTGTCCTAATTAGTAGATCTCATCCTTCCGCTATTAACTGCAAAACACCAACAGAGGTTTGGACCTATAAGTTGTTGATTATTCTTTCCTTCATATTTTTTACTGTGATGCATATTCTTTGATTCCAAAGGAGAAGATAACTAAGTTAGGTGCAAAATTCAAAAAATGTATTTTTCTTGGCTATGTTGATCATACAAAAGGGTATAGATTGTGAGATCCTACTGGCCATAAGGTTATTTTTAACCGAGATGTTATTTTTAATGAAAATTCTATACAAAAAAGAAAGATGAGCGAGATGCAAAAATCAGTGAGGTGGAATGCACCCATAAGAACCAGCGAAATAGTGGTTAGGACCAATAGCCTGAAATTATCCAAGAGCATGAGGAATATTCAGATGATGTTGTATTAAAGAGATTTGATAGACTTAAAAAGACTCATGTGAGGTTTAACAATTATGTCTTATCCTATGCTTTCTTAACAGATGACTGTGAAGTCAGTTTCTTATTGTGAGGTATTTGAGATCGAGGAAGCCAGTCAATGGAGAGTGTCAATGGAAGAAGAGATGGAGGACCTGCGAAAATAAAACATAGGACCTCGTCAATTTATTAGAGAAGCGAAATGCAATTGGTTGCATGTGAGTCTTCAAGAAAAAGAAAGGTCTTGATGATGTTGTTGAATGGTCAATACTCAATTGGTTGTGAAAGATTTTGTTAAGAAATCAAGTAATAATTTTGATAAGATTTTCTCTCTTGTGGTGCACATGTCCACTATTAAGATTTATTTTTGGCTATGATTGTTGTTCTTAATCTAGAGTTAGAATAATTAGATATGAGAACTGTATTTTTGCATGGTGACTTAAAAGAAACAATTTATGTGACCCAACCTTTATTGAGAAAGGTAAACAGAATTTGGTTTATATGCTCAAAAAATCATTATAATGATTGAAACAATCGTCGAGGTGTTGGTACAAACAATTTGACTCTTTCATGTTGAGCTTGAATTTTCGTATATATAAAACTTACCATTATGCCTATTTTTATGGTAATGTTGATAAAAGCTTTATTATCTTGTTATTTCATGTCGATGACATCATTATTGTAAAAACAAATAAAAAGACCATTGCAATAACTTAAGTTCAGTTGGCTAGGGAATTTGAGATAAAAGATTTGAGAGCCGTTGATTAAATTCTTGGGATGAGTATGCTTACAGACATGAATAATAAGAAAATTTGGTTAATGTAGAAGAGTTATGTGGAGAGGGTTCTACAACACTTCAATATACAGAATGCTAAACCAATTAGTGCCCGATTTCTTGTACATATAAAGTTGTCTTTGAAACAATATTCTAGCATTGAAAGAGATAAGATACATAAGTCTTGAGTACCATATTCATTAACAATTGGGAGCTTCATGTTTGCTATGGTTAGCACCAGAACTGACATAACATAAACAATGGAAGTTGTGAGCAGATACATGGAAAATCCCAGCCATTATCATGGGACCACTGTGAAGTAGATCCTTCTATATTTGAAGGTAACTTACAATACTGGTTTTTGATATAATGAAATGGATTTAAAAATCGATGGTTATGTTGATGTTGATTTTGTAGGTAACTTGGATAAAATAAGGTCTACTACCGTATATATTTTTTCTTTGGGAGGTGATGCATTTAGTTGGTTATCAAGGTTGCCGTCCATGATGTTGTTGTCTTCTAGAGAGGCTGAGTATATGTTACTTACTCATACATAATAGAAGAAATTTGGCTAAACATATTACTTGGTGAATTTTGAACTGTGTAAGAATGTATACCGCTTCATTGTGATAATCAAAGTGCCTCGTTTTTAGCAAGGAATTCAGCCTTCCATGACAAGACCAAGCATATTGATGTTTTTTTTTTGGGTAATTCAGTGGGGAAGACGGACCCATACTTGTTTTTTCATATAAATTAGGGAGTTAGCTTTTTATGAAGGTGTCAGTGGGTGGTGTCAGCAGGATTAAAAACCACAATGTGGTAACTAGGCATTGGGGTGCTACCAACACGATTCAATCCCTTTCCGATATTGATGTTCAATACCTTTGTTCATGATGCGGTTGACAATGGAAAAGTTTTATTGTAGAAATTTCATGCTAATGACAATCCAACCAATATGTTAACTAAGCCCATTGAGAAAGGAAAATTCACTTAGTGCAGGACCTCCTTGGGCCTTCTAGTTATTTGATTATTTGTAATTGGTGGGTAGCAATTTCTTGGAGCATACTACTGACGACCGAAACATGTCATCAAGTGGAAAAATGTCAAGTATGTGAATCCATGTTCTCATGTTTGTAGGAAACTTTCATATTTCTATGGGTAGCATATCTATATATATTTTGGTGTGGATGTCATTAGGTTGGGGCTAATAGAATTTCCTATTTTATAAGAAATTAAATCCTATTAGATGTAGAAAACCTAGTCAAAGTACGAATGTGGATAAACTTGGGTCATATGTGTCTTTTACGGATTTTCCCTCTACAATAATAAAAAGATGCTTTCTAGAGAGAGAATTATGAGTTGCAAAAATAGAAAAAAAGATGGTTAGTTTTTTAGTCTTTGGAAGGTATTCCAGAGAGAGAAAAATCATGTTTTATGGTTTAACAGAGAACTTGAAAAGCCTTTATATTCTCTATGTTTACATGCATAGTATTTTTTTGATTAGTGGGAGAGAATTTTGTTTCCCCGTGGACGTAGGCAATTTGCTTCACCACATAAATATTTGAGTATCTTTTTTTTTAATTTTCTCTATTATTTTTCTTTTTGTTACTTTCACAAACTTTGAATTTTATCCTCTAGCGTGAATACCTTTACCAAAAAATAGTGTAATATGTGAAAGGAAAATATATATTCACTTATTTTTGGGTAGAATATTTCCACCTAATCTTGTGTAGGGCATTCATTTTCTCAGTTACCGTGGGACCTGAAAGACATCAAAAAGACCTTTGAGGGGAATAAGATGACAATGAGAAGTTGAAAGGAATTATATTATCCGATAAGCAGCTTATTGGTTCTGAACCCATAAAGAGTTTTGGGGAATTAATAAAGCAAACATTATTTGAAAGTTCAAAGAGGTAATACGGATTAATCATTTGAGACAAGCAAGAAAGTGGGTAGATGGAAGTATTATATTAATGGATCTCTCAAGTTAATTGAAGAAGAGGTGGTTTAGGAGAAAATTAAGGATCACAAGAGGGACAACTAAACTCACGTTTCAAGACTATGCGGCATTAAAACAGGTAATGAACTTGCAGAAGAATCTGTGCTGCGAAGACTTAAGTTGTTAATAACTTCTGGAGGTGGAGATTTGATCGAAGGAGCCTCTGTGAATACAGTAATCGGGGGCTCCAAACAGTGACATTCTCCATCGCCGTTGATTCCAAAATTCAAGAGATAAGAGACTTATTGGCATCCAATGAGATCCAGTTGAGTCACTGTTTTACAGAGGCCAACAATGATTCTCATTGCTTGGATTGAAGGTTACTAAGTTTTTTATTTTTTTCTTCTTTGAATAATGTAGTTGCAAAGGAAATTTGTCAAAATACAAATAGAGCCCACCTTCAAATAGTGTCGAAACATTGGTTTCAATATAGAAAATTTATGTGATAGTCTTAAAATATATTTTCATTTTTATTTATAAAGTTTAATGCTTCAAAAATAGCGTAGATCGGTAGATCTATGAAAACTTAAAAATATTGACAATTGGTGGTCCAAAAATGCGTTATAAAATGCACTATTATCAAAACTTGAAATCCGTTTTTTTTTTCTCATGTTCATGCATCTTGATGCCGAGATGATCAATTTGAGGTAGGCTCTAACTTGATTGTTTAGAGCTTCGGCTCTATATAAACTTTCCCCATTTAAAAATGTACACCAAAATATCGTCACTTGGAATATTTTAAAATGGGTGCAGTTTGTATAGAGCCGAGACTCTAAACAATCTAATTAGAGCTCACATTCAAATAGTATCGAGAAATATAGTTTCAATACTAGAAAGTTTTTTGATAGCCTTAAATTCGATTTTCGTCTTTAGTTATTAAATTTGAAGCTTAAAAAATATTGTAGATCGAGCAGATCTATGAAATCTTGAAAATTGATGGTCCAAAAATATGTTACAATATGTGTCATTTGTAAAACTTGAAATCCATTGTTTTTTTATATCCATGCATCTTGATATCGAGATGATCGATAGGATGATATTTGGGCATCAAAACAACATCTTCTAGTGAAACTTTTTGATATCGAGATGATCAATAGGACGATATTTGAGCATCAAAACAACCTCTCTTAGTGAAAGTTTTGAGGTAGGCTCTAATTTGATTGTTTAGAAACTAAGCTCTATATAAACTTTTCCCTTTTAAAATTGGCAAATGTTAAGCAATTATAATTTATATGTATTTTGATAAATTTCCATAATTGTTCTGGGTAAGTAATTTCCATAGTTATAATGCATATAGAGTACAGTTCAGGTACATTAACGAAATATGCAAAACCAGCGATATGGATCGGGAACTATGATCAGGATTAGCAATTGCTGGGAACCAACACGATTCTCAGTCAGAATTAGGAATTGTTCCAATTTTGGTACACTTGTTTGATTATGATGGAGAACTAGATGAGTTTGTCAAGAAATAGTTGTCAAAATTCCGGGTTTTCATCCCAATTGGGCAAATTTCCAGGTTCCACCCGTTGTGCCTTTATTAATTTGTATTTTTTATATTTACATTAAAATTTTAATATTCAACTTATATTTGAACACATTCCCACGCTGAACGGTGATCTGAATTGGATCAGGTGTCCGATCTAGCCTCCAAAACCAGGTTTTAAAACACCAGGCACAAACGTTCAACAAAAAAAAGAAAAAGAAAAGGGTTGGGATTGGTTGCCAACGAATGGGGGTTAGCAGTGGGAGAGAGAGGGACCGCAAGTAAAAATTGGTGAGGGTTGGGCTTGTTGCTTTTGTCTCACTTTTCAACGACCCTCAATATTCCATCTAAATCTATCGCGAAAGGCAAATCCACCAAAACATTCATCACTCTGTCTTTAATCCGGCAGAAGAGATATATAGAAAGAGAATAACCAAGGTTTCTATGAGGCCTAGGTTTTTTGAAAACAAAATAAAACCTCACCTCAAATCCTAGTTAAAAAAATATTTTAAGGGACGAAAATATCTATAATAGCTCTAAAATCAATTTTCAATGATAACAATAAAATTTGAAATTAAAAAAAAAAGAAGATAAAAAATATTTATTTTTAAAGTAAATCTCGATAATTTGTCAGAATCATTTCTAAATCTTAAAATCCAAATTCTTTTTACAATCATAACGTTTTAAGTGTAAAGGTTTTCCAACTTGCAATTTTCGATGAGCTATGAGGTATCGATTTACTCATTTTGATGGGGCCGCAGCCATATAAAACCATTTTCGCCATCCTTGCATACGAAAGAGAAAACTTAGAGAGAGAGAGACAAATCCTGTCTGCCGTCTTCTCCTCGAGGCCCGGCAACAAGTGTACGTCCTCTTACGACACGTGTAGAGATAGGGGGAAGAATCTATCCCATTATTGAAACAACGAGGCCTTGTGGTACGAATTCAGTGAAGCATAAAAAAAAAGTACAGATGAATACAAGGACTGACCGTATACACCCACACTTTCTCTCTCTCTCTCTACCACATTCAGCGCTCTCTCACTACAATACTGAGAAGCCAACTCACTACTGGATATATATATATAACCAAATCCACAATAATCCATTCTCTCTCTAACCCTAACCCTAACCCTAACCCTAACCCTATTTGTAGTCGGTGACCGACACTCCCACGCCGCGAAGCTTCCCTCCAACGTGCCCTCTATTTTATAGAGAGAGAGTTGCAATTACAGTTTAATCAGAGAGAAGTACGATTTCACAACCAATGTTGATAAAGGTCCTTTTAAGTTGAAAGTACGTTTTATTCCTTTTATGTGAATGTTGAAAGAATGGCGGTTTAATCATAATTAATTGGGTGCCATTAGAGTTAGAGATAGGTCTTTGTTTGCTAAAAAATGTAAAGACGCATCTCTAAAATCCTCGTGAAAATCCAACATTGAAATTAAAACCAATGTTTATGGGAAAAAGTTTACCTAAGGATGCAACCTTATAATGTGAAACTACCGATGCACCTCAAAAAATCCATAGGAAAATGTAGTTTTAATGTTGAAAACTGTTTGATTGATTATTTCGACATCGAGATGTATGACCATGAAAAATAAATATAGTGCATTTTACAATATATTATCTATACCATCTATTTTCAAAATTTTCATATGTTTATAGATCTACTTTATTTTAGCCATTATTAAAATTTAAAATTTTATAATTAGATATAAAAATAGATTTGAGATATTCTTAAAAACATTTTACATCAAAATTATATACCATGATAAAATTTGAAGGTGCACCTTATCTTTATAGTTATGGATGCATCCGTATGCCAACTGCACCTATGTTTAAGAAGTCGCATCGGCTTAGTTATTCGGCCTTTGATTAGAGGCATACACACTCAAAAAATTTGAAAAATGTGAAAATAAAAAGTAGTTAAAAATAAAAAATAATAATAAAGTCCATCATAATGCAAAAGATGAAATTTTTTTTTATAAAAAGTGGATTATTAAAAAACTTGAATTATTTAAGTATTATAGAAAAATAAAAAAGATAAAGCATATGAAAGTTCGTAATTTATTTTAAAAACTATCAAAATCAGCTAAAAACATATTTACTTGCAATTAATATAGAGATGACAAGAGAGATATCAAATTTATAAATAATAGATTCGCCATCATACTTATCCCAAACCACAGTAGTGCATAGGGGCGTAGGGAGAGACCAAAATCATCGAGAAGGGAATCCAACACGATAGTGGTGGCAATAGGTTAGGTCAGGTCTGGGTAGACCCACCCGACTAGGCCTAACTTGGAGCAGGACTCCAAGTCATTCGTATCAAGACCCGATCCACCGGTCAGTGTGTTTTTGGGTCTAGAAATTTTAAAATTATTTTATATATCGTACAACTAGTTAAATTAGTTAGTTGGGTTGGGAGCCAACTAACTGGTTAGTCTCCAAGTAATTTGGACCGAACTTAATCCGATGGGTTTGACGCCTCGATCCCGACCCAAGCCCCAGATCTAGAGCCAGATCGGGACCAAGTTTGGTTTGACTGCTAACCGGCTCGGTCCCGACCCGATTGCCACCCCTATAGCATAAGTTGAGGAAAATGCCAAGTAATGAGAATCGAAAAAATTTTTAGAGAGAAAAAAAAAATAAAAATAATAATAATAAAAGACAGAGCGGGAGAAGGGGAGGAGAAGAACAGATGTTAGTGAAATAACAAGCTGGCATTGCCCAATAATTTAAGCACCTGTGACCCGCTTCCCCATACCTAACTACACTTATTATCGAGTGGCGAGAGAAGAGAGAGAGAAGGGTCTTTGTCCAACACTAACAGCGAGATTTTGAAGAGTGGGTCCTCTCTCTCTCTCTCTCTCTCTCTCTCTCTCTAACTTCAACGGCCATGGCCGATTACAAGAATCATTATACCAACCTGCCTCTCTCATCCACAAATACCCCATTAAAAGAGAGGATTCATAGGGAAGAACTTGCAGAGAACGAAGAGAAGATCGAATTTTGAGAGGAAACAAAAGAGAGTAGAGTGGTTTCAAAGACAGAGGGAAGAGAGATATAGAGAAGATACAGAGAGTGAAGAGAAGGAAAAGATTGTTAGTAGAGAGCGAGAAGTGATACAAAATTCGAAGGTTTCCGAAAAACCAGTTGATACAGAGGGAAGAGAGGTTGAAAGGAGAGGTGATACAAAACCAGAGAGAAGAGGAATGGGCAACAGCCTGAGGTGTTGCATTGCATGCGTCCTCCCCTTCGGTGCGCTCGACGTGATCCGCATAGTCCATTGCAATGGTCGAGTTGAGGAGCTGAGCGGCTCGATACGAGCGGGTGAAGTCATGAAAGCAAATCCGAAGCACGTCGTCAAACCCTGTGTTCCGAACCTTGTTCAAGGGATTGTGATCCTCCCCCCTGATGCCGAGCTAGAACGTGGGGAAATTTACTTTTTAATCCCTTTCTCTGCCCTCGGTCTAGAGAAGCATCACACCAAGCCGACCAAAATGGCAAAAAAGAGGAAAGATAAGAAGGATTTGGAAATTGCCCGGAATCCAGTTGCCGGAAAACCAGAACCAGGTGCTGGTAAATCAAATGATCGGTACTTAACCGACATTTTAACAGAGAAAAGAGGCAGCCATCGAGATCGGAGGAGGGGGAGAGTTGCAGTTTGGAGACCTAATCTAGAGAGCATCTCTGAGGGCATGTCTGAGATTTTATCAGATTTTTGAGGTCAAAATGGCCCTTCTCGCCACCGGATTATTGCCGGGAATTTTTTGTCAGCCCCAAAATGGATATCTAATTTTTTTTTTTTTAAATTGCAAATTGTGGATAGAAAGTGTAAATATTGATTGCAAATACATCCCTGTTCTCCCTTATGCACTCCTTTCTCTCTTTCTTTTGAATTTCCCAATTGGAGAATTCATATTGTAGAAATGTCCCTCATTTACAATGTGCCCCTGGATCCCGTGCCTTCTCATAATGGATGGTGATAAGCATTAGATCTAATCAGGATTCTAACTTTCTCCGTGAAATCTTAGCGTCCATTGTGAGATTTAGGACCTGGGAAGGTCTCTCTACATTGCTAATATAGGCATAATTTGTCATGTTGTTTTCTTTTCATCATCTTGAGGCAAATTTGAATCAACATACTTATCTCAATTGTATCTCAATTGTATGTTATAGAAGTGAGGGGCCCCTCAAAAATTTATATGAAAAGGTTGTTATGACATCCAATTACCTTCCAATTAATCATATAGATCTTGAGCCGTATGGATATGAAAAAAGAAATCAAAAGATTTCAAGTTTTAAAAATAATACATCCTGCAACACATTTCTAAATGTTCATTTTCAAGATTTCTAAATGTTTATAGATCCACATCATGAATAAGTTGCTGAAATTACATCTTTCGGCAAAGTTTAAAAGTATGCCTTACTTTTGATTTTTGTTAGAATATGCGTTTTACATAGACTGCACCTACTATTCTTGTCTATTCTTAATGAAAATAGTGGGACACGGTTTTGGTGAGTCAGTCGACTCACCTATTATTGTGCGGGCCCTTGTCTATCTAACATCCATCTCTAACATGGATATCAAACAATGTTACATCCACTAAAATTTAAAATGGACGATGAAAAAAGGAATTCAAAAAATAATATCATTATTTTTTGGAAAAACAAATACAAAATTTAGATCATTGTCATGGTTGATATTATTGAATTCTAAAATTTTGGATAAAAAATACATGATATATTTTGTTGGGAGACCACACAAGAATAATGTGAGTCGGCCCGCTCACCAAGCACTTCTCCAAAATCGTGTGCACAAATACATAAGGAATTTTTTTACAGTAGGGAATCAGATGCAATGTTTTTGTGCTTCGAATTTCGTTAGAGTCAAGTTGGGAACTTAATTTTTGGATTTCGCACCAAATTGACCGAAATTTCGGTTTCGGTGAAAACTTAAATAATTAATCAAAATCGAAGTTAATTTGGGGCCTCTGTTTTAAATTGGTAGACCGTGCCAAAAAGAATTTGTTTCAATATCAAAGAAGTTCATTTCGAAGCCTTTGAAATCTCAAAACACTTGGCCATATTCCTTGTTTTAAAACTCATGGCCGTTATCGAATAACCAGAATATAAGGGATTCCTTTAATGAAAGCATTTTTAATGGCCAACAATACAGGAACTCGGCCAGAATTTGGGCAGAAATTCAGGGAAAAGGAAGAGAGATGGATGAAAGAACTGAAATAGTCTTGTAATTTGTACTTCAAAATTAAGGTCTTTTAGGTTCCATTATCTCAAAATATAAAGGTAAAATATCATGAAAATGAACAAACTACCAAAAATTTGCGAAAGCTGGATTTATCAACAAACTGGCTACTTTTACAAGAGTATTTCACTTGAGTACCTCTTCAAATGTTTTGGTTAAAAATTATTAAAATGCCATCCTTAAGGCTTTACAACCCTAAATACGCAAAGTTCTTTTGGTGATATGGCCTATAACAATCATGGGTCAAATCACTAAAATGCTTGTTTCTTCTAAATTCCAAACTCAGTCTAAGGGATTTTAATAGATAAAATATATTTTGCAGGTTTGAAACCTAAAACAAGCTGGGCTAGTTTTATCATTTGGTTCGGGCAACTTAAGCCCAGTGATTAAACGCCTTTGGTTGTTCTAGGTCCCAAACCACAAACAATAAGTTTTTATAGAAAAATCGTTTTCCAAGTTTGGAACCTGGAAAGTGTATCTATATCATTTGGCATAGGCAAAGTACCTTGGCTTGTTCAAGTTTCGAAAATCCAAAATAGGGTCATTTTGGGTACTCTATAGCAAATAACAAAAGGACATGGTTAGCATGCGGGCCAAGCCCGCACATGTAGAAATGCAGGCTCTTAATAAATCTATTTTTTAGATAGATTTTTGGACTTTTAAGAAAATGAAATATCTAACATGGAGATCAAGAATATGAAAAAATAAATAAATAAATTTTAAGAACTAGAAATAGTAATTCTATCAAAAAAACATTTGGACTGTTAGTTTCAATTGTTTTTAAATAGACCACGTATTTACATCCATCTTTAAGATAAAAGCTTTATACTTCTGGACCGCATATATTAAAATGTGGTCTACCATGCATGAAACAATTTTTCATAACAAAATAGATGAAGAGATACTCGAGTGAAGTACTATTTTGAAGTAAGCACTCTAATGATAATTGGCCGTCTCTCTCAAACGTCAATTTGGGACCACCTTGATAGGAGTTGATGCTAAGATTCACATGTGACTTCGTGCTTTTTAGTTTATTTCAATGGCTCAAATCGAGAGTCAAGATCTTAATGATGATATCTGGACCGTTTATAGTGTTAATTGTTTTAGCTGGGCCATGATAAGTAGTGGAGGGGAAAGGTGGGGGTGTTCTGTGGTCCTGAATGGCATGCGTCTTTTCGAATTATTGCTCCCATCTCAAACGGCATTCCCCCCTTTTTCCCTACATTCACACATGAAAATAATTTTCTCTTGCGTATAGTTTGATCCTTCACACTTATTTTAGTGAGATTTTCAAAATCTTACTTTCTTTGTCTCCCCATTCACTCTTTCACGTTTCAGACATATAATTCTCTTTTTGGGGTCACTTTCTTCTTTGCACGCTTGTTAGTGAGACCGGAACAAGTGCTTATGGTTTTAAAGGTGAGAAAATGGACCCAAGACAGAGGGAGACAGTGCCAAAGTATGGAAAATAGACAGAGAGCCAAAGGTTCAATCTTCAATGTTCAGTGTGCAAAGAGAGAGAGTGAACAAAACACTACTATATACTACAAGACCATTTATGTTTTGTTACAAAGAGGTCACAATTAGCTCTAATTATAAGATATCAAGATGGATTCTTGGAGTGTGTCATCAAATTTGAAAAAAAAAAAAAAGAAACTTTGAACCTATCCAATGACACACTCAGAATCACACACATACAAACACTCACGTGTATATATATATATATATATATATATATATATATAGTGTGTATATATATATATGGAGAGAGATCCAGTGTATATAAGCTGGCTTTTTTTTTTTTTTTTTTTTTTTTTGCCTCTTCCCACTTGTAAACGGAGCGAGAAGCAAGACTTTCACATATTTATGTTTTGTTTCATGCTTCATCCATGATGAGTAGAGAGCTAGCAAGACTTTCACATATTTATGTTTTGATTCATGCTTCGTACATGATGAGTAGAGAGCTACGCGCTTCAATATATATATTTATTTTTTGGGTCAATGTACTTCTTCCTTATTCCTTTTGGCCTATGCCCATAAATATAAAACCCTTTTTTTTTTTGGTTAGGGCTCCAAGTAGGTTACAACTTGATTTGATCGGAAGCACGTAAAAAAAAATGTTCCCTTGACCCCTTTCATGTGCATTCATTTATATTTATTTATTATTAGATGATCCACTTTGGTAAAAAAATATAATTATTTCTAACTGTTAGATGTGAAATACACCGGCTAGGGATGTATCATGAAGTTTGAAGAAATTTGTTTAAACATTAAGATCCAGTTTTACATCTGAGAGCTAAAAAAAATTGTGATCTTTTTATACAAAAATTAAATAATACTATTATATCATAATCATTATAATCATCATCCGAGCCTTACTCCAACTATTTAAAATCAGCTACACAGATCTTGTTCTATCATTCTGCCCTTAATAAGACCATTCAAAATTCATGTAAAAATATACCAAAGTTTAATGATTGCCTTGATACAACCCTCATTCTTTATCTGGGCTTGGGACTGGCATGACTAAATTGAGACATGACAGAGTTAAACCATATTGTTATGACCTTTCTCCAATTTTTCTCATGACTCTTGCCTAATTTTACTTTAGTTTTCTCTAAAGGTACAACGTATTATTTTAAGTGAAAAACAATAGTGGCCACTGCCTACACTCCCGTAAACGTGGGACGGTTATGTATGGTGGGCACATCTAAGGCAAGCATGCTTCCTCTGCATTATTCAAGAAAGGAAAAACATAAAAATAAATTATTTTGACAAATTAATAAAGAGTTTTTTTTGCTACTGCTTATATTACATGGTACCCATCCATTCCTTACGGTACACAGTAAGGTTAATGTTAACCAGGAAAATGCTTTGTTTTATGAAGTTGTGATCAATCTTTACCATCCATGACCAAGAATGAATGGTGGATACCCTCACAGTGGAGCATTTTTCATAAAACAGTGTTGTATGACATAGCACTATAACTTCCTAATGAAATATTGAGTTGAGAATCCAAGAGAAATTTGAGAAGAGAAACAAGACCAGGATAACATAATGGGTTTGCCATATTCTTAAACTCACAACAGGCAAATGGCTTGTTCATCTCATTTTCTCATCCAACCACACCTTAAGACTTCTTTTAGGGTAGGCAATCCGAAGTTCGGAGCCTTAATATTCAGTGCTTGTTTGGATAACCAGACAATAGGTGGATAGGGAAAGAGTAGATTGTTGCTGCATAATTAAAACTAAGATGCTAGGGTATTTGAAGGGATCGGCGTAGAAACTTAGGATATCCACAACGGAGGCAAGTGTCCATAGAAGGTGATGGATCGCTGTCCTCAATAAGGATGCATCTAATCTGTGCTCATCTACAGGGGCAAACAAGCTCTTAATAAGCAATCACCCTCAATTTACATTCTCATGGGAAGTTTTATTGAGAAAGATCTAATCATATCCCAAGTCTCCGGTGGACCATTCAATCATACTGGTTTTTCAACCACAATAATTGAACATGCAAGGTAGTAAAGTGTCCTATTTCTACAAATTATGATTTTTGTTTTTGACCTTGTGAAATACATGGTGATGACAATCCAACTTTCATGTAGAATAAATAGAAGTTGAAGATGCAACTACCTCCCTTCTCTTTTGTTTGGTGGATAAGCATTTAACGCTTAGACATAGAGTTGTGTGACTTATGTGCCACTTCGATTCAGAGTTGTGTTACTTATATGCCTCAACCACTATAGCAGAAACCTATTGATTTTCCTTGTTTAAAAGTAACAAACATCTTCACTCCAATAGTCGGATGCTCGAAATGCTTCCCTCGTATATCGGTTTGGTCGATTTGTCAAACAAGCTCAATGGCCATTTCGGACTAATGAATCAAACAGCACAATCGTTGAATGAATAGTATGGATATCCGCTCTAGTCACCTTTGCTGGAGCCTCTGCCCCTATAAATGTTGACACGGTAGTTTATTTTTCAAGTGTTTTATGCCTAAATTCCACATTTCTCATTTCTTTTTCTCTGCCAAAATCTCTAACATCCAAATCTCCAGATTTCTCTAATCAATCAAACATGAAATAAATTAATCATAATCAAATTTTATAAAAGCACTCGTGCAACGCACAGCTTATGAGATGTAAATGATATCAAGGGAATCAAGATCACACGTGAGTAGATATGGATACGATCCTCTACATCTTTATTATATTATTATAGCTTTGTACATTTCTTCTATTGAACTACCAATCTAGTGAGGGTTTAGTGGAGAAAACCCCCCCCCTTAAATATGACTAAAACAAGAGGAAGAAAATAATGCCACGTCCCTCTTGCCCAATAAAGTGGGGAATATGATTTTGACACCCATAAATTCTCTTGAGTGAGACCAATCAATTGCTTTATGAATGTGCATGTGTGTGTGTGTGTTGCTTTTAGAATTCATGTCTGGTTTTTGAAATCAATTTTATCTCCTTCATTCTCAATATATCATCCATCAAAAGCCATTAACAAGAACAGAAATCTCAAACCATCAAAGATTGAGCCAAGGAAAAGTGAATATTATAGCAAAAGCAACTTTGTTAAGAAATTTTTATAGAAAAAACAATTTGTTAAGAAATTTTCAAACTGGGATTATCAGAAGAGTTAGTGTGGTTGTTAAGAGTATAAGGGACCAGAACATGGCACCCATCGGACTATCCGTGCACGATTGAAGGGATTCTGTTAACCTCACATAACTAGTTAACAATTATGAAAGATCTCACCAAACCTGTTACAAACTTTTATAATGAATAAGCTTATAAGATGATGTCTTGGGGTATCCTAGAATTTTCCTACTCCAATCATTGTTCCAAGGAGATATCTTGATTGGCTTGTTTGGTGATTTTTTTATCTCTTTTTAATTTTTTTTTATTACTGAAGATTTATAAGTAATGAATACATATGAACTGAAGAATCACAGCATAAGAGGGTATCCTAGATGATGAGTTATTCCATCATTTTTATTGATATTTGGTCTTCTAGTGGTGTCTGTGTGTTGTTTACTAGCAAACTCGAAGCCGGCACCAAAGGAGATTCGATAAATGTCTATATAGTCAACATATGTGAATTGTATCTGAGATTAGCATTTTCTTATGTTATTTATAAGCCAGGGAAATCATGAGGATTTTGTGGAGATTTGAGATTTTATCAAGATTTTGTGGTTGTTAGAAACTTGCATCTGGAAATAGTAATGAATTCATTACTTTAAAGCATTCATGAATAGGAAAGGATTTTAATTTTCATAAAAAATATGACATGATTGTGGTTCTTTCTTGATAGAGTAGATGTGTGCATGAGAATGGCTTCAAAATAATGCATTCTCAAAAAAAAAAAATTGTCTATCAAGATAATAAAATTTCAAAAGAGTAAATCAATTCAACATGAATAGATGAATGTGTAATGGATCTGCCTGTAAGATCCTATTCAGGAAGTGTACCTAAGTAATCTTTTGAATTGGATGTTAGGAGTTGTTATTTAAACTTTAAATAAGGATTTTGGGGAGGAAATATTTCTGTTTTTTGTTGACTTCCACCAAGTGTAGAATACATTAATAATGAGCATCCTCTTTCTCCTTGGAAATCAGAAAGAGAGAGAACAGTTATTCAACAATCAATTTACCAAAATGGAAGGATCTGAAGGAAGTTATATGTACAAAAAAGAACGGTAAATCCATGGAATGGAAAGACAAGAATAGTTGGACCATTCTAAGATTCAACAGAAACAGATTATTTACAGCATAGCTACTATCAGTAAAATAAGATTAGATGATATGGGAAAACAGAAGAAAAGATTATTCAGTTGTGGGATAATACTCATCTTCACATATGAAGTTACTAAGTTCACATAACTCTCCTAAATTATCTGGTAATTCTAATTCTGAACTACTTCAATGAAGTTAGTGATCAATAAAAGAACCATAAAACTGTTCAACTAGAACCAATCAATTGTTACAATATCAACTAGAATTGAACAAATCAATTGTCACAATATCAACTAGAGTACTCAATGTTCTAAAATCCTTTGGGACTATAAAAGTATTTTAGTGCAATTATGGGAAAATTGTAGGAGTTATGTGAACCTACGTTGAATACTACTAAGAATGCAAATTCCTCATTTTGTTGTGTTACTGTCATAATATAACTTCATTTAATCTCTAATCGATATGATAGTAATGCAATCAATTGCTTGTACAATATGCTCTTGCATTAATACTATGTTTTTCATTTTTAGGAACTTTATATGAACCTTTACTGGGAATTGAGGAATTCAATTTGTACTATCACCAACATTATGTAAGATGCTTTGACAAGTTTTGAAAAAAAGTGAACTTACAAAATACAGCAAACTTTCACTCTTTAAGCCATAAACAAATCAATAAACTACCCGGAAGAGGAAACTATTCATAATTCCCACAAAATTTCCTTGTCTATAATATCCACACGGGCAATTGTCCTAAGGATGCAATAAAATCATCGGAAGTCATCCATCAAAGTGATTTGTAGGGCAACTGCCCTGAAATTTTGGGGAAGGGAATTCTCTAAAACCTACAACCTGAACCTTAGGGGTCACACTAGTACAGTAAACCGTAGTGCACCATACCCAGTAGTCGAAGATGAATCTATGCCAAATAGGGATCAATAATGTGATACGCATCGCTAGGCCTTCAAATGTGGACCTCGCGACAAGTGAATGTCATGTTGTTGATCCCTATTCTTCCAAAAAAAATTTGGAAATTTCTACAAAATTGAACTTTTTTGGTCAAGGATTCTAGAAGCTTCTGGAGGCAATATTGAACGAGTTTGGCTGGTCAAACCCTATCACCAAGCCTAGGATCCCTACTCCTAAGGGACTATTCCCCAGAAATTTTTTGTCTTAACGCCTGTATAAACCCCATTAACCTTTCGTAACAAAATCATCCAAAAACCATGAAAAATTATATAAAAATAATTATGAAAAATCTCCTAGGAAATTTGGAACATAAAAACCTGGAGAATATTATAAAAAATGACCAAAGCTCCCAAAAAAAAAAAACCCTATATCCAAGAATTCCTAGAAAATTCCAAAAAAGAAGAAAAAAAATCCCCTTAAATTGGAAAAAACCCTAGATCTAAAAAAACCCTAGAAAGTCCTAGGCTGAACCGTAAGCCAAATCCCTTAAAATTCCCACCAAATATTCTCTATAGATCTTCAATTCAGACAAATACGGCCTTTGTCCCTTGGTTTTCTATTATTGTGTTTTATGTTTCCTAAACTTTCCTGTTTCAGTACTAACAAAAAAAGAGGGACCGGAAAAACGAAAAAGTTTATATAGAACTGAGGCGCTAAATAATCAAATTTAAGCCTACCTCAAAAAATTCACTATAAGAGGTTGTTTTGATGCTCAGATATCTTCAAATTGATCATCTCCACATCAAGATGTATAGACATGAAAAAGAATGGATTTTAAGTTTTGGAAATAATGTATTTTGTAACACATTTTTGGACCGTTAATTTTCAAGATTTTCAAGTTCTCATACATTTATTGATCTACACTATTTTTGAAGCTTTAAACTTTATAAATAAACATGAAAATATATTTTAACGCTATCACAAAGATTTCCAGTATTGAAACCACACTTCTCGACACTATATGAAGGTACGCTCCAATTTGATTGTTTAGAGACTGGGCTCTTTACAAAACATACCCCTAGAAAAATATTTTCTGCTTTCTGTATTAGGTTTTCTTATTACACATAATATTTTAGAAAAATATTTTCTGCTTTTTGTCTTAGGTTTCGTATGG
Source organism: Amborella trichopoda (assembly GCF_054954075.1). NCBI lineage: Eukaryota > Viridiplantae > Streptophyta > Magnoliopsida > Amborellales > Amborellaceae > Amborella > Amborella trichopoda. The sequence continues at coordinate 34,658,526 of NC_142343.1, forward strand.
CATAGAATATTCTGATTTTCTACTTTATTATTATTGCTTATCTTCAGCTTTGCCCAAAACAAAAAGTGAACAATATTCCCTATTATATAAGATTGTTTTAATATTTGTTTGTTTCATCTTTCCGGCTTTATTTTTCTTGCTTATTGCATGTTCTACTTGTTCTCAAACTTTTTTTGTCAAAAAATCAATAAATCGAGTTTAGAGCTTCCACGCACAACAAGTGGTATCAGAGCATGGTTTGGGGTTTTTGGTATGGCAGTAAATGTTTCGAATGCAAGGTTTGAGGTGGAGAAATTTGATGTCAAACACTAGTTTTCAATAAGAATGATGAAGAAATGTGTTTGGCAAAAGATGAAGAATTTATAAAGCTATCCAATTAATGCTGGTATGATGAACAAGTGATTTTGATATCAAGGTGGAGAATGTTTCATTTGGTGTTATCCAAAATCATTCACATAAAGGTTAGGACTCTTGGATATATCTATTGGTTTTTGAAATATATGTAACATCTATAGGAATTTTCTTATATAAAGTGAATTTCTAACCTTTGATATATATATATATATATATATATATATATATATATATATATATATATATATATATATATATATATATATATATATATATATATATATATATATATATATATATATATATATATATATGATAAAAGAGGAAATAATATGTGTGCCTTTTATGGGTCACCATATGGGAAAGGTGGCATGAGAGGGAAGGCCTCCCCTTAGAGAGAATAGAACTTTATATGGAGAGAAACATTTCGATGGTACCTCATATAGATTAAGATAGTGGTTTATTGTAGAGAAGTGGTTTTTATGAAGAATTTGGGTGGTTTCCCCTTTAAGTTAGAAAGAAATTTAGTTTCTTGTTGCTCTCGTAACTCTATCCGATAATGTCAACAATGGTTGCTAAAAGTAAAGAGAAGGAAGAACGACATGTGGTGTCGGTCGGGAGAGTGGTTTAAAAAAGTTGTCTCAACTGAATTTTGTTTAAGGTTAGAAAGGTAACTCTATGTCTCAAAATCCTTGATGTAACTTACATTGGTATAGTAGATTTCCGTACATGTAATCCTCTTGGGGTGAACTACATAAATTCTAGTGTTTTGTTTGTAATATTTCTTTTTTGCTTTATCTTTTTTTTTGCTTATTGTTTGTTCTATTTTTCTCGTACTTTATTAGCCAAAAAAACCAACCTATCAGGTTTAGAGATTCCGCACACAACAATAATGCCATATGTTTGGATCCATTTTTTAATTTTAAAAGCATGTTGCACTGAAAGAAAAACCTGTGTCACTGGAGGGAAAACCCTGTAGTGTATTTGGATTTGTTGTAACAATTATTATTTTTATATTATAGATCTATAAATATTTAATTTCTAAATATCTTTTATCAAATTGCATGAATGTTTGGATGACATCCTATTATGTGAGTCATTATGGGACTAATGACAGATTTAGCTCGTTACTTATGATTAACAATTTGGTGACAGCTTGTTAATTATAATTAGCTGCACTTAAGGGAATTAAAGCAGCAATTATACTTGGATCTCAAATCTTAAAGACCATGAATGTGAGAGTTACAAAACAAATGTGTTCTCTATAAAAAAGGGTTAACCTCTTAAGAAATAGAGAGAGAAAATGATAGAAAAAGAGAGATGCGAGGTGAATAAGATTTCACTAAAGATGACTCTCAATATTGCTTGTCATCAATTAACTTAGTCTCTAGGATTTGGTATGGAGCATTAACTCCATCGTGTGATTTAATAATAGATCTAAATAAGTTGTATATTGATTTACTTATTTGATTTTTTTTATATCTAGGACTAACAACAAATTTGCCCTATGTTTCAAGTAGAGGGGGCCAACGAGTTGAATCCATGGCCTTGGAAATTAAAAAATAAACAGGTTTTGATGGGGAAATGAAATCATTGAAAAGTTAGGTGACTTTCCAAGATTTAATTTCTGTAAATTTTTAATATCCTAACCATTAAACAAACCAAATGGTGGTTTTTAATAATTATCCAAGATGTTAAAAATCCATGTCCCAAAATCATGTGCCAAATGGGCCCTTAAAAATATTCTATACTTAATAAAAATTATCGAATGGTAATATGGCCAGAATGTGTCCAAAATGTCCTATAGTAGAGTAACCCAACAATTTTTTCAGAGAAATATTGATTAAAAAAACTGGATGCAGCTTCTGTTTGGCCAAGGCTTTATAGAAAAAAAGTAAAGCCTCACTACGAAACCTCATCTGAAAACCACTTTGGGCATAAGAAATCTCTATGATGGCTCTAAAATCTATATATACAACCGATAACGAAATTTGTCGCTCAAAAAAAGCATAATTCTATATATCCATGAACATTGGAAAATGGACAGTCTAGATAATGTGTTACAATATATACCATTTTTAAGACTTGCAATCCTAAATTTTTGTAAAACCATAATTATCAAGGTTGAGATGATCGATTTCAATGCTTTCCGATGCAAGAGTTGTAATTTTCAATGAGTTTTAAGGTGAGGTTTTACTTATTTCGATAACGCTGCAGCCCCATCAAAACATTTTCCCAAAGAGAGATTTCCTTTCTACCCCCAACCAAACAACTCCAAATCTTGGTGCTTCTAACTCACCCTTTAAAACAAAAACATGTACAACAAAACTACGAAAGAAACAACACAAAATTAAAAAGAGAAAGACATCAAGATCTCCGAGAAAGCTTCACAATAGAGTTCACTCTTGTCACACCCTCTAGGGCGCTCCATTCTTCCTCATCCTTACCCTCTCTTACCACACAACAAGGTGGAAAACCATCTCCTTCTCCATCATCAGCATCTCGCAAACGACCAGAAATCAAAGATTCCGGGCAACTATGAACCGACTCCAGTGCTTCGGAAGAGGCTTTGGAGGCTACAGTTGGTTCCGTTCTTAGGTAGAGGCAAATAACTGCACAATCGTCGATTTTTGATGTTGGGTATTTGTATTTCCAAGCTCTAACTGCTCGGGTTACCAGTGTTCGAGCCGCTGAAGAACGATCCTTAGAGGAGGCAACGATGTTTATGACTTCCTTGTTCGTCAATACATCCCAAACCTTCCAAATAAAGGAAATATGTCAGGGCAAAAATTGCAGAAGAACACAAAATAATAAAATCATTTTATTTATAGACTGATGGATGGTGGTCCGGTCCTTTTTCTTAATAGGCCTAACAACATTTATTGGAAGCCTCTAGGTGGTATGGTACTCTATCTTGTAAAGATAAGGTCCTCTGCAATTATTACATGCGCATCTTGTAAAAGGTAAGGTGCTATGCAATTATTTCTGAATTCCATTTCCAGAGGGGTTTCTTAGCATTTAATAGCTGTTTTTTAAATTATGAGATATAGCTTTCACTTTCACTCATTAATACAAGTTATAAAAAAAGAAGAAGCATACAAGATATCAAAATAAAATAGTATTAATTGATAAAATAAGAAAGAAAAAGTTAAATAATTGTGCTCTCTTTGGCGCAGTGACACACCAAGACTTTTACTGCATGCGTTTATTTCTTTGCCGCTTTGTATTACACCGAGTGAGATATAAGCGTCAAAGATGAACAACTGTAGACACCCCGATCACGAATGGAGAAATTATGGATGGGTTGAAATGTCCCAGATAGACCATCCGGATATTTTGAACCATTCACACCACCTAAACTTTTAAGTAAACCTAACCGCTACTAACCTGATGTTATTAATACCCTGTGCAAAAATCCGAGAGTACTAGGCTGAAGTTGCCTGCCCCACACAAACCCCAACTAGCCAAATAATCAATGGTTTTCTACATTATTTTGATAAGGAGTGGGGACAGAGCACATTGGTGTGGGGTATTCAAAGTAATTTAATCATGATAATAAAAAGGGTGCTTGTCGTGATATATGTTTAACGTCTAATAAGGAATTCAAACTCCAAAATACATCTATCAATGATGACTAGTTCAAAGCATATAAGAGATCCAAAAAAGGACGCTCTACATCATCATCAGCATCATCATTTGAACTTTATCCAAATTATTTGGAAGTAGACTATACGAATCATGTTCCGTCATTCAGCTCTACTAAGAGTCATACCCTCGATAAGACCATACGCCATCATATCTTTTATCACTACTTCCGTCCATATCTTTATGGATCTTCCTTATGCCTTCTTAGAACCTTTCATTTGAACCAAATTGTACCTCCTAATCAGTGTCGAGTTAAGTTTACAATGCATATGGCCAGACGGTCTAAGTCTACTTTCACTCATCTTATCACTTATTAAAGTCATACCTAAGTTCCATCGAATGTATTTATTTTGAATTCTATAATTTTTTGTCTTGCTACTCATCCATCTCAGCGTCTTCATCTTTGCTATACTCATCCTATAGATATGTTGTTTATTAACCTCCTAATATTTTATCATAAAGAATCTCTTGACATCAAAACAATTAATTTTCAGATTTTATAATATATACAAAGGCAAATACGGAAAGCCATTTTTTATTAAATAGAAATGCAAATCCAAATATAATTTACACTTCCTTGTATCAATAATACAAATAGAGGTTTCAGTCTAGTTTTTTTTGTCTTGCTCTTTTTGTCAACATATTCTAATATAGTTTATATGACCATATAAAAATATAAGGTGTCAAGTGGCGTACCTACAATTTGGATCACAAATAACAGGACACAAAATCTCTTATCACAGTCAATTTCATCCGATGGACGGTGATGGCATTCATCAACATAGCTTTACTTGTGATAATACGAATCCTAGTATACTCATTCCCTTTTGTTTCTACCACCAACTTGATTGGACCCGTGCTCCCATGGCCAAAACTAAATTCATTTGCTCTTAGGTTGTAGATAGTTTTAAGTTAAGAAATAAAGAGCTGATTAAGCTAGAAGAGAATCAGAATCAGAATCACATACGTCGGCTGATTTCGATTCTAACCACATCCAATCAGCCTCGTCGGGACAATCAACTTCTTACAACGCTGACAACTTGAAAATAGGAGACACAGACCAACACCAACACCAACACCAACTTCTTAAAACCAGCAAGAGTGAGAGATAGAGATAGACAAATAAACACGACAATGGAGAGAAAGAGAGCAATACAAACTACTTGAAACTAAACTAAAATAAAGAGAGAGAATGTGTTTTGTTGTTCGCTGGTGATATAAAAATGGAGAGAGACAGAGAGGTGTGGGTTTAGGCAATAAATGTTACAGGAATTAATACATGCAAAAAAAAAAAGGGTGTGCATCTACATGAGATATGACATCACCCATAGAGCATCAAAAGCTACTAATGGATAATGTCACGCAGATGACATCATATCCATTTTAATGACTAAAAATACCCTTATTAAAAAAGAGTGCGGTTTTTATAAAGATGCAACCCTAGACAATCTAATTAAGCTACACCTTAAAATTTTATCATAACATGTAATATTGTTGCGAAAAATTCTTAGTATTATCTTAAAATCTATTTTCATACCTAATTAAAAAATTTAAAATTCCAAAAATGGTTAAAATCAAGTAGATCTATAAATATATGAAAATCTTGAAAATAGACAGTCTAGATAATGTGTCGCAAGATGCACTATTTTCGGGACTCAAAAACTTTTTTTTTTTCATATTCATACATCTTAATGTCGAGATGATCGATTAGAGGGTTTATTCAACATTAAAACAACATTTCTGATAGATTTTTGAGGTGCATCTATTATTCTATATTTTAAGGTTGCAACCTTATTTAAACTTTTCCCTTAAAAAAATGTTCCATGTACAAAAGAAGGGTATAGAAGTATCCAAAGTTTGCTGAGTACAATAATAAACATAATGGGAGCAGCCTAACATAACCCATAAATTTTTTCCTTAATCGATTGAGTGTTTGTAACACCAAAGACATAGGTGTCCGTCCTAGCCCCTTAAGAATGACCTTTGTCACTTAAAGGAGAGGATATGTATCAGAGGAAAGTTTATATATGGTTGCAATTTTATAGTATAGGGAAAGGTTTCTATACTTCCCCTACAGCATAAAAGATCTATGTTTTCCCTATCATCCAGCCGTCTAATTTTGATCAAGAGAGCCACTCACCGTTTGATCTTAGATCCAATGTCTCAAAGTATTTTTTTTTTAAAATTTTTTTTTTATACAAATTGTGTGAATATGAAATTTGGTACGTGTCATATTCTCATTGGGGCGCACCTGTAAAAAATATTAAAAATATTTTTTGATAAAATATAATGGCCAAAATACCCCTTGAAACTTTCAAGGGTATTTTGGTCATTTTATTTTATTGAAAATATTTTTTTATATATTTTATTGAAAATATTTTTTTTATATTTTTCGCTAGTGTGAGTTTAATAGTGGATTGGACGTACAAAATTTAGTATCAAAATAGTTTATAGAAAAAAAATTAAAAATAAAATAGTATAGAGATATGACATTGTGATTGGAGCAATCTTGGCCCTTCATTCAAAATGGAGGGCTGGATTAGAGGAAGTATATAAGTTTTATGTTGTAGGGGAAACATAGAAAGCTTACCCTATACTATAAATGTACTTTAAAAACCTAATTAAAAAGAGTGTTCCCAACTTAAAAAACCTTTCGACTCGACCTCGAGTAGAGATGCATAAATATAAAGAGAAAAATAAATTTCAAATCGTAAAAGTAGTGTATTTTATTATAAGCTATCTCAATTGTCCATTTTAAAGGTTTTTAAATATGGAAAAAGATGGGATTAACCCACTAGCTCATATGAAAATATGAACCCAATGTCCCAGATTGAATCTGGGCCAATCTGAAGATCACGGACGTCTGGTAGTGTTTGAATTTTAGTTTTTTTTTTATAAATTCAAATCACTTGAAATTTTAAGTGTGTGTTCATCAGAAATAGATGAATCTTCGAAAAATGTCAAATAAATATTTTCCATGAAATAAATTGACCAAAATACCCTCGAAAAGTTTAAGGAGGTATTTTGGTTATTTTGTTTTTCACGAATAATTTTTTTTATATTTTAATTAAGTGTGCCTTAATGATAAGAACAGATACCTAAAATTTCAAGTAATTTGGATATGTAAAAAAAAAAAAAAACTTAAGCACTACCAGACATCCGTGATCGTCAGATCAGCTCAGATTCAATCTAGACTGTTGAACTCATATGTTCATATGAACTATTGGGCTAATCCCATCATTTCCCTTTAAATATTTATAGATGTGCTCGATCAGTATTGTTTTTGAAATATTAAATTTCATAATAAGGGTGGAACAAGGATTTTTCAAGCTATCGTAAGAAACAAAGGTGTCATATGAAAAGTCAATTTTAAAATCTATATCTATCACATTCATCCATCGATTGAGACATGTATCAAGGCTGGTAGCGGGCTGGGTGGCCCAACCCGACCCAATTGGCCCGATCCTTAAAAAGTAGGGCCCGCACTACAAACCGTGGGTCAAGGGCCAGCTAGGACTACTGCCTACCCGGGTTCAGCCAGGCCAGCCCTCTTTTTTTCTAGTTTTTCTTTTATTTTTTCTTCGTTTTTTTTTAGCCCAGCTCGTTACTAACAGGACCAAGGCCGGCCTTATGGGGACGATGGCTGGCCTGGCCTGGCCCATGCCCAACCCGTTGCCACCTTCAACAGCAGACTGCAAATGCTCGACATGCAACATGCAAAAGAGAGAGGAAAGATTGAAATGCTTACCCCATCTGTGGCGAGAACAACGAACTCATCCTTAGGCGTTAGTTTCCGATAAGAGAGATGGGGGACAGAGATAAGGCCATAGTCTTTGAGACAGAAGTCCCCAAAGGCCCTAGCCATGGCCAAGCCTGGACAATCTTCGTTAGGTAACCACATTCTAGCGACATCAGGCTCTTCTTCCATCGCAAATACCCTCCCCTTACATTGCTTTATTCTCTCAGCTTCACCTAAGAAAACCCAAGTAATAGAACAAACGTACAGTTTTAGAATTTCTCATAAGGTTTTTAAACTTTTTTCATAAAAGATGCTATGAAAAATATGAGAGGAAATTTAAACAGGGGAAAAGCTCTACAAGATTAGAAAGACAGCAAAGAGATCAAAGAAAGGATGGAGTTTCAATAAGACTTGAGCTTTATGAAAACAAAGTAAAGCCTCCCTTAGAATATCTCTCGAAAGCAGTTTTGGTAATGGAAATCTCCTTGATGGCTCTCAATCGATTATAAAATCCAAAACTCAAGAAATAGCAAATATTTTATGGATCCATGAATGACTTAATTTTAGGGTGAAATAGCCGGTCTAGAAAATGTGTGGCAGTATACATTTATTTTTTATGCATGAAATCCCAAAAAAAATTTCGCAAGTATAACAGTAAGGCTGAGATGATGAATTTGATGGTTTTCTACACCAGGACTGTAATTTTTGGTGAGTTTTGAGATGAGGCTTTACTTATTTTAATAGAGCCGCAGCCCTATCAAAACATTTTTCTTAGAAAATAATTAATAGCCACCTTAAGTAAAATTTGTCATAAATTTGAAATCGAAAAAAAGCAAGGGGAATAATGTAACGGCAGTGATACATAAAATTTTTTTGCTCTTTCTAATATCACTAATTGATACATGTACAGTTTGGCTTATCTAAACCATCCAAAGCAATGGTCAAGAGAGCATACTTGGAAGATTAGGCTTCAAATCAACGGTGAGCTGAAGAGGCACCATCTTGTTGTTATCATCTCTAGTGCACAGAATAGCACGTGAATCTCCTAAATTAGCAATAACCAGGTGCTCTCCCTGAATTAAAAATTAACCAAATAAATAACTTGTTCAACTAAATCAACAATTCAAATCCAACACAATATGCTAAAAGAAAAATCCTTAATATCAACTGATGCACTATATGGTCACACCAAATAGACTCTGCAAGTAGGGGCGGCAATGGGTTAGGTCCGGTCCAGGTTGACACGGACCTTTGACCTAATCCGACTAGGCTTTGTATCAGCCCGGACCCAACCAGGACCTAGGTTGAGTCCAAATGACTTGGATCTAGACCAGATCTGGACCACCCTAGTCTAGAAGTTAAGGAAATAAAATAAATAAATTATATAACTATACCGACCCGATAGGGTAAATGCTGAACCCAGACTCGACGCGAGTCCGGTCCAAGCATTTGGAACCTGACCCAATTCAGGATTCAGGTCGACCTGCAGACCCGAATTAGGATTGAGGTGGACCCGCGGGTCTGCGGATTGACCCGACCTGATTGCCACCCCTAGTAATGTAGTAACCAGTAAAACTTAGGACCGCATCCAGCAAATGAGACAAAGTGTCGGCACACCTGGTACAGAGAGAGAGAGAGGGGGAGGAGTGTCTTCACACCTGTTTAACCAATGCAACAGCAGTAGTGCCACTGCAAAAGCAATCAATCTCGGGGTGCACCCTCAATTCTCTATCTATATCTCTAAAAGCCTGCAAAAAACTGGCCTTCCATGAAGAGAATTCAGGGGGGTACTCTGTTTTTCGCTCCCCATTCTCGCTGTTTCTCTCACTACAATCTTCTGTTTCATCTGAATCCAGTTCACAAGCCTCGCATTCAGACTTAAGCTTAGAAGGTAGATTGTCTCTCACATGGCGAGCCACCTTATGGCCATAAGGTCCATGGCCATCAAAAACACCACAAAATATGGTCCCTGTTTTCCAGGCAAAATCCTGGTTTTTGTTTTTACACAATTTGTAATATAGAACAAGGAATCAGTTGAAAAACACTCAAGAAAGAGAAAAAAAAAGAGAACTGAGAGTAAATCAGGAAACATTCAAGATATCTTACTTCTAATTATACAATGAAAAAAAAAAACGTAACAGATGAATTTGAGAGGAAATCAAAACAAAATTGAGGACATGTTATGTTTTTCCATAAAGCTTTAATGGAAATTTCTTTTGACCAATTCTAAAAGTTTAAAGATTGAAATGAAAAGGCAGAGAAAAATGATGCATCTTTTTTAAAAAAATTGCAGTGATAATTGAGGAGATTATATGATACCTCGCATAAAATCATGGCGTCTTGATTAATTCCCTTTTGACCTTGCTGAGTAAACATCGAGGCGATTGCGCCTGAACTATTGATATCTTCTTCTTCAGAACCAACAGCCTCTTTACTGCAACAAACCCCCATCTCTTGCTCTCTCTAAAAAAACCAACAAATCTTCAATGTTTTTAGAAAGAGAGACCCTGTTTCATCATTCTCAAAGAAAACCCACAACCCAAATTTTCTCAGCAGCAAAAACAGAGAGACGCCCCCAACTTAATCACAGAGAGAAACCCAGTTCTAATCCACAGAGAAAACAATGCAAAGCCCCTTCCAAAACGCCTGATTAATTACCCTAATTTCTAGAGAGAGAAGCCCAATTTGTTCACCCTAAACCAAAAAGGCTACCGCCCCTGAAAAATAGATTTTTCTCAACAGAAAAATAATCACCACTGCCAACAGCGGAGCAACCAATTTCTTTCGATGGGCGGAGCAATCGAACTTTTCTAGAGAGAGAAAGTGCGATTCACTGTTTTCTCCGCCAAAACAAAGACAAACGTCATTTCTCAAGATCCAAAATTTATAATCGAAAACTTCTTTGCAGTTACTGCAAATCACCCCCAAAAAGAACCCGGAGACCCAAAACTTTTAGAGCCTGTACCAAAGAACGTGCTTGAACTTTCTCCAAAGCCATTAAAGAGACTTAGCTAGCAAAAAGTTTTATCAAATTTAGTAGCCAATGGAAAGGGACATTGATGATCGGTCAGTGCTTTCTCTCTCATCATGGTTGTTTTGCTCTCATCATTTTCTCGTCCAGTCATGAAATTCAATGCTTTTATGAGGCATGAAAGCAAACAGCGGCCGTTGTCAGGACTCAACAAAGGGCAACGGGTCTTCTACGGCCGTCTTCGTTGACGTCACATGGTAAAGAGAGAGAGACAGAGGCCCACAAAATTTAATGGAAGAAAGAGGGAGGCCAAGAAATATTTAGGGAAATTAGTCGATTCATTTTTAAGGACATTTGTCGAAGGCCAGCGCTGTGGTGCGTCGGCCCACGCACTCACTCAAATGCGTCCGCTTTACGGAATGGATTCCGTTGACGTCACGACAAAAGATGAGGAATACACTAAAAATGTAAGAATAAAGCAAAAAGCTTATATACAGCCCACCACATAAATTATTTCCTCACAAGAGGTTGTTTTGATGATAAAAAATCTTCAAATTGATCATCTCGACATCAAGATGCATAAACATGAGAAAAAATTAAATTTCATGTTTTAGAAATAGTGCATTTTATAACACATTTTTGGATAGCCAATTTTTTCAAAAATATTTGAAGGTGTGCTTTACTTTGATTGTTTAGAGCCTCGGCTCTATACAAACCACACCCATAGAATTTAATCGTAATTTTTATGGAATGTATAATCTTTAAAATGTAGATTATTAATCTGTAAAAATAAATAATTTTAAAAATTAGAAATGATATTTTTTAGAGAAAATATTTGAGCGGTTGATTTAACTTTTTCTTTGGAGGGAATATTATTTAGAAAAAAGTTTATATAGAGCCGATGCTCTAAACAATCAAATTACAGCCTACCTTAAAAATTGCACTAGAAGAGGTTGTTTTGATGATCAAATATCCTCAAATTGATCATTTCGACATCAAGATGCATGGACATGAGAAAAAATAGGTTTTAAGTTTTGTAAATAGTGCACATTGTAATGCATTTTTAGACCGTCAATTTTCAAGATTTTCAAGTTTTGCTCGATCTACTATTTTTTAAGGTTTAAATTTTATAATTAAAAATAAAAATATATTTTATGACTATCACAAAGATTTCCAGTATTTAAACCACATTTCTAGACAATATTTGATGGCGTGCTTTATTTTGATTGTTTAGAGCCTCGATTCTATACAAACCACACCCATTTATTTATAGTGTAGGTCTACTCTTTGTTTGGTGGATGATGTAGATCTCTAAGCCTGCATAGCAACAATCGTGGATTTGCACCCAACAAACGATTCTCCAAAATAAATAATGGAGTATGTTTATTTTATTTCTTCACGCATCATTTGATTTGCATTATTTTTTGGGCTATAAATGCACGGAGATACATTTCAATATATTTGAGATGCATTTCCAACAAATTTATCAAAAATCAAGGTGGATTTACTTGTGTGCCAACGTACAATAAACTAGTCTGTGTCGAATAAACTCAAGAAATGTAGTATTAAAGGCTTCAAGCAATTTTTCTACAAAAACTTGCTTGGTAGATCTTCCTACTTGTTTAGTGGCATGAAGGTTTCTAAGATTTTGGATTTGTTATTGTAATAAGACTACTTGTAAGTTATTTTTGTCAAAAGAAAAGAAAATGGTTGAAAAAAAGAAAAATAAAAAAATATATTCATCGACAATATCGCATTAGTTTTCCTTTCATTGATTTCAAAGTTATTGACACTTGATATCATTAGTTGTATTTTCTCTTTATTAAGCCTAGATCAAGCTTGGGATTGAGATATAAGAAAACTAATGACCTTTGGGGTCAAATAATACACCTTGGTTAAGGACTTATTACAATATTCAAATACCGAAAAATGCACTATGCAGAATGGGTATTCTGTGCTATTTTGGAGCCGTGATATGAAGAAGATAATGAGTTATTTTTTGTTGTATACTTCAGTAATATTATATGTTTTTTAGAGTAGAAACTACCTGCAAAATTTCAGTGGGAGATCCTAAGGGAATTTAGAGTTATGAATTCATCAATGAAGGTATCAGTTCTGACCCGACAAAATCTAGGAACTGTCCATTAAGTTCCGTGATTTTTTCTACCAATATGACTTTATTTCTAACTAAAATTTGAAGATAACTTATCAAATTAAGTCTACTTTTAAAAATAAAAAAAAAATTAGTTTCATCAAGAAATTCCTTGTGGTTTGAAAAATATGGTATATTTAAGGGTGCACAAGTGTTGTTTTCTGCAATGAAAATTATTGTAATAACTTGGAAGTTATAATTTTATTTACATTCTTAACAAAATATTTTATGGCTCACACTAAGTTTTTAAGCTTCCATTCCGAGTCTAGTTTCTAATAAAATTTATTTGAGAAAGAAATATCTAAGAGAATATAAGAATAAAAATTTCGGATTGAAGAGAGGTCATCTTAAATTTTTTGTAATTTGGTGTGTTCTTCATTGAGATATGAATAATTGCATTTATCAAAGCCTACTTAAAAGAGCGATGTGAAGCTTGTGGAAACATATGTGCTACCATTCTGTGTCTACTTTCAAACAAAATTGATTTGAAAGAAAACTCCATGAGAATAGAGAGAAAAAATAATTTTACTAGTCAGTATTCATCCAGGAATTCTGCAGTATGATTTATTTTGTGACGTGAATGTCATTTATATATTTTTCTGAAGAAAATTACTATTTGGGATTCACACCATGATGTTATGATTTACATTTGAGTCTAGTTTTCAATACAATATTTCAAGAAGAAATTCTTTAAGGATTAAAAGAAACAATTTTTTTATTGAGAGGTGCTCAACCTGATTTTCTGCTGAAAAATTACATTGTGACGTAAATATCACTAAAACGTAAATTCACTAAATGGTGTGATTTATAGATGGATCTGAGCACTATTTTATATTTTGAGTCTATTTCAATACTAAAAAAGATTCAGACATAAACTATTTATGAGTTGAGAGATATCAATTTTATCATGTGATGCTTATATTCTATTCTGTAGTAAATTAAAAGATGTGTCATGTTAAGACACATATTTGGACTCCTAATTATGGAGGCATTTTTAGAGCTCATTTAAAAAGTTTTTTTATAGTGTACCATGAGTATGATTTATTATAATAAAAGTCCAGATAGATGCAATACATAGTTGGTGAGATATGATACTCTATATGAAGAGTGTCCGATTTGGGAATAGCAGAAAGAAGAAGAAACATAATACTTATAAAAGCATCTTGGTTTCTTCGAAATGAAGGGATACATAGAGAGACTTGGTAGTAGCAAAAAAATACTAAAGATCAATGAGAGAATCAAATTTGTGATATTTGAAATCATATAATGAAGAAGAGAATTTTTTCATGGTGCGAGACATAGAGAATCCAAGTGCCGAAGAGAAGGACACTTCTGACATGTGAAACCGATGACCAATATTTTCTCCATCAGTTGCGTACTCATCCAAGATCACAAAAGCTTGTCAAACAAGTAAACGCAATTAATAAAAAAAAAACCCAGGTGCCACACTACATGGTTTTGAGGTATGAAATATATCTCACATTACATGGTAAGGCCATATAGGGAAAGATGATTCGATAACTTTTTATTTTATTTTTAATATGATTTGGGTACATTATGGCTAATTGTTTTATGAATATGTATGGAGTGCATAGACATTAAGTGATTAGTACTTACAAATTTGAAAGAGCCGATTTTTTAATACATTGTGTTTTAGTGTCTCTTTGTGCTAAAGTATAAACTATGTAAGGTAGTGATACACATGAAGATGTGATTTGATCAAGGGCTTTTGACCCCTAAAGATAAAACATGAGAGATGGGTGTGACATATTCAAATATGTAAAGCACAAAAGGTGTGTTCTGATGAAACTGGGTCTTAGTGACCATCCTCCCAATAATGTCCTGTAATATAATGTATTTCATGTGATGATGATCTCTTGATAAAATCCCTATATTTGCTAAAAGGAAGTATTTTATCAAGATTTTGATAACCTTTCTTTAGTCATGCTTTATTTTGGATAAAATTATAAGACGGTATTTATGGTTTTTTGTATGGCCATGAACTTGACTTTGTAGGAAATTAAATGTGAATGCGTTAAAATGATTTATGAAGGTTAATCATGTATTTTAAAATTAAATTGGATGATTTGAGAAAAACCTAAGTCTATGAATATAGTTTTGAAAAAACCACATAGTCTTACAAGGTCCACTAAGTCTTTATGAAAAATCATTTTAAAATGTTATATTATTATCTAACTATTGCTTGCGAATATATATATACATGGTAAATAGCTTTTTTATTATTATTAAAGAGAAAAACATTGTCTCTTGAAGGTATTTATAAAATTGGGAGAAAAACTGTCATGTACTGGTTTTTAAATACCTATATGTCTTGACCCATGTTCTAGTTATTTAGAATTGTTGATTACCTAAGACCTTAAACCATAGAGAATGTTGTATGAACATCATCTTGCTAGACTTCTTTGTGATTAGACAAATTGGTTTGTATAAATTTACTACAAAGATGACTAGTGTGGTTGAACCTTTATGGTTCAAGAAAGTTTTGCATATTGTGAAACAAACGGGTATTGAATTAGTTATTGCATAAAAATGCTAAGAATGTATATGTTGTATGTGCAATAATTGAGTAGGAGCTACTACATTCCCATGTTTTTTTTTTAGCAGTTTGGATATTCAGATATATACATACGCAAGTTATCTCACGGATCCTGATAATACGAAGTCAACATCTGAATATGTGTTCATGCTTGGAGGGTGATACAGTTTTTTGAAAATCAAAGAAACAGGATGTGGTGACATTGTCCACCATGGAGGCAGAGTACGTGGCATACTGTTTAGCGGCCAAGGAGACGGTATGGATTGAGAAATTTCTTAATCGACTTGATTTTCACCCCATACATTGTGAGACAGTAAGGATGTTCTATGACAATACGGCAGTATATGCATGTCAAAGGAGCCTCAATTCCATTAGAACTCTAAGCATATAAAACCATATTTCTATCACCTGAGGAATGATGTGAGATTGATAAAGATCGAGATTAGCTATATATCCACAGATCGAGATTAGCTATATATCCACAAATCTATTGATTTCAGATCTTCTGACAAAGGGGGTTGCCCCTAATATATTTGTAAGACATGTGCGAAAGATGGGGATGAGAGAAAGTGAGGAAGAGAAAATATAAGACCTTTAAAGGTCAAGTGAGAGAAGTTGGGTGAGTGTGACAATTAAATGCCTTATAAGTGCTTATAATAAAACATTTTGATATAATGGAACGCTAATTTAGTAGGAATGTGGTCCCTCATGGACCATACTAATAAGGGTTCTAATAGGTCATCCCTTGATGATATGCCTAGATGAGTGAGCCGAGGGACTGTGTGACTTGTAAGTGATCGTGGCCTTTAGAGACGGGGACCAAAGCTTCATCTGCTAGCCATCACACGACATACATATATGATAGTCATTTCGAGAAAGCGAACCACCTTTTAAAGTGAAGCTTATGCATGTGCGAAAGATACCTCTATGCGCCATAGGAGCTGTGGTCGCATCAGGTTTAGGTGACATTGATATGTCTCTAGAGGAAAACCTGAAATCAATAAACTAGGATTACGACCCTTTGGCTCATTGGTCAGACTTTGGTGACCCACTAGTGAGCCCTTACATGAATTGTGGATCATGAGAAACACTAGGTCGATTTGATAAAGCAAATGTTAGTCCACAGTTGAAGGTGGAGTGCCCCAGCGTTTATTTATTTAATTCATAGACCATATAGATCATTTCTCATCTAATGAATTTAATTATGTTTGCTTTAATGCTATATTAGTTTTAGAATTATTATTTGAATTTTTCTAGATCTCTAGATATTTTATTAATCAAATTTAGATTTATAAAAACAAAAATATTGATTTTAGATTAATTTAATTATTCATATTGGATTTTATGAATTTCTAAAACTCATATAATTTTTAATTAATTTATTTTTACATGGGAGGTCCAATATGCATATGGGCCAACCATATGAATGGAATTATTTTATTTAATTTCTATTGATAGAAAAATGATTTAGGGACGAGAAATAAAGGTTCTAGCACATTTCATAATGTTGATGACTCATCTATAGAATGGAAGGCTTAAATCTGTCATCCCACAAGTCACCCAAGATCAATGGTTCATATTCAATCTCACAAGAAAAAACAAGTCAAGGAAAACCCAAAAAAACCCTAACCTTGTTCAAACACTGTAAAAAAAGAATTGATCCCTACCCAAATCTCTACACCTTATCAATTACTCCTAATTCCTATGTCTCTCTCATTTCCCACAAAGCGGGCACGTTCCACTTAGAATATCTCTCTCTTAAGAAAGTTTCTCTCTCTCTCTCAAGAGATCCAAATGGGCACGTTGTACACTCTCATCTGTGATATCTCTCTCATGGCGGTTCTATCAACTCTCTCATGATCTCTCATCTCTCATTAGGGTTTTATACTACAGGGTTGTCATAGAAAAAAAAAGCATCTCTCTCAAACTAGGTTGCTAAGGCGATTCACCTAAAGGTTTGAGATTTGTGATAAAGGAGTTTATTGTTCCATTATAGAGTTTGGCCTAAACTTGCTTTTTCGGTTGAGATTGAAGGTTGATCGTTGATCCCGCGCCATCGGATGGTGGCGACTCGCTATGGGGTGTAATAAGCCTGGTTGAGGTAATCTCCGGTACTCTCTTTTGTTTCTTGTCAGATTTAATTATATTGTTTTTATATTCTCAAGCACAAGAATTGTAGTTATTTTCTTTCTTTAAAGAAAATTGGTTTAGTGACATTAAGGTTTTTAAGATATTGGATTTGTAAGTTTTATTTTCTTTGAAGCAAGAGTTATTGTAATAAGACTACTTGTAAGTGATCTTGTCAAATGAAAAAAAATGAAAAATAAAAAAATGAAAAGAAGAAAAATAAAAAAATATATCCTCCCGATAAAATCACATTAGTCTTTCGTTCACCCCTAAATATCCAACCCATCACTATGTCTTATCTTGATATGCATCGATAAGAGAGAGAGTTTTCAATTGAACCTTGGAAATCATTTATTGATTTATGAATTGGTTGGGACCGCATTTGTTTCGAACAAGTGCCGATCCCAGCCTAATTCACCCCTCTTTTAATTTTTATTCCTTTTTCAAAAAGCTTGTATAATATTTTTTGAGGTCCCCCTAATTACCCAACCCATAACCCCTAGTTTAATCTTTATTTTATTCTTAGTTATTTTTCCACATCACCCATCCGGATCAATCTGGATCGTCAGGTCTCCTTTTCCTTAAAATCCAAGAGTTGATTTTTATTTTGCGTTGTACTTTATTCAATTATTAACATGATTTTTATTTTGCGTTGTACTTTATTCAATTGTTTTGCACACAGGGGTTTTCTCTTGCCTTGAAAGCTGTAGTGCGGTATATTGGTGATGGACCTGCTTTTCCTGCCCCTAAAGCAATTGTAATAACTCAATTTTCATTAATCCACATTATTTTCATTAACCCACATTATCGGATGCATAGCACATAGCACAAGTTAGCCCCTCTCGGTATGAAGTGAGGGTATTTTATTTTCATTTTTTTTATCTACAAAAGCAATTCTGGTAACTTAATTTTCATTAATCCACATTATTTTCATTAACCCACATTATCGGGCCCCTCTTGGTTTGAGGTGAGAGTATTTTATTTTCATTTTTTTTAATCTACAAATCATATGAACATGAAATTAGCCGCAATGGAGCACACCTAAAAATATTAATATAAAAATACTTCCAAAAATAATATATTACCAAATTCCTCTACAATTTTAGGTATATTTTGATCATTTTATTTTTCTGATCTTAGAAGCAATGTACTGAGCATATGCTACGGTTCCATGTTCCAACCAACTAGCGGCATGGAACCACGTACCAACCGACTTTGTTGTAGATCTTTATTTTTGTCTACTTCCATCTCACATCTCATTAGCCACTTGAGTAGTAAGGCAACCTAACTCTGTTAGAATTTTTCTAGTGAAGTACTTGAACATGCCCATGTGGTGCACCCAACTCGGGGAAACCCGGCCTCACCCTCGGTAGACCTTGGGTGAGCCACGGCATACTGATAGAAACTCTCAATCTCAAGCACATTCTTTTGCATGTTAGGTCATCAAAATATTATGTAAGAATGAGGAGAATCCTTTTTATTTTTCTTGGAAATTGAACTTCCTTTTGTTGTGCAGGCCGTCAGATTTCCAATATTGAAGACCATGATAGAAATTCACGATTCTAGATCACCACCATCAGGAACCATCTCTCTACCTGAGTTTAACCAAGATGAGCTACACATTTTCTTACGATTCTTATACAGCAAGAGCTTTCGGGAAGAAAATATTTTAGTACTGTTGAAAGTTGACTCTATCTTTATGAATGGTTACAGCTAAAAAGCAAAATTATCTATATTTGTAGAGTCTCTCCCAGTTAGTTCACCATGTTGAGCTACTTTTATGGGATTATGATATGGTGTATCATTGTGTATATATATATAGTGCAGCCCATGTAATCGAGATAAGAAATAAAAAGAATAGTGACGCTCTTCTTCCGTAGATGTAGGTATCTTGCTGAACCATGTATATGCTCGCTACTCATTCATTTGATTTATTTTGTATTCTTGGTATCAAAGCATATCGATTTCAGAGCTACTAATAGCTGTTGTTTGGATCCGTATTGATCTAGTCTCTATAAAATTTGAGAGAGACTCGTTCTAGCCTCTGCCATTATTGAACTTGTAAGTTTTTTTTTACCATGGTTGTTTCTCTCTTTACATAACGAAGATTTTGCACGATACTGCACGCTTGTCCAAAAGTTGGTGGATCATCTTGATTGTAAAAAAAAAACTTGTCATCCTTATCTAAAGTTTACAATCATTCTTTTTGCACCATCTTTGGAGTGCAAAACGAGTTAAAAAACTAGTCATCCTTATCTAAAGTTTACATCATATTTTTTGCACCCTCTTTGGTGTGCAAAACGTGTGGCGCAAAAACTAGTCGTCCTTATCTAAAGTTTACATCATATTTTTTGCACCTTCTTTGGTGTGCAAAATGTGTGGAGCAAAATTTGATCTCATCTTGTGTGCAAAATTGGTGGGCAAATTTATGCTCGAGCAAAACTTGTGGTGCATAGGCGTCTTTATTTCTTTGCAAAGAGTTTTTTTTTTAAAACGGTGCAAAATTTTTTAAGTAATTTGAGTAGAGGGTTTGCTTCCCGCGGAAGGGAGAGAGGATGTGGCAATGGGGGTAAACTTTCTATGAGGTGTGATCATTGCCGAAATACTGGTCATACCAAAGATAGGTGATGGGGTTTACATCCTCATCTGAGGCCGGCATGGGACAAAGGTTCATTTTCTGAAGCAAGTTCCTGTGCTCAAGCTGCATCTTCTAACTCTCAATTTAGCCTGGAACAATTAGCACAACTTCTTCAACAATTGGGAAAGAATGGCTTTACTTCCACACAGGAAACACCCTCGGGTAATAAATCTTCTCAAGAAACAGGTAATCTTTTTGCTAACTCTTGTACCTTGTTGCCTTGAAAAACATCCACATGTATTATTGACTCGGGGGCTAGTGACAATATGACAGGGAGTTTGGAATGTCTTTCCAACTTCAAAGAAATCACGAATAGCCAACCTGTGTCAATTGCCAATGGGGTAAAGATTCCTATACGAGGGATTGGAAAAGCCAATTTTCTTTCCGATAACTATCATGATGTTTTTTTATTTGCCATCCTTTCCTTCAAACTTGCTTTCGGTTAACAAAATTACCAATGATTTGGATTGTAACATCGTATTTTCTCCTCAATCTGTGATATTTCAGGATCGAGCGAGGAAAACGATTGGTGAGGGACATACTTCGCATGGCTTATATTTAGTTGATTTGCATAATAAGGACTTAACAGCTAGACAAAATGTGAATGATGGTAATTTATGGCACTCTAGGATTGGCCATCCTTCAGGCAATATTTTAAAGATTTTATTTCTAAGACTTTATTCAGATTCATGTTCATGTGATGTGTGCAAATTTTCAAAACAAGTTTGATTACCTTTTCAGAGTTCTACAAGCTTTTATGATGAGCCCTTCCATTTGATACATTTTGATGTTTGGGGACCTGCCCCAATAACTTCTTATGATGGGTTTAAGTATTTTGTCACATTTATCGAGGATAAATCTAGGACCACTTGGATATATTTATTGAAATCGAAGAGTGAAGATTTTCATACTTTCAAAGAATTCTATCATATGGTTTCAAATCAATTTAATGACAGAATTAAGATCCTTCGTACCGACAATGGAACCGAATTAGTAAATAAGAATTTTTCAGATTTTCTCACCAAACCTCTTGTATAGGGACTCAGCAAAATGGAATTGCTGAACGAAAAAATAGGAAGGTGATCTGATCCATTATGTTCCAAATGAATATACCAAAAGTTTATTGGTCTAAAGTTGTTCTTACAACCTGTTATCTAATTAACTGAATCCCAAGTAGAATTCTAAAAGAAAAGTCACCGTTGTAAATTCTAAAAGGAAGATGTATTGATATTTCTCACTTGAAAGTTTTTTAGTGCACCTGTTATGTTCATGAACAAAATAGAGACAAACTTGAAAAACGGGCCACTAAATGTATCTTTCTTGGGTACTCTTTTATTAAAAAGGAGTACAAATGCTATGATCCGAAGACAAGAAAATTATATGTCAAGGGATGTTGTTTTTATTGAAACTGAGCCTTATTTTCACAGTAATTCTGTTGAATCTTCTGAAAATATGACCAAGGGGGAGTGTACTAATATCTCACCACTACCTGTTCTTAATACTGATATTTTCAAGTAAAAAATTAGTAAAACTCCTCAAAATGGTAGTGCTAAAGAAAATTGTGAAAATCATCAAGTTGAAGACAGACCTGAAGTGATTCATGAAGAACCCGTGGCCTAGTCTTCTGAACTCATGATTCCTCTATGGCGATCGACTCGTATGACTCATCTTCCATCTAATCTTAAGGATTTTTTCATTTATCATGTTGTCTAATCCTATTCAGGAACACATAGGTTACAATCATGTGTCTCCAAATTATGCTGCTTTTATAAGTGCCATCACTGATAGTCCAGAACCTAAATCCTTTTCTGAGGCTCAATCCCTGCCTATGTGGAGGAGAGCCATGGAGGAGGAACTTAGAGCTCTTGATAAAAACCATATATGGGAAATTGTCAAACTACCTATAGGTAAAAGGGCTGTTGGCTACAAATGGATTTTCAAAACTAAATTTAAAAGTGATGGAACTGTTGAACGATATAAGGCCAGACTTGTGGCCAAGGGATTTACACAAACTTTTGGACTTTATTATAAAGAGACATTTGCTCTAGTTGCAAAAATGAACAAGGTTTGTGTCCTATTATCTATGGCTACTAATATTGGATGGTAATTGTCTCAAATGATGTGAAAAATGCATTTCTCCATGGAGATCTTGAAGAAGAGGTCTACATGAGTTTGCCTTCGGGGCATCCAAGGGAACTAGAAAATAGAATAGTGTGTAAATTAAAAAATGATTTATATGGATTGAAACAATGGCCCAAGGTATGATATGCAAATTTGAGCTATGCTCTCACTCATGTAGGTTTTAAAAAAAGTAGTGTTGATTCCTCTATGTTTGTAAAGAAAACAAGTAAGGGAACTATCGTTGTTCTCATTTATGTTGATGACATTGTCATCACAGGAAATGACCAGGAGGGAATTTCAAAATTAAAAGCACATCTTCATAATAAATTTGACATTAAGGATCTTGGCCAATTAAAGTATTTTTTTGGAATAGAAGTGACTTACTCGAAAAAAGGGCTTTTTCATTTGTCAAAAAAAATATGTTTTCGATTTACTTAAAGAAACTGGAAAATTAGGGGTCAAACCTATTTGTTCGCTAGTAGATAGCAGTCAGAAATTAAATCCTTTTGATGGGGAACCCCTTCAAGATGTTGGTCAATATCAAAGGCTTGTTGGAAAACTTATTTACCTAACTATAACAAGTCCCGATATTATGTATGCGGCTAGTCTTATTAGCCAATATATGCAAGCCCCACGAACTTGTCATATGGAAGCGGTTGAAAGGATTTTGAAGTATCTCAAAGCTTCACCTAGAAGAGGAAGATGGATGAAGCCAAATGGAAATGTTGATATTGAGGGATACTTTGATGCAAATTGGGCAGGTAGTCCTTCAAATAGAAGGTCTACCACAAGATATTGTACTATTGTTGAAGGTAATCTTGTCACATGGAAAAGCAAAAAACAGAATGTTGTGGCACGATCAAGTGCTGAGGCAGAATATAGGGACATGGCTTCAACAACAAGTAAATTAATTTGGCTTAAACATCTTTTTCAAGATATGGGGTTGAAAACTCAGCTTCCAATAAAAATGTTTTGTGACAATCAGGCAGCCATTCATATTGCCTCAAATCATGTCTATCATGAACGAACCAAACACATAGAGATTGATTGTCATTTTGTCCGAGAAAAGGTTCAAGCAAATATCAGTTGCATACCATTCATTAGAAAGTCGTGATCAGCTGGCAGACATATTTACCAAAGCTCTTGCAAAGAAATAGTTTCATCAAATTTTGAGCAAGTTGGGCTCAATAGAAATATTCGTACCAATTTTAGGGGGAGTGTTGAAAGTTGACCCTATCTTTATGGATGGTTACAGTTAAAAAACAAAATTATCTATATTTGTGGAGTCTCTCCTGGTTAGTTCACCGTGTTGAGCTACTTTTATGGGACTATGATATGGTGTATTATTGTGTGTGTGTGTGTATATATATATATATATATGGTGCAACCCATGTAATCGAGTTAAGAAATAAAAAGAATAGTGACTCTCTTCTTACGTGATGTAGGCATCTTGCCAAACCACGTATATGCTCGCTACTCATTCATTTTATATATATATATATATATGGTGCAACCCATGTAATCGAGATAAGAAATAAAAAGAATAGTGACTCTCTTCTTCCGTGATGTAGGCATCTTGCCAAACCACGTATATGCTCGCTACTCATTCATTTGATTTATTTTTTTTAGGTCATCAAAATATTATGATAGAATGAGGAGAATCTTTGTTATTTTTCTTGGAGATTGAACTTGCTTTTGTTGTACAGGCCTTCAGATCTCCAATATTGAAGACCATGATAGAAATTCACGATTCTGGATTGCCACCAATAGGAACCATTTCTCTGCCTGAGTTTAACTAAGATGAACTCCACACTCTCAATTTGCTAAAGCAAACCCACCCCTCTCCCTAGAGGTTACTAAGGCCTTGTAGGAAACCTTTCAAGATCTATGATGGAAACATACTCTTTATTTATTTCTAGTTTTTCTTTTTTGAAAAAGGTTGGCAATTTTAAAATACTTGGACAACTGGTTGACTATCTCTCGATCATCCTCGAAGTCCGTGGTAGTGTAATAAATTTGATATAATAAGTGCTAATTTTAATTTTATCAATGGGGTGTATATGATTTCACTTGCTACTTGAATTGATATGATTCAAATGATTTCATATGAATTTTGCACGCTATGAGCAAGTGGAGGATCTGTTTTTCTAGTTAGCACATGGAGAAATGAACTTGGTGGGGCCTTAATATTCACCCGATTATTTCGGATGCAAATTCGTGGCCTCAACTAAAAATAATTAACACTATTTGTTTGTAGAAACATGCCCCAAAAATAATCAATCCGATCACGAGTTAAAAGTGGAGTCGAAACAAATGTGCATCTGAGCTTGCATTTCTTATCTTATATATAAAGAGTACGGAGAGATTATACCATATAAACCCATACAAGGCGCTCATCTAACAAAATAATAATAATATAAACCCATACAAGGTGCCCATCTGATAAAATAATAATAATCTAAATATCGAGATTCCCAAATATCGAGATTCCAACTAAGATCGTGTACATGATTGGCTAAATGTGAAGTAGAATATAGCTATAAACTAGGTGCAAGAAATAAAACAAACATTAAAAATCACCACAAGGCTACATCCACAGGTTCAGCAAGTATAAATCTACTATCACAATGAAGATTATAATTTTGTGTTACAAGAGACATACCTCTCTCTAAACATCAGTAAAAAACCGTCACCGATCTTCCCTTCGAAACTCGCTTTCCCAACATAGCAACACCGTCGATCAATATCTTCTTTTCCAGCTACCAGGAAGATAACTTTGAGAAACAACCGAGAAACTTGTTCTTTCTAAAAGTGGAAACTAAATCAACCCAAAACTTCATGGGAATACTGTATCTATCTAAGAGGCCATGTCTCTCTCTCTCTTAGAGACCCATCTCCTTTTTGGAGATCCATTCCCGTAATCCCCAAAAGGGTGACGCTCAAAATGATGGGTATTATATCTTACTTGACTCTTTTATATAGATATCACTTTTTCCTTTTCAAGAAAGTTCATCAATCGGTAACCTTCATTGAATAGATTCATTGATTTCTTCTCACTTGCCTCTCTTGTGGAATTTTCACAAATACTTTGCATTCATATTTCTCGACCTCAAATTATGTAACCATCTAATGTCCCCATTCATATTTTTCTTCTATAAGCCTTAGCCCCGTACACACCTTGTACTCTGATACGAATTGTAGGGTTTTTAAGAACCGCTAGCTTGTAGAATCAGGAATCCTAAATACCGGAATCCCACCCAAGATCGTGTACAAGATTGACTAAATGTAAAAAATCAAGTGCGAGAAATAAAAAAAACATTAAAAAAAACACAAACCATAACACATGATTTACGTATTTCACCCTGTGGTGCTACATCCACGGCTTCGATAAGTAGAAATTCACTATCGCAATGAAGATTACAACTTTTGGTCAGTAAAAAACTCTAACAGATTTTCCCTTCTTATCCTGCTCTCCCAATCGAACAACATCGTCAATTAATATCTTCTTTCCCATCGCAATACCATTATCGGAAAGATAACTTCGAGAGCAAATGAGATATTTTCTCTCTATAGAAGTTGAAGCCTTACAAACCCAAAACTTATAAGAATACCGCCTCTCTCTCGGAGGTTATGTCTCTCTCACTTTTGAAGACCAATCTCCATCTTGGAGATCCCTTCCCATAACCCCCTAAGAGGTGACCCTCAAAAGAATGGGTATTATACCTTACTTGACTCTTTTATATAGATATTACTTTCTTCCTTCCTAAGAAAATCCATTTTCTTTTTACCATAAAATTTAATTTTTGGAAGAAAATATTGGTATGGTGATTTGGCTATCACCAAACCCAATAAATATCATATTTGCTCTGTTTTATTCTCATATGATTAGGGTTGTTACTTGCTTTTGCTCGATCCTATTTGTCCTTATCTGTGAGCAGTTGTCTGTTATTCTTTCAACAGTCTCGATAGCTTCTCTATCTCTGACGAAGATTTGAAGTTCTGTCCATTCCTGAACACAGTGGATTTGTCCTAGCTCAAGCCTACTCTATTCTTACTATGATCTCGTCGCTCTTGGGGACCCGGTGTGGGACATGGCCTGAGATTACTTTCTCAGATACTGCGGTGCGCACACTGGCTTGCGTGCATGCTCGTGCGGCCTGAATAAGCAAAGAGAAAAGTTTAAAGGGTGCGAGGAGGGACCTACCTTGCAGAGTTGGGTCCATGAAACTCTCGAGTGTGTGAGCTGCCCTCTTAGATCACGAAACGGAAAGCTCCCCTGCCTCATAGCTCAGTCCAGCTCTGGTTCCCTTGCTTCACGCTGCACCTTGATAAACACACATGAATGAATGACTAGATGATGGGTTAACGACCATGGCTTGTCCTCGAAGAAGGGTCTTGAAGGTCATACCGGAATGGAGGTAGGGGTTGCTCGAAAGAAGAAGAGATGGAGAAGAAGAAGGAGCGAGATTTTGAGAAGAAAAGGGTTTGAGAAGAGAAAGATGATGAAGAAGAAGGTGCGAGATTTGCATCAATGGGAGTCAAGGAGTTCAATTTTCTACATCTCTTCTCTTCTTGAAACATAGCTATAAGTGACCTCGCCGTGTCCTCAATGTTCCCACGAGAGGTATTAGCAGTCCCTCTCATGGCATAACTTGTCATGGCTTCCATAGGCAACACTTTCTCTTGAGGCTGTACTGGATTTGTGAAATAGTACTTTGTATTAGCATAGTGCGACTCAACAATGTGGATGGAACCACCCCATGATCATGAAGCCAAGGATAGCCGAGCAGTATATTGTAGGAGGTATCGGTCTCAAGGACATGGAATTAGGCATGAGCATTCAAGTCACCAATTTTGAGACAGAGATGGATAGTGCCGCCCGGTTTCTCCCTCAACTGATTAAATCCTTGAACTGTGAGGTTCGTAGGCTCAAGTTGCTCAACCCCTAACTATGCGAGTGTGGATTCTCTTTGGGATTAGATTTACTGCGGATCCCCCATCAAGAATGATCTGGTTAATTGGATGAGCATGTAGCTCACCGGTCACAAATAGAGGTCGGTTAAAAAAATTTTCCCCCAACTGGAGATTGTCATCTGAAAAGGTGATGACCATGCAATTATTGAGAATTGAGGGATCTACCTCGACTCGTTCAATCTCGGTCTCATACACTTCAGGCCGGGAAAGGGCTTGTACTAAGGCCATGTAGAAGTAATTTGACAACATGAGAGCATCATAGACCCTCAACAAGACTGGAAGCCTTTTTAAATGCCCAATCATGTTATATTTGACTTTGTCATCCTCGAGATAGGCAGCTCCTTGGTGCACCATTGGTTTTGGAGGCACATGGGGTAGTGGAGCAAGTCTTGGTGGGGGAGGACTGGTTGCAATTATGGGAGAAGGATTGGCTGCAGTTATGGGAGTAAGAGGAGAGCGTTTGCTAGGCTACACAGCTGGGGTAGGTATTGGTTGGATAGGGCAAAGATGTAGGTTGAAGAAAGAGGGTCATCGATTTGGGTAAGGGACCAATGCTGGTCCCGGGTATTTTAGGAGAAGTTGGTGTTTGTACGGGATGGTTGGTGGATTTAGGTATGGAACTAGTGGTGGACCTGGGCCGAAGTCTCTTTCTCGATTTTAACTCAAGTTGGCCAACCTCCGCTGTCATGCTACCCACGATGATGAACACCACGTGGCACGTTTCATGGGAAGAGGAGCTTTCTTCCCTCATATCTTTCCATTGCTGCTCCAGATCTTGTTTTGGGGGCCAGTGAGACTTTTTGCACTTCGGGTTTGGGAAGCGCTTGAGTAACTCCTCCATAGTAGGATGTGGCTTTTCTTTCTTAGTAGCGAAGGCCATGGAATTAGCAACGCTTAAGAAGCCAACCTTTTGAGCAACCATCCTTTTTAACTTCTTGTGATGTCGTTTGCTAATATTGCCAAGTTTGAGCTCTTCATCAAGAGCCTCAAAGTCTGAGCATTCAAGGGTAATTTCTGAGAGAGAGGTGATAAGAGAAGAAGGGTTTGAATAATGGGGTATAGATGAAGGGGGGAGCTTTTAGGGTCGTCACTCAAATTGGACTGAGCGAGGTACCTTTTGGAGCCCTCATCTGTATTGGACTCAAATAGGCTTTTAACATCTTCACTCTCATTAGATGTGATCGAGGATCTATTAACGTAACAATATTTGTAGGGCGAAGATAATGGATCTTTTAGGTTTTTACCCCCGAATGGACTGCTAAGGGGTGCTTTTTGAGTCCTCACTTTTATTGGCCTGGTTTGGGGTGCTTTTAGAGTTCTCACTCATATCGGACTTATGGTGAATGACATGGATGGGTGCCACACCATGGATGGCCTCTTGGGTTGCTTCGGCATTTTTAGTCTGCTCACCCCCAAATAAGAGGACTTGTCATGGTACGAAGTCATAAATGATGGACGCAAGGGCACCGGTGGTAAGAACACGGCTTCAACTGGAGGTTGCGGTATCCTTCTTTCGGGGTGCTGGGCTTTTTAGGGGCAATTACCCTTCCCTTTCTTGTTGATGGGTGCGAGTTTACGCTGGTGGTATGCCATGGGTTACATATTTGCCTGACAAATTGCCTCCCTCCAGAGGCTCTTCATTTTTCCATACCTGTGGTAGACCTACCATGGTTCGGACGGCTTAGGGGATTCCTTTGAGGTGAGGGACTCCAAGGGCATGTGGTTAAGAGGGCAGGTTTCTTTGACCGGTTGATGGGATGGTGTCTTGACCTCTTGAATGGGGATATCATGCGAGAGTGTTGACTTTGTTATGATCAGTTGGCTGCATGTCATGAGTTTTCTCAAGATGGACCTAAACTCCCAACAATGAGATATATCATGCCCCCTCATTTGGTGGTAGGCACACCACAGATCTTCACATGCCTTGGTTTGAAGCCTCTCCCTTTTGGGTAGATGGGGGCGGATCATTTTTTACTTGATGAGCATCATGAATATTGTAGAGTAGATGTCTGGTGATACTTCGTTCAGGTGCACCTTTGGGTTGTTCTTCTTCGACAACAACCATGTGAGGACCCCAACTGCCTCAAAGGCTTTCTTAAGATTGCCTAAGTGAATTTGCCCTGTTTGAATTAAGGTTTCAATGTGGTCTTTGAGGTGAAAGAAATGTTGGACCGGGTGGCTCACCATCTGATGATAAGTATAGTATTTCTTGTTGTCGGTGAGGCCTACCTCATCTCACCTCTTTGGTTCCAGAAGGGTCACCATCCCTTGTTCCAACAACATTTGCAAAATATTCGGGACCCAATTTTTATCAAAATTGTATTGTTTGTTCATTATTTCTTTAAAGTAATTCAGTCAATAAAAATTTGGGGGTGGAAGCACCTGGTTATATGCTTGTGGCTGTTGCTACTTTGGTTGAGACTCCCCTTGGGCTGTCAACTGGTATTCCCTTGGAGGTGTCTAGAGTTCTAAGAGGCACAGGACCAACAAGAGGTTTGGGATAGATTGGTGTGACAAATAACCGCATTTTTATGACCTGACAACATGAGTTAATTTTCTTGTAAGTGAATGAACATGTAGAATTATAAAACATTGAGAGTTGGTATAAAACATAAGTCATTGGGTACCAATTACAACCTCGAGATAATAAAAAAAGGAGATGTGGATTGTTGGGACCAACTTCATTCATATAAGTACGGCAGTGTTCTACAAAATCTCCTCAAGGAAATGGAAAAGATAAATGACACAATGGGATTATAATTAGATGAACAACTAGTGATGCTCCTACATACTCTGAGCCATAACTTGAAGAATCGCAAGATCAGTCACGAATTTGGCCATTCGGGTGAGACTGTCATCCGGCATTTCAACCGAGTATTGGACGTAGCCATAAGACTTCATGGGGATTTCATTAAACCTCTAGAGATGACTATACCACCCAAAATATTTCGTAAGAAGTTCCTCATATATTTTAAGGTGTTTTTAATATATCCTTACATTGTCATTCTACTTAATTAATTTACAGCCATATGAACTTCAAACTGCATGTTTGTTCCTTCTCAATTCTTTTAGGACTGTATCAGAGCACTTGATGACACTCATATGCCTGTCACTGTGCCATGTGCACTACAAGGTACCTATCGAAATCGAAAGGGATTCATCTCGCAGAATGTCATGGGTGCATGCTCCTTTAATTTAACATTCCAATATGCCATCACCGGTTGGGAAGGGTAGCATCAGACTCGCATATTTTTTACTCTTCTTTATCGAATACTGACCCACTTCGAGTTCCTTCCGGTAAAAATATATTGGATATAATAGTTGATTTAACACACCTATACATCCAATGGCAATATAATGAGTTTATAATTATCGCATTTTTGTAGGGAAATTCTACCTCATGGACGCAGGGTACCCAAATATGGCAGGATTTCTACCGCTTACTGTGAAAACACTACTACTTAAGTGATTTCTGTGGCAGTGGCCAAAGGGCCCAAGACTATAAGGAACTTTTCAATATGAGACATTCCTCTTTAAATAATGCTATAGAACGGGCCTTCAGAGTCCGAAAAAATCGATTTTTGATATTGAAAGTCGCAGCAACATACCCATTGAAGACACATGTGAAGATTGTCGTAACATTTTACATCTTTCACAACTTTATCATATGTATTGATGGTGCCCTTCCAAATGATGAGAGTCTATGTTGACAAGGAAGAGGAGGTTAATGTACCGACATTCGAAGGCTATGGGAGGAGTCAAAACGATAGGGATGAATGGTTTGAATTTTGAGAAGAACTTGCAATGAGCATGTGGGAAAAATATGGGCACCGTGGTGCCTAAATTATGTACCGTTCGAAATGTTATGTTGAACTATGCCAAAAGGCATATACTTGATTTATGTATGCAACTTTATTTGTTTTAATGTGTTATGAAATGGGTTTTAATATATAAATAATGAAGAAATGAGAGTGTTATCTTTTTGTTAGGCAAGTATCTTTGAATGGGTTTTAATATGTTAAACTTCTTTTAGATGTAGTTTTAATATTCTATAGGATTGTGTTCGAAGGTTGTGACTGCTCGATTTGGTATTAGGCATGTCTTTTGATGATAGCTCTTTTGGTACTAGGATTGGATGATGATGTGGTTGAGACTGGATTGGCCTCTTTTAAGGCCACAAGAATGCAATGGTTGAAAAGAATGGAGATAGAACACTATTGGATGTCATGGTCGAAAAGGCTCTGGAGACCAACAAAACTGCAAAAAGACTTTAAATCCCAACAATGGGCCCCTATCGAGCAAGAGTTTTTAAAGGCAACAAGTATGGATGTGAAAAAGGACAACTTCAAGAATACCCTGAAGACATGAAAGACGAATTACTTGATATGAGTGAAAAGGATAGAGTTGAATATGTTTTATATGTGTATGATGTGCATGGTAGATAAGCATCTCCATAGATGCACAAATTTTCTTGGATGCTCGTTGTGGTTGGACCACTGGATGAAGCTCTCTCTTTAATCCCTCTGTTGTGTTTCACTTGTACGCTCAAAACTTCTCTTGATGAGGGGTTTTTAATTTCTGGTTTGGGTTTTGTTTGAAATGCCCAAATGTTAAATGGGTGCCGTGTAATAGGATTTTGTAGTTCTATTACTTCTATATGATCAGTTTAATTTGGTTGTTTGTTGATGAAAGCAAAACTGGGTGATTGGAAAATATTCAATTAGGTTTCTCTCCTCCATGGATATGCGTTGTTTTACATTTGATGCATTCCTTGGTTTTCCCTTTTACGTTGTTCAATTTAGAAACTTAATTTGAAATCGATTTTATGGTATTTTTATTATGATATCGTTATGTATTGTTAGGACTTGTGGTTCTTGTAAGGATACTTCCATGGTGACTTGATTAAGTAGTGATAGTTATTGAATTAGTTTCCCAATTTTTTGATGAATTTTTTTCATGTGGTTTTGGTAGATTTGGTGCGTGTGTTTTTTTTTTTCTACTCATTATATGGATTTTCTCTAGTTTATTGGTTGTTGTACATGGACATTTCCTGTTACTTGTGAATATTGTGAGCGCTGATGAACTTAACTTTTTTTTTTGTCTTGGTTGCAGTTTCGGTGCTTGTGAATATTGTTTTCTATAAGGGTATAAATATTTTTATCTATAGCTGCAGTTCCGTAGATTTGTTTGTTACTTATAACATTTTATTGTTGGAAAAGGCTATGATGATGAATGGTGTTATAGGAAGAGCAGCACCTAGGAGTTTGGTATTTCCATGTTCTGGTCTGTACTGCTCTCTCTGCAACACTAGTGATTTAGCGGTTAAATGTTGTTAAGATGTGCAATATCATAAAATTAATGGAAGTAGAACCAATTATTTTTCAATTAATGTGTTCGACATAAATGATCAAATGATTACAGTGGAAGCCACTCGAATTTACAATGGTCAAGTGTCAGTAATTTCAGGGGTGCATGCCTTTAATTCAATATCTCAGAGGATTTCGTTGTGGGATCATATGAAGACTGTGGATGCTGCAATTTCATAACCATGGCGCTAGTTCTGGGGGATTTTAATATAGTATTGGACATTTCAGAAAAAATGGGAGGAAGTGGCTCATTACCATTAGACAAGTGATTTTGCCCAAGTGATGACAGATTGTAACTTATCTGACCTGAGGGTAGTCAGGGGATGGTTCTCTTGGTTGAATAGTCAGACCAGCAAGAACATAAAGAGCATATTAGATCGTGCAATGGCAATTGTCGATTGGGTTATGGCTTTTCCTAAATCTAAGGTGGAGCTCCCTCACAAGGGTAACTCTCACAAGGGTAACTCTGATCATTGCTTGATTCTGGTATCAATTTCATATGAGGTTCTGATTGGACGGAAACCTTTTAAGTATTTCATGATGTGGGAAAAGCACCAAGGTTTCATGAACACAATTTCTACATCTTGGCAAGCTAGAGGTTGGGGCATGACTATATACCAGTTTGTGCCTAAACTGAAGAGATTGAAGGCTGATTTGTGCACATGGAACAAGGACGTCTTTGGTCATGGTAGTGAATCGATTGTAGCAGTCAGACATCTATTATCTTCGTTAAATGACAATTTAAATGTTGATCAATGGAATGAGGCCCTGATGTTAGAAGAGCAGGATAATATACAAAGGCTTCAAATGCTGTTAGGGCATGAAGAAAGATTATGTAAACAGAAATCTAGAGAAAATTAGCTTAAAGACGGGGAGGCCAAATACTAAGTTCTTTCATCTCTCCACGGTGATAAAAAGATGAAATGATAGAATTATATCATTAAAAAGTCAGCAGGGAACTTGCTAGCCTATGAGGCTGACATTGATAGTCATATGAACAACTTTTTTTAGGATATGCTTGCTCAAGAAAGTGATATTGACACTAACCTGACGGATCAATTTTTGGTATCATGTCCACTATCTCTTGATCAGTAAGCCAAATTGGTCGAAGTAGTCACCATGGAGGAAATTAAGGCCGCTCTATGGGACATGATAAGCGAGAGTACTCCAGGCCCGGATAACTTTTTAGTGCAATTTTATAAATTTGCATGGGAAATCATCAGTAAAGATCTTTATAAGGCTCTCAAAGACTTTTTCAACAAAGGTAAGCTCCTAAAGCAAATTAACTCCATTTTGTTAAAATGTGCATTTACTAAAAAATATTGCTTTTTATTAGAAAGATTATTTTTACGGGCAATTTAATCATGAAGATGCTAGAGGGAACTATGTATGTATACAAAAATAGTTGGTAATATATATATATAAACAAAAAAAAAAAGAGTAGAGTTTTTTCAAAAATTAAAAGGAAGGTCATTTAGTGTAGCGTTTTCTAGTTTTTCCCACAATGCTCCTTGGCTTGAGGATACCATCCCCAAACTATTTTGAATAGATATATTAGTTTTCTTACATTGTTGGGATGTATCCTATGTTTTAGGATAGTTGGCGACCGATACGAAATCATCATCCTCAGACTACCCAAATTGGGATCCTCCACCACCCTTCTTTCCTACTCCATATTAGAGATGACATTGAAGAAACCATATTTAAAAAGTACATAAAAATACCATATGGTATGACGGTCAGAATACCAAAGTCACAAAATCCATCTTCAATGACATCTTCCAAAGTGGAGTATCAAGATCAATGTTAGCAGGGTGCAATATTAGCTGCGTGAAATGGTATTATTAATGAGTTGATTGATGCAGTTATCTCAACCTTTCTAGGAGCTGCAATGTTGCAGTTTCATGCCTATAATGGTGGCACACCACGAGCAGTTACGAATTATCTTAAAACATAAGAAACGGCCCAGACAATTTAAGTAAACAAAAAAAAAAAACAAAAATTCAAACCGGTAAACCAAAAAAAAAACAAAATATAAACCGGTATGGGGATAGTATCATCGGATCTAGGAGTATTTTGGAAAAAAAAAAAAAAATACTACAGGAGGTGACCTTCCTTGTAATTTTTTAGCAAATTTGACTCTTTTTTTTTTTTTCTCGCCTTTTTTGTGTCTTTACATAATGGGAAGGCTTTCTATGTGACCTCACCCACATATATGGTATATGTGATCCTGGTTTCAGCTATCAAATCTGAGTAGATGGCTAAGATGGTTTGAGTAGTAGATGGCTAAGATGGTTTGAGTCATATTATCACAAGCTTGCACTTAACCGTTAGATCTTGATCAGACGATTCATAGTGTTTTATTTATTTATTTCTTATTCTACAAATAAGTTTGAAGCAAAATTTGGGACATGCATAGATCTGACAGAGGCACATATAAAAAAAATATTAAAATATTATTTTAGATGATAAAAATTACCAAAATACCCCATACATTTGTAGGGGCATTTTGGTTATTTATTTTTATGGGAAATATTTATTTTTTATTTTTTCCAGGTTCATTCTAATGTTACGATGGTACGTCCAAAATTTTACTAAAAATGTTTTGTACAAACATATGAAAAATAAAATAATGTTTGGTGTGATATTGTGGTATGAACAATCATAACCGTTCGATCTGAACGTGATAGAAATGGTTCCATATAACTTATATGTTGTTGGGTCGCGTAAAAACATTTCCCCGTACATAATTACCTTACAGTGCAATGGTATTTCGCAAGTGTCATGAAAAATTTTTGGCACAACAACACTTTTCTTTTATAGTAAAAATTTCAATCGTACCCTATAAAAATGACAAAAGTATCTTTTAACTTTTTGTGATAATTATATATGTACCACTCCAGAGTCAACAAGCTACTTTTGTAAATGAGACCACATATTTGATAAAACGCAACTTTTGTAAATGAGACCACATATTTGATAAAAGGGTGCGGTTTCTATGAGGATGGAACCTTAAACAATCCAATCATGGCGCACTTTAAAATTTTATCATCACATGTAATTTTGTTATTAAAAATTTTTAGTATTAACTTAAAATCTATTTTCATACCTAATTAGAAACTTTTAAGTTTGAAAAATGGTTAAAATTAAGTAGATCTATAAATATATGAAAATCTTGAAAATAGACGATCTAGATAATGTGTTGCAAGATGCACTATTTCTGAGACTCGAAAACCTTTTCTTTTTCATATTGGTACATCTCAATATCGAGATGATTGATTAGAAGGTTTTTTCAACATTAAAATAATATTTTCGATAGATTTTGAGGTGCATATGGTGATTCTACATTTTAAAGTTGCAACCTTATATAAACTTTTCCCTTTGATAAATCCACTATCCACACATTCAAATTTGAGATGATCAATTGGTGGGCTCTCCAACCTTGAAACACTCTCTTCTACACTCTCTTCTAGAGGATTTTTGACTAATAGCATAAGGATGCAATCTTATATAAATGAGACCACATAGTTGATAAATCCACGATCCACATTCAAATTTGAGATGATCACTGGGAGGGCTCTCCAAGAAACTCTCTTCTAAAAGATTTTTTACGAAACTTTATTCAATATATATAGAGTGTCATTTGTATGAATTAGAATTCTTACTTATAAAAATATAATGTATATAGTGTCATGAGGTAGAATTCTTATTTATAGAAATAAGATTGTGATATTCTACACCGTCTATATTTTAATTGAATAATGTAGATTTGACCCATCATTTTAAATAGTTTTAAAACATGCTGCCTCTTTTAAGATGGTGTGAAATTTTCATCGATAAAGTTAAACGCATGGACTGGATGACTCTAACCTACTTCTAGAAGTGAGATTACCACTTCTAGAAGTGAGATTATACATGCACACTTTGATGTACCCCTTTCGTGTATTTCCTTAGATATTCCCCTCTCTTCTAAATTTTCGTCAATGATCTGGTTTGGGTACCAAACATTTTCGACTACAAATTTAATATCCAAAACTCAATTTTTTTATGATATTAGTGTCAAATCTAAGTTTTATATCCAAAAATCAGTTTTTGATGATCTACCTTCAAGGTTTAACTAAATTGAAGAACATACCAAAGGAAACCTGATTTCGATCAAAGAGAAGACTTCGCCAAAATTTGGTTACAAATAATTAAGAAAATCTACAAATAATTAAGAAAATCTACACAAGATACTATCATTTAGTCGGTCTAAACTACAAGTCACATAAGAAAAAAAAAAGTACAATAATCCTATATAGAAGATGACGGCTCTCAATAAAGAAGCATATATCAAAAGAAGAAACTACCAGAATCCTCCATAAGAAGAGGATGATTTTAAAAAATGAAGCATATATCAACTATATCGCAGAGTTGAAGAAACAGAAGGCAGTCTGTCCATGATCTTCTCATCATCGTTGAACCACTGCTATAATCATACCAATTGCACATTCTACTCAGTTCTCATCAGGAGAAGGAAATAAAAAGAAAATGGAGCTCTTAAAAAGAATTGATAATGTGATCCGGAGTCCAATTAATTGGAAAAAGAATATGATGATGATGATGATCACAAGACCAATTAACAATAAAACTATTAGAAATCCTAAAGAAAAGGAAAAGGTAGACAAATAGCTACAATTGATCCCCACCTGCCCCATTTCACCAACCACCATTGTTGACTAGAACTCATGAGAAATAATGAGGCTCATAATCTTTCCTTTCTTCTTCCCTATCAACCAGACCAAAGCTCCATTTTAAACAAATAAATATAACCAGAAACTGGTATCCATTCATTACAAATGATGAGGTTGCCCGGAAAAACAAAAGAAATTAATACATCAAAAAAATAGAAGAAAGAGAAAAAACAAGTAGAAAAAAGAGAAGAAAAGAAGCTGGTTTGACTATCTGTCTCTTACTATTTTTCTTGTGACCAATCACCATTGAAATCCTCTCCAGGTATGAAAACTATGCTTAAGTCTAGAAAAGGTAAGAACTCGACCAAATTACAGTTGGGATTGGGGTAAAAAAAAAGAACTTAAAGATTTTATTTTATTTTTTATCACCATGCACAATTGCATTATCTATAACAATATGCAACTGAATCAAATTTGTTTCCCGATTAATCATCACAAATGGAATCAGAAGCTACACATTTCACTGTAAAAGATAACACAAAAAATAATGAAAGAGGAGCTCCCTAGAAACATGTAAAGAGAAAAAATTCGTAAAGAAAAACTCAAAAAGGGATAAAGCAAAAGAATAGAGGGATGGGTCTCACTTTTGATCCCCAACCCTAAATCCTTCCTTTCTCTTTCTACCAC
Organism: Amborella trichopoda; assembly: GCF_054954075.1. Classification (NCBI taxonomy): domain Eukaryota; kingdom Viridiplantae; phylum Streptophyta; class Magnoliopsida; order Amborellales; family Amborellaceae; genus Amborella; species Amborella trichopoda. Next base: position 34,696,530 of record NC_142343.1, read on the forward strand.
CACTGATGAACCAGAACTCCACTCTCTCTGAGAGAAGTAAACAGATTCATACAATCCCCATAAGTCTTCTTATACTTTTTGGATCTCTCAGGGCAGCACTTTTGCCACCTATTGTAATGGCACTCCAAAAAAATCTCATCAATCAAGCATATAGCCCCTGTTTCAAAAAGGTTAGGCAAGAGATCAAACTCAGTCCCTTCAACATCCATCTTCATCACCACATAATCTCTCTTGTCAACATTACTCTTCACCCACTTAGCAAAATCGAAGCCCTCGATCTCAACCACCTCCCGCCTCCCCTGCACATTTGATCCATCCATTTGAATTCGACCCATTCCCCGCCCATTCCCTGAATCCTCACCGTTGATCTCAAACCTTAACATTTCATCTCGAACCCAAGCAGCCTTTGGCACAAGCTTGACCCCTTTCTTCTTCGAATACTCCTCATGAAAGGTCTTGTCAGCCTCTATAGCAAAAACCTCAAAGGTCTTGTTTTGCTTTGGATATTGCTTTTTGAACCAGCTACCAATGCTCGAACCATAGGACCTCGAGCCTACATCAATATATACATATTTCCTCTTGAAGCTTATGTCCACCATGGATGAGAGATACTTGATGTTCTTGATGTTCCTCTTTAGAGTGAGCCATGGCTTCAATGGCTCCTCCATTATAAGTGGCTCTGCCATTCTCGCAATTTTTCTCTTATGTTCAGGAACGGAGCATTGGTTTACACTTTCCGAGACCACATCCATATAGGGATTTTCATCTTTTATCAGAACTATCTCTCTAAGAACACCAAGGGAGGTCGTGTTTCTCTCTCTAGATTGTAAAACTCTACAATACTTGAACAAATCAATGAAAGAATTAAAACTGTACATGTCTTTGGCATGAGAAGTTTGCAATACCAGGACCCCGCCAGGCTTCAAGGTGCGAACCATTTCAGAGGCAAGATTTTCTGGCAAGTGGGTACTGTCCAAGTTGCCAGAAAACTCGAAATCAAAGGTATCTTCGGGGAAAGGTTGCTGGAAAAGGTCACCATAAATGACAAGAGGCGGGGATGGGTTCAAGGAAATGCCGATGGAATCTGAGACACCAAGCTCTTTGAGAGCTAGGACATCCTGACCGTCCTTTGTGCCCACACATAGGGCCTTGGATTGAGAAGAGATGAGGCTTTGTTTTAAGAGGTCTTGAAAAGAGAGAGAGTAAAAATCCACCGTTTTTCTCCAGTTCTTGCTGGTCCATAGCCGTTTCTGAGATTCATCAACTGTTTCACCGACGGGAAATTGGAAATACTGGTCTACGGAGGATCGGAAAGATCGTTTCAAAGCAGGTTCAATACCAATTAGATTGAAGGTCTCAGAAACATCTTGAATAGTGACCACATAAACAAACCTCAAGAGAAGGATGAAGACCCCAAAGAGCATGGCTCTTACAATGACATTCCTCAGAGAAATTGCCCTGTGATTAGGCTCCATGCCCATGGAAATTATGAAAAGAAATCCAGTTATGGGAATTTTCCCTTTTTATTTCTTATCCTTCCTTTCCCCTCCCTGTTTTGGAATTTCTTGATGTTGGTTCTGCAGGTATTAACCAGGAAAAGAAAGAATTCCTACAAAAAACGAACAAATTGAGAAAATCCCAAACTTGTTTAAAGGGTTTTTCTATGGATAATCAAGATTCGAAATAAACCAATATTTTGGTATCCAAAGAGGAGAGAGAAAAGCGAAGATAAATTAATTCAGAATCTATGAGCTTTGCTTTCTGGGTTTTGCTAATGTCACCAGAAACCAGAAGAAAAATAACGAATATCACTCTTTGATTTCACCCCAAAAATTGAAACCCTGGATGTGTTCGGTCTGGGGATTCTAGAGGAGAGAACAATGGAGGAGTTGGGAGCACAACAGAGAAACATCAATAGAAAACTCTATATTATACAATATAAAGGTCTCTCAGATCTAACAAGAGAGAATCAGGGTTAAGAACACAAAAACCCCAAAATGGAAAACCCTAAATCCCTTAGTTGCGAAATCCTCTCTCCCAAGAAAACAAAATTTCCAGGAAATGTTACAGAGACGAAGCAACTCGCCATGTGGGGCTTCACAGATATTTCCTCCCCACAAAAACAGCGATTTCTAGAGAGAGAGAACAAATTTAGAGAGAGAAAAGAAACTCACTAGCGGCTGCAGAACCTGGCAGATGTGTGGTTTGCTCCAACAAGAGAAGGCAAAGGCAAGGTCAATGAGAGCCTGAACCAGTAGGCTTCTTCGATGGTAAGGAAGGGCTTCATGGCTCTACCCGCTTCTTTCTCTCTCATCCGACTCTCTCACTGGCCATATCTGCGAATTTCCGGTTCCTTTCTCTCTCCTACCATTCTCTCTCTACAAAAAAAATGAACCCTGGTTTCTAGGGCGAGGAGATTAAAGCCCGTTTCAGTCCGTTGTCCCGGTAACTGAAAGGACCGGTATCTACGCGGCGTGGTCACCGTGTGACTGGACCTGCCGGTCACCACATTCTCTCTCTACACTCTCAAAACGCGGCTTCGCTTCCTTTCTCTCTCACATCATTCTCGCGGTATACAATTTGTCTAACTAAAACGTGGCGTCATTTTCCTTCTTTTAGTTGCCTCTTTCTCTCTCTTCATGACACGGTTTCCATGCGGCCAGCCCGCATATTGTAGAAATGCGGGCTTCACAAATAATACATTTCTCGAAAGGTGCCGTTGGCATCCCGCTGTAGAGGTAAAGTGCACCTTCGGATTTTATCATGGTATATAATTTTGATGTAAAATATTTTTATAATTATTTAAAAATCTACTTTTATATCTAATTATAAAATTTTAAATTTTAAAAATGATTAAAATCAATTAGATCTATAAACATATGAAATCTTTAAAATGGACAGTGTAGATAATATGTTGTAAAATGTATTATTTTTTAGATTTAAAATATTTTTATTTTTCTTGATCATACATCTCGATGTCAAGATGATCAATCAAAGAGTTTTGCAACATTAAAATTATCTTTTTCAATGGATTTTTGAGGTGTATCTGTAGTTCTACATTATAAGGTTGCATCCTTATATAAACTTTTTTTTTTTTAAAATATAATATGATCCTAATTTTTAGATGAAATATAATCAACATGGAGATCATGAGGACGGACCACCGGTTTGCACCATGAGGTATAATAATTATATTAAAAAAAATGTACAGACCATTAGTTACACTTGTTTTTGGATGGACCACATGTTTCCATCGCTTCCATATTTAAGATGGATGCTTTACCTTTGGAGTGCATATTGTAGCAATGTGGTGTATCTCTTAGTTATTATGAACAATTATTCCATACGAATTGGACTGCATTTCTACAAAATACCAGAGCTATAAATCATCCATCTTAAAGATGGCTGCAAATAGGTGGTCTATTTAAAAATAAGTGTAATTAACAATCCAAATGTTTTTTAATATAAAATTTTAATTTTTTTTGTATTCATGATCTTCATGTTAAAAATTATATATTCTCTAAAAATTAAAATTAAAATATATTTATTGCCAAACCCGCATTTCTACAATATGCGGGCTGACCGCATACAAACCGTATCACATTACCCTCACTAAACGCGGCTTCATTTTCCTTCTTTCCGTTGCGCCTGTTTTGTGATTAATCTCGAAAGCGCGAATTCTATTAACAAGAAGTGACGGAAATGCCCCTTGTAATTTGGCGTTTCGATTGACCGTTTCTATGTTCATGACCGTTATGCCCTCCAATTTTATATTTTTCCCTTAAATTTTGGCTTTGATTATTCTCTTTTACTTTTCGTCATTTCAATAAAGGTTTTCCATATTGAATACCCCTTATTGCTTTTCTCCCCAACTAATAATTAGATCCGTTTTGTCTCACCTCTATGACATCTATCAAGTTGTTTAGGAGGGCTCGGTTTCCATAAAAGAGAAAGGCGTTTCGGCGCGTGACCTTCAACATAGAAGAACTTAATTCGAGTTTGGCCGGCATTTTCAGGAGTTTGGACTTCAAGGGTTCTGGTGTTCCACTCTTTCCATATCTGCTGTAATCCCATGCAGAATCGAGCCAATTTTAGAGAGATGCATGTAACTCAAAATCGTGTTTGGATCTTTCAGTGTTCGAGGCATCACCGAGGTGCACTGAATTTCCTTTGGGATCCATCCCCATATATAGAAGGGCAAGCTTTCTATGTTTCACCCAATGGTTTAAAAACCGGATCGGTGACCCGGATCGGGCTTTTCAAAAACCGATCCGGATCGGCGAATCGGCGATCCGGATCGGCGAATCGGCGGTCCGGATCGGAATCGGGTGAATCGGTCAGAATAAAGCTTCAAAAAAATCCGAAAAAATTATTAAAATTCATTATAAATATTGTTTTTTAGGAATTCAATAAAAAATGAGGGTACTCCATTAAGAATTTTCATGTTTTTGGATGAATATGCGAATATTGATATGTCCTATGTTTGGCAATTTTTTTACCTTTGCTAGCATTAAGAATTGCCACCATCTGTTTTTTTACATTACTAGGGACACTAGTGCATGCAGAAACTTCTCCCTTAACCCCTGCCAAGTGTTGCTTGAACCTATGTACCCCACTACTTATCACTCTTTGACAGTAATTACAAATAATTTTGTCTTTCTTGTTGAGATCAAGTCTGACCCCATGTTGCCATGCAGGGTCTTCTATAGATCTTGACATGATTCAACTGTTTTAAGATGTAAAAAGTTTAAATTAACCTGACAGTTCAAAAAGAAAAATAATCACAATATGTAGTGATAATATGTTGCGGTAGTTCATGTAGTCATATTCGTTGTTATTTGTTATTGCAAAATACCTTTTTTGACAATAATATTTCGTACATATCAATTACAAACATTTAGAATAATACAAAATGCAAGCTCCAAACATGGCTACAACTCAATTATCAAGAACATACATTTTTTGCATTAAAAAATTAATAATAAAAACAATTCTTCAAAGAGCCGGCTAACATCAGTCATTCCAACTTAAAAATCCATGAACAACAAATAAAAAAAATACAGTTTTGTATTGAAAATATAATAACATGCATTTTTTTGCATAAATAATCCATCAACGTACAATTTTTTCAACAAAAACTTTAACAATAAAAATTTAAAATATGGTTTAATACCTCATGATAATTAAAACCTTGTCACGATTTTCACATCTTTTCGGAAAATCATCAATTTTCAAAAAATTCGATCATGAAAAAAAAAAAAAAAAAAATTACAGCAAACTCAAACAATAAAAATTAAAAATTAGGTTTAAATGTTTAATACATCATGATAATCAAAACTTTATCACGATTTTCACATCTTTTCGAAAAATCATCATTTTTCAAAAAATTCGATCATGGATAAAAAGAAATAAAAAAAAAAGTACAGCAAATTTTCAAAAAATTCGATCATGGATTAAAAAAAAAATTAACAAATTTTCAAAAAGTTCGATCATGGATTAAAAAAAAAAATTCATAAATTTTCTAAAAATTCGATCATGGATTACAAAAAATTCGATCATGGATTACATAAAATTCGATCATGGATTACATAAAATTCGATCATGGATTACAAAAAAAAAAAAAAACATAAAAAAACAAAAAATTCGATCGTGGATTACAAGAACAAAAAAAAACAATTCCATCATGGATTACGAAAAATTCAATCATGGGTTACAAAAAAAAAAAAAACACAAAAAATTCGATCAAGGATTACAAGTAAAAAAAACAAACATTTTGATCATGGATTACAAAAAAGTTGATCATGGATTACAGAAAATTCGATCATGGATTACAAAAAATTCGATCATGGATTACATAAAATTCGATCATGGATTACAAAAAAGTCGATCATGGATTACAGAAAATTCTATCATGGATTACAAGAAATTCGTTCATGGATTACATAAAATTCGATCATGCATTACAAAAAAAAAAAACAAAAAAAAACAAAAAATTCGATCGTGGATTACTAAAAAAGAACAAAACAATTACATCATGGATAACAAAAAATTCAATCATAGATTACAAAAAACTCTATCATGGGTTACATAAAAAACAAAAAACAAAAAATTCGATCATGGATTACAAAAAAAAACAAACATTTCGATCATGGATTACAAAACATTCGATCATGGATTACAAAAAATTCTATCATGGGTTACAAAAATAAAAAATAAAAAATAAAATTCGATCATGGATTACAAGAAAAAAAAACAAACATTTTGATCATGGATTACAAAAAATTCGATCATAGATTACAAAAAATTCTATCATGAGCTACAAAAAAAAAAAAAAAAAAAAAAAAAAAAAAAAAAAAAAAAAAAATTTGTTCTTCACAGAGTCGTTTTACATAAGCGATTTTAACTCAAAAATTCACCTCCAAGTGAATAAATTACATCCAATTGACTATATTTTCTGATAAACAACAATATAAGGAATCAAAAACCTAAATTTTTAACACATTATTTCTAATATATCATGAAAACAAAATCAAAAGGCGGAAAAAAAAAAAAAAAACAGCGGAATTTTTTTCCCCTGACATCTCACTGTTCATATCAAATTTCTTGCTGTAATTGACCAGATTACGTAAAATTAAAAATTTTAAATCATACTAGACACAATAAAGATTAAAAACCCTAATTATTGAACTCATTTTGTTCAAAATATGCCATGAAATAAATCAAATGGCGGAAAAACAAAAAAACCCAAAGTTCTTACCTGTTTTTGTGAACCGAAGCCTTCAATCTCCAAAAAAGTCTGTTTTTCTCAACGATTTTCACAAATTAGTAACAAAATCTTTTGATTCACAGCTTTAAGATCAATATGCCAACAAATTTTGAAAGATTCATGCCCTATTTGGCATGAAATTTCAAAAATGGCGGAAACCCTAAACCCCGAATTTTTCTTGATCCAAAAACAACCAATTTTTCCACCATTAAATCGTTAAAAAAGCTGAATAAAGCTGTTTACAGCCTGAAAAACAGATCACGTGCCGAAAAAAACAAAAAAAATGATCAAAAAATGACAAATTTGAAAAAAATCCGTGAAGAACACTGTGCAACCCGTGTTCTTCACGGACTCGCCGATTCCGCACAGTGAATCGGCGAGTCACTGTGCGGAATCGTCCGGTTCTCTCTAGAACCGGACGATTCCCGGTTTTTGAACCGATCCGGTCCCTTTTTCGTGAATTCCGAGTCGAACCGGGCGAGTCCGGTTCGACTCGGCGATTTTTAAAACGCTGGTTTCACCTATAACATAAAATTTCTATACTTCTCCCTATCCAATCGTCCATTTTACATGGACGGCTTAGATAGCCTCAATCACAATGTCATGCTTTATATTATTTTTTTTTTTTTTGTACAAAACATTTTGACACCGAAATTTGGGCGTCCAATCTTATCTTGAACTTGCACCTATAAAAAATATAAAAGAAATTCCCAATAAAATAAAATGAAAAAATACCCCTGAAAATTTCAAACATATTTTGGTCATTGTATTTTATCAAAAATATTTTTTTTATATTTTATTTAGGTGCGCTCCATTAAGGTGACATCACATACAAAATTTCATAGTCATATAGTTAGTAAAAAAAAAAAAAAATACTCTAAGTCGTCGAATCTAGATGAAATAATTTATGGCTCACTTGATCTACATAGGACGGCTGGATAAAGGGGGAAGTATATCTTTTATGTTGTAGGAGAAGCATAGAAACATTTTCTTAGAAAAAAAAAGGCAATGGAGAAATATATGATTATTAGTTTCAGCATCCTCCATGCATAGCATACACCTATTGATTATGATCATCCCTCTTTTCGTCAATTAGTCAATAGTAATGCTTTATGTGCCCACAAACCATAGAAATTCTTTAACGCGATGTGGAATTTTGAAAATCTAGACCTTAGTCACTCCCAACAAGTTATTAGATGACCTATTCCTGCTCAACATAGCATAGAGTGACCTTACTGTGTGAACATACCACTTGATTAAGTTCCCATACCAATATGTCTCCCTTCTTAGAACAATGAAAGTGGATGTATAGAATACTCAAAAGTTCAAAGAATTATTGTGCCACCATGAAGTCAAACCTCCTTTGCCCCAATTTAATGTTACACTCCTCCCATGTACCACATTCTTAACGAGGCACGAAATTATAAAACTCTGGGAATTCAGCTTTGAGGGATATTCATCATTCCATCTAGTAAACCCGAATTTAGTTCTTCCTCCATCACCAACAAGCATTCTAGAATAGGCTAAGAAGAGAGGTCTAATTTTCTCTATTTCTTTCCACACCATTGAAAGCCTTCTTATTTTCCTCCTCCTCATGATCAAACCACTCACATCAGTGTCATATTTATTAAAGACAACCATCTTCTAGAGATGTATGTCCCATGATGCTACTCACCACCACCATTTTGCTAACAAGATTTGCAGTCACTAATTTAAGCCTTGCTAAACCTGGTCCTCATGTCTTTCAGGTAAGCATACCTCCAATCATCTTCCCCCCTCCCCCCCCCCCCCCACACACACACACACATACACACACACACACATCCACCCAAAAATAAATACATAAATAAATAACTATACAAGAATTTTACATCATTTTATGCAATTTGAATATGATTGTGGCTAGGGATCTAAATAAAGAGAGATAACATGCCGAGAGATTAGCCAAAGTAGCTTTGATCATGGTAATTCTACCTCCAAGAGACAAATATGACATTTCCACCCATTAACATTGCAAAAATCTTTCTATTACCATATCTCACCCTGCATGACTTAGTCTTCCTTCCACCGATCAAATCACAAGTATTTGACTGGTAAGGAGTCATGCCCACAACTCATCCATTGAGCCCATTATCTATAGTAATCGAATATTTGATCCCTACGGGAGTTGTTTTATCTATGTTAATCTTTGTCACTAATATTAACTGATAGTACTTAAAAAACAATTGTAGAAATTTCACATGTTCAAAGGAAGCTCCATAAAACAATATGATATCGTTTGTGTATTGGAGGTGGGAGACAATTAGGCCACTACTTGATTCTGTTAAACATTGTAGCATGCTACTCCTAAGGATCTCTACTAAACATCATGATAAAAAGCTCCTTAACCAAGGTTTAAAGGAACGGGGAAAGATGATTCTTTTGTCTGAAACCTCTGAATACTTTGAAATAACCCATATTTTTCATTGATCAACACAGAGAAATGAGCATAAGAGATGCATCCGCTAATCCCAGCTTTCCATATGTTGTTAAAACCACGAGTTTCAAGATTTCATCACAATAATATCATTTCACCATATCATAAGTCTTCTCAAAATTAATTTTGTACCTCACTCTCTTGAGTTCAGACTCATTAAGAGAGTGAACAATCGTCCGGGTCACAAGGACATTGTCTATAATATGTTTTTGAGAACATCTACTTCAGTCTAAATCAAGAATGGCATCAGAGCACAAGCGTGCCTCCATTGATGAGAGAGAACTAACACCCAGTTCGATTGATGAGAGAGAACAAACGCCTAGTTTTTAGACGCTTTGTATCAATATCTTATAATATTTATTGTTTGGGGGTCAATCTGTCTCTCCAATATCTATTTTCTTGAAACAAAATGAACCTACACCCCCCCCTCTCTCTCTCTCTACAACTCATGCTCTCTCCCTCTCCCTCTCTCCCTACAATAGCTAATTGCCACTAAATACCCATGTCATTAATTCATATCAATATTCCTATTACCTAAATCTCATATCCTATTCAAAACTTGTCCAAATAAAGGTACCATAGATTCTCATCTCTCTAAATCTTTGCCCCTGATAAGAAATAAGAAACATAATATTTAGCCTTATCTCATTCAATTTACCTCTAGTAATTCATGTTGGAGCCAATCCATTGGGAATATAGAAGGATTAGGGAGAGGAAAGACGTCTTAGCCGAGATTAAAACAAGAAAATAGAAAAAGATTGTTTAAACACCAGGACTGGATTTGTTTAATTTTGTAGATAATCAAGAAATACTTCTTGATATATATTTAAGGTACTATTGAAAATATTTTTTTGAAATTAACATATATTTTTTTATGGCCACTAATTTTCCATTAATCAACACAAAGAAATGAGCATAAGAGATATATATGTTAATACAAGCTTTCTACTTCTTGTCAAAACGCATGAATTCCATATTTCATCACAATAGTGTCATTTCACTTTATCATAAGCCTTCTCAAAATTAATTTTGCATATCACTCTCTTGAATTCAGACTCATTAACAAAGTGAATCATCACCCGGGGCACAAGGATATTGTCTATAATCTGTTGTCTTTTAATGAATGTTGATTGAGGATCAATGATCATTTTATGTGCCACCCTTTTTAGCCTGTCAGCTAAACCTATGGCAAGAATATTACATGTAGTACATAGGAGCCCAATTCGCATGATGTCTTGAAGAGTCCGAATGGTCTGCTTCTTGGGCACCAGAGCAATAAAGGTAGAGTTAAGTACTCTATTGAAATTCTTCTTTGATAAAATTCTTGAAAGAAAGATAATATATCATCACTGAGTATAATCTAGAGTTCTTTACAAAAGGCCAAGGGGAATCCATTTGCGTTAGGAGCTATGTCCCTTGGTAAACTAAATACAACTTCTTGAATTTCCTCCTTAGGGCACGAGTTTCTAAGATCTTCTTGAATGGTATCTGACCCTAGTGAAACTTTAATCAAGGCTTAGTCTTAAATATGTTCATAAAGAACTCTATAATAGCCCACTTGTATAATACATATTCCAATTCTACTTCTAATATTTCTCTCGCCTATTTATGTGTTGTATTTGGTCCCCCATTTATTTGTTCCACATTGTTAATAGCAGATATCATACTACAGGTTTACAAAATTCTTTGGTTAGCCAAATCTCTTCTTTCCCCCATAATTCACATCTATGTTTCTAAATCTTAAAGTTTTTTAGAGAAAATGTGACCCCAGCAACCTTTAACTTGTGTACTCTGCCATCCAAAGACAATTTCATTCTTTAATGACTTATCTTCTAACCACATAAATTAATATCTAAAAAGCGTAACGTCCATAATAATTACCTCTTGTCTCAAACATCAAGGTACATGGTCAGAGGTCTAGTATGGGAGTGCTTTCACCTTATTAACATGAAACTTCATCTCCTAGGAAGGTGTCACTAACAATTTATCTAATTTAAACATCTGTGATTATACTGAAAAATTATTTGTCCATGTATAGGATGCTCTATTTAGAGCATAGTCGATATAGATATAGAGCTCACTACACAGGATAAAGTTGCTAACTTTAGACATGGCTGAATTGATTTTATTAAGAATATTAATTTCATGAGGCCATCTAACCTGATGATAATCCTTGCCTTACACCAAGGATAATTTGAATTTGAATGACATTTGCCAAAACTTCAAAAAGATATTAATTTTTCATTATATACCTTGGGGCCATAAACATATGACAAGCATTATTTAAGAGAAGGTCCAAGGTCTAAGTATACAGACAAAATTATATGACTTATATTCTAAACTGATAAAGAAGTAACAACATGGTCCCAGATAAGGCAAGGCGAGAAATCAAAGTCAAAAGTGGTAACACCTCAAAAAGATCTAACAATTCAAGCATCAAGATTGGCTATCTTCATCTCTTACAGGAGTAAAATATGTGGTTTAAATAAAGACAAAAGTCACCTTAAGAATTCCCATTTACTGTTACCCCCCTCCCCTCCTTCCGGTCCCTAATATTCTAAGAAATTATTATCTTAGTTCCCTGGCTCTTGATTCTCTGAAAAAGGTAGGCGATTCCATCAAAATTGGCTCGATTCTTGTTTCCGACTGGAAACTAGGTTGGTCTCCACCAATCTCGATTTGGATCATGATCTTTCAAAAAGTGGCTCCTAGAGATAAGATCGTGATTATGTAAGTAAAATATTATGTTAGGATGCAATTTTTGTATTTCACAATTTTCTAGAATCATGCCTAACTAACCATCGCAAAGTAAAATAACGATTCTCTGGTGGTACTCTGCCTTTTGTGATCTACGTTGTCGTTTCCAAGGGCCATAATTTGGTAAAGAAAAAATGAAAGGGAAAGGTTGAAACCCCATATGATTTTACTAAATTAGTCAAATGAATAGTTTTAAATTGTTTTATCAATCGGGCACATCTTCAAAAAAAGTTGAATTTTTTTTAAATTACCCCCATTCACTGTTGGGAAGCCAGAACAATTAAAGGCGCTTTTGATAATTTTACCCCCCCAAGTAGTTCTTGACTAAATGATACTTGGGGGTAAAACTATTATAGTATATCTAATTATTTTAGCTTCTTAACATTGAACAAGTGTAATTTGAGAATTTTTCAATTCCACTAAAGGCGTCAGAGTCTACGAGGATATTTTTAAGAAGGCACTTGATTAATGTAGAAATTTAAAAGCCTACCCTCAAGTATAATTTATATTCTTTTGGTCCCTTTAATGATACTGTAAGGGGTTTCAACCCTTGTCTAATATATTTTCCTGAAACAAAATTGAGGAACACAATGTTGATGTTATCTTACTTCAAAGTTTTCCATAGTCAGGCAGTTTAAACTGTAGCAAAGTTGTTCAATACAAATTTTTTAGATCATGCAAATTACATTTTATTCTGATGACCATCATGTGGATTGTAGAATACAAAATGTGAATTATAGTTTGGATTTGAACCAATTTGGTAAATTCAACATGGTTAAGTGACTCAGACTGTGGTGAACCTTAGATGTAATTACAGAAGAGTAAGCAATCAAGTTTCAGATGAATATGTAAAAATGTATAAGTATTTTACAGCAATTCTTTTATAGCCCCAATATCGAAGACAGAGTAGTATGGGAGCCGAGCAAAAGTGGTAAATTTTCAGTTAAATCCAGTTATGCATTACTTTATTATGATAGAAATGATGATGGTTGTGCTAAAATATGGAAATGACGTATTCCCCAAAAAATTAGATACTCTATGTGGTTAGTTAATTTGAATAAGATTTTAACAACGGATATGTTAAGAAAGAGAGGTAAAATCAAGCCTAATATTTGTATAATATGGTAAATACGATGAGGAATCTGTAGATCATTTGATCTTAAATTGCAAGTATGCTAGAGCTATCTGGAAATGGGTTTAAACATGGCTGGACAAACAAATAAACATTCCATCTCAGGCTGCTCATATAATCAATCATTGGAAGATTGAAGGAATAGGGAAGAAAGGAAAGATTATATGGAAAGTAATTAAAGGAATGGTGGTTTGGGAAATATGAAAAGAGAGAAATAGAAGAATATTCGGGAATTTGAGCAGAGCATATGGAGATATTAGAGAATTTGAGCAAAGCATATGGGATGTATCAAATTAAATTTTGATGGAAGCTTAGCTGGAAATCCAGGTCCAGCTGGTATAGAAGGGATAATATGAGATTGTGGGGGGAATATGGTTTTGAAACTTTCGGGACTTTTGGGAAGAAGAACTACAAATGAAGCAGAGATGAGAGCTTTTCTTCAAGGTTTAAAATTAGCCAAAGAGTTTAACCGACATTTGATGGTGGAAGGTGATTCACTAAATGTTATACAATGGATGAAGAACGAGAAAGACCGTCCATGGATTTTGCAGGAACTAATTAATGAAGCGTGATAATATGTAGTGATATGGAAATATCTTTTATGCATGTTTATAGAGAAGGAAACATGTAGGCTGATCGATTAGCTAAAGATGGAGTTGCTGCTGCAGAACTTATTGTTTTTTGACTGCGATTAGTTTGCGTTTGGGTTTTTGTATTATTTGCTGCTGTTGGTTTTTTATTTTTGTGTTTTGCTTTTGTATTTTGGATTTTGTGATGAGTCTTTTCTAATCTTTTGCTTTCATTATTGTAAAGTTTTGTTTTAGTATTTATCAAGTTGACTGTAATGTAATACTTTGGAAGGATGGGAAGGATGGAATGAAACGTTACTATTTCTCTCAGAAAAAAAAAATAAAAATAAAATAAGAATAATAATAAAATAATAATAATAATAATAATAATAATAAAGGCTGTGGCGAACTTAGACCTTTTATAAGAAATTTTTCTTGTGTCTTTTTCCTCTCTCTGTGCAACATGTTGTTACTAGGAAAAACACATGTGTCATTATCCTCTAAGTACAACGACACATATAAGTTAGTAGAGAAACATGTGTCACTTTTCAATCTCTGTCAATTTTATCATAATATGTGGTTGGCATCTGGCAATAAACGTTCGCTGTAGTCAACCTAAGTTTTTTTTAATGTTTCTTTTGGGTTTTTTTTTATCAAAAAAAAAGTTTATATACAACCGAGGCTCTAAACAATCAAATTTAAGCCTATCTCAAAAAATTCACTAGAAGAGGTTGTTTTGATGCTCAAATATCCTGAAATTGATCATCTCGACATCAAGATGCATGGAAATAAAAAAAAATGAATCTGAAGTTTGGGAAATAGTGTATTTTGTAATGTATTTTTGGACAGTCAATTTTCAAGATTTTCAAGTTTTCATAGATCTATCGATCTACACTATTTTTGAAGCTTTAAACTTTATAAATAAAGATGAAAATATATTTTAAAGTTATCACAAATATTTTCGGTATTGAAACTACATTTCTCGACACTATTTGAAGATAGGCTTAATTTGATTGTTTAGAGCCTAGGCTCTATACAAACGGCACCCTTTTTTTTACCCTTTAGTTTTTGGGAAATTTTAAGATTGATTTTAGCTCATTTTCTCTCTCCCAGACTGTTCGTCACAATCAAGCCAATTTGCTGTAATCAAACTTAAATTCATGATTTCTTTAAGGTTTTCTAAATGGTTTTCAATTAGAATTGCTTCAAATTGAAGCTTAATGAGAAACCCACAGATTTGAAACTAAAATTAGTGAAGAAGCTATGCATTTCATGCGTTTCCAGTCAGTAAATTTAAAGACCCAATTGTACTTCTAAGCCCTTATTCATAGTTGAGCTCTGGTCAATTTGTTACAAGAATTCGGGTCAGATTTTAAAAGGAGCTCCAATCAAATTTTCGGTGTAGCTCCGGTCAAAAGCTCTAATAGACTGTCACTAGTATCTGGATTTTGACATGTGTTCAAACTAAATCAAAGAGCATATATCTACTTTTAGTACTTTGGAATATACAAAAGCTTAGTTTTGATATGAAAATATGAGATTTTTATGCCAAAGTTAAATTTGGTCAAGAGTGACTGTCGATTTGATTTTAAAAGAGCACAAAAACTAACATCATGTCTCTCGTCAAGGTGATGATTAGGGCTGAGAAGGGTTCGGATCAGGTCCGGATCCACCCTTCGGATACATATCCAAAAAGTATACATGGGCGGTCCGTCTGGATCCGGCCCCAATCGGATCAAAAAAATTAATTTATATATTATTTTATATCTATAAAATAATACATAAAAAAAAATACTACATAACATTAATGTATATATACAACTATATAACATTTTAATGACTAGGTCGGATCCTCCGATCCACCTGTACCTCGATCAGATCCAAGATACAATTCAGATCCAAATTTTGAATCCGGATGCCACTCATTGGATCTAAATTTTGGATCCATACCAGAGTCTTGAAATTCAGATTCCGGATCCAAAGTAAAATCTCAACCCTTTTTCTACATTTTTATTTGCAGTTTTTCCACATTGAAAGGTGGTCCCTTGCAAGATTATGGGTGCTAAGAGTGGCCACATTATAAAATACTTTTCATTTAAGGAAAAAAAAAGAGGCTTCGCTTAATAAGGTCATAACTGTACTAAATTTGATAAGCCGCATTTCCAGATCTTCCTTGGAAAATTAAATCCCATCCCAACAAACTCACGATAACCGTCAAATCCAACTCACGATTCCGGTAAATCCCTTTAGGCCTGTGCCCCCGAAATTTAAGATCAATGAAAGGTGTGATCCAGCGGATCACACGCGAATATAGCGTTGTAAAGAATAGAAAAGGAATTCGTTCCGTATCCGGTGACGGTTAAAGGGACGTGAGAACATCGATGCATGTTACTTTTTTATTTAAATATCGGGGATAAGACATGATTATCGTTAATAAGAAAAGATTTGGAAGCATGATTAGGCTCCCTTCTCAAGGTTTTTACTTTTAGCATTTGTTAATGAGCTAGTATTTTGTGCTCCCTTGGGAGCATACTATATATTTACTCCCTCTGGCATAACACTCACTTGGGAGTTTTTTATTTATTTATTTTAAGTCTTAAGATCTATCTAATTATAATTATATGATTATTTTTCAAGAAAAAAAAAATAGATTTTGTGTTCATAAGCATCTATATCGTTCCCTCAAAAAATTAGATGGTTCTTGTACAATTTTGGGATGATTTATTTCTTAGGCACATAGAGAGTGAGAGTTCAATTTTTTTTTCGTTGAGGTTCTTTGTGGATTACAAAGATCACATCCCCAAAATTTGAGATCCAAAAGATATCCCTAGAGTAAGATTTGCCTTAGGGAATAAATAAATAGGATACTCTTGAGGGAGTAGGAAATCTTTCAACTCATTTGTTTTACACTATGCACTCTTACTCTAATTCCAAAAGTTTATGTAAGGTTGCAATGTACATACGGAAGCACCTAACAAATCCATCAGTAAAGGTTGAAAAACTGCTCTAATTGATCAACTCCACAGATATGTATGACGATGAAAAAGAAAGGATTTGAGTCTCCGTGTATTTTACAACACATTATCTAGACCATCTATTTTCAAGAGTTTTATATATTTATAGATTAACTGGATTTTAATCATTTTTAAAATTTAAAATTTTATATTTAGATTTGAAAATAGATTTTGAGATAATCTTACGAATATTTTACATCAAAATTATATGTAAATTATATGTTAGATTGTTTAAGGTTACAACTTTATGGAAACCACACCCTTCTCTAAATAACTTGGATGATTGTCCTTGGTAATTGTTTGAGAAAGGATGATTTTCCTTAGTAATGTCGTGATTTATCATGTTACTTCAAAGTTCATATAAAAGTCCCATTTTTTCTTTTTGAATGTAAGTCCCATTTTCTCCTCACTTTGAATTGTAACCTATGTAAGTCCCATTTTCTCCTCACTCTGAATTGTAACCTGCAAATCCCTTATCAGGATCCTCTATTTTTGCGGAAATTCTAAAGTATGTCTCTGTAACCCTTCTGCTAGGTTGGATGTATTTGTTAAAATCGAATATATATTTTCCCATTTCTTTCACCTAGCTTCAAATTATTTCTCATTGGGCGCACCGCATAGAGTATGACAATCAGGGAAAACTCGGTCAAGGGCATATGCGCGTCCTTTTATGAGACAGTAAGGGTAATAAGGTCATTTAGATTGGAACAGAAATAATGGGCAATTATGGTATTCCAAGAATTATTAAACTAATACTAATTGCGTGATCCCTATCCGTTAGGAATCTCACAAAAGGAAATGTTCCGACAAAAAAAAAAGGAATAATAAAAGCGGTGGGCGAAAAACATTCTTCTTCAACCTTGTTTTCATAAAGGAAAAAATTTATAATAAAATTAAAGTGTGCCACAAATATCTATCGAAAAAAAGTTATTCTGACATCGAAGATGGTGTACTTGTATGGATACGAAAAAAAAAATATTTCTAAGTCCCAAATATAGTATACATCTTGCAAACACATTATGAGAATTGTTTATTTTTAATATTTTCATGTATTTATAGACCGATTTGATTTGAACTATTTTCAATATTTAAAATTTGATAATTAAATGTAAAAAAAATTATTAAGCTATTCTAAATTGATTAAATTTAGAGAGGCTCTTTACTTTGATTATTTAGAGTCGCAATTTTATGTAAACCTCAACCTTTTCACAAATTTTTGGAAACATTTTTTTCTAATGTCGATGCATTTTAATTTTGAGGTGATCAATTTGATGATATTTGGACATCAAAACAATCTCTTCTAATGAAATTTTTGAGGTAGGCTCTAATTTGATTGTTGAGATGCTAGGCTCTATATAAACTTTTCCCATTACTAATAGGAAAAAATTTATATAGAGCCGAGGCTCTAAATAATCAAATTAGACCGCACCTAAAAAATTTCATTAGAAGAGATTGTTTTGATGCTCAAATATCTTCAAATTGCTCATCTCGATATCAAGAGGCATGGACATAAGAAAGAAATAGATTTTAAATTTTGAAAATAATGCATCTTGTAATGTATTTTTGGACCTTCAATTTTTGAGATTTTTTATAAATCTCTTCGATCTACAATATTTTTGAAATTTAAAATTTTATAATTAGAGTATATTTAAAGATATCACAAAGAATTCTAATATTGAAACCACACTTCTAAACAATATTTGAAGGTACGTTCTAATTTGATTGTTTAGAGCCTCGACCCTATACAAACAGCACTCTTACATATACTAATAAAGCCAATTTCTTTTAGGCAAATAAATTATTTTATTTTATTTTAAATAGGAATAACAAAGGATAACTAAAGTGTAGACACAACAACCCATTTTCCCTTTCCCCACAAAGCCTCACTACGTAACAAAAAATTAGGATTGCAATAAGATTCGTGGGCCGCACGTACGAGTAGGGGATCGCCGTTAACGGGCTCTGACGCTGGATCCCACGTGGCTGAGTTGTCCTCGACGTGGCCGTTAGATCGGGCAATAGGCCGACCGACACTTGTCAACTGGCATGTGCATTACAACTCACATGTGTCAAAAGTCGTTGGAGATGGACGACACATGGGAACCAAGTAGGAGCGTGGGCCCCTGTGCTTTTTAATCTTCCACATCCTTTACATGCATGCATTGCATATCTCCTAACGCCCAATCATAGCACTGTGGGGCCCACCACTTTTGGTAGTGGCCCTTCGCTTTTGAAAGTGGTCAATTTTACTCATTGTACCCTTTACAAATATTCAATATCCCTCTCCCTCCCTCCCGTGTAATTGTGATTTTGCGGTAATGAAAAGGTCAAAAAGAAAAGAAAAATATACAATCAAATTATTATTTGTCTTAGGTATAAGGTGGTAACAATTAAATTTGATCATTGAATATGAAATTGGGTAGCTATATTTATTTTGATGAATAAGTTCAAAATTCTAAAGAAATTTTTTAGAGTTCTTGTGACATAATCTAAGCTATCAGATTTCACATTTGATGGTTATAAACACTAGTGACTTCATACTAAAAGTAAATGGTCTTTTTATATACAATCCCTTTATAAAAAAAAATTATAGATGCTCTCAAACTTTGATTTCTAAAATCCTTCAACCGACACACTTTTGATATTATATAATTAACCTTATATTATTTTTCTTTGCAACTACCTTAAAGTAAAACAATTGATTTTTTTAAACAAAAAATTCCCCTATTTTGACCTATCTTTCCAAAATATAACTCTGAACATTGTTATATGTGTGAGCAAAATCACATATGTTAGGTGTTTTATTAATCACATATGTTAGGTGTTTTATTTGTTTTTCCTCTCTTTTATTTTGGACAATTGGATTGACTTTTAATCCAAGAGTTGTGATGTTATAGGAACTTTAGAAACTAAAGGGATTTTTTTGTTTAGAGAGAGAGAGCGAAAAAAAGGTAGAGAGATTAGGCTGGAATTGAGTTTTCTCTTGAAGGTTGTTGTATTATCTATTTTAAAGAGAAAAAGTGAGCAAAAGCTTGAGTTAATTGTGGGTTTGTTGTGTGCCCTGTTTTAGTGAGAGAAAGTGTCAAAAGAACCCATTTTTGGATGCCTTATTTTGGACTTTGTTTATAGCAAGAAAGGGTTATTGGAAATTGATATTTTGAGTTTGATTTCACCTTGTAATCTTTTTAAATCAGTAAGTAAATTCTTACGTTATTCTTCCATGGATGTAGGTCACATTTTGTGGCTGAACTATGTTAAATCTTTGTGCTCCGTGGATTGAATGTTTGCTGGATTTTTCTTTCCATATTCTTGCTTTGATATTGTGTAGTTTCCATTACTTGTTTATATTGATATGAATGCACAATGGCTATGAATGTTATAAACTCTAGCTGATTTTTCACAAAACGAACCCAAGAAATATGTGTTGACTCGACACAAAAATGTGGTGGACCGACACAAGTTAAATATAGAGCCAATCCTAGATAAAAAAATGCGCTAAACTATTTTTCTACAAGTTGTGCCGGTCTAGCACAAAAATGTGTTAGATCGACATAAGTTGAATTTATAGTTTGCTTGGCAAAAAAAGTGTGCTCGATCGGCACAAGTTGAATATAGATCTGGTTTAGGAAAAAAAATGTGTTGGACCGATACAAGTTGAATATAGAGCTGATCTAAAAAAAAATATGTCGAACCAACTCGATACAAGTTGTGTCGATCCGATATATTTGTGATGGATGTGCCGAACCGGATTAGAGAGAGTGAGAAACGTGGCAAAAACGAAAAAAATGTTGAGGGAGGAAGAGCGCATATGTCTGGAAAGTACAAATTAGAGGATATATATAATTTTACCTAATAAAAAATGCATTTGATGTTTTATGATCTGATGTAATACCGGACCTTAACGTATTGCGCATCTGCATGCAATTATGAAATGCATAATAAAGAATAAACAAGGACAAAATTTTGGATTTATTTGATATGGGACTGAATTTCGTCGATCATGTGATTGGTTTTATCCTAACCACTTTCCATCGAACATTTCTCTCTCGTTTTTTCTTTTCTGTTTTCTTGTGTTAAGACGGGTATTTTAATTGATACAGCCAAACTTTGCAAATTGTGAGGATCTTTCCATGTAAATGTCAATAAAACTACATATCAAAATCAAAAGCTAAAGCTATTGACCACCAAAATCCGAAAATTGTGAGGAGGATCTTTCATTCCGAGGCCGGTTTGATTTTTTGAACACTGCTCTAAAGTGCTGCCGTAGGGTAGTCCGAGCCCTTGACAACCATATGTCTGATACCCTGCATTACAACCTCCACATTTACTGTAGAAATATAACGTCGCCTCAAATCTGCTAGTAACCTGGCATTGTCAGTCAAGTGGCACATATTGATTAGATTTTAAGACTAGTGTCCTTATTTCCTTAATTTAAATCCAGCGTTGTCTAATGATAAAATCCAATAAATTTGGTGGCCCCTCAAAACAGCTTGCTATTCTCCATTTCTGTTCAGGTGTAACATTAATGGCACTCACTATGCAACATCCACAAAATCTACCCTTCAAGCTCCATAAAGACAAGGCAACATATCTAGGGGCAAAAGAGAGAACAAATGAAAGAAGAGATACTATAAGTACTGATTTAAAAAACGGATTGATGAATCGGCAGTTTGAATTGTCATGTGTCCAAAAAATTAGTGAACCGGTGAAAAAATACGTGCAAAAACAAAACAGTGAATTGGCCAAGAATCGGTTTGGATAAGTGTTATCGACGTTTTTACTGTAGCAAAATAACATTTTTACTATAGCAAATCATCCGTTCTTTTTTAGACTTTGACGATTTTCTATATATTTGCAAAATTGACATTAGATGTCTTATTCCCGTATTGAACCAAACAATTCCATGTTTAGCTAACGTTTTTTGTATCACTGACAAGTACCACAAATGCCACTTTTTAGCAAAATATCAAGGGAAAACTTCCAAATGGCAAGACGCATAAATCAAGAAAAGTCACTCTCATTTCTTTTTGTGTCGATTATTTTTTCATATTTGCTACAAATCTTGATCTTGAGTTGACCATCGTAAATTGTGGGCCCTTGCTAAATTACGTGGAAGTTTTGATCTTATATTTCTTTTGGGTGAATGATATTATTTCTTAGGCATACATTTCTTGAGAAAGTTAGGGTTGGGCCCCAATTTGGCACTTCCAACTAATATGATCACAGGGATGGTGTGTAACAGGGGCCACATTTTGCACCATTTATGGCTTTTGTAGGAGGTTGACAGAAGAGGAAGAGAAAGGGCAGGAGACATTCCATAGCTGGGCAGTGTCCTAACACATGCTTCTCCATTTGTCTTGCGGCGAGGCTGGAGACACCAATAGTGGTGGAGGTTATGGACCATGAGAGAGAGAGAGTAAAATTATCACTTGGATGGTCATATCATTTTATACAAAAAAGAAAAAAAGAAGTTGATTAGTGATTTTTATGTGGGTGCAGTTTGTATAGAGCCGAAGCTCTAAACAATCAAAGTAAAGCCCAACTTCAAATAGTGTCAAAAATATGGTTTCAATACTAGAAATCTTTGTGATAAATTTAAAATATATTTTCATATTTAATTATAAAATTTAAAGCTTAAAAAATAGTGTAGATCGAGCAAATCTATGAAAACTTGAAAATCCTGAAAATTGAAAGTCCAAATATGCGTTACGAGAAACTTGAAATCCATTTATTTCTCATGTCCATGCATCTTGATGTCAAGATGATTAATTTGAGGATATTTGGGCATCAAAACAACCTCTTTTAGTAAAAAATTTTAGGTGGGCTCTAATTTGATTGTTGAGAGCCTCGGCTCTATATAAACTTTTTCCTTTTTATATTCATGCATAATGTAGACAAAATATCACTTGGATGGTCATATAATTTTACAAAAACACTGGGGTAGTCAATCATCCTATTTAAATTAGATTATTTGTTTTATAAGTTTCATTTAACTATGGTGCTTCTTTTTAAAAAAGCAAGCTACTAAAAAATACCCAAGTTATACATGTTCAGTTTTTGGAAGCTTGAACAAGAAGGGGAATTTTTTCAATAATTTGGGGCCACTTCAGTGTCTCAAGTGAAATGATATGAATACCCCAGCTTTTTGAGACCTGGGAACTTGGAACAAGGGTTTCCAATGGAAGAAGTGAGTTCCACATTGTTAACCTGAACAAATACCTGTAAAACTATCATTTTGGTTGGACCCATCAATTAAAGAGCAATGAGCATATATTCCTGTTTGTTCAAACTTGGGAACATGGAATGAGGAATTTTAATGGAAAAAGAAAGTTTTAAGCTCCTTAACTTGAAAAAGCAAGGTTGACAACCATTCTTTTTGGGCCACTTGTTTTGAGCGTTACAAGTAAGCAATCTAGGGCAAACATATCCAATAAAAACCTAAACAATTAAGGGTTAATGGGTCATTTGTTTCATGCCTACTTGAAATACATTTCACATATATGCCCTTGTGTGTTTGATTTAGGAATGAGAGTTTTTAATATGGAAAACATACAATGAATTTGGAAGCTTAAAACAAGCAGGGTATTCCCATCATATTGGCTCAGGTAACTTAAGTGAGGCCACATTGTTAAAATGCACTTATTTGTTTGGGCTTTCAAAAGTTCAATAAGGGAACAATTTAGGTGTTTACAATAAGTTTTGAAGAAGTATTGGAGAAAAATGAACCTTATACAATGGCATTTTGATGTTATATTAAATGATTTGATTACCTTAATAATATTGTAAAGTGGTAGGACTCATAAGTTATATGCTCCGTCTTGTATTCTTCCTCTGTTGAGGAAATAACATCACACTTCTGCAATTTGGATTATCATGACACTGCTCCCCATCCAAAAGCGAATAAGTATCCCAATGTGAAATTCCTGGTGTCAATGCCTCCAGTTATATTTGTACATGTATATCCATCTAGCACAAGTTTTTTACTTCCAAAGAAAAATACACAATTTGGATGTTTCCTTGAGAGATTAGATAATCCACTCTACAATTATCCACTATTCAAGAAATCTACTCATAACTCCCATTGTATGTGCGATATCTAGCCTCGTATACAACAATACATACATCAAACTGAGCATAGGGAATATATTTTATTTTTTTTTCATTTCCTTCTCTTTTAAAGGACTCTACCTTTCACTCAACCTAAAATGTACTACTAGTGGTTTACTAACTGGCTTTGCAATATTCATATCGAGCTTTTCAATCCGATATGTTTTTCCTATGATAGCCACAGCTTCTTTGCTTCCCTATTGCATTTTATCTTTACGTAGAAAATCTGTTGCATTGGTCCCAAATCCTTCGTATCAAGAGATTTGCTTCCTTCTTTCTTTAACTTTTCAATCACGTGAAGATCTTGCCTAATAGTTAGCATATCATCAACAAAATAACTAAAAACATAAAGATAAATGATAATAAAACTAAAGAAAATAATAAAGAAAATGGAATAAAAGAAAGAAGTAGGAATTGGGCCCTTCGGACTGACACCCAGAGTTGACTTCGGGTCAAACGACAAAGATTAAGTCCTTACTCCCTGATATTCAAGAACAATAATCCAGTTGAATGAATGTACTATGGGAAAAGAAAGATGATTAGGAATTGCATTTAGGGCTTTTATTTGACTGGGACCAGCGTTAGGGTCTATGAAGAGGTCTGGGGAAGGTCTATTTATAGATGAAAATACACCCAAAACATGAAGGTATTAATCTGAATCAATTTGAGGTTGACATGCATCAATAACACAATGCACATTATTGAGCCATCTGCTCCCAGCGGCACGATACGCATCGCTGATAATTGTCAAACGGGCCACATGCAAAAAAATTCCAGATTTTCCTGATTTGACATTTTTTGTCTCTAACTTGCATTAGAACCTACCTCTTTTGGGTGATTGGTTGGCTAATTGAACATTATTGGCATAAAATGGGATATTTAGGGTCTCTACAATATCAAGACAATATTTAGGGAATATTATGGGCTGACTATGATTTGAGGTTGACTTATTGTTCATTTCCATTAGATAGGAAATCAGAAATACTTACCATGAGATAAAAACACACTTAATGGTCTTGGGTTCAAGTTTGATTATATTTTATGAAGGGATCAAGGCATAGGTTGAACAATCCCAAACATTGAAGAGCTTAATGGAAGGAGGATGCCCCCCAACTATAGTTGGTGTGAAGTTCGTGCAACCACCTTAGTGGGAGTCTAGTTAAAAATATATGTGGCAGTTAGAATTGTCTCTCTCCAAAAATCATTTCCAAGCTTGGTGGTTCCCATCATCATCCTCCTCACTATTTCAATTAATGTTCTATTCTTTCTTTTGTCAACTCCATTTTGTTCAGGTGAATAAGGAATGATAGTTTGGTGTATAATCTCATTTTGCACACAATAGTCATGAAAAGTATTGGATGTATACTCACCACTTTGTTCCGACCTAAGGTTCCTAATATTGGCTCCTTCTTGGTTTTCCACTTCGGTCTTATATTTTATGAACTTTCTCAAAGCTTCTGTTTTATTTTGGAGGAAATAAGTATGACCATGTTGGGAGTGATCATCAATGAATGTAATAAAATACCTCATGTGCCCTTTTAAAGGCACACTCGTAGGCTCACTAATATTTTTATGAATCAATTCTAATAGGCTAGTAGCCCTTCCAACCTTTTTATGAGATTTCTTAACTATTTTGCCATGTATACATGCCTCACACTTATTTTGAAAATCCACATTCATCTTTTGAAGAAAACTATATCTCATTAATCTTTACATCCTTGATTTGCCTATATGACCTAACCATAAATGTCAAAGTAAAAATTCATCCAAATGATTCCACACATAAAGAATTTTGTTTCTTATTTCAATTTTAGCATAGACTCATAGGAAAATTGTTTCATGTGGACTGGACCGCATGACTACATATGCGGTCCAAAGGGTGTAAAGCATCCATATTAAAGATGGATGCAAGTAGGTGTTCCATTTACAAACATTGGAAACTAACGGTCCAAATGTTTTCTTACTATTATTATTATTATTAGATTTTAAAATTCATTTATTCTTTTATATTCATGATCTCCATATTAGAGATTACACATTCTTAAAAATTAAGTCGTAAAATCCATCTCAAAAATAGATTTATTAAGAGGCCCGCATTTCTACATATGCAGGCTTGGCCACATAGAAACCGGGTTCTTGCTCATATGAGCGACAAACAGAAGATCCCCGTGAACATTACCATCATAGAGATACACCTTGCTTTCCTTAAAACACAAGCACGTAACTGGCACCACTCATTTTGGAAGCAGAGATCATATTTTTCTCACACTCAGTGCATGGAGATTGTCTTTCAAGACTATAACTTCTCTATTTATAACATCAAGTACATAATCCCCATAGCCTAGAGCTGGATCCTTTTAATGGCCTCCCATATAAATGTATTGAGTCCCCGGTTCTACATTCTTAATAGACCATAATCCATACATGAAGTTAGTTACATTACTGTGGCTTCCAAGTCATGGCACCATATGTGGATTCCATCAGCAGTAATCATCATATCAAAGGTCACAAACACTCTTTCTTTCTTAGGTATGGCATCGGTGTTAGACCTAATCCTATAGGTATCACTATGCCGGGCGGAAGTATGAGATTAAAGAGGTGGATTGTGACAAAATCTCATAGTATATGCCCATATTGCTTACAACTATTGCATTGTACATTAGAAAACTCCATGGGTTGATATGGAGGTAGTGGTGGCCTATTGTATAGATTTTTCCACTTTAACTTTGTCTTTTCCTTTGGCTTGTTCATTTTACCCTTTCCTTTCTTTTTTTAATTATTGTTAGCATTTCCATTTCCATTATTTTTCTTATTTTTTCTATTACATATATTCACATCATGAGATGGAAGATAGGAAGAAGAGGGATTAGAGTTTACCATATGTATCATAGTCTTAGATCCAATTATGCTCACCAACCGCCACTCCTCTTCAACCTAAAGGAAGAAGGTGATGTCCTCAATAGACATGGGGATGTCACGAGCTTCTAAATTTACAGAGAAATTCTCCCACAAAGGAGAAAAAGTAGATAAGAAGATAGTTTGAGTTGTCACTTCAAATTCCATATCGACGCCCTCCACATCCTTAACTATATATTTAAAAGTCCTTACGTGATCACCGATCTTAGAATGCTCTACATCCAGTAATCAAGCCACTTCCTCATTGTTCACATCTATAGAGGATAAGGAGAAGTATCATATGTCTTTTTCATCTTTATCAATATCTCTTGGCTATCCTATATTCTTCATGCTCTTTAGTGTAGGTGAAAGATATAGTGGCCCGGAGTATGTTCTTAGCACTTTGATTTCGAGTAGACTAATTCGTGTAGTCATATCTTGAACTTGTGTAGAATTGGTTTTATGTTTATGAGGAGGATCTTGTGTAATGAGAGGTATCAGGCCCTCCTCATGTAGAACATAGTGAGCCTCCTCATGTAGAACATAGTGAGCCTTCCTTCTCTACTCTAGGCAATCCTTAAGAAGCTCAGTTACAATAGCGTTGGTCGTCGTGAGCATGTACTTTAGCAACAACTATAATACACTCTAAAGTTCAACAAAAATGACAAAGGGGTTTCACTCCGATACCACTTAGTAGTGTATAGAAACTAAGTCCAAGATACAACTCTTTAAAATATTAAACAATGGCAATCCACTTTAATTTTAGATCATGCCATTCATAATTCTGGTGTTCTTTTGGAAGAAAATGCGAAGGTTACAAGAGCTCCTTAGATTAGAAAAAAATTATTGGAAACAAAGGTCTAGAGTGAAGTGGCTTAAAGAAAGTGATCAGAATATTAAGTTTTTCCACGCTATTGCTAGTGCTAGGAGGCGGCAAAATGATTTATTGGGTTTGTCTATTCCTGGAGTGGAGGAAGGGGATACAATGGGTTTATAATCTGGTATTATAGATCATTTCTGTAAGGCTTTTTCCTCTGAGGTTCTTTCGTGCCCAATTTGGATAATGGGCATTTTAGATCTATCCATAGCCATATGTCTGCTCAATTGGAAGCTGATGTATCCTTGGATGAACTGAAAAGGGAAGTTTTATCTCTTCCTAGAGATAAAGCATCAAGTCCAGATGGGTGTCCTCTGTTTTTCTTTCAGAAATTTTTGGGGTTGATTAATGGAGAATTATTGGATATGGTTATAGAGTTTTTGGAGAGAGGTTTCTTCTTTAAAGGAGTTAATTCAATGTACATTTCTTTAATTCTAAAGAGGTTTGTTATTGCTAGCCTTAGTGACATTAGACCTATTAGCTTGTTAACTAGTCTCTACAAAATAATGGCTAAGTTACTTGCTGAAAGGCTTAAGGTGGTGCTTCATTGGGTATTTCGGGACCTAAGATGACTTCCATAAAAAATAGACTTATTATTGATAGTGTTTTAATTGCACATGAATGTGTTCACTAACGTGTTTTGAATGGAGAGCCCGGGGTAGTGGTTAAGTCAGATATGGAAAAGGCTTATGATAGGATGGAGTGGAAGGTGTTATTGAAAATCATGACTAGGATGCAGTTTGGGCAGAAATAAAGATAATTGATTTGGGGTGCCTTTCTTAGGCTCACTTCTTCATCTTGATAAATGATAATCCAAAAGGTTTCTTCAGAGCCACTAAAGGACTTAGACAAGGTGACTTGCTTTCCCCTTTCTTGTTTACGCTTTATGCAGAGTGCTTCAGTCTTATGCTTCGAAATATTGAAGTTAAGGGGTATTTTCAAGGTTTTAAAGTGACACAAGAGGGTTCAATTATATCTCATCTCTAGTAGGCGGATGATACTCCCATTTTTTGCTGGGCAATTCCAGGTCAATTGTCTAATATCTGTCTTTTTCTCATTTGTTGTGAGGTGTCTTTGGAGTTTGAAAGTGAACTTCAACAAAATATCTATCATTGGGATAGGATGTGATGAGAATTTACTGACTTCTTTGTCAGATTGTATGGGTTGCTCAATAGATTGTTTCATTTTTGCTTATCTAGGAATGCATATTTCCATATCTAGGTTTCCAGTTTCGGCATGGGATAAGGTTACGAAAAGAGTGCAGGGTTAAGTTGGATATCTAGAATCCAAACTATTTGTCAATTGGAGGTAGGGTTACGCTTGTAAATGCATGTTTAGCTAATCTCCCAATTTATATGATGTCTATGCTCCAGATGCCTCAGAGTGTATGATGCAGAATTTTTTATGAGGTTCCTTTAATAAAAACAAAAGTTTCATTTGTTGAGATGCGATAAAATATGTATCCCGAAAAGTGAGGGTGGGCTTGGGATTAGGAGGGTTTCCTTGGTTAACATGGCCCTTTTATCTAAATGGTGGTGGAGAAGTATGCATTTTCAGGATCAATTATGGTGTCAAGTTCTGATTGCAAAATATGATATAGATAGGAGTGGTCAATGGATTGGTTGTGGTAGACAAAGTGCAAATATTTTGTTTATGTGGAGGCCGGTTTGCTCTACTAAGCATATTGCGGCAGACAATGTAAGATGGGTAGTTAGAAGAGGAGATGTTATTTCCTTTTGGCATCATAAATGTTTGGGAGATAGTCTGTTGAAAATTTCTTGTGTGGTTGTTTTTTATAGAATTGTTAGTCCTTATGCTATGATTTCTGATCTCATTGAGAGAAGGGAAAATCAAATTGTTTAGAATATTAATTTCCCATACAATAAGATTCCTGGTGGGTTATTGAGTTAGTATTTATCTTTATTGCAAAGTCTGGCTTTAGGTGTCATTTCGCAGCATGAGCCGGATGAGTTTATTTGGCAGTTAGAGAGTAATGGACATTTCTCTATAAAAATAACATATACTATCTTGTTCATGATAGATGGAGGTGGTCAGATCAAAATTTGAGTAAAATTTGGAAGTGCTCAACTCCACATGGGTTTCATGTCCTTATCTGGTTAGTGTTGCAAGAGAAAGTTTTGTTATTAAGAGAGGAAATGTTCTCCTGAATGTCTTATTTTATGTAAAAGTGATAGTGAGTTAGTGTCGCATTAATTTCTTCATTGTCCGTTTGTATATATATTTGGAGTTGGTGTTTTCACGTAGCTGGGGTTCTCTTGGGTGATGACTCCCAATATTTTAGAATTTTTGATGCAGTTCTCCTTGTTCCACTTTCGAAGATTTGGAAGGAGAGGAATCGGAGAACATTTGAGGTGGTGTCGTTGTCCTTGGATAGAGTTCTTAGTAATATTCTTTACGCTTTGTGGTGCTAGCTATCCATCACAAAAGAGGGGTGGGGTGATCGATGTTCGGTTAAACTTGCTTAATCTATTTAAAATGATGAGTGCATTAAGTAGCCCGCGTTCGTTTTGCATTCTGCTGTTGCAAAGATGATACAAGTTGCATTTTGATGGAAGTTCTTTCGATAATTCAGGAGATGCAAGTATGGGGGGTGTGGTTAGGGATTGAAATGGTACAATCGTAATTTTTTTTGTTGGTCTTGGTGGAGTGGTCTCAGCCAATATTGTAGAAATGACATCCCTATTACAAGGCTTGAAAAAAAGTTGGCCGCGGGGGGAACAAAGAGTTCCTTGGCAACTGCGGCATTCGTGGTTACAAATTATAGAATTGGCATATAGGGCTGATTTCTCTTTCCAACATATTTATAGGGAGGCAAATGTTTTAGCGGATGCTTTGGCTAAAAAAGGAGTATCTTTCGATTCTTTGGTAGGCTCAGATGATGTAGCTTTGTTGTAATTTTTGTACCTTCCCTTTTCTTAGCAATAAAATTTCAAATATTATCAATAAAATAAAATTTTAAACAAACTAAACAATACAACCTTCAATTCATTGCAACTTATATCACGTTTGTCACTTTGTGCGTCAATTGCAGCGACATAAAAGAAATTAGAGCCACTCAAAACCTTTCCATACACTCAAAACATAATGTATACAACTTACTTTGTGTCTCTTATGAAAAACAATGCACAACTACACAAGGAGATAAAGTATACAACACTTGAAAACTAGTGCTCTTAAAAAATCAGCACTAATCAAAATTATTGGGATCTGGATAGGCCTGAATAACCTCGATTGCATGAGGCAAGATTCTTAGGCCGTGTATGAATCGAGCAGTTTGACAGTTTTCGAGCCAAGACTCATACCCATCTAGTCTAGGCTCCAGTTTAGGCCCTAGCCTAAGTCTAAGTATAGAGTTTCCTCTAAAACTAGTCTAGGTTCATCCTAGTTTAGGATCCAAAGCAAAACCCATCGAGTCTAGCAAGATCCATCCAGTCTGGTCCTAGATTATGTCTAGATTCAGAGTTATCCCTAGACCTAGACTAGGTTCACCTTAGTTTAAAGTTCAAACCTTAGTCCAAACAAGGCTCACACTTGGTTTAAGCCTCAATTTAACTTGCATTCAGTCTACGTTTAACCATGTTCGAGTCTTGGTCCAACTAGGTCCATGTCCAAGCCAAATCTTACCTTCTAGTTTAGCACAAGTCTAGGAGTCATGGCCCAAGATCAAAGTTGAGCAAGGTCCAACCCTATGACTCCAGCCCAGTCTAGATCCAAGGAACCCAATCAGTTTGAAAGGAACCGTCACAATGCTCCTTCACAAATCCATAGCACTTGTATCTGTGAGCCGAGTCTCAACCACCATAGAACCATACCTAGTAGTATGAGCCGCCCAATTGGTAACCCTCAGGGTCATGATTTAGAAGCCGCGGGCCAGTAGGTTAGTAGGGTCTGTAACACCCTCAATAGTCGAGGAGTTAGGCTTGGGGCAATCCTCCACGACATGGGGTTTAGCCTTACATTCAGTTGACATGCCAAGAGTAAGGCTCTGGCCGAAATCCTTGAGTCAACCAATCCTGTCAGGTTAACCCCGATGGTCAATTAGCAGCCCAACATTCCAGTCGTGGTAATCAGCCAGTTATGGGGTAAATGGGTTCTCACAGAGTTAAGGAAAGTCTACCCAAGTAACCCAGCACCAGTAAAAATCAGAGTTTTGACCTAACCAAGTATCAAGACAATCCTAAGGTACATGCATACTTTCAAGACTTGTTGAGTCGAGGGTACACCATCCAGCGTAGTCAATCCAAACAGATTAGGTTAGAAGCTCAAGCTATAAGGCATGCCCAACTTGTTGGCTCAAACCAGGATAACCTTAGGGGTGCTAGCCTACCAATCCAATCGACTAGGGGCTAGGGGTCTAACTTTAGTCTTCACTCGAGCCCAGGACTACTGAGGGGGCATATTCCATCTGGCAATAGCTTTGAGCTCCCTTCACTCTTGTGGTCTAGTGTTGCGACAAGAGAATATCCCAACCCTAGGATCAGATCATTCGGTCAAGGTCAGGGACAAATGGATCTAATTGCCCAAGGTCAGAGATCTAGTCATTGTAGCAACTCGAGTTGTCCATCCCAATCAAATGATGATCCTATTCTACAGGCATTCTTGCATGGCCACGTAGTTCAAACTCCAAGAGACGGGTCTAATCTGGCCCAATTCAACTCGGGCGAGTCTATAGTCCGACAATCGGCACACCAAGTTCAACACACTTCCCAGGCTCAATCCTTGGGGTAACCTGCTACATGGGCACAATAGGCAGTCTATACGAGCCACATACCACAAATACAGGTTCAAAAGACCATGCAACCGAGCCAGGTCACCATTATGCCAACGACCCAATTCATCAACATGAAATGCCTTTTGAGAGAATAAGAATATGAGATTTTTCAACTCCTAAATCATATGTACAAAAGACTCTAGGACACCTAGAAGTTCTACTAGTCGGGTTTGTGATGTCACAATTCATAAATAAGTTTTTTAGGAAAGAGGACCTTGAGGCACACATCAACGCCTACCTGTTAATAGCCCATATACTACGAGACCTTCCCAACCAACTTAAGGTCATGTTCTCTCATAGCCTATCAAAAAAGCCATTGATGTGGCACTGAAATTTATGAAGGATAACCCTCAAGCAACTCTTGATGAAATGTTCAAACAATTTTCTTCCCATTATTGTGCTGGAAGACCAAGACCTGTCACCCTTGGTCCAAGCAGAAGTCAGGCGAGTCTTCTTCTGACTTTATAACAAGATTTAGAGAAGCCGCTATGCGAGTCGTTGAAACTCCACTCCCTGTATCTACGAAGATATGCATGACATTAGAGAACATGACCCATGAATATGTCACTTTCTTCAGTTGGGGGTAATCCCTTACTCGTTTGATGTTATGCTTAAAAGAGTATTGTGATATGAGCAAGCCAAAGTCTTTCATAGCTTGATAATAGTCGACCCTCCACAAGAAGGAGAAGGGAATAATGATTCGACTTGTGAGGAACCCTTTCAAGAAGGAGAGGTGAACTTGATTGAGGTAAACTTGATCATGAAAAGCGTTTGTTCTAAAAACCATCACGAGAAGAGACTCAAACTTACTCAACCACATGGAGAATGACAAGGGAATTTACTCCCATTGATGATCCTTTAACCCATCATTCCAAGTGAATGCAATAAAAGATGACCCACATGCGTGAGATGGTGAATTAAACTCACAAGGGATCCAAGATGAACCCGAGTATAAGCTTGGTCGAGGCTCCAAAACTAGTGATTCCTTGAATCAGGGAGACAAGGCTAGTTTGAGGATAGTTATTCAAGAGAAAAGAAAAGAACAAATTTTTGAAGAAAACTTATCACCTTGAGAACCTGAAACATTAACGAAAGATTACCTTTTAAAAGTTCTTAGGGGACCTCCAGAAACACCTTCACAAGATTTTTTAAATGATCCATCAATCTGGGATGAAGAATTGGATATTGAAAATCCAACCATGTTACCTCCTCAAGAGGGAGACTCTCTATAAGTCATTAACGACATGAGCATAACTCCGATAACAGGGGCACTCCCATATCAAGAAAGTTCATCTCGTGAAGAACAGGTTCCTAACGAAACAGAAAGCCCTGCAACCTAATCAAACTACTTAATAAGGGCAATCTCTTCTCATGAAGAGGGCACAACATGGGTAGTTAATGAGATTGAACCCTTATTTTGTTAACTCCCAACGTGCCATAAGGTCATCCACTATTAACTTAGTCACTTTTCTTGTACGAGAGTCTCACCCCAGCTTAAGCACTGAGAATGAGCCTACTACAGAATTAACTCCTGAAAAGACTTACATAATCTAGAATGAAAGAGACAATCGAAAAAGAGTTAGGTGATTACTCACCCCTTGCAAATAACCAAATGGGGCATTCATGCCTCAAACTTCAAAAGGCATTAACGCCTCATGAGTAGCACAAATTACCTCATTAACGGGGAGCTTATCCGTCCACACAAAAGATTGAGGGATTAGGAAATTAAGAGTGAATCTTAGTCCCAAAATCAAGGTTCAAGTATGACAATTCAAAGGACAATCTAAGGGGAACTCAACGACCATTGTCAAAGAGATATTGGATGCCAACTTGGGGCAAGGTAAATCAGAGGATAAACGATATTAGAACCTCCTTGCCACCTGGATAAGAGAAAGATGATCAAATTCTTACATAGTCTTAAAGCGAAATGCCAAAAAAAAAAAGTACTGACTCTTATCCTTCTCCTTCGTAGTCTTAAAGCAAATGCCAAAAAAAAAAAACTACTGACTCTTATCCTTCTCCTTCGTCATCTTCTCCAAAAATAAAGAAGAAGTTCCACTGGACTGAATATCCGAAAGGAACCCTAAGCGTTAGAAAAAAGGTAACCAGGTTGAACACCCGAAATGGACCCCAGGGCGATGAAAAATAAATAAATAAATAAAAATCTTCTGGGCTTAAAATCTGAATAGGAGTGTTGCCAGAAAAGCTACTAAGATGAACACCCGAAAAGGACCCCAGGGGAGATGAAAAAGAAGAAGTTCCCTCGTTTCCTTCTATTCTCCAAAGTCTTCTCTCTCTAAACATCTTCTCTTCCTTCTTCTTGAGTCAGAATGATGTCGAAAGAAAAATCAAGGAGCATTAACCTGATGAAACATTGTTAAGGACCTCGATCTTCTGGACTTTGAAATGTGAATGGTGGAGGAACAAAATAGGAAATCCAAAAGAGATTTTAAACACCCAAGAGCAGTATCCTATATTTTCAAAACAATGTTTTGCTCGAAAACCCAAGAGAACTCTCCTTTGAATTGAATTATAAGAGCTGAGGTTGGAAGATAAATAAATATTTGAGGATTCCTTGTCCTGAAGATTCATGCAAGGACCTAACACGCTCATATAGGGTCCACAAAATGGATAAACTGTAAGACCCACAATTTAAAAAAAAAAACTTAAAATTTTCATTGCAAGACTTTTCTTTTAAAAAACACTCCATGGATGTAAGAGTATAACTGCCAACTACCATGTCCATCGTTGCATGACGTTAAACTGCTTAGAGGGCTCTATAGTTGCATGAGCTACAATTGCTAACTAAACATTTGTTTTTCAAAATATCTTTATCATTTCAAAATTTACATTATATGTCTTGTGTTTTCAAAAAACTTAGATTTCTTTGTTAAAATCGTGACCTGTCCAAAGCTCCGTGTTCTATTTCAAAATTCTTCCATTATTTTCAAAATTTTTAAAAAGACTTTTAAAAACGAATGAGCTTGGACACCCGTATATGATGATTACCACATTGCCGCCTCATCTCTCTCTTCAGAATTGACCAGGCAAACATGTTCCTAAACAAGAATAGAAAATCTTTGGAAACCCTAAAGGAATTAAAAAAATGTCAGGTTTAAGAATTTGAAATTGTGAAAACCCCTGAAGTTAAGTGGCATGGCCAAAAAATCCAACTCGATTTTCAAGCTTGTGTAACTCACCGATATCTCATGTCAGAAACCTTAGGATAAAGATGCCCTAGGTGGGTGAGCGGGGAGCGCAATGCCATGCAAGGATAATTGGTGTGCCATCTGACCATAAAACGTCAGGATAAAATTTAAAATGTCTGCATTATCTATGCCACTCACCTGCCCCTTGAAGGACAGGAAGCACTAAGGGTGTCTACCTCTTTGCCACTCACTTGTCCCTCGAAGGACAGGGAGTGCCAAAGAGAGACAACTGTAGACACCCCATTTTTAAAAACTGGTAAATTCTGACCACATTATCCCAATAAACCCCTGAACTATAGACCATCATAGTCCGTGATCTCTATCATGTGATCTAGAATCCTGCAAGACCATTGTTTTAGTAATAAATTTAGCAAAAATAGCAAAACAACTTATTTTTACCTGATTTTTTGTAGGAAATATCACAAAAATGTAACTACTAATTTATGTCAGATTTGGGCTCCCTTTGACCCCCAAAACAGAAATTTGGATGGCAAATCTTCTTGAAATTGGTATATATCCATTCTAGTATGATCTGAGAGATAGAGAGAGCCCAGAGAGAAACCCTATGAGCAAACCCTAGATTTAGGAAAACTTAATCTTTAGGCCACATGCAGCTCTTAGATTGATAGATCCATCCAATCAAGCCAAGGCCTGGTCAAAACATGAAAAGAGACAAAGAGGATGCACGTCATAAACTCAGCCAGTTCTGATATAAGCGAGGCTTTGAAGCCTCGGCTTTGCAAGGTTGACTGGCCCGGCCAGGTATTTTTCTCATCATCTTTTCCTTTATTTTTCAGTTATTTTGTTAGATCTAGGTTTTTATGCTTATTTCATTCAATATTTTGTGCTTTTGGATTTCTCACCATCTTTTCTTTTATTTTTCAGTTATTTGTTAGATCTAGGTTTTTATTCATATTTCATTCAATATTTCGTATTTTTTGGATCTATGTTGTCTCTGCCACTAATCTGAGAGCGGATCTATTCATTTTTTAATAGATATGGCCTCAGATTATAATTTGATTTTTCCCACTCTCTATCACTCTTTTAAAAAAAATCCGTTTGTGGTACAGTTTTGAGGGATTTTTCTCTGAAGATCTCTCCGATTTGCATCGTAAACAAGGTTTGTTTGATAATCACCATTTACATGATAAATACCAATAATAATTGATTAGGCTAGGCCTTTAGCCTCTCTCAATCCTTGGATTGCTCAATGGATGACCAAGATCTAATCTATGATAATGCCCACAATTGAAACCTCTATAAAAAGGTGTCATACCCGGCCTCATTTACGCTATTTCTCTATCACCCCTTTTGTTCATTTTGCGAGCCTCCCTTAAAGAGCCACACCCCACTCTCATATATCACCTTCTTTTATCTTAAGCCTTTAAAACACCCTTTGATGAAAGAAAAGGTGTACTCTTAATTCTATCATTGAAAGCATTGAGCCTCATCAAGACCCTACACACCGACCTTCTGTTTTGGGAGAGAGTTTTCTGTTGTAAGTGATCATAACAATAAGCGTATTGACCTTATCTTTTCTCTTTTAAAGTTCATTGATTGTAGTATTTAAAGGTCTTTTATGTTATATGTCCATGGTGTAGTTTTGAGCATTCTATTTCCAAACTCAAATAATATACGCCATTTACATGCATAATATAGAGCTCAAGATGTTCCTCAAATACTCGCTCGTGCACCTTTGTTCTCATTTGGTATATGGACACCTTGTGCAAACTGTAGTTCCTAAACTACACCATTTGAGCCAATTTCAGTCGTGTTTCTCCCACCTAAAGCTCTCATCATGTGTCCCACATGAGGTTCATTTTGGCCCATAAATGTTGGTTAGCGAGGCATAGTGTTTATGCTTTCGAAGATCAGATATATGTCATCCCTCTTGCGCTATCAATTGGGAGCGATAACAAAGTTCTACTGAAACTGTTGCGGTAGACGCACGGTGATTGAGAATTAAATTAGCTTCCCAAAGTTATATCAAAATTATGCACACTTGATCATATTCAACTTTTATTTTTCTCAGGATATTGTGATTTGAAAACTGTTGTAACATAGCAAGCCTCATCGTTGTAAAGTTCTAATTGAAAGTTATTTAGTGGAAGACAAGTATCCTAGTAAGTTTCCTATTTTGTAGTAATTGTGGGGATTTCCCTAAGGGTTTGTAAGCTCTTCGCGAAATGAATTGAAATTTTTTATTATGTACACCTTGCATGAAGTCCCTGGTACTACTTCAAATCTCCACTTTATAAACATGTGTACGCTCAGGTACTCAAAATAGAATGATGATGGAAAGCCTTGAGAGCTCTCATTGCCAGTTCATGGTTAAGGTCTTACATATGTACCAGAGTGACGTGATGGAAAATCTAACAATTAAGGCTAAATTCACACCATCAAACACAATGGGAGGCAATAACGTCTTTGATTTATATTTTTATATGTGAAAGGACCTTCCAAAATTGGGATCCAAACAAGTGGGAAAATTATGGGAGAAATGGAGGCTTAAAATTACTATGTCAAGCTCAAATTACGAAGGCAAGGCATGGAAAACAATCGCCATAGTCTCCCCTTGATAATGAGTTCTAATTGATTGAAAATATCAGAAAAAATCAGTCAATTAAAGCTTATAAAATACAAAAAAAATTCCCTTCAAAACCAAAACAATTAACCATAGATCATAGCCTTAAACACATAGATCAATCTAAGATCAAAACATCTTCAAATGAAGAACAAGGATATAGAAATACCTTGATGTAAATGATAGTTTACAACCGTGGATTGCTTCAAGGTTGAAGGAGGAAGGATGATAACCTCACACAATTTCAACACCTTGAAGCCTTATGATCAACCTCTGCCTCGATGGAGTTTCAATTGTGGTGAGTGCACATAGGATTTGTGGATTTGTGGGCAATGGGCAATGGGTGTCCTTGACTGTGTTCATAAAAAATCCACACTTAAAATGTGGGCAATGGGCAATGGGCCCACGTGGACACCCATTGCCCATCTTGACTTAATATCTATATCATCCTTGACTTTAGATTGTTGGAATTTTATTTCAATATTTCCATCTGGATGTTCAATTATTTGGTTTGGAATATTATTTCTAGGTGCTTCTTGGGGTTGGTTTGCATGTTGTAATGCCCAAGACTAGGGTAAAATAATATCGGGCCAAGTAATTGTTTTGGGTACAATTGTATGTGATTTTTCTATATTTGTTTGAAATAATATAGTTTGATCTTTTTTATCAACTTGCATAATATTAGGACAAAGGGTATTCATTACAATACTATGTTTTTTCCTTTCCCAAAAGCATTGGGATGCTCACTACATATAGAGGTTTCTATCTGTTGTTGAATTGATTGAATCTTTTGTTGGATCAAAGGATCTTGTATTTGTTCTTCTATATACTTATATTTGATTTCTTGTTTTAAAGTACAAAGAAAATTTTCTTTATTCTGTAATTGACTTTTGACATTATTGATTTCCTTTAATTTTGGTTTATGGATAAAGTCAAAGTGTATTGGTACATTTTGATAATTCGAAGATATTCCTGTTTGATCTATTGATAAAGGATATAGAAGTGTAAGAAATGAGACTCCAAGTATAACTGCTTGACTTAATCCTTCGTTTTGGTATCAAAGCCAACCGTACACTGTGTAGAGTTAAAGTTACAATATTACTGTAGAAACCTACTTAAATTTACATCTAAGAAAGTTGGTCCGAGAGTTAAGGCAAGAGACGAATGGACAAGTCTAGGCAAAGTACCCGCCAAGGCCAGGAAGAGCCGCTTAGGGGAACACGCTGGACCCTTGATCGTCCAGATTGTCATTATCCGCAACCTACAGATGGCAAATTTAATTAGGAATCTTAAAGGTAATACTGCAACTTAACCTCAAACATTAAGAGTTAAAAATAAGGAGCAAATTATTATAAATGATATTGAAGATCATATCCAAAATTGGAAAATTCCTAAGGTACCAATAAAAGATATTTATCAAAAAGGATCACTTAAATTTAAATTAGGTTATGCTATAAAAACAGTAGAAGAAAGTCTATCAGTAACTCAGAATCAAGAAGACTTTCAACTACTATAAAAAAAAATTATTGAAAAATATAAAGACAATAATTATAAATATTTACACATTGGGTTAATCCAAATAGCCATTAAACCTTTAACCCGACTAGGGTTAAACACTTCTGTGCTTGTATGCCTAAGAGATACAAGACACAATAACTTTACAGATTCACTCCTAAGTATGGTAGAATCCAGCTTATGTAGTGGATCAATATATTTTAATTGTTTTCCAAATTTTTCTGTTTCTTTAACAGATCCAAACATATTAGATATATTATCTATAAATTTGAAAACTCATGTATTATGGTCACTTGGACTTGGGTTTTGTATGGGTTTTTGAGGAGGTATTCTTTTGGGAACTATAGTTGTGGGATCCATATTAAAGATGTCCCACCATTTAATTGAGATGGTTTTTCCCAGTCTGGGAATATAGGTATGGTTGGCTGTATTATTAACAGAGATAGTATATTGCCATGTCATTATCCATGGGAGTTGGTATAGTGCCACAAAGTATAAGTGATTGTCAGTATTATTATCACTATTATTGAACTACACAAATTGTTCCTGCACTTTTTGGAAAGCAGGAGGTAAAATTGAAGTAGTTGATCCCCAAACTAAAAACCAATTTTTAAACCAATTGGGGAATCGTTCGAAAATAGGTAATCTGAACTGGATATACCAGCTATGAGTATTGTTTGAATTTTGATAATAAAACATTTTATGCCAGGCTTCTATATATTCGGCATATTTATAATATTTGTATGAAAAACCAGGGTTATGCAACTTCTTTCCTTGAGCAGGATTGCAACCTCACTCATCATAAGAGAGTAATTCCTTAATCTGGACTTTGGAGTAAGCAATGACTCTAGTATTCTGTTGGTAGTAATGGACAACAGATATGGATCCTGTTTCCATGAGAATTGCTTCATAATATTCTCTGGTTTTGACTCCATTGGTTGGATTTAAATGGTTTATCAAATATAACGGAGCGAGTTTGATGGGGTCCATATTTGTATGATGGTCATCAATGGTGATGTCCATAAGGTATGCTCTTTCAATGTATGAAGACCTAGGCAAATTAGGTCTCTGATTGGATTTAGACTGTGCTTGAGAATAAGCAGGAGTCGATGTATTAGCATATGGGTAAGTAATTTGGTGAATAGGAGAATTGGAAGGTGAAAGGGTTGCCAAAGGCGGGAATTCACCTTCAAATGGTATTATATTCAGTGGGAGTTTTTCGTTGCGAGAATTGCTACGAGAACCCATGAGATTAGGTGGATGTGATAGAGTAGTATTATTTCTATTAGTTGCAAAGAGTTGTATTTGTGCAGTTCAATAATAGTGATAATAATACTGACAATCACTTATACTTTGTGGCACTATACCAACTGCCATGGATAATGAAATGGGAATATACCATCTCTGTTAATAATACAGCCGACCATACCTATATTCCGAGACTGGGAAAAACCATCTTAGTTAAATGGTGGGACATCTTTAATATGGATCCCACAACTATAGTTCCCAAAAGAATACCTCCTCAAAAACCCATATATAACCCAAGTCCAAGTGACCATAATACAACCAATACTTCATTTGACTTTCCCACATATTTACGAAATATGCTCCAATCAAACCCCAATGCTTCCAAAGAAATGTTAGAACAACAAATGAAAGAGATCTTTGCAGAAGCAGGAAGAAAACCGGTCTCATCAGATGAAACAGTACAATCTTCACCATTGCACGCCAACAAATACTTCCCACTTGAAGAAGCAGATCCAGAAGAAGAAACAGATCCAGAAGAAGAAGAAGACCCAAATGAATTCAGCCAAAGACCATAACAGTACCAGATCACCTGTCACCTCAAGATATTATGCCTTTCACTATGCTGCCGACATATACGACAAATGCTTGAATGATGCCTTTCACTATGCTGCCGACATATACGACAAATACTTGATAACTGTCACTGTAGCCACCAACATAAGAAGACAAAAGGATACTGTTCACAGATGCCTTTTCACTGTAGCCACCGACATAAGAAAACAAAATGTCATTGTACAAGATGCTTCTTTAAGTATCTTCTTTTTCCGTTTTTGTCGTTTTCCCTTCTGCTTTTTGTCTTTTCCCTTCCTTTTCGTCACATCAGGTCATCAGGTCATCTCACCTTTTCCTTCGGAACGAAGCAATCTCCTCCTCCTTTGCCTATAAAAAGGGAAGGCTCTCTCCCATTTCTCTCAGGTCGCAAGTCTCTCCTTCTCTAAGAACGCAAGTCTCTCCGAGCTTCTTTTCTACTTCTCTGCTCTCCTTCTTCTCTACTTCTTGGCTCTCCCTCTCTTTTCTCTCTCTCCCCGAAGATACTCTGCTATACAACAGCTATCTTGACCTCATAGCTCATGAATACCAGGTCACTTTAATTACCAGGTTCTATCTTTCCTCCTTTTTCTTTATACCTAGCATGTGTGATTGCAATCTTCACTCTCTTCCTTCCTATTGCCCTCAACACTGGAAACTATTTTCCAGTTATTGCATATGTAAACAGTAAGTGTGTTATTTTTTCAATTACAGACAGTTCCCTTTGTAATCTATTTGTATCAGTTTGAATACAGTTCGTTTTTTGTAATGTTACAGATTGTTTTCTTTTCTATATGAACAATTTCTATAAGAATGAAATATTAATGTTATGCAATTCAAAATAGTGTTTAGTTTTAAAATAGGAGATTTCAACCACACACAGTGGTTAGTCATCGATATATCAATCCTACCTTTCATCTGCATAATTCTATTCTGTCTAAACTTTTACAAAATTTTACAAGAAATAGTTAAATATAACAGTTTAATATTCACATACTTACTCTAAACAATTACAAGAATTAATCAAATGTTTGCTTACTTGTTACAGAATAGTTGGTTCAAATTCACTGTAGATCTGGGCGCGTTTTGGTATCAGAGCCAACAGTACACTGTGTAGAGTTAAAGTTACAATATTACTGTAGAAACCTACTTAAATTTACATCTAAGAAAGTTGGTCCGAGAGTTAAGGTAAGAGACGAAAAGACAAGTCTAGGCAAAGTACCCGCCAAGGCCAGGAAGAGCCGCTTAGGGGAACACGCTGGACCCTTGATCGTCCAGATTGTCATTATCCGCAACCTACAGATGGCAAATTTAATTAGGAATCTTAAAGGTAATACTGCAACTCAACCTCAAACATTAAGAGTTAAAAATAAGGAACAAATTATTATAAATGATATTGAAGATCATATCCAAAATTGGAATATTATTAAGGTACCAATAAAAGATATTTATCAAAAAGGATCATTTAAATTTAAATTAGGTTATGCTATAAAAACAGTAGAAGAAAGTCTATCAGTAACTCAGAATCAAGAAGACTTTCAACTACTATCGAGAAAAATTATTGAAAAACATAAAGACAAGAATTATAAATATTTACACATTGGGTTAATCCAAATAGCCATTAAACCTTTAACCCGACTAGGGTTAAACACTTCTGTGCTTGTATACCTAAGAGATACAAGACACAATAACTTTGCAGATTCACTTCTAGGTATGGTAGAATCCAGCCTATGTAGTATATTTAAATTGTTTTCCAAATTTTTCTGTTTCTTTAACAGATCTAAACATATTAGATATATTATCTATAAATTTGAAAACTCATGGATTTAGTATGATGCATGGTTCTCAGAATTTAGCAATAGTATATAGAATTTATTACAAAGTAATGAATACCCTTTGTCCTAATATTATGCAAGTTGATAAAAAAGATCAAACTATATTATTTCAAACAAATATAGAAAAATCACATACAACTGTACCCAAAACAATTACTTGGTCCGATATTATTTTACCCCAGTCTTGGGCATTACAACATGCAAACCAACCCCAAGAAGCACCTAGAAATAATATTCCAAACCAAATAATTGAACATCCAGCTGGAAATATTGAAATAAAATTCCACCAATCTAAAGTCAAGGTTGATATAGATATTAATAGGAAAAGAAATAAAAAACCATTAATACCTGCTAGAAAATCCTGTCATCATACTTCCTTCTACTTCACAACCTACACCATCTTCAGAATTTCAACTACAAGGAGTAAGAAGAACGGTTGATCATGTAGTTCTTCCTACATATATTTCTGAACCTAATATAGAGGAATTTCAAATACTAACATTACAAATAGAAGATGACATAGAAGAAGAGATAAATACTAATAATACATATGATGATGAATATATAGCAGCATATTTAGCCGCTAAATTAGAACGAAAAAAGAAGAAAATCAATATTGAGTATCTTAAAA
Organism: Amborella trichopoda; assembly: GCF_054954075.1. Classification (NCBI taxonomy): domain Eukaryota; kingdom Viridiplantae; phylum Streptophyta; class Magnoliopsida; order Amborellales; family Amborellaceae; genus Amborella; species Amborella trichopoda. Next base: position 34,740,525 of record NC_142343.1, read on the forward strand.
AAGATTATCTTTCTGTAGAAAATCAAAATATTAGAAAATGGTATCTTCAAACCTTTCAACCTAGATTAATAGAATTAATGCATAAAAAATACAATAAATTTCTCAAAAAAGAAAGAGAAACAAATATATTTTTTATATGGTTAAAAGAAATATGTATTCAATATAAAATAAATATTCCTTCATTCGATAATCTTCAAACTTTAGAAGAAAAAACATATATCAGCACGAATGGTACTATTACTGCTAGTACACACCCTCCTGAAAAAAGTATAATACTCAAAGGAGTAACCCTATCAAGTAAAGGAGAACCACCACAATCTTTATATGATATAATTGCCACATCATATAAAGTATTATCCAAAGAAATAGGTAAAAAACAGAAACTTATTCCCCATATTGTGGAACAAAATAATTATACTAATCTATATATGCAGTCTTTAGGAAAACAGGCAGAACGTATAGAGAGATTAGTCTCGAAGGAGGTAACTCCTTCCTTTCCTAAAGCAGTTCTGTTAAAACCACCTCCAGAGCTGAATAAAATTAAATTTCATATTGATGAAAATAATAAAACCTTAATGGATCAGTTAATAGCCAAATTATCTCAATTAGACATAAAAGGAATTCCTTCTCCCAAACTCAGTATTCCCACACCAAATATACCTGTTCCATTACCAGAATCTTCAGATAAAGGAAAATCCAAAATACCAGAGCATGAAACAATGATGCTCCAAGAAGTAGAACCAATTATTGAAGATACTATACAAAACCAAGAAAATGCTTTTATGGATACTATACCTATTGATATAAACAGAATAGCCTATGGTAAAACTTGGAAACCAATAACAGCTTTACCATACTATAAGAGACCTACACATGTTGATGTCCAACTTGAAGAAGATGCCATACAACAAGTTGTTTCCTATTCAGGAAGATCAATAGTTAATTGGACAATAGATGGTTTAATTGAATTAAAAATATTAGATGTCATGAGACACATGATAATGTTTGCGTCTGCAAACAAAATGGCAGGCAACCCAGACTAAGAGGTTGCTAAAGCAATAGTTAATGGATTCACTGGCTGGTTAAGAGGATGGTGGGATTTCTATGTTGATGATGAAACTAAAAATAGAATCCTTACTAATACAAGACAATGGACCGCCAGGAATGAACAAAATCAAGAAATAATTTATACTAAAAGCGATGCAGTAAACACCTTAATATATACAATTACACTTCATTTTGTAGGAAGTACGGCATTATTAGCAGCAAGATCAGAAGATCTGCTATCTAATCTTCGTTGTCCTACATTATCCCATTATAAATGGTATAAAGATATCTTTTTCTCAAGATTATTAATACGAGAAGATTGTCAATTAGACCATTGGAAAGAAAAATTTATTGCTGGTCTACCCTATTTATTTGCAGAAAAAGTCAAAGATAGACTTAGAAAGAAACATAATGGAATTATAGTATATTCAGCTTATACACTTGGAGAACTCTCAGCAGAAATATGTGCTGAAGGATTAGCTTTATGTACTGATCTTAAACTCAAAAGACAGTTAGATAAACAACAAATTACCAAGCATAAAGAACTTGGTGATTTCTGTGAACAATTTGGATACCATATAGATAGGAAAAATATGCTTGAAAAGTTATATAAGAAAAAAAATATATATAAAAAAGACAAATATAAATCCAAATCAAATAAAGTACATAAACAATATAAAAAGTCTAAACAAAAATTTATAAATAAATTTTCTCCAAATACAAAGAATAAAAAGAAACTTCCAATATGAAACTTCCAATATGTTATAAATGTAGAAAAGCTGGTCATTACAAACACCAATGCAAATTAAAAAAGAAAATAGAATCATTACATTTAGATGATTCAATTAAATCAAAATTATATAATATAATCAACTATGATTCAATATCTTCAGATTCTACTGACTCACATATAAAACATATTCAGGATGATGACCTTTTATGGACAGAATCATCTGATTCTTCAGATTCTTCGACAGACACAGAATCATCCAATCCAATAAAAGATACTAATTGTAGTTGCCTTATACCTACACATAATCTTCATATGCTTACTCAAGAAGATAATTTAATATTAGATATTATTGAGAAAATTACAGATCCAGAGGAAAAAAGATTTGTAATCACTAAATTTATTACAATAGCTAAAACAAAAGCAAAGACACCTCCAATAAATAAAACACCTGATGAATACAATTTTGCTTCTATTATGAAAAGAGTAAGTGAACAACATATTTCTCAACAAAAAGAACCTTCTATTTCAGACTTAAATCAAGAAATCAAAGAAGTTAAAAAAGAAGTATTTCAATTAAAAAATAGGATCAAAACTTTAGAATTACAACATCTATCTCAACCAGAAACAGAAACAGATGAAATAGAATTCGATCAGCTTATGGCTTATGATCCTGATCCACCAGAAGATATACCAGAAACCTCAGAAGCCAAACCTCATCTGGTAACAATACCCTCTGTTAATCTAATAGATAAAATTATGATTCAAAAATGGTTTGTTCAAGTCAAGATAATTATAACAAAAGATTATAGCTTTCACACCTCAGCCTTAATAGATTCAGGGGCTGACCTTAATTGCATCAATGAAGGTTTAGTACCTTCAAAATATTTTGACAAAACAACTCAAATCTTAAATACAGCAGATGGTAGTAGACTCTTTATCAATTATAAATTATCTAATGCTTCTGTCTGTAATAACCTTCAATGTATTAATACACCATTTATTATGGTCAAAGGATTAAGTCAAGCAGTTATACTTGGAGTCCCATTTCTTACACTTCTATATCCTTTATCAATAGATCAAACAGGAATATCTTCGAATTATCAAATTGTACCAATACACTTTGACTTTATTCATAAACCAAAATTAAAGGAAATCAATAATGTCAAAAGTCAGTTACAGAATAAAGAAAAATTTCTTTGTACTTTAAAACAAGAAATCAAATATAAGTATATAGAAGAACAAATACAAGATCCTTTGATCCAACAAAAGATTCAATCAATTCAACAACAGATAGAAACCTCTATAAGTAGTGAGCATCCCAATGCTTTTTGGGAAAGGAAAAAACACAGTATTAGTCTACCATATGAACAAGGATTTGATGAAAAACAAATACCTATAAAAGCTAGACCAATACAAATGAATACTACTTTATTAGACATGTGTAGAAAATAAATTAATGACCTCCAAATAAAAAAGCTAATACGGCCAAGCTCATCACCTTGGAGTCGTGCAGCTTTTTATGTCAATAAAAATGCTGAAAAAGAACGAGGAGTCCCTCGATTAGTTATTAACTATAAACCTCTTAATAAAGTTTTAAGATGGATTAGATATCCGATCCCCAATAAGAAAGATTTATTAGATAGAGTAGCCAATGCTTGTATCTTTTCCAAATTCGTTATGAAATCTGGATATTGGCAAATACAAATTCAAGAACAAGATAAATATAAAACAGTATTTAATGTACCATTTGGACAATATGAATGGAATGTAATGCTATTTGGTTTTAAAAATGCTCCATCAGAATTTCAGAAAATAATGAATGATGTCTTTAATACTTATTATCAATTCATGATAGTTTATATTGATGATGTTTTTATCTTTTCAAAATCTATATATCAACATATCAAACATATTAATACTTTTATTCATGCAGTCCAGAATGCTGGATTAGTCGTATCAGCAAAAAAGATAACTTTATTCAAAACTAATATTAGGTTTTTAGGACATATGATTCATCATGGCACCATTATTCCCATAGATCAAGCTATACAATTTGCTGATAAATTCCCTGATCAGATACTCGATAAGAAAGAACTTCAAAGGTTCTTAGGATGTTTAAACTATGTAAGTGATTTCTATCCAAATCTCGCGATAGATGCTAAACCTTTACATAATAGATTAAAAAAGCATCCTTTACCATGGACAAATATTCATACTAAAGCAGTTCAACTCATTAAACAAAAGGTAAAAACTCTTGTTTGCCTTTCCCTTCCTCATCCTACTGCTTTCAAGATCATAGAGTTTGATGCCTCTGAAATAGGCTTGGGTGGTATTCTCAAGCAACGCATTGATAACCAGGAACAACTACTCAGGTATACCTCTAAAGCCTGGAACCCAACTTAGAAAAACTATTCCATGGTCAAAAAAGAATTATTGGCCATTGTTCATTGTGTTACAAAATTTCAGAGTGATATTCTCAATCAACAATTTCTCATACGAACTGATTGCAAAGCTGCTAAAGATATTCTGTAAAAAGATGTTCAAAATCTTGTTGCTAAACAAATTTTTGCCCGCTGGCAGGCTATCTTGTCTGCCTTTGATTTTACTATTGAACATCTTCCCGGGTCTTCCAATTCTCTTCTTGATTTTCTTACCCGTGAATTTTTGCAGGGGGCAACACTGACGCCAACAACGAAGAATCACCACTTTCACTTGCACTACAGCTCTTTGCAGCTAATAGAAATATTACTACTCTATCACATCCACCTAATCTCATGGGTTCTCGTAGCAATTCTCGCAACGAAAAACGCCCACTGAATATAATACCATTTGAAGGTGAATTCCCGCCTTTGGCAACCCTTTCACCTTCCAATTCTCCTATTCACCAAATTACTTATCCAGATGCTAATACATCGACTCCTGCTTATTCTCAAGCACAGTCTAAATCCAATCAGAGACCTAATTTGCCTAGGTCTTCATACATTAAAAGAGTCTACCTTATGGACATCACCATTGATGACCATCATACAAATATGGACCCCATCAAACTCGCTCCGTTATATTTGATAAATCATTTAAATCCAACCAATGGAGTCAAAACCAGAGAATATTATGAAGCAATTCTCATGGAAACAGGATCCATATTTGTTGTCCATTACTACCAATAGAATACTAGAGTCATTGCTTACTCCAAAGTCCAGATTAAGAAATTACTCTCTTATGATGAGTGGGGTAGCAATCCTGCTCAAGGAAAGAAATTGCATAACCCTGATTTTTCATACAAATATTATAAATATGCCGAATATATAGAAGCCTGGCATGAAATGTTTTATTATCAAAATCCAAACAATACTCATAGCTGGTATATCCAGTTCAGATTACCTATTTTCGAACGATTCCCCAACTGGTTTAAAAATTAGTTTTTAGTTTGGGGATCAACTACTTTAATTTTACCTCCTGCTTTCCAAAAAGTACAGGAACAATTTGTTTAGTAACAAGATTTTGAACATTTTTTTACAGAATATCTTTAGCAGCTTTGCAATCAGTTCGTATGAGAAATTGTTGATTGAGAATATCACTCTGAAATTTTGTAACACAATGAACAATGGCCAGTAATTCTTTTTTGACCATGGAATAGTTTTTTTGGGTTGGGTTCCAGGCTTTAGAGGTATACCTGAGTAGTTGTTCCTGGTTATCAATGCGTTGCTTGAGAATACCACCCCAAGCCTATTTCAAAGGCATCACACTCTATGATCTTGAAAGCAGTAGGATGAGGAAGGGAAAGGCAAACAAGAGTTTTTACCTTTTGTTTAATGAGTTGAACTGCTTTAGTATGAATATTTGTCCATGGTAAAGGATGCTTTTTTAATCTATTATGTAAAGGTTTAGCATCTATGGCGAGATTTGGATAGAAATCACTCACATAGTTTAAACATCCTAAGAACCTTTGAAGTTCTTTCTTATCGAGTATCTGATCAGGGAATTTATCAGCAAATTGTATAGATCGATCTATGGGAATAATGGTGCCATGATGAATCATATGTCCTAAAAACCTAATATTAGTTTTGAATAAAGTTATCTTTTTTGCTGATACAACTAATCCAGCATTCTGGACTGCATGAATAAAAGTATTAATATGTTTGATATGTTGATCTATGCCAAAACGCGCCCAGATCTACAGTGAATTTGAACCAACTATTCTATAACAAGTAAGCAAATATTTGATTAATTATTGTAATTGTTTAGAGTAAGTATGTGAATATTAAACTGTTATATTTAACTATTTTTTAATTGAAATACTTCTTTTTTAACTTCTTTGATTTTTTGATTTAAGTCTGAAATAGAAGGTTCTTTTTGTTGAGAAGTATGTTGTTCACTTACTCTTTTCATAATAGAAGCAAAATTGTATTCATCAGGTGTTTTATTTATTGGAGGTGTCTTTGCTTTTGTTTTAGCTATTGTAATAAATTTAGTGATTACAAATCTTTTTTCCTCTGGATCTGTAATTTTCTCAATAATATCTAATATTAAATTATCTTCATGAGTAAGCATATGAAGATTATGTGTAGGTATAGGGCAACTACAATTAGTATCTTTTATTGAATTGGATGATTCTGTGTCTGTCGAAGAATCTGAAGAATCAGATGATTCTGTCCATAAAAGGTCATCATCCTGAATATGTACTATATGTGAGTCAGTAGAATCTGAAGATATTGAATCATAGTTGATTATATTATATAATTTTGATTTAATTGAATCATCTAAATGTAATGATTCTATTTTCTTTTTTAATTTGCATTGGTGTTTGTAATGACCAACTTTTCCACATTTATAACATACTGGAAGTTTCTTTTTATTCTTTGTATTTGGAGAAAATTTATTTATAAATTTTTGTTTAGACTTTTTATATTGTTTATGTACTTTATTTGATTTGGATTTATATTTGTTTTTTTTATATTTTTTCTTTTTCTTATATAACTTTTCAGGCATATTTTTCCTATCTATATGGTATCCAAATTGTTCACAGAAATCACCAAGTTTTTTACGCTTGGTAATTTGTTGTTTATCTAACTGTTTTTTGAGTTTAAGATTAGTACATAAAGCTAATCCTTCAGCACATATTGCTGCAGAGAGTTCTCCAAGTGTATAGGCTGAATATACTATAATTCCATTATGTTTCTTTCTAAGTCTATCTTTGACTTTTTCTGCAAATAAATAGGGTAGACCAGCAATAAATTTTTCTTTCCATTGGCCTAATTGAGAATCTTCTCGTATATATATATATATATATATAAAATATTTTTAAATTTTAAATGACCAAATTACCCTTGTCATTTTTAAGGATATTTTGGTCATTTTATTTTTTATAAAATACTTGTTTTATATATTTTCTTTCACACCCTATTTTTTAGTACACATGCCCAAAATTTCATCATGATCAAATTTCTACAAAAAAGATTGAAATTCATGTAGTGATATGTATTTTGAACAACCCAATGAAAATCTGACAACAGAGATTCTACCTATATTAGTTTTCATTATAGCTGCCAAGAGTTTTGTTAGCTCTTTACATATATATAGGACGCGATTAGCGTGGGGCCAACCCGTATATTGTAGAAATACGAGCATGACAATAATTATATTTTAAAAAATATTTTGATCCTAATTTTCAGAGTATATATAATATTTAACGTGGAGAACAGGAATATGAAAGAAAAGAAAATTGAAAATTAAAAATAATAATTACATTAAGCAAACATTTGGACTGTTAATTGCAATTGTTTTTAGATAGACCAAGATGGATGCTTTGTACCTCTGGACTTGCGGAAATGCAGTCCAGTATATATAGAAAGAGACCATTTATCTTTGGAAAAAGTTTATATAGAGCTGAGGCTGTAAACAATCAAATTAGAGTGCACTTTCGAAATTTCACTAAAACAGGTTGTTTTGATGCCCAAATATTCTCAAATTGAAGATCTCGACATCAATATGCACTTGTACTATATTTTTTTACCATCAATTTTCAAGATTTCATAGATCTACTCGATCTACACTATTTTTTAAGTTTTAAATTTTATAAATAAAAATGAAACTATATTTTAAGGTTATCACAAAGTTTTCCTGTATTAAAATCGCATTTCTCGACATCATTTCAAAGTGCACTTTATTTTAATAGTGTAGAACTTCGACTCTATATAAACGGCAGCCTTTGTCTTTTATACAAAGACACCAATAACTCTTATCTATTAAATTTCAAAATGGGTGATTATAGTACCACAAAGTTCCAACAACGAATTCTCCCTCTCTTTGTCCTTTATATTCATGTGAATTGTTGTCCATTATATTTATGAATGAAGGATTTATGACTTTATTCTTCGTAATGTTCTACAACTTCATTGCGTATACAACACTTGACCGAGATGTGCAAATATAATGACACAAGTCTATACTCCTTTTTCATTAGATTCCTAGCATCTCTCCCGTGGTCACGGATTCCATAAATTTCTCTCCTGCTAGCACGAGAGTTTTTCACCTTTCCCTCTACAGCTCGTTAGATTCCTGGATCTCATATCATGTTATCCAAGACTTAGGAACCATGCCTCTCTATGTAACATTGCCTCTCTCTCACCTAGTCATTCAGTTGTAGAATTCCCCATTTTATACCGTCTCCTCCCTCTCTATCCCTTCAAATTAGGGGTGGCAATGGGCAATATTCGGATTCGGAGCCAGACCCATATCCGAATGCATTTGAGTCCATGTTTTGAACTCGTACCTGATCTGTCGGGTCCCAAAGTTGAACCTATATCCGTCGGGTCTCGGGTTTATCTCATTGGATCCATTGTAACCATTACTATGAGTTTTTTTTTTTTTTTTTTTGTTATTTTTAATATCTTATACTCATAATATTGACAACAATGTCACAATCACCTGCTAACCATTTGATTTGTTGTCTAATGGCTAAGGATGACTACAAATTATTATTGTATATGATCCTTAATACATCCAAACGAATGGGGCTTGAAGTATTGTATCTCCAACAATTTACGGGTACGGGTCGGGTCCAACTGGACCCAGACCCGAATAGTATTTGGGTCCAGGTTTTGGACCCAACCCGACCCGTGGGTCCAAATGTTGGATCCATACCCGAACCCGTGTTGGGTATAACCACAGGGTCCCGAGTCGGGTCCGGGTCCATTACCACCCCTACCTAAAATTTGTATTTCTAGAAGGGTGCGGTTTGCATAGAGCTAAGGCTCTAAACAATCAAAGTAGAGCCCACCTTTAACTAGTGTCGAAAATGTGGTTTCAACATTCAAAATCTTTGTGATAGCCTTAAAATATATTTTTATCATTAATTATAAAATTTAAATCTTCAAAAACAGTGTAGATAAAGAATATGTATACAAACTTGAAAATCTTGAAAATTGACGGTAAAAAAATGAATTACAAGATGCGCTATTTTTAAAACTTAAAATCCATTTTCTTATGAAGTCCATGCAACTTGATGTCGAGATGATCGATTTGAAGATATTTGAGCATCAAAACAACCTCTTCTAATGAAATTTTTGAGGTAGGATATAATTTAATTATTTAAAGCCTCGCGCCTCTATAAAAAAATTTTCCTTCACAGAATTCATCCTTTCCAATTGGTCCTAAAATCTCTCATACATCATTCATTCCAAGTCTAACTCTCTTATTATACTTTCCGCGCAGCAGAGGCATGGGATTCATCGCGAGGCAAGGTGTCTTAGGCCCAAGTATAGGATCTACCGACGCATTGGGTTATTTGACCAAACCCCCCTCTTTCTCTCTCTAAACCAAGTCGAAAGCCAGCCAGGCTCTCTCTCTCCTCTCTGGTTCCAGTTCCCAACTGCTCTCTCTCTCTCTCTCTCTCTCTCTCTAAGTCGGGGAAGGCCGGACAGAGTGTTTTCCCAATTTTCTCTCCACGCGCTCCCCTCTCTCCCTCCAAAATTCTGGATGGCGAATTCCGGCGATGAAACAGCCGGAAAATTACCCCCTTTATCGGAGAAAGGCACAGAATCTGAGGCATCAACCCCAGCTCCGGCCACTGACACTGAAATTCGGGGTTCGACTGCCGTTTCTTCGATTCTGAGCAGATGGGAGAGAGAGGATTTGATAAAGAGAAGTGGGCTTGTGTTAAGGGGTTTAGCTCTATTATTCGCCTTGCTCTCCTTCTTGATCATGGCCACCAACCAACATGGGGGTTGGATGGAATTCGACCATTACGACGAGTACAGGTCTGTCTCCTCTCTCTCTCTCTTTTGTTCGCTGATATCTTTTAACATTTGATCCGACTTTCTCATACGCATTACAGATTATGCTTCTCTTAATTTTAATTAATTCGCCCTCTGTCATTCTCATTCCGTGGCCTGCAAGCTGCAATTTGAAGTCTTTCCCTTTCCCTTTGCAAATCGCAAGTGGAGAAATGTACATCATATGAATTACTTGTCAACTATTTACCTTGGGAAAATTTCTGCCACTCTCTCTGTAACTCACAATTTGTGCATCCTATTTTCCTCTAAATAGTTATGTTTATTCTTAATCATCTTGCAATAGTCCCCTGTTTTCTGTGTTTTCTAAGTTTTGGCACTGATTTCTCCGATAATCTAAAATTACATTTGTAATGGTACTTCTCTGTTTTCTAAGTTTTGGCATATGGAATGAATGGTATGTGGATTTCGACGTATTCTCTCTCCTCTCCCCACTGCTGTTTTCTTATACTCCCTCTTTGCAAGTTTCGAGATTTTTAGTCCGTCTTTGTGATTCCAATATATATCTAGCGCCTTGGCCTTTAGCTCGGTGATGTCGGTGTAGGCCCTAGTTTGTCGGGCTCCGCCACCCGGCCCATTCCCAACCTCACAAATGAATCCTTTGCCTTGTCATCCTATGTCCATTCATGCAGGCTATCGTTGTGCCCTCAACATATGACTGTATTTATTATCAGGGAAATTCATTTAAACATTCTATTTTCATAATTCAAAACCAATCCCAATATTTATGAATTTTATGTCGAGGTCCTTTTTCTTTGTCAGGCAATTTTTCACCCTAATTGCCTAATACTTGAAGTGGGCCAGACACTTGTAGCAACTTCTCTAGAGTAATGTCAGTTCAACACGGGCTGACCTTTGGCAAGTTTTTTTTTTGCCATAAGTTGGGTCCGACCTCCTCTTTTTTTTTTTTTTTTTTCTCTCTCTAAAGCCTACCAAGACAAACAAAGCTCAATCACAATTAAGCTTCTATTTCTTTGAGTATTTCTTTGAGTCGGTTTTGGTAGTAGTACCAACGAGTTCTAAAATGAAGTTTCTGGTTCCATTCTCATCAACAGATCGGAGATCAAATTCCCACTTACATACTATTTTTTTTGCCCTTTAAGTCTTCAAGGTTGTAATTCAAGTGTCAAACCGACTTTTGACGACTTGTCAAAGGTTGGCCAAGCACTTGGGATAAAGACCAACAATATTATGAAGAAGTGGGTAAGGTAGTTTTGAGTGTTGGACCAAATTTTTAAAAATTAATGTCTTTCCAACCTTTTAAGTACCAAACTAACTAATGGCATTTCAAGAAAAAAAAAAAATCTATCACAAAAAAAGACCTCATAGTAAATTGCATAATAAGTTTGAATAAGGATTGTATACAATGAGATCATTCATATTTGATACAACGTGGTCACAATTCCTTACAACCATTTGATATGAAATTTGATAGCTTGAATGTGTCACAAAGTTTGAAAAAATTTCTTTTGAAGTTCGAGCTTAGTCGATAAAATAATTACAGCCACCCAATTTCACATCCAATAGTCAAGATTAATGTGACCACTTGTATCAATGCTTTCCCTTTTGGAAAATGAATGTTAAGTAATTTTCTCCCAATTATTATACATGCAACAACGAAATATTATTTTATTATACACCATATCCCAAGTTTAAACCACTACATCTAACACTAAGAGATTGCATCGCATTGGGGTGCCCGTGACTGCATTGATGATGATAAAGTATCTCTCCCTAGCGAATCACTTCTTATCTTTGAACATGACTCCGGTTGTCTGCAAATGTAAGAGGATCGTAATGGGATACATGAAAACTGACCTTCTTACTTCTCTTCCTTCCTAGATGTAGACATGTACATATCTTTATGTAGCGGAAGAAGTTTATATAAGGTTGCAACTTTTCAATGTAGAATTATAGGTGCAATTCAAAAATCCATCGAAAAAAGTTATTTTAATATTGAAAAACCCTCTAATTGATCATGTCGATATCGAAATATATGCATTTGAAAAAACAAATGATTTTGCATCTAAAAAATAGTACATCTTGCAACACATTATCTAGACCATCCATTTTTAATATTTTCTTATAGATCTACTTGATTTTAACCGCTTTTGGATTTTAAAATTTTGTAGTAAGATATGAAAATAGATTTTGAGATGATCCTAATAATTTTGTACACCAAAATTACATGTTATGACAAAATTCGGAGGTGCGCCGTAATTGAATTGTTTAAGATTGCAACTTTATAGAAACCACACCTTTATTCAGCATGATTCTCTTGTACTATTCTCATGTGGAAAAGTATATGGGATTTTTTGATAAAAAGATTGTTTATCTTTTGTATATGGAGAGGTCTCACTCACCCGTTTGTTTTTTTTTCCCATTAACTTTTTCATCTCTCGTTGGTGAGTGTACCGTCTCATCCACCTCTCCCTCTCTCTCTCTCTATTTATTGTTGGTTATTTTGTGTAATATTTAAAAAGTCAGGAGAGCCAATTCGGATTCGCTTGAGTAACTTGACTCATCCTTCTGGTGAGGCGAGTAGCCAAGAGTTTGGTGGGGATATAAAAAAAAATATTAAAAAAAAACAAAAAATAAGAAATTAATTTGGTTTTTTTTTTAAATGTTTTCTATTATTTTGACAAAGATTGAGAAGTGTTTTGCCTATAAATACTGTTTTTTAGATTTTTTTCCTTCGTTTTAGATTATTTCTAAAATACTCACGTCACAAATTGATTTTTTTCAAAATCTATATTTTCACTATTTTTTTAACTTCTTTAGATGTATTTTGTTTAATTTTATTATTTTTTCTATTTATTTGGGTTTTTTTGTACTTTTTTTATTTCTTAACACTTTTTGGATTAGCGAGGACCTTACCCAACTCGGGCCGAGTAACTTTAACTTGGCCCGAGTTACTCCTCCCAGGCATGAGCCCAATCCCGTCCTGGTTGTGAACACTGAATTTGTGTATGATGATGTGGTGATGGCCTGCAGGTACATTTTGGGAATTGCAATTCTGGCATGTTTGTACACCGCATGTCAGGTTGCACGAGATATTCATCGGCTTCTCACCGGAAAAGACATAATCACACGACCATCGTCTTTTTATGTTGACTTTGTTGGCGATCAGGCAAGTACTTTGGTTCCCTCTTTTTTTTTCTTTTTTTTTTTTTTCATTAATACTTTTAAATTTTAGTTGTACACGAGATGTCAAGAGTACTATAAATCGTTCAAAACCTATTGACTAACTAAACCGGTCTGTCTCCTAGTGCAATGTTTAGCCATGTTGCTTTCGAACACATTCTTTGGCCCAATGCGCGGAAACTTAGCTCGGGCTTGGGACTCAGGTCTTGTCTGAGACGAGTTACTAGGGTGAGTTTGAATGGATATGTCTTGGGTCCACCAAGTGCTAGGGATTATTCAATTAAAAAGGGTGAAATTTGGAGTGAAAATCAGAAAATATAATCATGTAAAAAAAGTAATACGAATGATTAAAAGGTAATGCTAAATATCGTGTGCATAATGGCTTTGAAATAAAAAGGCTAAGAGGGATGAGATAGAAACGGTCTTAATCTTTGACTTTTTATGCACTAAGTGACCGCCCTTGGTCATTGGCTACCTGAGATTTTTTACTGTCACACCAAGTGGAACACAAGCTCTAAAATTTCTTGACCAATTTCTGGATTTGTGGACCAATTTCTGGATTTGTTTGACTTAAAATCCTTGCCAAAGCTACCTTATGCAGCCCCAAACAAAACCTCCAAAACAAATTTTGGTTCTGTCTTCGTATCTTAGGGATCCAAGGCTCTCAAATTTTTATATTAATAGAAAATCTGAATATAAAATCTATAAAATTTGATGGTCTTTTTTTTTCACCTTTGGAACAACCAACTTGTGGGATCAAGAAAACAAAGACAAGGGATCAAGTAAAAGAAAGATAAGGCTAGGGTTCTATTTTCATCATTTCTAATTTGTAGATCAAATAATTTTCTCCGTTATTTCATAAACTTGGATCAAAGTAAGGGTTCTGAGGCAAAAATGGTTAAGGAAATCAATAAATTGAGGCCGGATTTTCATGTGAATAGTACTCAGGCGAGTACCATACAAACTTGCCCGAGTGGTTTAGAATTCTTGCATGTTTGCAAGAATTCTGCAATACTCAGGCGTGTCCGTACAGTTCTTGCACAAGTATAGAACATGTGCCCATGCTCCCGAGTACGTGCGCTACTACCTGGTAGGGTACCGGGGCTGAGTTATTCAACCGAGTCCGAGTCAACTTGGCCTAATTTTAAATCTTCATCCTCTATGTATTTGCTCCCCTTTATACTATATGATGACCTTAATCGACTCTCCATCAATACCCACTCCTGGATGCAGTTCTCTGAAAAAAAAAATATACACCTTGTAATGATGCTTTCGCTTCTGTTTTATTGGATGTGGAAATTCCTCCTGGAACAGAGGGTGATTATTGTGGTACCATCTTGGTCGAAATCCATTCAATGGGCCAAATAAGGAAAATTTACGGCGAAAGTCATCCGATTCCATAAATCAGACTGTACTATTCAACGCTGCCGCAGCAATTCCAATACTATAAAATATGCATGTAGTTTTTCACTGGAATTATGTTTTTCATATGATACTTTTGGAGCAGGTGATGGCGTATTTACTTATTTCTGCATGCTCGGCTGCAATACCCCTCACCAACAGTATGAGAAAAAATGTGGATAATCTGTTCACAGACATGTCTAGTGCTTCCATAAGTATGGCATTCTTTGCTTTCACAGCTCTTGCCATCTCTGCACTAATTTCTGGCTACAAGCTAACGCGCCAGGCTTACATCTAAATAACATTGTATTGTAATTGGTTTACCTCTTTATTTCTTCATTCTTTTTTTCTGTGTGTTATGAATATTTCTTTGAATGTTGTATATACTCTGAGAATGCTGGATTTTGGTTTGATTTTCTAATATTCACTCATGGCCATGGGCTTTGTTTTTTATTCAGTGAAGAGCATGAATACTATGCTCCTTTGAGAGCATTGTTTACTTCTATTCCCTCTCTCAAATGGCCTATTTGAGAGGATTTTTTCAATTTAAAATTTTTGTGAACGCTCATAATTGCTAGATGATTATTATAAAAAACAATAAAAATAAAAATTTGGGTTTTTTTAATATTTAGATCTCACCCTGAAAATTTTGGATGGTTTCTATTTAATCTGAAGACATTATTTTTTTTCAAATGATTAAAATGTGCAATTAGGAAAAAAAAAGTTATTGAGGTTAATCTGTGTTAAAGAGATTAGATGTTATATCCCCAAAATTTATGATCCTAAAACTAATCCTAATTGGGGTTTTAACCGAGGAGTAGAATATCTTTTCGACCTCTTAGAAAATAAAGGACATTAGATAGGGCGAAGGCTTTCACATATTTGGGACAGTTGGACCTTTAAACCGATGGTTTGCAGTTATAAAAAATGCAGATATAGAGAAAAAAAAAACTTATGTCGTGATTGCAAATTTATTTATGCTCTTATTAACCATTGGATTTGAAATCGGGTGGTTGAAGTTGTGTCATTGTTTAGGCACAAAGTCCAAAACAAAATTTCTCGAATATTGTGATACAATTTCAGCTTTGGGATTTCACATCCAAAAGCTAAATAAGATTGTGACCTTCTTGTACCAAAAATAAATGGTCTCATAATTGTGTTTAAGGTGATCTAAATGTCACTTGTATCCCTAGCCTTCAACCATCAATAGAAATCATTTTAGACCTTGGGAAGGTATATAAGAGAGCAAACTCACCTATATATTTTTTTGGGAAAAGTTAAATATAGAGAGGCTCTAAACAATCAAATTTGAGCCTACCTCAAAAATTTCACTAGAGGAGGTTCTTTTGATGCCCAAATATCTTCAAATTGATCATCGCGACATCAAGATACGTGGACATAAGAAAAAAAATGGATTGGAAGTTTTGGAAATAGTGTATTTTATAACGCATTTTTGGACAGTCAATTTTCAAATTTTCATATATATGTTGATCTACACTATAGTTGAAGCTTTAAACTTTACAAATAAAAATAAAAATATATTTTAAGGCTATCATAAATATTTCCAACATTAAACCACATTTCTCGATACTATTTGAAGGTAGGCTCTAATTTGATTGTTTAGAGCCTAGGCTCTATACAAACCGCACCCATTTTTTTTTTGCTCCATTTTCATCTACATTAACTAAAAACAATGTTTTTTTGCCCTAATCTCATCAATTCCTTCTCATGTTCAAATTTAATCTATCTTAGAAGGTAAATAAATATGGTCCTGTATTATCTTGAAGCATGTCTGATAAAGCAAATCAGAGAAGAATTTACAGCATTTCACTGGGCTTCATTGTATTCTGGTGGTATGCTCATGAAGAAACCCATAGACATATTGGTAATTCAAGTCAAGGGCATATCATAATGGTAATTCAAGTCAAGGGCATTTGATATCTTCAATAGAATGAACATCTCATGCCTCTAGGTCAATCATAGTCGTTTTGCTATATTTTTGGAGAAGTCTGAGTTCTTCTCTCCTTTTTGAGCCTCTGTTCATATTGGAAAGTTCAAGTTTTAAGCTTATTCTGAACCTTGTGTTCATTTTGAGATAAGGTATGAGCCCGATTCTCAAGTCGAAACCCGTGTTCTTTATTGTCATCTGCAGTGAACAAGGGGTTACCATTTATCCTGTTGCTAAGAATGTACATTTCTCATAGTGGATACATTGAAAGTGATGGTTTGCAGTTAAGGTGTCAGCACTGGAGTTAAGACTTAACATTGAAAGTGATGGTTTGCAGTTAAGGCTTAACTGATGGTTCGCAGTTAAGGTGTAAGCACTGGAGTTAAGCTACAAGATACATTGAAAGTGATACAGAGATTGCATTTTTTATATCAACATAAGTTCATTGGTAATTAAAGTTGTTCATCGAGAGATATTACAAAATTGATGTGCATCAAAGAACACTACAGAATTGACCTGGCTGCTATACTCTGTGAAATGAACAATGGTAACATAATATGTCGTTCTCCTGCACATTCAAATTAGAAACACGAAGGGCGTGTTTGACTCTTGGAGCACATGGCTGTGGAAACTGTATCTTCCAAGGATGCGGAATTTGTTACATGGTCCCTTATAGAAGCCGCGTCTTCCTGACTTTAATGTTGTTTTTGGTGCTGTGGTTACAATGACTCCCAAAAAAATGTGTAGCACTCCCCATTATTAACCAGATAAATGCTACAGTACTAAGAGGTGGAGGTATCAAAAACCGTCACTTCCAAAAATCAAATACCCCAGAAGACTTTCCCTTCTAACACATTCTTTAATGGCTCATATGCGTCTTTTACCTCTCTCCTTGCTAAATATGTTTTCGATTCATCGGTGAATCCCAATGCTGTGAAGAAACAAAAATATTTGGATCGGATATAGATTATATACATTTTTCTAATTCAATTTTCCTTTTTGCAGTTGGTGCTATCTTTCTATTCGTTTTGCACAAGACTCCTCTGGATCGAGAGTTCGATGTCTACAACCTCATGGCGACTATTAGTTATAAGAACTAAAAGTATCGTATGTACCATGCAAATCTGAATATTTGATGGAGAGATTTAGAACTCTTGAATCATCAATATGAGTTTTTTTAGTCTAGGGTTTCTATATAGAGAAAAATAATAGTATGTGGGGAGGCTTTAGGTGTAGAGAGAAACCCTGTTTGACAGGCATGTAAATCCAATTAGGAAATCTCTACTCTTTTCCTTTTTTTTTTTTTGCTCTTCGCCCTTCATATAAGACTATCTTATGAAGAAATTACATCCAAACGATGAGTTATTTTTTCACTTTGGATAATACTCCTTTTAGTCAACTTTATCCTCAATTAGGAATTCCATATGACATGGAAGTCCCGTTTTTTCTCTCTTAACCATGACCAAGTTCAGCAATACCATGGACATCCTTCTCTGTGTTAGCTATTAAGAATGTTGCAACTTTCATTGAGGTCCCTGTACCCGCAAGAAGTGGGCTCCAAATCCAACATCTCACGAAATGGGTACACAAAACCATATATTTGTCCAAATATTTATCATCGAGTGATATATCAAAATACGAAAAGACTCTTATACTCTATCTTGAAATGCACCATGAGACCTTAAGGAGCAATGCATCCCTGTAGAGAAAACCACATTAATACTTCATTAAATTAGCATAGAACAACTCATCTCTTATTAAAAAATACTTCAACTTGCCTTAACCACATTTGGCCGCACCAGATTGAGGGTCTTAACTAATCCTTCATGAGCAACCTATGCTAAGAAAACTACTCAACCCCCTTGTGCACATATGCCCTATTCATCTAATACAATCTTCAAAAATCATGTTAAGGCCATTTGTTTGATCCAAATTTTAAAATATATACTCTTTTTATTCTAATGAACAATCACAAATAAATAAATAAATTTGAAAATGCAACCTCAAAAGTATGTTTTTAACCCTATTAACATAAGCCATCCATTTTGATAAGATGCTTAGATCTAAGCTTTAGAATGATTTTTTTTCTTTTCTAATTTTTTTAGATGACTTTATTATCATCATATGAACAATGTTAAAATAGAAAAAAATGATTTTGAGTCCAATAGCCCAGATTGAATATCGTCAGATCAAATGACCACGATTGCATTTCGTATTTTAATTTTAATTCTTTTATATAAATTCAAATCACTTGAAATTTTGTACATGAGTTCTTTAAAAATAGGATAATCAATAAAAATATCAAAAAAATATTCGTGAGAAATAAATTGACCACCCAAAACTTTTTAGGGGTATTTTGGTTAATTTATATATTACGAATGTTTTTTAAATATTTTTATTAAGTGCACCTTGGTGAGAAGAATAGACACTTAAAATTTCAAGTGAATCTAGGTCATTGGACTCATAAGTATTGTAGGCCCACTGGCTTACTCTAGCACTTATATATATATATATATATATATATATATATATATATATATATATATATATATATATATATATATATATATATATATATATATATAAATAAAGGAAGATACTACAAAACTTTATATATATATATATATATATATAAATAAAGGAAGATACTACAAAACTCCTATAGGCGAAAATAAACAGTGATTTTGCCTGCTTTTATCACCATCAAAACTTCATCGCATGATTACAATTGTCCGGTAGTGTTTCATTTTTCTTTTAAAGCTGCAACGAAACCATACCTATATATATATATATATATATATATATATATATATATATATATATATATATATATATATATATATATATATATATATATATATTATTGCTAGATCAATGATCAAGCAGATCCGGTTCATGATTGATGTATGCAGGATCAACCAATACGGTTTTTAAATAGTAGTTATGTTAAGCATTTTAAACTAGATGAAGTGAATGGAGAATCGTCAATGCAGTTTTTTTGACAAGGAGTAAGCCCACAAGCAATTTTAGGAAGGAATCATTACGGGACAGGACCAACTCCCCCCTACAACCCCACTCTTGCTATTTTTTTGCGTGTTTTTTAAGCTTATCCTTTAAATACCTTTTCGGTGCGGTGGAGTTGTTGAGAAACCATATGCATGCATCAGGTTCATTGGAGACTCTCATGGCTGCTTCTCTCTCTTCATCGCCAAATTCTTCATCTTCTTCCTGCTCATCTCCATGTTCTTTAAGGATTGGGATAGTAGGTTTTGGCGCATTCGGTCAATTCATTGCGAAGACTCTTGTAAAACAGGGCCATTCTCTCTCTGCTTATTCGAGATCTGATTACTCTCTGATCTGCTCACAAATGGGGATAACATACTTCAGGTACTCTCTCTCCCTCTCTCCCTATCAAAAGGGGCCTTTTCTCTGTCTCTCTTTTCGGAAAAGGATTATATGCTTCGGGCTCTCTCTCTCTCTCTCGCCACAAATGGGGATAACATCTTCAACCTCTCTCTCTCTCTCTCCCTCTCCAGATGGGGAGAACTTTTCGCCATTTTTTTCTTCTGGTTTGAAGTTTCAACAAAGGAAAAAGTAAGGTCCATAACCACCGTGGAAAAACCATGGTCCGTTGATTAGAGAGATAAGGATGACTCGACCCCCTCTCTCTCATCATGGTGTATAGTTTGCTATATTTAACAAAGTTTCAAAAGAGGGAAATGTTTCTATGTGACCAAGAATCGGTAAGGCCTATCCAGTTCTCACAAAATATCGGCAACTGGTCAAATCCAACAATCAAATTTAGAGGTGCCTAAAAAATTCATTTGGATGCCAAAAATCCTCAAATTCGTCTAGACATCAAGATGTATAAATATGAGAAAAAAATGGAGTTAAGTGCTGGAAGTCGAAAAAAAATGGAGTTAAGTGCCGGAAGTAGAAATTCTTTTATTTATATATATATATATATATATATATATATATATATATATATATATATATATATATATATATATATATATGAGAGAAATTGTCTTATTTGGCATGGATCTATAGAAAAATCAAGTCCCACACCCATTTGATAATTTTTTTAAAGATCTGTGCCAATTTTAATAGTGATCCTTTGAAGTCCTACGTGATGGGGGAGGATGGATCCTATAGGATCATTACTATATATATATATATATATATATATATATATATATGGGAAAAGATGTGTACTCAGGTGCATATTGCTACGGTAAATGCCTACGGCCCATATTGAATCTCGACTTTAATGGTGGGTCTCACCCTCTCTCCATCACGATGTATTGTTCAAGTTTTTAAAAGAGGGAAATGTTTCTATGTGACCAACTGCATATAAATTATACGCGACCCTACTTCTTAGCTGATTTGAATCAAACGACTATGAATATCCATAGCACAATGTAACGTCAAACATTATTTCATTTTTTGTTTTTTTCTACAAAACATTTTTTGATGAAACTTTGGGCACACCATCAGAAAATTAGTGCAAACCTAAAAAAAATAAAATAAAATTATTTTATGTAAAAATAGATGATCAAACTGCTCCTCCAATTTTCAAATTTATTTTTAAGTCTTATTTCATAAAGATACTTCCTTGAAATTGTTAAAAAAATTAAAATTCTCAGGGATGGGATATGTAACAATTTAGGACATTTTGATAATGTGGCATGCTTAATTGTGTCGAGCCAAATTACAAAAACAATATTAGTTGTAAAGGTATTATATCAAATTAGTATAAAAATAGTATTAAAACTAAAATCAATAGATACACACAAGAAACGGTCTCTATTTTCACGTATTTTTACAAAATAACAAAAATATATAATGCATTATCCCCAATTTTTTGGAACTCAAAAAACACTAATTTTATGGATTTTTAGTGATTTTTTTAGGCCCAAACTAGCCAATTCACCCGTTAGAATCGCCAAACCATCGATTTGACCTAGTTTTTGGGGTAACCAATTCGTGTCACCAATTTGTTTTTTTAAATGCTGATATTTAGCAAATATATATAATATAACAATTTACATTTCAGTATAAGGAAGTTACATCAATATTTAAATGTGAAATCGGATAGCTAGTGGTGTATCATTGATTGGGTACAAAATCAAAAATATAATTTCATGACTAAAAGTAATTGTGACCTTTGTATTGTAAAGGGTGTTATTCTATATTCTTACAATCGTTTACCATCGTGAGTTCGCATTATTCCATAAAAGAGGTCATGAATAAGGACCTTAGGGTGCATTTGTTTGGAGGCTTTGGAAGCCGTGGCTTCCCCAAAATATATTGCTCAGATGCTGCTTCTAAAATAATGACCCACTTCCGAAAACAAATGTGCGAAGTGTAATAGTGATAGAAACCACAACTTTTTGGTAAACAAACACGGGGTTGTTTATAAAGAGACCATTTTTCTTTTGTACAAGAAGGTCACAATTATTCTCACTCACTCATTAGATGTTAAATTAGATATTTTAAACTAAAAAAAAATTTGTAACGTTATGTCTATTTAATGATACTCTTACTACCACTTATTTTGAAATTTAAAGGACAATAATGGTTATAACCTCCCTATATAAAAGATAAATGGTCTCTTATATAGACAATCCCAACAAACATGGCTTTAATGTTTAGAGAAAAGAACTGTTATAATGCTATTGGGATATTTTTGGGATGTGTACTATGATTCGTTACTTTTTGTACAAGACAGTCAAAATCACCCCTAGACATTGAATGTGAAAATTGGCAGGTAGAAATACGTCAAAGGCTTGGACAAATTCATTTTGAAGATTTTATTAAGGGTGGGGTTTCTATAAGGTTGCAACCTTAAACAATCCAATTAAAGCGCATCTCCAAATTTTATCATGTAATTTTGTTGTAAAAAATTCTTAGGATTATCTTAAAATTTATTTTCATATCTAATTAGAAAATTTTAAACTCCAAAAATAGTTAAAATCAATGAGATCTATAAGTATATGAAAATCTTGAAAATGGACGACCTAGATAATGTGTTACAAGATGCACTATTTTTGAGACTCAAATTTTTATTTTTTATTTTCATACATCTTGATGTCGAGATGATCAAATAAAGGGTTTTCAACATTAAAACAACATTTTTGATAGATTTTTGAGGCGCATCTGTAATTCTCCATTTTAAGGGTGCAACCTTGTATAAACTTTTCCAATGCCACATTTCTAACCACTCGGTTTCATATTTAACAGTTAGTAGTAATTATAACTTTATGACAAAAAGTAATGATGTATTATTTTATTTTATTTTTTTACAAAATTCACCTTTTAGGTCGGAATTGAAAATAGGAGTTGTGCATTGTATTTACCGTGTATGGTGATTAATCATGCTGTATGTTACATGGACAATTTTTTATAGAGAAATTGATCAATTTTGTATGGTTGAGCACGATGTGATCCTCATCTCCACATCCATCCTTTCGTTTGGGGACATGCTAAATTTAATCCCATTCCATTGTATACCAAAGCCAATGCTCATGGTGGACGTGCTCTCCGTAAAGGAGTTCCCTCGCGATCACTTCTTACAGGTAAATTTTTCTTTTTCTTTTTTTATTTTTATTTTTTATTTTTAGGGGAGGGGAGAGAGTTAATTTTTTAAAAGCGCTAGTGATTGTGATTTTTAATTGAGGCTCAAGTGATACTACCGCATTATTTTCACTTTCTCTATTTTTCTCAAAGGAACCAAAGAAGCGTAGAACTAAAGTGAAGTGAACCTTTGAGCACTACTTCTCTTCCACAGCCTCTCTCTATCCTAAATAAGATTCATTGTTATCATCGTCAAAGCTTTTTTCCAACTAATTAAGATTGACTACATGAGTCAAGATCCGATATTCTGCTCTATTAAGAGTCATACCGTCAATAATGTCATAAATCTCTATTTCTGTTATTACTTCCAACCATGTTCTTTTAGACCTACTCGTTGTTTTTTTTAGTCTTCCACTTGAACTAACTTACACCCCTTAATAGGTATTGTATTGGGTCTACACCATACCATCCTGGAACTGTTCAATCCCATCCAAATCGGATCCAGATAGGAAATTACCGGGTTTTATAACATTTATTTGATCTTTCTTGCATGGAGTTCGGAATTAAAAATGATAATACTGATAATACCTATTCCATTATGTTACAAGGTAAAATTGTACACTCACTCTCGGAATCGAAAACCTAGCTACAATTAGTAATGAAACCCACTCAACCTATTGCCACCAACCTAGAGAATAAAAGTCGAATATGCACGTGCATGAAAACACCCGAGTCTCAAGCTTGAACACAAACCTTCCATTTAACTCTTGAATTCATTATCGTTATAGTCTTGAGCTTTTTTTGCTATTTTTGTGGGCCTGCATCGACCCAAATCAATGATTTGTCGAACAAAAAAAGTCCACATTTATTAATGATTTATATGTTGTTTAAATGTAGGTTTTGTCTCAAGAATTCGATATTTTATGCACCCATCCCATGTTCGGCCCAGAGAGCGGGCGGAATGGGTGGAGTGGTCTACCTTTCATGTTTGATAAAGTCCGGATCAGCAAAGACGACCATCGATCAAAGATTTGTGATGATTTCCTTCATATATTCAAATTGGAGGTAAAAATTTTTGGAGAAAAGTGTATATGAAAAATGGCCGTTTCAGCTAATCTCAAATGTTATTTTTCATGATTCACATGAAGCTTAAGGTTTTCGTGTTTTACATGTAGAGTGTTTACATGTGGAGTGCTGAGCTTTTGAGCAGAGGGACTAGATCCAACCCTGTAGAGCAAAAACAAGAAGTCCTGTTTTTGAAGAAAAATGAATAAAAGAAATGGTAGAGCAATAACAACAAGTCCTTGTTTAAGGAGGAAAATATAGAGAAGAAATAAAAAGATGTCCATTCTTATGGAAGCTCTTCACTGACACAATCAAGAAATACATTTGGAAGAACACCCACATGATATTCAAGCACTATGATTAGTTTTACTTCACATTCAGCCTTTTCACTTAGTTTTGAGTTCAAGTCCCAGCTAAAACGCGTTCAAGCACACATATTCAGGGCTCCTAAGTCAGTCTGTTTTTTGTATTTTCATCCAAAACATGTGCAGAAATATCAAAGGTCTGCTAGCAAAAACATGGATGAGGATATGTGGCCACCATATGTAATGTGTACTTGTGTGTTTATAGCTTCCTTTTGTATCTTAAGAGTATAAAATCTAACATGTAAAAGCAGCTCTGAAGTCTAGTTCAGAACATATAGGATGTTGTCCAAATCGAGGCCATTTTTGTTTGTTGGTTTATTAAAGTGTCGTGGGGTTCTAAGAGGGTGATGGTAGCATTTGCAGGGTTGCAGAATGGTGGAAATGTCTTGCGAGGAACATGATCAATTGGCTGCTCAAACACAATTTATTACTCACACTATGGGCAGGTAGTAAACTTATTTATTGAGACTTATGTTGGGAATTCAAAATGAGGGACATTATCTCCATAAGTTTTGATACAACTAAATTGGGCTTCAAATAATCAAGTATTTATTTGGATTTATTATTTGTCAAGTTGGCAACATTATCTTCTTTTTGTTTGCATCAATAGAACGCCTTCTTTTTTATTTTTCAACAGATTTTCAATGGCTTCATTAATTACCCACAAAGGAGTGCACAATAGATTACATTTTCTTGTAGGATTTTGTCAGAATTGGATATTAAGCCTACCCCAGTTGATACAAAAGGCTTTCAATCACTTCTAGCTCTGGTAATTTTTCGCTCCTTGAAAGTAAGCTGTATTTTAATCTCCTTTGTGGCGTTACCTCACTATTCTGGTTCGCTCTAGCAGAGAGATAATACAATGAAGGACAGTTTCGATCTCTATTCTGGCCTGTTCAACCATAATAGGTTTGCAATCCAAGAGGTACTCTCTCTCTCTCTCTCTCTCTCTCTCTCTCTCTCTCATGTGAAGCTGCATATTGAAACAATAACTCTGGTGCAGTGGCTGAGATTGGAGCATGCAATTGAAGCAGTAAAAACAAAGTTGCTCAAGGATAAGGACCATGCACTTGACGCAGTGACAACAAAGTTTCTCAGGGATAAGAAGCATGAGAGTAATTAGACCGTTAGTGAAGTTGACGAAGTATAGATTACGCATTTTTCAGTTATTTAATTCACAACAATAACAGTGAATGTCAAGTTACTCTTTGTTTTATTCAGATGATGCAAGAATTGGTGTTTGATGAAAAGGAACTAAAAGAAAACTTTACACAATCTTTCTTTCTAAGGACAACAAGCCTTAGAATAAACTTTTAGTTTGGACAGGTGAAATCATCAAAAGTTAATTAATCAGAAGTTAAAGGTTTAACTCCATCAAGATTTATCAAGGCTAGACCCATGCCCAAGACCATCTCAGTTTCACATAAGAATAATAAAACTTCTCAAGTCATACAGAACTGGCCTAAACCCAACCAAGGCCCATTCTGACGGCTATTGAACAAACAAATCCATATTCTGATGGCAACTGAACAAACAAAAACAAAAAACATAATTATGAAACTTAAAGGAAACAACATTCACACTATCGGCAATTGATTTACCTAATCAAAAAGAATTTGTTGTGGTCATGATAAAATATTCATATTTATATCAATTAATAAATTGATGCACCTGCACCGTTTGAAACTCTTTCAAGCAGTGATGTTGAGAGAGAGACAGAGAGGACAACATACCTCCGATGCACTTTCTGATCTCTTTCTGTAGGTTTTGCTTTACCCCGATCTTAGTTGTATGTCCCTCTTTAAAATGAACCAATTAGAGATACCTTCAATGCCTCAACAAATGACCAGAGCTAATGCCAGGCATGTTATCTCGTGACTGAAATAAGTTAAGCTATCCCATCATAAGCATATCTTAACCCTCGACCGACTTTTCTTCTGATGAGAACTTTTTAACTGCTCTTACGCTACAGATTTTTCTTTCTCCCCTCCAAACCCCTCAAAAGAAAAAGGAAAGACCCGACCTTTTCACAGCCCTTAGCAATGGGTTATAGATACATTTCTTAAATTTTCTCCCTTTGCTTTCAAGTGGCATTGGTACAAAATTTGCGCATATTATTTCACAGAATTGTCACCTGCATTGTTGTTAGCTTCTTCAACATTGCTGGCTTGGGCAGCACTGCTTTCCAATGTAGAGGGAACTGGAATGTCCTGAGCTTCATAAGGGAGGTCGTTAATTTTATTACGCGTTTGTATTCCTGTTGCTCTTGCAAGATCTATCCATTGCTGCCAAAAAGAATGAAAAATAAAATTAGAGTGAGAATAGCTTGACAATGAGGAAACATGTGCGGATAACACAATCATAGAATTGAAGGTGGTTGCTTTCCTCCATCATGCAATTAGACAATCTATCCCCACAGATATAGCATTAGAAATACTAAGTATACATGTGTCATATGGTATATGGTATATCAGGACACCTACATTCCTTCCAGGTGATAGACTGATGACCTTAACCATAAATTCCTGATGACCGGTGATCACCTAGGTACCATTATCTCCACAGTCAGCTGTCAGGAATGGAGAGTGGATTACAACGTACCATATACCACACACCACAGGCGTGTGGCATAGTTTCCCTTTAACATAACAAAGATAGCTCGACATAACGAAAGTTGTCAAAGTGTGAAAGAAAACAGGGTCATCGTTCTTATTTAGTGATTATATTAAGATGAATTCCAAAAATGAGAAATAAATGCCATGGTAATGAAGATTTTAGGCTTTCAAGGAAAATAAAAATAAAAAATAGCACTTCTCTTTCCAGAATGTCCATGAACATCCCCTTTATGTATGCTCGCTCATAAACACTACGAAAGATACTCTCTATTTAAGTTGCGCATATGTCATCATGAATCTAGAAAAAGATAACATAACATTAGAAAATAATAATGGTAGCATCCTCCAAGAACATGTTCATGCATTGAAGTGAAATTATCAACCGCACTTCAAAATGACCACTACGAAAGATATTCTATATTTAAGTTGGGCATATGTCATCGAAAAATACATAAGAATAATAGTAGATCCTCAAAGAACATGTTCATGCATTCTGCTGAAATTATCAACCACACTTCAAAATGACCAGACTACCATTTTAAAGTTTTGAAAACCTTTTACATATACACACACATGTTTTGTTTTCCACCTTTTTTTTTTATTTTTTTGTTTGTTTGTTTGTTTCTGTTGGTTGTTGGGTGGGGGGTTTGTTATTCTAGGTTACACCACACTAATGATGAACTTAGAAGTTCCTTCTCCAGAATTTTTTGCCACAAAATACTCATATTTTCAAAAATGATGTTTGATTATACATCGATCTCGTATTTTAGGAAAGGTATTTCAATCATTTCAAAATCCCTCCAAAAATCAACTTCAAATTTTAAAAAGATTCTTTTGACTTCTAAAATTTTGATTTTTTTGAAGCAACTTAAAATTATAAAACAGTTTTCAAAAAACTTGACTCAGCCAAGCTGCTCGGCACTTGGCCAAGCCGAGTGACTTGGACACGTCCAAGTGGACTTGCCTGAGTCCTCTACAGGGCAAAAACAGCCCCGGAAAAATTAAAAAATATATATAAAAAAATATAATGAATGTAGCAAAAGTAAAATAAAACTAAAAGCAACTTTAAAAGTCCAAATAAGCTAAAAAATAAATAAAAAAGAATTGGATCTCAAAAAAGTTGATTTATAGATGGGGGGATTTTAAAATTCCAAAAAGTAAAATATAAAAATATGGATTATGGCAAAAAACGCTCACCAATCATTTCCATCAACATCCAAATCATATAAAAAATTTATATACTATTCACATATCTTTTACAATTTTTTTTAATTTTTTCAAATTTTTTATCTGCCTGGAGTTGCACACACAACGGGGACTCGCTCATAGGGAAAGTTGGAGTAACACAGCCGAGTCCGAGTAGACTCGGCCAAGTCACAGAACCATGTTGCAAAATTTTCATACAAGCTATTCCTCATGTAATTTCTAGTTTTGTAAGTGTATTTTATGGTCAAAAGTTTTGGAGTAAGAAATTCTAGATTCACCATTTGAATGTTGCAGCCTAGACGAACGAGGTATTTTATGGTCAAAAGTTTTGGAGTAAGAAATTCTAGATTCACCATTTGAATGTTGTAGCCTAGAATAATGTGAGAGAGAGAGAGAGAGAGAGAGAGAGAGAGAGAGATCCTTTATGCATAAGCAGCATGAGAAAAGAAGACCTACATTTCAGCGAATTCTGCCTTTCACAAGCAAGATACATCCAAAAAGAAAAGATTGCCACGACACTAATGAGAAAAAAATTGACAGAGATCTAACCTGAGTTCCCCAATATGAGTTCACTGTGCGCACAGCGAATGATAACATATTAACCAGAACGGGCTTGGAAGACAGAAACTCATCCGAAATCCGATGTTCCACAATGCCAGCAATAACCTATATCCAAGAGATCTTTTTTTACAAAACCTTTTAACAAAAAAAAAAGAAATATGTAATCAAAAGAAACAAATAAAAATTATTTCTGTTCTTATAGGCTCAGAACACAAAATGAAATATGAAATAAAGTAGATAAATTTTGGCACAATTAAGCTGGGAAAAAGGTAATAACAAATTATTAACAGAGACCATATTCTTTCTGCAAACTGCGAAGTAGTAGTGTGCACCTGCACCTTAAACTATCCATCATGCTTGCGGACAGTTAAACTGGACAGGTAAAGGGATAACATATGGAAATCCACAGATGAAACAACCTGGGTTACAGTGACCAGGTTTACCAAGCATCCAACAAGCATAATGGGCAGTTAATAAGCAGCTATTACACAATCTGCACATAAAATGAATTTCAGACGTATATTAACTATTTATTCCCAGGGAAATAATATCACTAGCCTATTGACAATGGCATAAGGTACGCCAATACCATATGTCATAGTTCATTGGAAGACAGTCTACTCTCCCAATAGCTACTAAACTTAAAAGTGACATTTTCTAAACCTGATAACGGAGATTTGCCGATACTCCAAGGAAAGATCCATATACAAGCGCCGTCTTGAAGATTGGGGATCGTTTTTGCTTGACAGTCACTTCTAGAGCTGGATTAAAAACACGACGAGCATTAAACAACATATTCGACGAAGTAACAGCTCCTATGCTTGATATAAACCCAACAATGGTGAGCTTCAGACCCCCAATGAGCACCGATGCAAACCTCTGACTCAAGTTCCAGTCTTTAGCAATGCTACTCTTTTGAAAAGCATTATCAGGGATAGACCCAAAAAAACCTTTCAAGATTTCTAGATTTTCAGGTGTTGTGACGTTCTCATCAACACTAAGGAAAGAGAGTGTTGGGGCAGGAAGCCAAACGGTGAAGAAATCAACAACAGAGCCCCTAAGTGTGTCAGTAATGACATAGTCAAGCTCTTCGAAAAAGTTCTCTTTGCGCCTTTCATATTGTGCTAAGAGAGTGGTTGTTATTGATATGGCTTCCTCTATGGCTAGCCTGTGAAGAAATTTGGGGTCTGCTAATAATCTTTCCCGAAAACCCTGCATTATCATACAGAGAATTAAATATGAATATCCCTATTTCTTTAGTACCTATGCATGGTGCAAGATGCTGAGGTACTTTTCAGATAATGGGAAATGGGTAGGTATTAACCATTTAATTGCCAATATTCCCTTTCTCTGACCAATATCTTTAGAGCCAAATGCTGAATTACTTCTATAGATCAAGCAAAATGGATATTGATAAAAGAGGAATAACCAATTGCATGGAAATATCCCCTTTTACTTTAGCAACAAAGACACATGTAGTGCAAAAACATGGATGTAGTTGTCGAGATACAGGGAAATGGCTCTTGGTAAGAGGGGACGAACCAGTGCATTATTTACCTGAAATCGGTGAGTGAGTTCTGAAATAAGAGGATACTGCTCTAGATCAAAAAAACTTTGCAATACTTCTGGTGAAACCACACCAAGATCCAGTCCCTTTTGAATATCCTGGTAAAATACGTTAAAGAGAGAAACATTAATCCCTTTAAACGTTAAAGAGAAACATTAATCACATTAACACTCAAAATATAATCAAATTTATCTTTAGTAACTTTATCTCCGGAACTTGACATATATTATGTTCAATGCATCAGGTGATTTATTTCACCACAAATATGATCTCATACTAATATAACAGGTTTTTGGTAATATCATCATCATCATCATCATCATTGTCGTCATCATCATCCAAGCCCTATCCCAACTATTTGGGGTCAGGGTGGTGTTTGGCAATATACTTTCACCAATCCTCTTGTAGGCCAACAGGGCTAGAGCATCTTGGCTAAAGGTGTGATAAAGCAGAGCTGATATCAAAGATCTTGTCTCTCTCCACTAATAGATGTTCCACATGTATGGGTTTACATCCCAAAAGAGTTTCACTTTCATATAATGTTATGTAACATGATGCGAACATGTTCTCCTTTACATTTAATGTTTCACGGCTACTCAAAAATCAATCGATAGTCAATTAGGTTTTGTTTTAAGTTCCAACTTCATAATGCTTTGGAGTTTATCTATTCCAGTTCAACTTCTCATTGCTGGGTAAGTCAATTGATTTACATTTCCTATTCAGAAGATCGTGCAAACACATTTCCTCTTGAAACCCTTTCAGCAAAAAACCCGAATCCACATGACAATATGTCTTTTGGGTGAAGTAGCACAAGTTTCGATGGGGACCCCAAGCTATAATAAAATATTCATGGATAATGAAAATGATAAATCTTACTTATTATAAGATTGGAATTTTTTTCACCAAAAAGATGTCAGAACACTAAATAGAAATATGGATACCTGTTCCACATTGTTGCTTTGGATGGACGAGGCTTGCAATGGTAATAATTCAGAGGATCAATTTCGACTTTCTCAATGCAATAAATTGTTGCAAAACAATTCTTAGAGGAGATGCGGTCTACCATACCCATAGTTGCGGGAACCTTGGTGTTAAGGCCACGATCCCACGGTTCCTCTAAGGGATCGTAGAGGGAGCTGGGTTTAGAGAAATAGGGCTCTTGCTCAAAATAAAATGGGATCTCGGACATGCTCATAGGATCCGTCCAAGGAGAGGAGCTATACTCATGAACTACTGTTCCTCTTCTTAGTATTATGGATTTATTTCTTTAAAATATATGCTAAATTGTGTGCATATCATATTGTGGTATTCTAGAATTATGGTATTAAAAAAACTACTGTTTAATATCATAGTAAGCCAATTTATGTTATTATTGAACTGTATTATTGTAGTAAATTGGAGTACTATAACTCTAGCATTGGTAAAAAGCTAAGGTGTATAATGATGGATCGAGCAGGCATCAGCTTGATCCTAATTATATCATATACCGTTAATTTATCTCGTTTTATGTATAGTTGAGCTTAGATCCCTCAAGTCAAAACCTGACATAGGATCTTGCTTCAGATCTCCTAGGTTCTAGCTCCTTAACTTGTTGAATGTATGGAGATCTATCCTAGCCCCAAGGAGCTTCCATCCTATGGTGGTTCGGCGTGCCCTGAGCTGATCCCACTCCCGAACGTGCCCCCGCCTCGAACAACTATGAGCTGACCTACTTATCCATTTGAAAGTCCAACATTTTCCTACTTATTTCAAATGCAAGCTCACATACACCCAGTAAAACATGCTAGTTCTCGATGTATAGAATCAGCAGCTTAAGGCACTGACCATCCATAGTACAAATCATATTTTACTGTCATAAATTAAATTGAATGTGAATTTTGCATTTAACTAGATCTAAACATGGCAACTTCCCCACTCCAGTCTCAAGTTCGCACCTATGCTGAATTTCTAAGTATTGCAAGACAGCAAACCATGAGTTTAGACATTATGTAGTTTAGCAATCAGAAAGCTATGTGACAGTAGCCAATTCATAGAAGCCCCCAAGGAGCAGATTCATAAATCAGGCCAATTTTACATTTGAATTCAATCTACACAAATTGAAGATCTAAAGCACAAAGCAGGCCATGAACCAAGTATCCTTTGGTACTCTTTAGAACAAAAGATGTAGGCCTATCTGTATGAGCGTATACACACCAATAAAACAGGCTTATACGTGCTGGCAGTTCCATGGCATATTTTTACCAACAAAAACAACAGATCTCCCTCAGTTTTGTGTGCAAATAGGGCTATATCGACAATTTGGTCATTTCATTGAAAAGGCTTTTTGCCTCAACAGCAGATAAGCCTGCCTTGTGTGGTGGCGTATCCAGGCATCCAAACAGGGATGTGTGTTGCAGGTGTTGGTTGTCATAAATATATCAGACAATACAGGGTCATGTGTAGATGTTATATTGTTCACGATAAGAAATTTTTGAAAATTGTAATATGTAGTAGCCACAATTCTAATATCCATCCAAAGGAAGAAATCAATTTTGAACCATAAGCAATGTAGTTATAAAATGATTCAAATAAACTATGATATAAGCAAAGAGAAATAAAAAACTTTGATATAAGCAAGGGAAATAGATCAAACACACCAGAAAACCCAAAAACAATCCTATGGAACAAACCTGGGGCAAAGCATCCCGCCTCCTACCAGCTGCATTCATCACCCGAGCAATTTCAGCACGATCAAAACAATTCCTGCTACATGGCCTAGCAGCTGAATACCAAAGGAAATCAGCCACTGGTGCTTCTCCCTCTTTTCGAATGTGTTGCCTTTCTGGATTAAGCAATATAACCGACTGGTTCTTTTTCAGTAGCTGCTTTGAAATTCTAGCAGGCAAGCCGACTCCTCTTGAACCATATAAAACATGGCTTGCCCCTGTTACCACAACTAGAACACCCACTGATCCACCATCTTGCATTGCCTGAGTGATAGCTTGGGACATCGTGTAGTCATCAATGACTCGAGCCTGAGCAGATAGATAAGAACTTGGACCAAAAGAGAGAGATGGGTTTGGTGAAATCATGTCGATTGGTGACCTTCGAGAGATGGAAGTAAAACCATTTATGAAACCAGCACCATTAGGTGGTGCATACTTATTGCGGTCTGCTTTAGATAGACCTCGCATACCTTCAGCTTGAACAGTCCTTAGAACCTAGAATATAAGTAAAGTAAACAGCTTCAAAGGACAAGTTTTACATCCATATATAATGGTCACATGCGGCATATGTGTGTGTGTGTGTATACATTATGGAAGCCACTATACAATACCATTGGGCAAAAAAGAACAGTATTTTTGCCCAAAGGCTATACGCCGTCCGACATTTTTGGAAGGCGTGGATAAAACGATTGCAACGGACATAGCATGTCCGTTATGGTTGTTTCTTCATGCAAAATTCATGGGATTCCGCCACGGCTGTCGTAGAGCCGTTGCGGTTTTTCAGTATAAACCGCAATGGCTCCACAAGAGCCTCAAAATTCAATCGATCCGATTGCAATTAATTACAATTTTCGATCAATTGTTGATTGACTAGAAGGAAACCAAATGAAATGAGAACGGTTAATGTTTACATATTGTGGGGCGAAACACAATTCAAATTCGCCCATAGATATTTTTAAGAGTTTTCCCATACATTTATATATATATATATATATATATATATATATATATATATATAAAAAAGATAAATTTTATTTTTCTATATATAGGATTATAATAAAATAAGTTAACTTCTTAGTTCTCCTATATATGTTTACTAAAATATAAAACAGGTGTTTACTCTCTCTCTCTCTCTTCCCCTAAATATGGTAAGCATCTTTCTCAATGAATTAGATTATTAGAACGATTTTAGATAAGGATCAATTTCATAGATTACTTCAAAACATGGTACCACCCTCTTTCAAATTTTAGATTGCACATACTCTCTCTCTCAAATTAAGATATGAAAAAAATGTTGAGATAAGGATGGATATGGAAATCTCTTTCTCTCTCTTTCTCTCTCTTCCTCTCTCTCTCTCTTATGTGTACTCTCTCTCTCAAATTAAGATATGGAAACAATGTCAAGATAAACATCAATATGGAAATCTCTCTCTCTCTCTCTCTCTCTCTCTCTCTCTCTCTCTCTCTCTCTAAAATTAAGATATGAAAATAATGTTGAGATAAGGATCGATATGGAAATCTCTATCTTGTGCGTAATCATTGTTTCTCTCTCTCTCTCAAACTTAGTTATTCTAAAGCAGGTGCATATTCTCTCTCTCTCTTCCCCTAAAGTTGGGAATGTGCCCTACAATCTCTATAGAATTAGGGTCCCTACTTATTTTCACGACATGTGTGTGCCCCTTAACTTTGGCTTAATAATGTAGTGTATATATATATATATATATATATATATATATATATATATATATATATATATATATATATATATATATATATATATATATAGCATCTACAAAACGCTTATAAGTGAAGTTTTACAGTACTTCACCATACCTCATCACTGTCCAAAGTTCATCACACAATCACAGTTGTCTGGAAGCATTTGAATTTTTATATTTATTGTACTAATCAGATTTATCTAAAATTTGGGGCTTGTGTACATATAACCAAGTCGCACCAAAATAAAATATTAAAAAAATAACAGACATAAAATAAAATGATGAAATTACCCCTGAAACTTTATAGGGGTATTTTGCATAATTTTTATTATTCAAATTATGTGTTTTATATTTTATTCATGTGCATCTCACTAAGGCTAACACACCTACAAAATTTCAGATCATTATGGTTTGTAAAATAAATATTAAAATTCAAACGCTATCAGACATCTATGACCGTGTGATAAACTTTGGATGGTGATGAGGTGTAGGTGAAGTACTATAGAACTTCACCTACAGGTGTTTGTAGTGTTTTATAGATATATATATATATATATATATATATATATATATATATATATATATATAGAGAGAGAGAGAGAGAGAGAGAGAGAAAGAGAGATTATCTACACATATCTATCTCTCATTATGGAGATCTGGATATCTCTATTTGTGATGGCATATACACGTATGAATACACAAAATATGTAAATTTGAAATATTAGAAATGTAGTTTCACATGATGAGATTACACACAAAATATCAGAAGACAAAACCACTTAACTACCTATCACAATGGAAGAGAGTAAAACAAGGATAAGAATAAATAGTAAACCATATGTACAATATAATATGTAATTTGTTACTGTGAATTACCTCAAGTGGTGTTCCACAAGCAACAAGGCGTACTCCATTGTCACAGCAATACCGCAAAAGTGGTTCATATTCCGGCCAACGCTCAGGTGGCCAATGAGGAACGAATGATTTCAAGGTTTCACCATCAATCCTATAAACAATAGTAGAGAATAGCTCTAAATAATCAGAAAGAAGTAACTATATGACTTAACATATTATATATGAAGCCATTCATATCTCTCCAAGTTGATCAATTAAGGGCATTCACTAACTTGAATTGACTCATATAGTTCAACAGCCAAGTATTGCGTATTTTTTAGGCATATTTGACTTATGTGACCACCATTTGAAGTCATTAATGTTAATTCTACAAATCAAACAAGAGATTAAGGTTCAAATGGACAAACCTTTTACTCATATATTGGTTCAGCTGCTCTTGTATGTCACATGGAAAAGCCTCTAGAGCCAGAGAAATAGGACGTTGTTGCTCAAAGCATTTGTTTCTGAGATTTTTTACAATCTCCAATTCTAGATCCTGAGTCCAATATGCAATCACAGTATTACAAGATAGTCATCCTAAGAAGAAATTCAAAATATGCCACCATTAATTCCTCCATGAGACATATGGTGTGCTCGATTTTATGGCATATATGTGAAAAGAGCGTACAAGACAATCTACATAAGCAATTACATATGTGCAAACTTTTACATCTAATGCATCAGTTCCAACTATAAGGAAACATTCAGAACCTTCAAGCAATCCAGATGACATTTAAGGAATATCTGTGATTTTTCTTTTCTTTTTCTTTTGAAAGGACATATGAGTTTGAAGCAAATAATATGTGTGCCAGACCACCTCCAAGTTTAGAAATCAACCAATAGAGAATTTCATAACCTATTATCAAGCCACAAATGCATATGAAATAAATTTCATGAGGTTTTGCGATCATATTACCAAAACAGAGAGAAATAGCCCTGCCAAGATCATGAAATACAAGGATCAACACATGCAGGTAGCAAATGTACATGCATTCCTCAGAATTGTAGCAAACCTCACTCATGAACCTTAAAACACCTCCTTTATTACCTATTGTTGTGCTTAGCCCTCAGAATAGGAAACAAGGATCATGGGAAACCTTCATTGACACAACAAGAGGTTTCTATACACATGAAATGCCATAATTTAATTTCACTATTTGGAATGTTTGCCTCAAAATGATCTCTAGTCCAGTTAATAGGACCTTAAGCGCGGCAAATTGCCAGCACGTAGATAGAAGAAAAGGCAGACCATTTGTCCTTTGGGGTGACCAACCTATAAAAACTAGCAGAGAAATTTGAGCATAGCTTAACAACAAACCTAATTTAAGTTCATTTAGACCACCACAAAGAAAAAGACGAATTTCCCAATAAGCATCATGCTAGAACGTTCATGCCTAGAAGCACCAAAATCTACACAGAACCCATATTGCTGAAGTCATGCCTATTCATTTATGTGATAATGAAACTGGCTTATATCATAATTCCTCAGTTTTAACATCCATCTGAATTCCAATTATTTGAAATTATGAAAGTATCATGCAAAATAAGCAAAACTAACTGACCCTCAGCCCGAAACAGTATTCAATTGTTTCAACAAGCATAATTCTCATTATACAAGTCCACACAGAAAAACAAAACATGAAAATGATCAAAGCACGTTTCTAAATATTAGAATTTGAAAACAAATTCCCACAGTTCTCATAATCTCCAAGACCTCGACAAACCCAAGCCAAAAAATAATAATAATCATCATAACAAACAATAACCACCAAAAGAACAAAAACCAATATCCCACTTCACATATTGGAAAGAGGAGAGAGAAGGTACCTTATCATCTCGAACAGGAACTTGCTCGGCCTCCCCCAAATAAACTATTCGAGAATTGAGCAACTTATCCCAAACCCTGCTCTTATCTTTACCAAGAGCCAGAGGCTCCCCAATTACATTGGCATCATATATCCTTGAATTTAAGGTTTCTTCCTTTCTATTGCTCTCTGGTTTTACAGTGGAGCCAGTTAATGGAGCTTCCTTCCGATCGCTTTCCTGCTTTGTAGCCGAACCAGTTAATGGGGCTTCCTCTGCTCTCACTTTGGAGTGCAAAAAACAAAAACCCACAGCGAGCAATGGCTTGAGAATTGCTTGGCGCCTGCAAATTCCATTAACAATATACTTTTCATCTTCAAAAGCATGTATTCCTTCCGTTTTCTCTCCCGTATTCCTGCTCAAAATCGGCTGAAACCTAATGGGTTTTCTTTGAATGAAATGATGCCGGCGAGATTTGAATTGGATCTGGTTTTTGCTCCATTTTTTTAGGGGAGAAGGGTAACAATGGTGGTAAACATGGTAGGAGAGATGGTGCTTGGTGTTCAAAGGTTGCATGTTAAGAGAGAAAGAGAGGTCGTTATTCTCCCCCTTCCTGGTGTACTGTAGTTATTCTCTCACATGGGTTGAGTATTTTGCAGTTGCAGGATCGCATGTAGAGAGAGAAAGAGCTTGCGTGTTCGCTTTGAGACTCAGTTTCTCTCTCCTAACTGCTCTCTCTCTCTCTCTCTGCAATTCGCCGCTGTGTATGGATATATGGGATTTGGTTTACCGGTTTGGGTAGGGGGTGGGCCCCATCATTTTGACGAGAGGAGGTGGATGAAGCATCCACGTTGGATCCACAACACCCTCTACTTTGAGGTTTGAGCAAATCCTTTCCCGCACTTTTATTTTTCACTTATTTTCTTTTCTTTCTCTTTATCCTAATTTTTTGGGGCGGTTGTGATTCTTATTTTTTCAGGTGTTGGGGTTTTAATTGGCAGTGAAGGGTGAAGCTCCGGATGTTTTATGCTCATTTCGGTTCACTTGCCATAGAGATTCAATTAATTTAAAACTAGTACATGGGATTATAAATTAAAAAATAAATAACAAAATAATTTTATATGGGATTGCAGCCAGGGGTTTAACCCAAAAATCTATCTGGATCGGTGAATCGGCATTTCAGATCGGGAATCGGCTGAATCGGTCGACTTCTTGTTTTTAAAAAAAATCAAAAAATTATTAAAAATCATTATAAATGTTGTTTTTAAATAATCCAATAAAAAAAATGAAGGTACTACATTAGAGCAATGATATAATGCAACAGTTGTATCATAGTATAATGCAACGACACTTTTAAAAAATCATGTTTGCGGTATTTGTATGGGCTCAAATTTGACACACACTCTTTTCATCTCAATAATCAATCCCAAACAAAAAATTGTTCAATTTGAACCCTAGATATGATCAAAATGAGTCGCCTCCAAATACGAATCTAGACTATTCACTTTGTGAATTTCAAGATCTTGGCATTTATAAACTCAAAATCATTTTTTTCTTATTTAACATTGTTCATCTAATGCTAATAAAGCCATCCAGAAAAATTGGAAATAAAAAAAAATCCTTCTAAGGCCTAGATCTAAGCATGTCACCAAAATGAACGGCCTATGTTAATTGGGCTGAAAAATACTTTCTAGGTTGTGTTTTCAAATTTTTCCTTTTTTGTGATTGTTCATTAGAATGAAAAAAGTGTATATTGCAAAATTTGGATCAAGGAAATGGCCATAAGATGGTTTTTTAAGGTTGTTGCATCATATTACTATACAGCTGGTTGCATGAAATCATTGCCCACTGCAGTAATAACTTTTATTTTTTTCATCAATATGCTAATATTGAGATATTCTTTCCATGTATGAAGATTCTCATCAAACATTTATTAAAACATAACTAAATACAATATTATACATTGAAATTATAATTATTGGTTTGTATTTTATGATTTTATCATCATTTTACTATACAAATAAGAATAAAATTGAAATTTGTCTCATAATATCATCTAATTTAAAAAAATCTAATTTAAAACTATAACAAAAAATAATACATTGTATAATTTATAATGTAAATAAATTAATAAATCAAATATAAGACTTGGTTATCATTGTAATTAGTATAATTATTAATTACAATATTATAATAAACGTGATTCAGAAAACATGGATATGACCCTCACAAATAAATAAATCTAATATAAAATAACTACTATGGATAGAAATATAGAATTTAAAAATATAAATTTACAATTATATTTTAATAAAATTAAAAAAAAATAATAATTCATACTTGCAATGTGAGGTAAATGATAAAGTAACTTAAAAATTAATTTTTAGGGTTATAAGTTTTTGTTATTTTTCTCTCTTAAAATATCCCATAAACTAATTTTTTTAAAATATTTAATAAATTAATATTAGTATTATTTTTTGCTTTTATTAATATCCTATGAACTAGTACTATTTTTTTTTAATTCTAATTAACTAATAGCATAATATTAATCATATAATGAAATAATCTTATGAGATAATAGCCTAATAGTATGAGTCTCTTTATTTTGATTTTTTGGTAAGAAAATTTCAATTTTTTTTTTATGGAAGATAGGGGTGGTGGGCCCTATTAATCAATTATTATTTTTAATACTTTGTTTTATCATAAAATTTAATGCCGAGCACATATCCCTCTCATTGATGGCCCATGCTCATTCAATGCGACAATTAAGCTATGAGAATTGTCCCATATCAACTACACAAAATTGAACTATTTAATATCCTTTCTTAACCGCGTCGTCTTCTCTATTTGATCAACAGTAACTTTGTCCAACAAACTACTATTTATGTGGTTTTTCAACAGAACCATGTTCTAATCTATTTTTGATAAAGACTAAACCCACTTCAAAAATACATTTAAGGCGATGGTCGCTTAAAAATGTGTCAAGGAAGATTATGATATCGTCACTTCAAAACATAGACAAGGAACCAGGGGAAATTCTCCAGTTAAATCTCATGTATTAGAAATAATAGGTTTTTTAACATATAACTAGGGTTCTTGAAGTGTCCTAGGAACTCTCAATTCATGTTCCATTTACATCAGACTTCTATACGAGGCTGAACACCTTTGATTTGGCCTTGAAGCATACACAAATCTTTAAGAAAGGAAACATAGATAAAATACAGAAAATATCAGTGCCAAGAGGCATATCATACCTATATACTTAGATATATGCTGGGGTACTACCTGAGCTCTGCTACTTCTCAAGCTCTAGACTTCAAGTGAGTCTAGATCAGTCCCCATCTCCACTGGACAAGTGGGGTTTAAGTAGATATTAGGAAATGATAACCATGGTGCTTATCCAAATCGCTGGCTAGAACCAACTCTCTCATGCAGAGTGGTTCAATGAGATGAGCTTCTTTTGTAATTTAAATCCAAAATATCTCTAAATGATGTTAATAAGATTCCATCTGATTTGAACTCAAAACATCCTGATTTTTGAATTTATCTCGAAACCAACAACATTTTCCATGAGATTGTAGGATAAAATCGAGGGAAGGTAGTTATCGAGGCTCTATCGTCGGTCAAGACAGTTTATAGTCCTAGCATGTCTGAGCCCGTCTGATACTGCTCCTTGATGATGAATCATTTAGCCTAAACTTTGATGGTGATAGATAACTCAAATATAAATCCAATGGTCCAAGTCTCACTTTAAATAAATTAGTAACAAAAGAGATATGGACTGTCGAATTTGAGATATTTTTGCTATAAATGGTGACAGTAGATCTGAGCATTCATACATAACTACCTTGTTCTCAAGGGATTATTGACCTTGGGAGCTTGATAATCTTGAAGAGGAGCCGATGATGCACATCTCCACACAATTTAGTGGTAGAATGCGCAATATCTTAGGAGATATTTAGGACTGGCAGTCAAGCTTTAGCACAGCTTTATGGTTATTGTTGCAAAGTTTACCACTTTCGTATGGAGGACCCATAGGATACCACCCTCCAATAGTAGATAAGGCTTTGAGTAAAAAATACGATGGCCTAATTCTATGAGAGAACGCGCTGTAGATTGGAAGAAATCTCAATTTTAGTGACTGGAGGTCATCTGGCTACAAAATATGCGCCTGACAGATGATAGATATAAGTCTTGCCTGCCAACATGTACAGACGATGGGTCAAATCATCTCCAAACAACCAGAGACTTTACGGAGAGGGTTACCACGTCCCCATATATGATTTTCCAAAAGTTTTGAATCAATTCTCGAAACCCCTCTTTGATTTATGATAGATCTTAAGACATATCAAGTTGTATCCAAACTCCTCTAATATTGTGTAGACATATATATAGGGGTCATGGGAATATGATTCCTAAAGTTTGGTGTCAAATTGAAATGGTCTGGTATTTTTTATGATCATTTGATCATCGAGATGTATATGGTTGTCAAGGCTCTCGAGGCATATTAGTGTAATATTAGTGTCTTGTATGGAAAGTCCATGTTTTGTTACACCCTGTTATTATATTTGAAGTCTATCTTGCAAATATATCATGAAATCATGGTCTTGTATCATGAGCGATCATCTGTCAAGCGTATATGACTTAGTTCTACTCGACTTCTATCTTTAAATATCACTCTCGAGTTCACTTGTGAAGCTTTTCGAGTGTGATTGCCCTTGCATCACGACTCAAAAACACACCCAACAAGCGAACCAGGCACATTCATGCGAGATAGAAACTTAAGTATTGAGCCCATAATATATTGTTCAATACTAAGACAGTCCTATAGTCTAGGGGCTCAGCATATAATTTACGCCATGATAGTCTTTATTGCTAATAAACCTTTCCCTTCATATACTCTAGATGCACTCAGGTAGACCGCATCTCCTATGCTATGTCTTAGTATGCTTCTATGCACAAAGCATATACTTTACTAGATACATTCTCACATATCTGCCTCTTATTCTTTCTCATAGTGCGTTCCAGTGCACAAGAAAGATTTCCCCTGTTAATTAAAACTTTCATTAATTACAATACTACAACAAACCCCCAAAAACTATTTATTTTCCATGAAACTTCTAAAAGTTCATTATAAATATCATTGAAAAAAATGCAAGCATGTTATGGGACTAAAAACATCATTTCCCGTTGCGAGTTTTGAAAGTTTTGCATTCATGACCTACCCTCCTAAGACGACAACCCATGACCCACACGTCTCTCTTGAGAAAGATGTAAATAGTCCATAAGTTTACCTTGGATTATAGGTGCATCCTGAAGGACAAGTCACGTTCCGGCCAATATCTAGTGATGGCTTTTACCTACTACTTTCAAGAACCAATATAGGAGATGGGGGTCCTCTCTCTAGCATATGAAGGCTGGAACTTAGACCACTAACTAATCCGTAGGCATGTGCATTCTTGAAGGATGATAGTGTTGAGGTTTTTAAGCCATTGTATTTACAAGCCCCCATCCACAAGGGCATATACATCATCTGGTTCAACCATTTAACCATATTAGAATAACAGTGGCCTCAACAGGGGCCCCATGAAATCCCTTCCAGTAAGATTTGTGTAGGGACGGGACTATGACCTAAACTAAACTTATAGCATGAATCCAACTCTATTAGAAAACAAATGGGGATACTAAAGTGCTTTGGGTCCCTTTTAAAATATATTACTACTCTTCTTGCCTGATCTAAAAGATATAGTCCTGTGGAAATTTTGCTGTGAAAATTTCAGAGGTCACATAGACTCTGGAAATTTTACTATTTTGAGTGTTGTGTCTTCACTACTTGATACTCCCTCTGAGTAGGTTGATGTTATATATTGTATAAGTAATTCAATATAATTCTATGCTCTTCTCTATTAGTGGTTCTGGTAGCCATATCGTTTGTTCCATCAGTTTGTTTCCAATAAGATTTTTTTTTTTCCCTCCCTATTTTCCACTGATTTATCAATCATATAACTTTAGAATCCTTAGCAAATTTAGAATCTATAATTCTGTGCTCTTCTCCATTAGTGGCTTGCCATGCTCTTTTTCTTCAATGTTGTATCTTCAAATGCTGGTTAGGGCTGTTTATAAATGCTGAGGATTTTAAATTTTTCTTTTTTCTTTTTTCTTTTTTCTTTTTTGTGCTTTTCCTGGTGCTGCGCAAATTATGTATAGAAAATTCATTTTCCTCTGGCACAAGTGATTTACATGTCATC
The DNA here is from genome assembly GCF_054954075.1 of Amborella trichopoda. Taxonomy (NCBI): domain Eukaryota; kingdom Viridiplantae; phylum Streptophyta; class Magnoliopsida; order Amborellales; family Amborellaceae; genus Amborella; species Amborella trichopoda. The sequence goes on from NC_142343.1 coordinate 34,784,415, forward strand.
TCTTCTAGTATCTAAAGATATTCCACTCTCAAAAGTAGTGCAGAGGTCAACCACCTCTTTAAAAACTTCTTGACTTTATTGTTTATTTGAAAATAGTTCTCACTCACAATTGTATGGTCTATATCTATTAGTTTTAATTTTGTATGAAATTCTTGGTTATTATAAAGATATGTCATTCCAGAGTACTTGAATTTAAAAATCGTGTTATCAAAGAAAATAATACACATGCTCTGTGTGTTCTGATGCTTGTGATTGTTATGCAAATTGTTGAAAATTATTGAAATGTTGGTTGTTACATGAAAGTCTTTTCGTATGTCCATAGCCATGTCAGTAACTCCATTAGCAATTTTCTATGGTTTTAACTGTGAAATGATTCTAGGTAGTTAAGTTTATGTGAATTTGGTTGGCTGCTTACCCAACTAAAAATAAATTGCATAGTTGCCATTTCATATTGAGATGTAGTTTGGTATTTTGTTCTTGAAAGTAATTGTATCTGTCATGCAACTTGGCGAGTGCAAGGATTTGCAGTGACTTGATCTACTCACCTCAATTATTAACCAGTTGCCAACTCACATGCTGCCATAGTTGAATTGAATTTCACTTGTTCAATTATTTTTTCACTTGTTCATTAACCACGTTAAGCTGAAAATACGAACAAAGTATTGTTGTAGTTGTAATCGTTTGTTTCTGTTTAAAATGAATGTAAATTTAGGTGCCATTAAAATGTCATCACCCCGACATATAATGGTTAGCTTTGAAACTCTTAAATATATGTTTCTTAAATAGTTGAAATATTTTTGCTTTTGAAGGTTGTCTATGCATTGAGTGAAATTTTGATAGTAAGAAAATCAATTTCGTTTATTATTTATGTAAATGTTGGTAGCATCATAGGGGGTTGATATTTTTATTAGATATCCAAGCATAATAAAGTCTTCCTTGAATCTATTTACATGCCTGGTATTATATTGGATGGATGGAAGGAACCTTATTTATTTACAAAACGTTATTTAAAAATTACACTCTAAACATCATATTAATGAAATACAAAAATGAACAGTTTCCAGCTTTCCCAATGCCCAAAGGTGATATTATTTGCACCACACATCAAACATAATTTCTAGCTTTCATGCTACCAATTTTTACCTATCGCCTAAAATTCAAGAAAGTCAGCAGTAGGGGTGCTTTTAAGAGAAACTGTTATCAAAAGCCACTATAGAGTATGTTAATCAAGCTCTATTCATGAAGAATTTTCGCACTTTAGAGAGCCTGCTAGATTTGGCATTGCCAATAAGCCACCTTAAATCTCATAGAGCTTAACACTCCTACTAAAACAACGAAGATTCAATATTTTATTGTTAGTCGCAAGTACTATATTATGTTCATATAAAAAAATAAAAAAAACATTAACATTTAAAAAGCCACAAAATCCTAACTACTAATTTACTGTTATACATTATTCATTGAGCAAACTGTAAGTTTGTAAAAGAAAAAAAAAAAAGAAAAAATATCACCATAAACCCTATTTTCAACTTCTATTTCTTCTTTAACCCAAACTTTCTAAACCTATCTTCAAACTCCCCAAATAACTGGCCATTTTTATTCTAACTTTTAATTCAAACAAATTTTAACGAACATCTTTTTTTCCAACTCTCACTCTCCTCACTTGTTTCAATCTCTCCCCACGTAAATCTTCCAAACCCCTCTCTCTCTCTCTACTTCCCCAAACCCCTCTCTCTCGTTCTTTTTCTCCACCCTCTCTGTCTCTCTCGTGCTTCCCCAGAGTCTGAACATATTTAAACATGACATGAAGATTGATAATTATGTGTTCTGTGGGTCTACAAGACCAGCTAAGAGGCCAAGTAGAAACAATAAATAAATCTTTATTCCCAAAAAAAAAAAAAAAAAATCTCCGAATCAGCGACAAAGACTTAACTAAATCCAGCCTCGAGAAAAAGATTACATGGAAAAAAAACACCATAACTCGTAGTTTTTCTCTCTAAAAAGTCCAATTGTCCCGTGCCCAGTCTGTTAACCCCACCAGATACAAGAAAAGCCATGGCATCTTCAAAATTTCTCTTTAAAAACTCTCACTCTCTCTTTGTGGGGTTGAGATGCTCCGACTGTGCTTTTAGAGAGAGGTTAACTTTTCAATTAGTCATCATAGTGACAAGAATTCTTGAGAGAGAAAGGGGTCCCCAATTTGTTTTGATCAAGAACCGCACAGCACTGAACCTCAGTATAGAACTTGGGTTTCACCAATTTCCCCAAAACATAGGCTATTGATCTCACTTCAAAAGTTATATTCAAACCCACACTGGTTTTTGTTGTTCCCGAGCTGCTCAAACCAGAACCTCCTCCATGTAAAGGAATCCTCTTTCCTTCCACCACAACATTGACAGCTCTCTAGCTCTTTCTCCTCCGATAAAAATTATTCATCTGCATCCAAAAAACGTAAGAAAAAGCATAGGGATTTGATTATTAGAAACAAAAATGACCCACCAAGAAACAAAGAAGAGGATTCATGGGTTCTTTCTCTGAGAACTTACATGTCCAGAGGCCACACTGAGCTGGTAAAAAGTCATAGAAATTGGGGTTGAAGCGACATGAATACAGAAGAAAGTCGCTGAATTTCTATACATGAGCTTCAATGTGGACTTAAGGGAGAGCATTTCAGTGGGTACTCCTATTTGAGTCTGTTCCTTTTCTCTCTCTCTCTCTCTCCCTCTCTCTCTCTCTCTCGTTCAATTCCTTTCCCTTCTCTCTCTACTATTATGAAAAACTCTCTCCCTACTTTTTCTCTCTACTGAAATGAGTCCTGATAATAGCTTTAATACCACGGCTGCTTCAGCAGTGCATTCTCCATGGCACTGTCATGTGCCTTATTTGTTTGGGGGCCTTGTTGGTATGCTTGGCCTCATAGCATTTGCTCTCCTGATATTGGCCTGCTCATAATTGGAAGCTCTCTCGTTATTTTGAGAGTGGGGAGTCAGATTTAGCAGAGAACAATGGGAAAAAACAGGGAGAACCCATCAAGGGTTTGCCAGATTTGGAGCAGGGCGGCGTTCTTGGGTGGAGAGAGAGATAGACGGGATGGGAAAAATAGAAAAGAGAGACGTTCTTGGGTGGAGAGAGAGATTGACGGGATGGGGAAAATAGAAAAGAGAGAGAGAGTTGGGGGAGATAGAGACAGAGAGGGGTTTGGGGGTTTGAGAGGAGTGTTTAAAAAAACCGGTTCGACTCGGGAATCGCCATACACGGATCGAATCGGCGAAAAAACGGGAATTGTCTGGTTTTAGAGAGAACTAGACGATTCTGTACAGTAGCTCGTCGATTTCACTGTACCAAATCGGCGAGTCCCCTGTACAGTGAATCGGCGAGTCCCGTATGGTTTTTTTTTTTTTTTTTTTTTTTGTAATCCATGATCGAATTTTTTGTTTTTGTTTTTTTTTGTAACCCATGATAGAATTTTTTGTAATCCATGATCGAATTTTTTGTAATCCATGATCGAAATGTTTGTTTTTTTTTCTTGTAATCCATGATTGAATTTTTTTTTTTTTTTTGTAACCTAGAATGTTTTGTAATCCATGATCGAAATGTTTGTTTTTTTTTTGTAATCCATGATCGAAATATTTGTTTTTTTTTTTGTAATCCATGATCGAATTTTTTGTTTTTTGTTTTTTTTGTAACCCATGATAGAGTTTTTTGTAATCCATGATTGAATTTTTTGTAATCCATGATCAAATTGTTTTTTTCTTTTTTTGTAATCCACGATCGAATTTTTTGTGTTTTTTTGTTTGCTTTTTTTTGTAATCCATGATCGAATTTTATGTAATCCATGATCGAATTTTATGTAATCCATGATCGAATTTTTTGTAATCCATGATAGAATTTTTTGTAATCCATGATCGAATTTTTTGTAATCCATGATCGAAGTGTTTGTTTTTTTTCTTGTAATCCATGATAGAATTTTTTGTTTTTTTTGTAACCCATGATAGAATTTTTTGTAATCCATGATTGAATTTTTGTAATCCATGATCGAATTGTTTTTTTCTTTTTTTGTAATTCACGATGGAATTTTATGTTTTTTTATGTTTTTTTTTTTTTGTAATCCATGATCGAATTTTATGTAATCCATGATCGAATTTTATGTAATCCATGATCGAGTTTTTTGTAATCCATGATCGAATTTTTTGTAATCCATGATCGAATTTTTTGTAATCCATGATTGAATTTTTTGAAAATTTGTGATTTTTTTTTTAAATCCATGATCGATTTTTTTTTTGTAATCCATGATAGAATTTTTGGAAAATTTGTTTTTTTTTTTTTTAATCCATGATCGAATTTTTTTTGTAATCCATGATAGAATTTTTTGAAAATTTGTGATTTTTTTTTTTTAATCCATGATCGATTTTACTGAAAATTTGTTAATTTTTTTTTTTAATCCATATTATGCAAAGAGAAAATGAGAGAGATGATGATTCTGAGGCTACCCTATCCCAGTCATATTATTCACTTATCGAGTCCCAACAGCAACAGTGTAGGGATGAGCACGACAGTGCAGGTGAGCATGAAGGATGGACAAGCTTCGAGGATTTTAGATTGGAAACACAACAAAACACTAACACTCAGGGATTTGAGAATAGTCAGACGCCTGCTAATATCGATGATTTGTTTTTAGATCGAATCAATGAATTGTTAAACGAATTCAATCAATGGCACCAGCGTGACCAAGAAGAACAATAACGTCGTCTATCATTTTATTTTTAGATCATATGTTACTAATTTTATGCTTTATTGTAGTCCATGTATGTTGATATACTTATTCCATGATAATTCTATGTTTATCCTTTTGTGTGATGTAAATTAAATGCTGAATGGCGGTTCATGCAGAGAAAGAACATATCAATATTCGCATATTCATTCAAAAACATGAAAATTCTTAATGGAGTACCCTCATTTCTTATTGAATTCCTAAAAAACAATATTTATAATGAATTTTAATAAATTTTTCGGATTTTTTTTAAGCTTTATTCTGACCGATTCACCCGATTCCCGATACGATCGCCGATTCGCCGATCCGGATCGTTTTTTTGGGTGCCCGATCCGGGTCATCGATCCGTTTTTTAAACCATTAGTTGAGAGTAAGGGAATCATTTCAAGAGATAGAGGGGTTTAAAACTAATGTTTCTTTTTTAATTATTTAAGCCAAAAAAATTAATAATAAATAAATAAAATATGTTTAGAGGGTGAGAAGTTATAATAAAGTAAATTTCTATGTAGTAAGATAGGTTTTGCAACCTTAGATCAATGCAAAAATAAAAGTTGAAAATAATGTCTATACAGATATTTTCCCAAAAAAAAATGATCATATAATTCTCTGTCGTAGGAAGATGATGCATAAGGGAGCTTCAACTGTGGACCTTATCAGCAACTAAGTTAAATGAGGCAAAAAGAACAAATGAAAATGAAGAAGAGCCCAAATTTTGTTGTCAATTAGTCATAGTAGAGGTAGTTTCTTTCTTTTTTTTCTTTTTCTATGAATGTGTAAACACCCCGATCTCGATTGAGGAAATTACAGTGGACCAAAACACCTTGGGCAAGCTACCTCAACTCTTGAACCACTCATACCCACCTTAACCCAACCGCAAACTAGGCTCCACAAGCCCTTTGTGCATTTGAGCAAAGCCAAAGGCACTTGAAAAGCGAGATAAATCAGAACCGACATCAAGGCAGTCAAGCTGAAGCACAATCCAGAAGCACAGAGACTCGGCGTCACTCCCAGTGGCACCAGAACCACTCGCAATGGTGACATAGAGGTGAACCACATAACAAGAAGAAGCAATAGCCCGAATGAAGAGTGAAGGGTCTGTGCCATTCACAGTAGCATCGACACCCCTTGAACTGTCACCATATAAGAAGGACCTCAAAAACGACGGTAGTCTGTGAAAGTGACTTAAAGTTGTGTGATCATGTTTGTCAGTACAGATGGCACCTATCAAGACGTACAGACATGTCCCCTAATGCCAATGCAGACATGCGTGTCGACTTTTAGTTGGTGACCGTATGATGCTCCAAAATAGTTACTGTTATACGTTACCTTTTACGTATTTGTATCCTCCAAGCGAATAATGAGAAAACTGGTGGTAACCTGGTCTCGTCAATGCTCAAGAAGCCGCTTGACCACATAAACACTGTAGCAATAAGCTTAAAATTAAGCGACCTTTGAAGAAGTGTCAAAATGGCCTCAAATTGCATGAGAGGGTAGTTTTGGATACCCTAACGATACGCATAAAGTTTCGTTGTGTTTTGACGAGTTTGACATGATCGGGACGAAATTGGTTTTCAAATCCAGTTCCTATCATGCTGAAAATAGACCCTATAACTATAGACCTATTTTATGGGTCTCAAAACAATATTCGACCACTTCCATTGGATCTGTAAAGTCTAAAAACCCCCGTTTATCAAATTTCGGCTCAATTGGACCCTTCGAGACCATTCTGGGCGTAACATACCATAAAATGGTGTGTTTTATACTATTGCGATGCAACCTCGACAAACCAATTTTCATAAAGTATTTTCTCATTTCGAGATGATTTTCAAATGCTCATAACTCGCTCGTTTTAAGTCCAATCAAGCTCAGATTCGGACATGAGCTAGATCTCGATGACCCACTCGTTTCAACATATGGCACGTGTCATGACATGACTTGAAACGAAAGAATTTCTAGAGAAAAAAGGGTTTGAAGCATAAAAATTCAGATTTTATAAATAAGATCATCCAATTCTTTGAGATGTCATAACTCAAGATCCCGATGACATATCGTCGCAAGTATGGATTTGTTGCGACCGTGCTTCGAAGAGCTACAGTTTGATACAACTTTTATGTATGATTGGATGCCGGATGAAACAAATTTTGAGGTAAAAAAAGGCATACTTTTCTGGTCATCAGAATCTCATTTTCCAACGACTTCCTAAACTTGGAACGTGCTCAAACGGAGACTACAATGGACGAAATTTATCACAAAATGATCGTGATAATGTCGTCTTCAATTTGGGATTAAAAATGAAGGCTTGGAACGTCATAGATCGTGCCCGATTAATGGTCGAAGAATTAAAAAGTTTATGGACTTGATCAAATTTTGGGTTCTTCCTTAAACATTTGTTTCAAAGGCTATGGAAATGTGCACAATATTTCAAGCATCGATTCTACGATGGTTGATCGCCCGAATTACCACTGTAAGCGTCCAAAAAAGCTCCAGATGCCTAACTATGGCAAGAGGCCTTATAATGGCAAGAGGCTCTTCATGGTTTTATCATTTGTTGAAAAGTTTCTAGGGATATTTTGGTCATTTGGTCCAAAAATGAGATTAATATTTTAATTCATAAAATGTGTATTTTTTGATGATTTTAGGTGTTTTTGAGCATTCCACCCTTGTTTTGTGGTTGCTCTATATCTTGGACTCTTGGTTATTTGTAATCAAACTCTTGAACACTTAAGCATTTGGAGCTTGTTCTTTTACTTTGCTTTCAAGTTCAAGACTCAAAGTGAGAGGAGAGACAAAATACCCCTACTACCCCAAACTTCCTTGTATTCCAAAATTCCAACTACCTTTAGGATTCATAATTCTCAATCTCATACTCCCTAGAACTCCTAGCCTCCATACACCCTAAAACTCCTAGCTTCCAATCCTACTCCATACACCATACAACCCATCTTGACTTACCTACATCTTACCCTACACCATACACCATATGCATCATACGCCTTAGCTTATCATATACACCTTAGTTATCCTACACCTTACCCTATACCATACATACTAGTTCCTATAAACCATACCTCAACCTAACCTACTTACAACCATATACCTAAGCCTTGGACCCTAGTCTTGACCCACCAAGACCATGACCTCTCTCTCATGCGCATGCAAAGGGACTAATGAAGGCGCACCTAAGCTCAAGCTCATTCTAGGTCCACTTTCTCTTTCTCTCGCTCTTTTTTTTCTCTCTCCTTCCCTCTTCTTTCTCTCTTTCTCTCTCCTCTCTCTTCCTTCTCTCTTTCTTGCTCCTTCATTCTTCTTATTTTTTCTCATCCCTCTCTCTCCTCTCTTTGTTTCTCTCTTTACTCGGACCCAAGGCAGGTCTGAGCTTCCTCTCCTCTCTCTCTCTTCACTCAGACCCAAGGTGGGTTTGAGCCTCTCACTCTTTCTTCTCTCTCTTTACTTTCTCATTCTCTCTCACAGACCAGCACCTAGGGCGGGTCCGGCTTACCCCTCTCTCTATTTCTCTCTTATGTTCTCTCTCCCCTCTCTTCCAGTTCACGGACCCGCCCCATAAGCGGGTCCATCTCGCCCCTCTCTTCCAGTTCACGGACCCACCCCATAAGCAAGTCCATCTCTCCCCTCTCTATTCTCTCATCATCTCTCTCTCTCTCTCCCCCATTAGTTGACGGACCCCCTCCATAGGCAGGTCCATCTCTTCCCTCTCTATTCTCTCATCGTATCTTCTACGCCATTAGTTGACGGCCCGCGCCATATGCAGGTCCATCTTCCCCCCTCTCTATTCTCTCATCATCTCTCTCTCCCCCATTAGTTAACGGACCCGTGCCATAGGCGAGTCCATCTCTTCCCTCTCTATTCTCTTATCATATCTGCCTCTCTACCCCATTAGTTGACGAACCCGCGCCATAGGCGGGTCCATCTTCCCCCCTCTCTACCCCATTAGTTGACGAACCCGCGCCATAGGCGGGTCCATCTTCCCCCCTCTCTACACTTATTTTCTCTCATCCTCTCTTGTCCCCCTGAGTCCTCACCTAAGGCAGGTTCACCACTTCTTCACCTCTTTTACCTTATCCTCCTCCTTTTCTCTATTTTTTAATTGACACTCACTTCTCATTCAACTATTTCCATTTCATTTCATTGTTTCTCCATTCTCTCTCACTTTTAAACACTCTCTTCTCTCTCTAAATCATACCTCAACTTATCATTCATTTTTACTTCATTATTCTTTTATTTATCTCATTACTCATGGCTTCTTTCACCTCTTGAGCACTCGATTTGGGGCAGTCCTAAGATAGTGCCCTAGGGTTTTAGCTCTCAAATTGCGACTCTAACCATCAGCTTGTATAGTGAAGTCGGGTCATAAGAGACACTGACTCTCTTACACTCGGTCACTCAGGTTGAGGTCATCCTGACTTACCTTTTTTTAGCGTTCTAACCCTTTCACTACTCTAACCATTAAGTCACACAATGTTTGGGTTGTGAGAGGCTTTCATCTCTCTTCTCTCTCTCTCGCTTTCTTCTCTCTCTTGATCACATTCAGGGGGCTCTTTGGTTTAGTGACATAGTTATAGGCTTAGTCTTATAACTCCACTTTCCAAATCATATGGGTACCAAGGGTTCGTGCCTGGTACTTTTTCTTGTTTCCGGTTATACCTCTTGGGAGAGGTTAAGTCGGGAGGCTGCCCAATTTTCTTTGGGTCACCCTTTATTTTTTTTACTTTGGCTTCTTCATCTTTTCTCTTTTTCCCTTCTAAACTAAGTCCTCAGCAAGTTCTTATTCTCATTATCTTCTTTCTTCTCTGTCTTACTTGTTTCTTCTACTACTCCACTATATCCCAAACTAAAGCCATTAAACCATAAAGCCCATCAAAGAGGAGTATATTACATTAGGATTTCATTAGTAGTTTTCAAGTGAGAGTCCAAGTGAGGTGTTGAGTTTAGAGAGGGGGTCGTATCCAAATCACGTTGCCGGATAGCCGGAGAGCTTTCATTTGATCTAAGAGGACAAATTGCCCGGGCTTATCGCACGAACTCAAAACCACAGTGAGTTAGGTGCTTGAGTCCATCTCGTCATCGCATTAAAATCCTCTCATAGTTGGATATACATATCCGCGCGTGAGGTCAAGGCAATTGTTCGAGAGGGGGTCAATCGAACCCAGGTCCCCGAGGGAGCCCGGGCGAGGTAGATCCAGGCCCAACCAGCCATTTGACACTGTCACCACTCAAAATGTTGCTAGAGGAGTTCCAAGCAGCGATGCATCTTGATCCCTCGTATGGCAAAGTATTCAAAACACAACATGTGGCATTTTGGCTCGTGGAGTAAGTCCAAATGGCATCGGTGCCATTGCCAGTGACACCCAGTTCCTGACACACTTGAACCCAATCCAGTCATCCTGATTTGAAAACAATTAGATGGATTATATAGCAATTAAGGCAGCATTTAATTTTGGAGGATGTATTTAATGCTAAGTAATTATGACTCCAGCACCATTGCCAGTGGCGTTAGAGGTTTTCCAACTAGCACCGAGAGATGGATAATCAAGATTGCACCAAAAAAACGATCCAATGGTGATCTTGAGCCTGATTTGCCAATAAATAAGGCAATTGACCTTAGGTTAAGTGTGTAATTTTTGCGTATTAAATGCGTAAGCTCTTCCCAAATCAACTTAGATGAAACCCGAACTTTTACCGATGTTTTTAAACTTGAACTTTTAACCCATGTAACAATATTTTAATCCGAAGGCAACCCGGATAATTTGACCTTCCAAGCCATATTTTCTCCATATTCACTTGCTCTGCCTAAGCTGAATGATTGGGTCCAACCATGCAATTATCGGCTTTGAATCGTCGCCGACTCTGGGTGTCGGGCCTAAGGTTCCTCATCTCCTTTTTTTTAACTTTAAATCATGTCATCCATATATTTTTTCTATTTTCCATTAATGAGCATTTAAGGTCTCATTAAACACACACTCTCTCTCTATCTCTCTCTCTCTAACATTTTCCATTAAAGGTTACATTATTTTCCCTCCCTCCTTTTACTTTGAATTTAAACATTCATAAGGTTCATCCATCTCCATCTTTAATGCTTCTATCATTATTTATAAGTATGATTTAAATATTTCTTAGCTTAGCTCGGTTTGCTTTGATTTGTCAGTTATTGTGGTAACTTTTTCTATTTCTAAAAAGATCTTCATTAAAATCTCTCTCTCTTCATTAAACCATTTTAAAACTCCTCTTGAACTCTAAGGCTAAGGTCTACGGAAAGCTGGCTTTACCGGCGGTCCGAGCTAGATACGGTACTCTCGCTTGGGAATTAATTTGACGGGACCCTTTTTCTATCAATTCTTTGACCCGTTTACACCTGAAACCAAGGCTGGGAATCGAGTTCCCTACCGACATTTTCGATTATAAACTGAAGTGTTAACTGTATTTCATTGAGTAAATGAAAGAGTACTGATGAAATGTATAATGAACAACAAAACAAAAAATAAAAGGAATTCCACAAGTATAAGCAAACCACAAGTTGAGCTATGACAATGGGTCCGTTGCTTCTTTGGCCAAAGCGTCTGCCTCTTGATTACTTTCTCTATTAAAATGCATGAAGATAGCCACTCTTCCAGAAAATTAAAAAAGGATCTCATCCATTATGGGGCTCCAAATCCATGGGGTCAAGTGAGGATGGTTACACTATTCAACAACATTAGCAAAGTTACCCTCAATGATGACATTGTGATGCTCTTGACTTCAAGACTCCATACTTCAAGTCCAAATCTCAGCTTCATTAACTCTACACAGATGCAAATGCCCCTAATAGGTGCATAGGGTAGCTCCATTGTTGTCCCTGAATAGACCCCATACCCGTGCAATGCTCCATTGCTGTACCTGTAGGGCTAATCATCGAATTAATGAGTTTTTTGTTTGTTGGAGGTTCCTTACTTTTGCATCAAATGTCCAGATGTTCATCTCCTTCCAAAGGTGACAACAAGCTACTGCCATGGTAATCCTCCACAACATTATGCAGTATGAAAAGAAAAGGGGGACACACTCTGCTCAAAGAAGTGATCCAAAGAAACAAGAAGGACCAAGTTCCACTGAGAGATGGAGATTATCTGTTCTTGTATCTTCCACTAAAAGGAGCAGATAATGGGATTTGACTCAATATCCATTTTGTACAGTAGACAACTATTACTTAGGATCATTCCATGCTTCCATAGTTGTTCAATAGAGAGAAATCTAACCTGACGTAGAAGCCCCATAAACGCACTTACCTTAGAAGAAACTTTAAAGGACCAAACTTTGACAAGCTCAGCTTACCTAGAAACTATCTATCCCTGATTATGTGATCATAAAGAGATTTAAAAAAGTAATGTCCACAAAGGATGAGTTCTCACACTAATCTGTCTTCTCTCCTGGAGAAGAAGAAGAACCCTTGAAACATCAGTTTTCTCTTCACCACAACTTCTATTTTCCTATAACTTAGTCCAATATTCCACACTAAGTTTCTCACTTCATCAATTAAAAGGAATTAAAAGGTTATGTTTTTGTGCTGCTTGCGAATAATGTTCACGGAATGGGGTCTTCAATGGTCTATCTGCTATCCACTTGTTGGACCTTAGTGTTATTCTAGCCCGGTTATAAACCAATGCCCTGTTAAAGGCCAAAATATCTGATGGATTCTATATTGCTCCATAAGAATGAAGCCGAGACCCCACTTGAAAGCTTTATTGTAATGAATCCACTGTCATCTTTGCCATATTTTCCTAGAAAAATAGAACATCCCAGTTGATCAGGGCTTTGACTTAGCCTCCACCATCATTTGATGAGCAAAGATTCAATAATGAATTTTGACATTTAGATTCCCAAGCCTCCATTGTTCTTTGGAAGGCATGCAATGCCCCACTTGACTAAATTGAACTTCTTATTTTGAGCCACTCGAAAAGAAATTTATTATAATAGCTTAAAGTCACTTCACCAAGTACGTAGGGGCTTGAAAGAGAATAGAAGTAATATAAGGGAAGATTGACCAGGGTTCTTTTATAATGATCCTACACCATAGCCCATTCAGTATGCCTAGCTCTGGAATTCTTCCTTAGTGCAATTGACACCCATCATTTTAGTCTTGACCATGTTGATCTTTGCCCTAGAAATCAGTTCATAACACTTGCAGAAAAACCCAAGTTATTGAACTTGGTCCAATATGGCTCAACTAGGAGTAGAGTGTCAGTAGCATATTGTAGGTGTGTGAACGATTCTGCAACCATAGCATGCGAAAACGGGAGAGGAGGTCTCTTTCACACATGCCCCTAGGGGATCAAACATACTCGCAGGACTTGCCATTTATGAGGTTGGAAAAGTGCACTAAGGATACAAAGCCCATGAGTCCCATGATTTCATTTGGAAGATAATCTCATTCTACTTTGTCATATACGTTTCAAAATTAAACTTGCAAAGAATGCCTTTTTACCAGAAAGTAGGTTGTTTATTTCTTCTTGGGCTATAAAATACCATCCATAATTTACCTACCTCCAATAAAAGTAGTTTGAGGGCCATGTATTACTTCAGTCTAGACTTTCTTAAGTCCATTTGTAAGTACCTTCGCAAGTATCTTTTATGTGGATTAGAGGAGGCCAATAGCTCTAATGTCTCAGAGAAATTTTTTGTTTTGTAGGCACCAAAGCAATAAGTGGAGTCAAGGCCTTGTTGATTATCCCATCATGGTAAAATTCTTGAAATAAGATCATTAGTTCATCGTTGACAATATCCTGAAATCCTTAAGAGAAGGTTGTAGAAAACCATCCAGCCCCGGGGCTTTATCCCTTGGAAGGCTAAAAATTGCCTCCTCTTATCACTTCTAAAGTGAACTCACTCTCCAAATTCACAATACTGTTATCTGAGAGTTTCTTGAAAGGAAGGTCATCAATGGAAAAAGGTAAGCATGGCATTGATGTAAAGCTAACTCCCTTTCTTCTCAAGAATCCTCTCAAATCCTTGGAAATGGAGATATCACAGATGTTACTGGTTTTTCTTCTCGAATTTGATGTTGGATAAAAATATTGAGAATTATTTTCACCTTTTTTAATCCATTTTGAGTGAGATCTTTGAAACCAAAAGCTTTCTTCCAACAGTAAAATTCTCTCTAATTCCATTTTGTACTCATCTCTAGTAGCTTTTTGATCGTCGGAGAGTCCCCCACTTTGTTGTTCTGCATTATGTAGCAAATTAATATCGTTGGAAGTAATAGAAACTTTCCTAGTCCCCCACGAGTCAGGCAGAGAAGAGATCACTGGCCCCTCAGCAACTAACTGCTTCGCCTCTCTCATTATGTTCGATTTGTTCCTTTTGTTTCTCAGGTTCTCTTGACATTGATTCTCTCACAGGCTTTCACTACCTCGATTGAGCCCGGGAAGGAGACATTCATAACCTTGATCATCTCCCAAGCTTGGGCATGAACATCTGCAACCTTGGTCGATTTGTCGACCTTCCAATTCTTGGACGTAGGGGAAAGATCATCAGAGGAGGAATCCGACGTATTAAGTGCTGGTCCAGCAGAAGTGAACCAACCCACCTCCACTACTTTACTGCATTTCTTTGCCAGAACTTTAGAAACTTCCTTAGTCTAGACATGTCTGGGGATGCCTTCAATGTGTAACCATAACTTAGATGGGCTGATTAGCTTTCATGGTCCACCATTCCAATGTCACTAGGGCACCTTTGAACTGCCAAAATCTTTGCTTATAAATCCTCCATGCATCTTCACTGGAATGAGCCAAATGTTGAGCAATTCTCTTTCTGGGCCAACACGCAGCAGACCTGGAAAACTTCCTCAAAAGTGACCGAAACTGGCCTCATGGAGTGAATATTACATAAATAACAATTGTTTCATGCGGGCTGGACCGCATTTGTACAATATACAGTCCAGAGGTATAAAGCATTCATCTTAAAGATGTATGCAAATAGGTGGGCCATCTAAAAACAATTGAAACTGATTCAAATGTTTTTTTAATATAATTATTATTTTTAGTTTTCAAAATTTATTTATTTTTTGATATTCATGATCTCCATGTTAAATATTATATATTCTCTAAAAATTAGTCGCATGCTAACAGTGTCCTTAAATAAAAGTAATCCTTAAATAAAAGTAAGCAATACGACCATGTTTGAACCCTTAAAAAGGTTGCCCAAAAAACATATTTCCTATGGTTACGTTTCTTGTGAAAAATATTTCTTAAGAAAATGCTTTTACTATTTGAATAGCATATGGATGTAACCTAAAAAATATATTTCTACCTGAAAAGAAGAGTTAAATGCAAGGAAACTCTCCAGAGGAAAACACAATAGAGAGAGGGAGAGATAGAGAGGAGTGGCTAGAGCAAGATGGAAGCAGAAAGAGATTTTTATGAATGGGAAAAGACACAGAGAGATACGAGAAAAATATATATACAATAATTTTTTAGAATGAGAAGATGGTATGGGATGAGGAAAAGAGATGGGAAGAGAGTTTGCCCTTTTTTGTTTGAGCTCCAACTTGATATATGGGCATTTTATATTGTTTTTGTGTTCGACTCTATAGGAAAATTTGAGAGGAAATTAATTTTTTACCCTGTGGAAAGAAAAATCATTTCTTATTTTGCGCTAAAAATAGAGAAATAATTTCAATAAAAAATATTCCGCCCAATTTTGGATCCAAATTGCATAAATGAGCAATCTCCTTGAAAAACTATTTCCTAATAATCTTTTTCTTGAGATCCAGACAACCCCTAAATTATTTAACCGTTAATGTGAAATTAGATAGTTGGACCCATTGGAGGAGGGCTATTGAGCACTCAAAAGTTCAAATATCTTTGTTTAAAACTTTATAGAAGTGATTGTGACCCAATGCCAAAGGGAACACTGATTTGTGCAACACGTATTAGAGGATTGTCTAACTTTGTCTCCCTTCAATACACGTTAGAGATCTGTCCCTCAACTCAAAAAGAGACCCTTTCCCCACAATACTTGTTAGAGATTTCTCCCTCAACCCAAACTCACGTCTATTTTTGTTTTCTAAATATTTAACTTGTTAGAGGATTCTCTAGCTATATATACTTGGTGAGAATAGAACTCAACACATTGCATTTTTTCCATTACCATTTGGAACCGAGCGGAATTCTCAAATCCATGATGGGGCAAAAACACCCAAGGAGCTACTACTACGTCGTATTTCCATTTGGTTAAATCATTAGCAAAATTTAAAAATTTGGCATTTCAATCCTTAGAATTTAATATAGCTGTCAATCTTAACCTGCAATGGAGTTTGGTATCCCCCCCTGTTCAAATTCATGTCGCCCGTTTGCCTCTTCCTCTGGGCGTTTTCAAGCTGAACATTGATGGGGCTTCCGAGCATAACCCAAGTAATGTTGGTTGTATTGGTGTCATTATAAATGATGCAGGCGGTTTCATTGCGGCATTTGCAACTCCGTTGGGTAACAATTCTAATAACATAGCTGAATTCCATGCACTTGAAAAGGGGATTACCCTGGCAAGGGACTTGCACTATGTACCTCTTGTCATTATAAGTGACTCTAAGCTTGCTTTTTATTCTATGAATTGCCATTGCAAACCTCCTTGGAGATTATGTATAATGTTGGTTAATTGTATATCTAAGCTTACATCTTTTGTTGATCATCAACGGAGGATCCAACACGCTTATAGAGAGGCTAACATGGTTGGTGATTCATTGGTGAATGCAGTGGTTTCTATGAATGAAGCAACAATTCGCCCCCCCAGACTTTGTCACGCCTTTCATTTTATCTGATGTTGCTAGTGTTCCCTTGCCAAGGTTGTATAAGAATTGATCATGTAACATATTCTTAGTTTGTTAATAAAACGGGTAGGGCCCGATATCCCCACTAATTCACCACAAAAAAAAACTCAACACATCATATTGTGATACCTACATGTTCCCATCTTTTCATTTCCCCATTATGACAAAACTAGCAAAAGTTGTGAGCTAGGAAAGCAATGTCAAGAAATGAATGGCCTTTCAAGTGAAGGTGAGATTTGTATGAGGTATCAACAATATACTATTGAAGTAATGTGTACCTCAAAACTATGCTGAAAATACAGTTTCGGTGCCGCAAAGCCTTGCAGTGATATGAAAATCTATTGTTTCTCCTAATTATGAAATTTAAAGTTCCAGAAATGGTGAGGATCTAGTAGATTTATAAACTCTTGACAATCTTGAAATTGGACGGTCCAAACAATGTGTTAGAAGATGAACTATTTTTAGCACTAGAAATCATCTTTTTTTTTTCATGCCTATGAATCTTGAGGTTGAGATTACCGATTTGAGGGTTTTCTAGCATAGGAACAATCTTCTCTAGTGGGTTTCTTAGGTGCACCTTACTTGTACATTATAAGGTTGAAACCTTATATAAACCTTTTCCTTCAAGTGATTCATTGACACGTACAACTTGCCTTTCAAAACCCAAATCGCTGGGCTAGATCTTTCAACCACATATCTAAGTCAGATCGCTAGGTCAATGATCCAAATCGATATTGGATCATTCTATATAGATGATCCAAAAAAAAATTAAAAATAAATAAAATGAAATAAAAATTTAAATGGTATTTATGGGGTAGGGATACAGAGGGTGCCTAAAAAAACATTAAATAAGCTTAGAAAAAAAATATAGTCATATATAATGAGGTTTTAGGGGAGAACTGTATTGGAACCAAGCCATCTCGAAACTAGTTCGGTCCTAACCAATTCCCATCCAGATCGACAGTATGTATGGAAACTCACTGGATTTTAAAATACTTTGTTCAACAAAAGCATTTCACATGATTACGAGTGAGGATCCTAGCTTTGATTTTGACTCATCGAGCTACATATTTGTCACTCCCCTACCCATTTTTCGTTAATAAAGCTAAAGAAATACGAATCATATTTTTACAACCCTACTCTGTCAAATCATGAAGTAAAAGAAAGAAGGTAAAATTTGGCAGTCTAGCACGTCAAACTGTAGCAGAGGGACGAGCCTTTTGTCGACAAGAACGAGATGATAATTCCATTGTTGATCTTTGGAAAGTAGAAGTGTAGACAATGCCAAAGAGCAGTTAGGAAAAACAGGCTTAGAACTTGGATTTAGATATTGAAAGACAAATTCGAAATTTCGAATGTCTCAATTAAAAACAACACGGTTTAATCATTTCTAGCACTTGATGGTTTCATTTTAACCTGTAAGTAGGTCAGGTCAGTTCTCTGGGTTGGCATGCAATTACTAGTTTGGAGGTATTGGTACCAAAGACTTGATAACTTTGGTCCCCCTAATGTGGTGCAAGTAAACAATAATAAAGCACATGAGAGGCACCAATTTTCAAAAGGCTATCTTTCAAAGCTTCTTATCTCTCTCAGATTCCTCATAAAGCTTAAGGCTGTGAGAAAATTGCATAGGGCCCCGCCCCGCCCCACTTTCATATTTTGAGCTTTCTTTTCCCTGGCCCTTTTATAAACCAAAGAAGGAAGATCAAATATTGCAATGTCATGTCTGAGCCAACTGTGCTTCAAATGGTTGGGGGCATCATCTCACTGGAAACTACCATGTGCTGCATCTTTTAAAAACTTAAATAACAAAGAAACAAAAATAGGTTTCATATTATTCAACTCTCTTTCTCTCTCTAATGAACACAAGCTTCACATTATTCATCTCTCTCCTTTTCTCTCTCTCTCTAGAATCAGGAAACCAATGTGCATTTTGTTGGTATCTTTCAAATCCTCTCACTCCCTCTCTAGTTGTATGAGTCTTTGCATTATTGTAGCAACTCACATAACCAGGGTTTGAAAATCGGCGATCTAGATTGGAACCGGCTGATATGAATTGAGATCGATCAGCCCGATCTAAATCCTACTAAATCGGCCAATTGTCCCCATAAACCGGCCAGTTCGATGACAGAACTAGCCACTTCGGGTAGTGAAATGTTCCTGCTTTAACTTCTTAGTATTTGTTTATGTTCTATTCCATCATTATTTTCAAAAATTTATTTGCCAGTTTACTAAGTCGGATCGCGTATTTAGACCACAATCTTATGATACATAACAATTTTCCAAAGGGCCAATCTCGGTCATCGAACCGTATTTTTTAACCTGTATTTTCAAACTTTATATGCAACATTAATTTATTGGGGAGTGATTGCATGCAACGGTTGTATAGTAATATAATGAAACAATTTACAAAAACTGTTTGAAAACAAAATTTGAAAACACAATCTAGAAAGTGTTTTTTTTATCTCAATTAACATAAACCGTCCATTTTGATAAGATACTTATATCTAGGCTTTGGAAGGATGTTTTCTTTTCCAATTTCTTTAAATGATATTATTATCATTAGATGAACAATGTTAAAGAAAAAATGATTTGAGTTTGTAAAAACTTAGATGTTGAAAATCACCAAATGAATGGTCTAGATTCGATAGTGGAGGGGACCTATTTTGACCTGGGCAAATTGAATTTTTATTTTTTTGAGATTGATTATTAGGATGAATAGAAAGTTTGTGCAAGCTTTAGAATTGTACAAATGCAAAAAAACATTGTTTTATAGAATTGTTGTATTTATATTATAATAGCACAACGACCTGATATCATTCCCCGTAATTTATTTTTCATCACCCGGAAAAGTTTATATAGAGCCTGAGGCCCTAAACAATCAAATTTGAGCCTATCTCAAAACATTTATTAGAAGTGGTTGTTTTGATGCCCAAATATCTTCAAATTGATCATCTTGACATCAAGATGTATAGACATGAGAAAAAAATGGATTTCAAGGTTTGAAACTAGTGTATTTTGCAATACATTTTCAGACCGTCAATTTTCAATATTTTCATAAATACGTTGATTAACCCTATTTTTGAAACTTTGAACTTTATCAATAAATGTAAAAAAGTATTTTAAAGCTATTAAGAAGATTTCCGATAGTAAAACCACATTTTAAGTTCTATCACAAAGATTTGAAGGTAGGCTCTAATTTGATTGCTTAGAGCCTAGGCTCTATACAAACCGCACCCATATTTGAATAAAATGGTTGCACTATACAAAGTGTCATCCCATGTAATGAACTGCTGCAATCATGTACAGGTTTGTCACATTTAAACAATCAAAAATATCTTACTTCTCACGACACGCAAAGGACTTTCCTATTATATGTAAAATAAAATACTCCCATCAAAAAATTCCTCATTTTTACACTTTTTGAATCCTTCCTCTCTCTCTCTCTCTCTCTCTCATTCTCCATTTAAAAAGTTGGCTAATATGGGAAAAGGAATTTACCACACTTACCCTCGCCCCTTCCTAAATTCTAAACTCCAAAGATCGGTTGTGTACGCTACACAAGGTATATCCACCGTCCACACACAATGATATACGGTGGATGCCCGCATGGTGATTGAACACCAAACAATTTCGTGTGGGGTATAAGAAGGGCATTTCAGTCATTTTTGCAACATTAGAAAAGTGAAGGTTTGGTCCCTTGCCAACTTAAAAAAACCTAAACACGAAATTGAAAATTGAAACGTGAAAAAAGCGGCAATAAGACACGACAAAAACCCTGACAAAAACCCCTTAAATTTATATTTCCATAGTCAAGGAAAAGTCAGTAAAATAGGGAAAAAAGGGCAGCAAAAGGAGGAGAGAGAAAACAAGGGGGAAGAAAAAGTAAAAGTAAAAAGGCAATCGCAGAGCATCGTCCAGTCTCCATCTAAGGCCTTTAGAAACTAGGAGTTCGTGTCCTTCAAACCAAATTTCCGCGAAATTTCGCCCAAAACTTCGGCATTTCTCAACCCATTGCATATTCTTATTCATCATTTTGCATCTTCAATATTCAAATTAAACAATACCAAACAACCAAACAATCACATTTCTAAGGTTTTTTTTTTTTTTTTTTTTTTTGAGAAAAGTATAAAGTTACCACAATTAATCTTGATTATTTGATGTAAATTTGAGTGGCTGCATTTGTTTCATTGATCAAACTCAAAGTTTAAAATAAAATTTTTCGAATTTGACACACCCAAATTATTAGATGGCTTTGGGACATCTCTTTACCGATGTAAATGGTCTCATTTTATACTTTTTCCAAAAAAAAAATAAATCCTTAGAAATTTCCCCTTTATTATCATACAAGACCACCTAAGATAACCCCTTAATGTAACTTCATGATCAATAAAACAAAAAGAGATTTAAAAGGGTATCAAAAAAACTAGGCTCCAATAAAACCTTAAGTTCTCATACACCGTATACATATTACATATAGATATGACTGCAAGTACAAAATGCAAAAAAAAAAAAAAACAAACAGAGACACATCTTACTTAATTATCAAAAAGATAAACATAGCTTATCTCTCTCTCACTCTCTCTCTCTAAAGCTCTTCATCTTCAAGCTCAAACAGTAGCCGATTTTCGCACCATGTATCGATAGGCTGCAACCTTCCTTCTCTTGGAGGCCGAATTATCGATAGAAAGAACCATCTTTCCAGGATCAGTTGCAGTGTAAGAGTTCTGAATTGGTTCATCAGATGAAACCATTTTCCTTGGCTTTTCAATGGCTACAGTGTAACTCCCCTCAGAGCTAGGAACATATTCAGCACTGTAATTCAAGTCCCATCCCCCCACCACTATCTCCCAAACTATGGTGGATCCACCCTGATCAAAACACCAAAAGTAAGAAACCAGTGTCAAAAAATAAAGAAATACTAGAAATTCATGAGACAGAAATTTCAGATATTTGGGCTTCAAGTAGAAGATAATCCTTCAAATTCATGAGATAATCATAAATCCCCTATATGATCCACTAATCAATTGCAACATAAATTGAGTTCTATGTTGAATGCACAACTGTGTCTGTATGAGAGAGAGATCAACATGACCCAAAGTAAAAAATATTTAAATTTCATGGTCCACTTACACCTAACATCAAATATCAAAGTAGCCCACCGTCAAAATATGAACCCAATTTACCCCAAGTGAAACATACAAAGTAGCATTAAATACACTAGTACTAAACTGACTTCAAACACATGAAATGCACAAAAGGTGGTATCTACTACACAACAATACTAGAAAGAGAATACAGCACGAAAAAATTGAAACACCCATCATAAAACTAAACCAAGATCATAGACAAAACCAATCAAATTTACATGAAACATAGAACCTAGGATTAAAGCTAGGTATACCTATTAACCTATAATCTATCTTACCTCTATGCCTTCAATCTCCAGGTTAACCTTTTCCCCTGCCTTAACTGTAAATTCTGATGCAGGTTTGGCAGGGCCAGACTGCAAATCTTCAGGCCTGCTCAGACCTCCATACTGAATAGGTACATTTTCTGGCCTAATAAACCTGAAAATGAATCAAATACCACATCAGACTTTCTAATAAGACCTCAATCTTAATCAAAACACGAAATTTTGATTAAAAAAACCACTCAAATTTACAATTTTATATGAACCTAAAAAATAAATTGAAGGAAAAAAGTCACAAAAGTAACAAGAAGGGGGGCACACTTGTAGAGGGCCTCTGCAACATTTCCTTCTCTGGCTATAACAAACTTGCTCTTGGTTCGTTGGGTAAGAAAGGGGCTGAACATTGAGTACAACATGCTGAAATACCATGGGACATTAATGAAGATCTGCACCCACATTACAAAAAAAAGAACATCAGCAACAGAGAGAGAGAGAGAGAACTTTCTCTGCTGGGTGAAATAGAGCATTTTTTCCATTGTGTGTGAGTGAAAGAGAGAGATGATTGACTTTACTGTATTAAAATTAAAAATAGCATTTGCTTTGATTCCTGGAGAGAGAGAGAAAAAACAAGTACCTTTCTAGCCACCATTTCTGGATAATTATCCTGAAAAAGAGAGAGAATATGGTTAGATGCCACCCTCAGCTCCCTCTTTGGCATGTTTTTTAGATCTGTGATCTGAATAATGGAATTCACACCCCCAGGCTTAAATTGCAGCAAATTCACACCCCTCTCAAGCACCTGAACCCTCCACCTCAAAAACTTCTTCAGCTTCTCATCATCTCCAAAGACCTTCTGGTACAAATCCTTGTCTCTAAAAACCCCATATGCATTATAACACACAGGGTGACCATCTCTGTCATAAGAGTGCATATAGGCCACAACACCTTCGAGCTCTTTAAAACCCAAGTCCTCTTCAACAATGGAGTCAGCCCCAAATTCTTTCCTCCATTGATAACACTTCTGCAACATTGTTAGAGCATCGGAGACTCTGAAATCTCTAGCTCGGAGAAATTTCAAGAGAATGACATCAGATCGATCGTCTCCACCGAGAATGGGAACACCCCACATTGAGATTTCGGTCTCTTTATCTGAGTCAGGAGAGAACTGGTTGGATTGGATAGAGAGATGGAGCTTTTGCTTGAGCTCAGAGAGAGCTTTTTTTTCAGAGTCTCTGAGCTGAGAGATGAAGTACGAGTCTTCTTTGAAAGAGGAGGAGCGCAATGCGGTTTCCATGAGTGTGGTGACGAGGCTTTTCTTCTTGGGGTCGCCATTGAAGGGGCTTAGGGCCGCTGGTTCGGTTTGTTGGAGCGTTGGGGCCTCCATTACTGTGTGACCAAGTAGAGAGAGAAAGAGAGAGGCCTTGGGAGAGAGAGAGCAGTCCTGATATAGAATGAGAGAAGAAAGAGACTTCAGAGGTTTGAGGAGCGTGAGCACATTCAATGGTGAAGAACGAAAAAACTGAGCTTTAGAGAGAGAAACGTCTAGAGACAGAGAAATGTGAAAGAATTGAAAAGAGTGAAATTTTGAACCAGAGACCTGAGGCTTTGTAGAGGGAGAAAATAATATAAAAAACAGGGACACAGGGTGCTGCAAGCGGCGCGGTGGAATTATTACGACCGGTAATAAATCAGTATCCCTCATTTAATCTTAAATATCAGAGTTACCCATAGTTCATTTTTTTCTACATGAATTTACATGTTTTCTTTCTTTCTTCTCCTTAAAAGGAACAATGTGGGCTCTAATTTCATTGTTTAGAGTCTCGGCTCTATATAAACTTTTCTCATAGTTTAAAATATAAATGGTATGTAATGAGACCATTTAGTATGGAGAGATCATAATTACTTACAACCATTCGATGTGAAATCTGATAGCTTAGATGTATCACAAAGTTCCAAAAAAAAAAAATTTGAACTTTGAGTTTGGTCAGTGCAATAAATGCAATCATCCAATTTCATATCCAATGGTCGAGATTAATTGTGACCACCTTGTACGGAAGGTAAATAGTCTCATTATATACTTTCCCATTAAGATAAGGTCCAGGAAAAAAAGTAATGCGTTACCTCAAAACTCATTAAAATTGCAATTTTGTTATTGGAAAACTTTCAAGTTGAACGTCTCAACATTGGCCGTTATGTTGTGAAAAAAATTAAGATTTCAAACCCAAAAAGTAGTTTATAATGTAACATATTATCTAGACCTTTCATTTTCAAGTACTCATCAATTTGCAAGATCTGTACTATTTTCTGAGCTACAATTTTCATAATCAATAGTGGAAATTATTTCTAAAGCCATCATAGAGATTTCCCCCACAGTATGTTTTAGGCCTTATAGAAATCACATTCAATTACAAAACTAGAATGTTGAATTTTAGGAATTGTCGGCTAACTAAAAAAAATGTTGAACTTGTGATCTTTACAATTTGTGTCTCCACATAATATTGAAGGGATTTGTCGATCATTTTCTAATAAAATGAAAGTTATGGAATTAATACAATTAGGACTCTATTAGTCATTTCTTGTTTTCTAGAGCTTTTGGATATGGAATTCTATAGTACGAGACTATTGCTTTTTGGTACAAAGATGTCACAATCAATTTTAGATATTGGTTGTGAAATCAAGAGATAAAAGTGTGTCACAACATTTACAAATTTGTATTTTAAATACCTAAACGATAACACATCTTTAACCACCCTATTTCAAATATATCAGTCAACAATAATTGTGACCTAATTCTATCTAAAGTAAATGATCTCATTATATATATTTGAGAAATTATCGCTAAAATACCTTAATTTTGATTTTTTTTTTAAAAAAAACCATCTTTGAAAACTTCGCGTGCACCCTTTTTGCCCATTTTCAGGTTTTTACGAATGAGTTTACCTTTTACGGTAGTCAAAATACCGTAAATAACATTACAGTAATTTTAATACCGTAATGTATACAAAATTATTTACTGTATTTTTTATACCGTAATAAAATGAACTACTTTTACGCTAGAAAAACTACCGTATTTTTATAACTGAAGATTACGGTACACGAAGTACCGTAATAAATTGGATAAACTATACAGTATTCATATTACCGTATATGTTTCCCGCTTTTTTTTTTTTTTAGGGTTTTTTCATAAAACCCTAATTTCGATGACTTTTTTTGGCACTTTCATCCAATTTTTTTTTCTCTCATCCATATTCTATCTTTCTTATCTATTTTCCATCATATCATCTATTATCTTTGAACGAGGTCTATGAGAGCATCAAATATACACACCAACATTGATTTATAGGTATGTCATCAATATATTAGGTTGTTTTGAGCATCTAAAGAAAATTTTTTGTTGCTTTGCTATAGTGATTGGTGTTATTTGATTAAAATTTGAGTAAATAAGTTTTAGATCTATTTATATTGTTGGATAAATAAATTTCATATTTATTTAACGGTTGGGCATCAAAATAATGTTTTTTTTTTATAATACTTGATGTAGTTGGGTTGGCCATTGTAATGTTTTTTATATTATGGCATATGTTTTGCATCGTTCCCTCATGCAACCTCTTCATTATTTGTATGTATTATGAATTTCTTAATATTTATATATTTTTCCATCTAAAATTTTTATGCAGTGATTCAGCTTGTACGTAATAATAATGGGTGAGAACATAGTGAAAATCATGTTACACAATTGGTGGTTTTTTAAAAGAAAATCTAATGATAGAAGTATTTTTTATGACGGTGGGGACATAAAGGTTATATTTTTTAAGGGGATCCCAACAATTGAATAAGTCAATGATCACTTGTCAAAAGTATCAAATTATGCCCCAAGTAGCGTGACTATTAGGTATACTGACCCAGGGTTATCAAGTAACATGATACGTATTGATGATGATGACGACATTGTCAATACGATGGAAGGGTCTTCTCCCATCACTATGTATGTATCAAACAGACTTATTGAGTCTGACTGCACTGAATATCGACCACCAACAGTGTCCGATATTGGTCCGTCTGATTGCAATGAATATCGACAACCAACAATACCTGATAATGGTCCATCAACATTGGTCATGTAAGAAGTTTGCAATGAAAATCATTAATTTTTCATAATTGTCAATTATTTGTTATGAGTTCGGATAATTTTGACTTGTGTTGAAAAATTTTTATACAGCACATCCCGATCAGAGCAAGTAGGCGACAGTGAATGTGCTGCTAGCATAAGCATATAAGATGATAATGAATCTGAAATCGAGCAGTATCGACGACAGCGATTTGATAGAAAACCCCCTGGGATTAACCATTATGAAGTTGTACTTCAAGTTGGTTAGGATTTTGATGATGTACAGGCATGCCGTAATCATCTTATTGATTATGTTATATCACAAAACTTCAATATGAAGTTCATAAAAAGCAAGGGGAGACATGAATGGGCAAAGTGTGTTGCAAATAGTTGTTTATGGTAAGTGTGGGGTTGGTGCAACAAACTTCTTCAAGGTGAAGAAGTTGCTAAATGTGCATTCATGTGCTAGGGGAATATGTAGGGTTCATCAGCCACTTGCTCGGAGCTATTGGGAGGCAAGCAAGATCAAAGACCGGTTAAGTGATATGCCCAATCTTACACCTAGGGACGTAGTTAATGATATACAACTTAATCAAGGTGTCATGTTATCATACCAACAAGCATGATGGGGCAAAGAAGTTGCACAACAGATAAATGAGGGTTCCCATGTGATGGCATCGAGGATCTTGCTAAATATCTTCATAAGATCCGAGTCACTAACCTTGGAACCTTAACCATCATTCAAACAAATGATCATGATAGATTTGAGTGTGTATTTATAGGCATTCGTCCATGTTTATATGGATTTTTGTTTGGTTGTAGGCCACTAATAGGACTAGATGAGACATTTTTTAAGGGAATATACAAAGGGATATTATTGGCTGCAGTTGGGGTAGATGCGAATGAAAATATTTTTCCTATAGCACATGCAATGTTTGAGAATGAAAACACACTAAGTTGGACTTGGTTCCTAGAGCTTATGAATGAGGAGTTTTGCGAGAGGTCTGATTTACCGACACTGACTATTGTCTCAGATTGTCAAAAAGGGTTACAAGCCACATTAGAAATAATATTTTCAAGCAGCAAATAAGGCTATTGCATGAAACACCTTGCCAATAACTTCAAAAAGGCCTATAGAAATTCGACACTCGTAAAGCTTTATTGGAAAGCTGCACATACGTTGTATATATCAGACTTCGTTGAGTACATGGCAAAGATTAAGAGTGCAAATGCTAAGGCTTATGATTGGATTATGTTACAGCATTCGAAATATTGGGCAAACACACATTTTAAGAGATGTAGGTATAATCATATGACATCGAACATCTCTGAATCATTCATCAGGTGGATATTACAGGTTTGGGAGAACCCCTTTATTAAACTCCTTGAATGCCTAAGGGTTAATCTCATGTGAGAATTTTCAAAGAAAAAAGCTATGTCCCTAGAATGGAGCGACATTCTTACATCGAAAATGTAATAGACCTGAGGAGGGATAAGTCCAAATTCCTCAATACAGTCACATGTGCACATGATGGAATGTATGAGATCAATGCGGATAAGAGTTATGTTGTTAATTTGGCAACTCATACATGCAATCGTAGGGTGTGCCATGTTAGTGGGTCGTCGTGCAGTCATGCAATTGCCGCTAAAGATCATAAGCATGAAGATGTTATAAATTATTGCAGTGTTTATTTCACAGTTCAAATGTATCATAGGGCATATTCCCTTTCTTTCAACCCACTGCCTGATGTGCTAGAGTTGCCAGATATTATCTATATAATTGTAATGCCACCCGTTGTCGGCCAAAGACATCGCAAGCAAACAGAGTACAAAGAGATTAGGTCTCTTAAGTGTAGTCGATGCGAGGTTGTGGGCCATTACCGGAAGACATGTAAATCGAGTATATAAAAGGATGTAAATAGGCCATTAGTGCCAGTTCTTTTTTTCGTGATATGTCATTCTGTTTTTGAAATTGTAAACAGATTCATCTTCATATGAATTTTGGTTTAATTAATGAAATATCCAAAGTTATGCAGCCTTGTGATGGAATATCTAAAGTTTTGTAACCTTATTATGAAATAAAGTTATGTAGGCATTTATATTGTAACAAGTAACGGTAATTTAAATACCGTAGAGCATTTTTTCAAAAAGAGTACATGAATGTATTCACCATGTAATTTTAGTGTAAAAAATTTTATTAGGATTATCTAAAAATGTAATTTTAGTGCACCTCCAAATTTTATTATAATATGTAATTTTAGCGTAAAAAATTCTTAGGATTATCTAAAAATGTATTTTCGTATCTAATTATAAAATTTTAAACTCCAAAAAGGGTTAAAATCATGTAGATCTATAAACATGTGAAAATCTTGAAAATGGATGGTCTAGATAATGTGTTGCAAGATGCACTATTTTTTGGACTCAAAATCTTTCTTTTTACACATTCATACATCTCGATGTCGAGATGATCAATTAGAGGGTCTTTTAAATTACAAATTTTTAAGGTTGTTACACTTAAAAATCATTGCGGTAGTCTAATTACCGTAATGTGTATTACGGTAATTTAATCACCGTAATGCTTTTTGATATCAAAAGGAACAATACAGTCTTTGTTCCACCGTAATGCTCATGCTCTCAAAGAGCATTACAGTAATTAAATTATCATAATGTGTATTACGGTAATTGGATCACCGTAATACTGTTTGAGAGCATTACGGTGGAACAAAGACCGTAATGCTCGAAAGTCTTCTGGATTTTTGAGCATTATGGTTTTTGTTTTATCATAATTCTCTCAAAGTGTATCACGGTACGGTAATTTGATTACCATAATGATATTTGAGAGTAATGCTCCAAAATGTATCACAGTAATCAAATTATCGTAATACATATTACGGTAATTTGATTACTGTGATTCTATTTAAGAGCATTACGGTGATGAAAAAACCGTAATATCTCAATTTTTGTTTTTCTTTTTTTCATTTTTTTTTTTTTTTTAATATGGTGATCTCAACATATTGACTTTAAATTTTTTAGATGCACTGATACTGATAGATCCATTGGATATGTGTCAATGGCTGCGGTCACCACCTCATAGCTTCCCTTTCCAGTGACCTCTTGTATTTGGTATTGACTAGCCTCACCATATTCAGTGAATAATTCAGAGTCCAACATGTTCTACATAGAAATCATACACCCAATTAGGAACTCTCACAAACTACAAAATAGCTACAAAAAGACCATATTCCAACATAACTAAAAGAACCTTCTGAAAATGAATTTGAACTTTTCATGTACCAAAAGATATTTATATTTCAACTTTTTATAAAAACAGTAGTTGGGCACTAATGGTTTCTTTACAAAATTTAGGCACTACTGACCTCTTTACATCAAAGGATCTTTAACACTTTCGGCATACTGGTAACTTCTAACCCTACTGTGGTAATTACAACTTTGTATTTGAGTTACTCTCCTGTTGTGAGCTGCTCTCCTCCCGTCTTCCAGTACGAGGACGTAACTATCATGTTGGCTCTTCTGGTTGAACTGGTGTGGGAATGGGTTGTATATTGCTTGGCCCTTCATCTGGTCGAGGAGGAAGAAGTCATATAGGCACGTGGTCATCCATCTCATCACCTAAGTCCAATTCTTCAGATTCTTCTTCCTCTGCATCTTCTGGGTCATATAATTAAAGTACAGCTAATGCTTCATTAGCTAGGTCCTAATTTCTTGAATTGTAACCTTCACGTAGAAGTTGAGTTGCATGGTTGATGTCCCTAGGTTGCATCAAGTCATATGAAATATGAAATTAGATTATTGAGACTTCTAAAATGCATCAATTTATATGAAATATGAATTATATGATAATAAAATATTACCATTCTATCTTCATCAGTATAACCTCGATGTGCAAACTTGAAGGGACGTTTCTTAAATGGATTATGGATCAGGGGTCTAGTCCTTAGCATGTACCACTCGATGTATTCTTTTTGTCGGCTTTCCATTGAGCATATCTTTATCTGCCTGACAAATGTAATCTATGAGGTTCGTCTATATATCTATTTCAGCTCTAAGCTCATCCCCCCAATTGTCAGTTTCTCTCCATCCTCTCCCATTGCAAGGGATCTACCGGTATCCCTTGGTGAAGTCCAAATTATTGGAGCAGCAGATCTGGCATATACCCCTCACAAATGTGTCCACATATGAGGTATGTGCGACACAGAGCAGTCTAACGTACAAGAAGCCCACAATCTCTGTCCTCAACAGTTTCATGTCTTACGTCAAGATAATCCTCGTATGGGGTCCATATGACCTATGACAAAAAATAAGACAAATTTTAAGTTGAATGACCTGAACCTAGAATTAATTTCATTAAATAAAATTTAAGTATATTATACTAACATCATTTATACGCGCATTATCAATCTCCTGTCGACCCACGAGACCGAAGTTGTGCACGTTATCCCATACCCTAGGAGAGGCCCACCTGAGGGATCTAAGTTGTTTTGCTCTTATTGCTTTAAGAATTGGGCACAACAATTTGAAATGCTCATACGCCCAACACTGAAATACATATATAACAATTTCTAGAACCACAACAAAAAATATGCATCGAATTTGCTCAAAAGTATGCAAACATTCTTATATTAGCATTATCAGCAACAGAGTGGCTGATCCACTTAGATATTAATGATCGGAACAAATAACCTTTGACAAGGCTGGAAACAAAAAAGTTAAGGCAGCTGCACCCCATGCGTATTGACCACCTATGTCCATATCCTCAAAAAATTGTAAATAAATTGTAGGGACCATACCATTTGTAGAGTCCGCAAAAATTGTGTACTCTGTAATATATAAGAGGTAGGCACTGGTGTATCGTAAAAGAGTGGTGCGGTTATAATTGCGTGGTAACTACTGAAATGTATTCCTCAGCCATGTCAGCCGGATAATGGAATGGCTACCGCTAGGTGGCAGCTTTCCTATCATACGAACTATATAATCCTCGTAGTTCTTTACTCTCCTCAAAGTTACAGCCACACCAGTTACCTTTAACCGAAGAATAGGCCATGTATCTTCAAGAGTAGGCCATGTATCTTCAAGAGTAGGCATCATCTCTCTGATGTCTACATTGAAGTGCCCCGTGTTTGTCTCTACGCGTCAGCTCTCAATAATAGTAAATAACGTGTCGTGGTCATGGTGAGTCATCGGTACTATGGTCAAAGGATACAATCCTGATCTCCTGACCAAATCAATTTGATCATTGTTTATTAATGGCCACGAAGAATTTGCATTGGGCTTCTCATCAATCCTGAGGGCATTTTCTTTATCCTGAAATAGAATGTGTGATTTCATGTACTACAATAAATAAATTATTTAACTAATATAATTTCAAATACTTGTACATACATCTCCTTCTCATATCTTCTGTGATATATGTTCCCATTGTCTAGTAAGCAATGTAAGAATCTCAGGACCTCTAGGGAATGGTCCATCTTCTGCATGATCACTGTTCAAAAAGCCATGATAAACCATTATTACACTTCAAAAGGCCAAAGAGTATGGTGGTTGTGCAAGTTACATTAGATATTACTTAAGAGGGAGAGATAGAAATCAGAAATTTTACAATCAAAATTTAACATATTGGGGCTCAAATACCTGAAAAACAAAATTTTACAATCAAAAATTTAAAAATGAAGTGGAGACCGCAATCACTGATCAATATTGCATACATCAGTCACTAAACATGATTCCAACCTGATGGACGAGTATCTTCTAGGTGATACAAAGTAAAAGATAGCTCAATTATCACAAATCGACAAAAGCAAAACATCAAATCAATTATATGAATGTGTAATGAAATCATGGCAATATAATTTTCTTAATGTCCAATAAAATCATGGCTAATAAAATTATCCAAATAACTTCACATAAAATTTTGATACCTATTTGTAGATCGCTGCTAATACAGTATAAACGCCAATGTCCAATGAAATCATGGCTAAAAACTCACAAATCCATATATTCAAGAACAAATTTCTCCCATTAAAAAACAAATCCAAATATTGACTTCTCAATTTCATCCAAAAACTATTTAAATAGATTTTACATAACGAAACTAACAATTTTATATGTACTTCTCAATGATAATTCATTCATTCATTTTTTTTGGATATTTAACATGAAGCCAAAATAAACAAACCTAATTTGTCATCTCTCAATTTCATCCAAAATCTATGATAAACCGATTATACATCACAAAAATCAATCCCCCACAGAGAAACCCTAATTTCTTACAATACCCTAATTCAGAGTTTTCATTGGAAAATTCTCAAATTTCATAGGAAAGCCCTGAGAAATTTTCATCTAGAAAACATGGAATAAATAGAACTGGAAAACAACTAGAAAAAATACACATATATCATAATGACAAAATAAACAAACCCTTTCATCTCTCATTCTCATCCAAAATATATTTAAATCGATTAATGCAGATAAATTAGATAAATCGCAAAAAAAACCTGTGAGAAGATATCTGTATAACTGCTATAGAAACAATGTAATCACCTTCAATAGCCTCACGTCCCCTAATACTCAATCACCTTCAATACCTTCAATGCAAGAAAGCTTTACGGCAATGTGTTTGCCGTAATAGAGTTTTAAGAGGAACGAGAGAGGGAGGGTTTTTTATGAGAGGATATATGGGGGGTATGGCAAAGCTTTACGGCACTGTGTTTGCCGTAATAGAGCTTTAAGAGGAAGGGGGTTTCTGATGAGGGAATATATGGGAAAGCGTTACAGCAATGTGTTTGCCGTAATAGAGCTTGAAGAATTTACAGCATTCAGAATACCATTAAAATAACAAAGGTTATTACGGTAAAATATTTACCGTATTATCTATTATCAGAATTACGGTAAATATATTACTGTAATTGAGCTTTAATATTTTACAGTAAATAGCTTTAAACTTTTATGGTTAATAGATTACCGTAAATATTTCGTGAATTACGGTAGTCTATATACCGTAAAGGGTAATTTTGTCCAAAAAAAATGAAAAATGGGGAAAAGGGTTATGGGCAAGGTATTCGAAAGTTTAGGGTCTTTTTAGAATTTAACTAAAATTTGGGTATATTATTGATAATTTCCCTATATACTTTCTTTGTGTATTTATACATAATGCATAAGCTCAACATACTCAAGTGTTATGCCACTTTTGAACATTGTTAAATCCAAAGCATTTGTATTGTCCCATTATAGGAGAGAAGGGTGCGGTTTGTATAGAGCCGAGGCTCTAAACAATTAAAGTAAAGCACACATTCAAATAGTGTCGAGAAATATGGTTTCAATACTAAAAATCTTTGTGATAGTCTTAAAATATATTTTCATATGTAATTATAAAATTTAAAGCTTAAAAAATATTGTACATTGAGTATATCTATAAAAACTTGAAAATCTTGAAAATTGACCTGTCCAAAAATGTGTCACAAGATGTACTATTTTCAAATTTTAAAATCTATTTTTCTTTCATGTATATGCATCTTGATGTCGACATGATCAATTTGAATATATTTGAGCACCAAAACAACTAGAATTTGAATAAAAATTCTAGTGAAATTTTTTAAGTGGGCTCTAATTGGATTGTTTAGAGCCTCCGCTCTATATAAAATTTTCCTCAGGGAGAACGGCAAAAATGAAAGGAGTCTTCAAACAGAAGGCCATTATTGTCATTCACGGAAATCTTCCCTTTGTTTTGATGCGAAAGAGGCGGGGGAGTAATTTAAAACTTTCAAAAAAACGGCTCTGCTCTAAAGAAAGTAGACGATTGATACCCTTTCTTTGAATGAATTTAAAGCAACAAAAAATATGATTTTCTATTAAGGCAAAGCTTTCTATGATTTCCCTATAGCATAGAAGTTCTATCATCCCCTTTATCCAACTGTCTATTCTGAATGGATGGTTAAAATTGTCCCAATCATAATGTCACGTTTCTACATTATTATTTTTTAAATTTTTTTCTATAAATTATTTTTATACCAAATTTTGGACGTCTATTCCTTTATTAAACTAGCACTAGCGAAAAATGTAAAAAAAAAAATATTTTCAATAAAAACAATGACCAAAATACCCTTGAAAGTTTTAAAAGGTATTTTGATAATTATATTTTGTCAAAAAATTATTTTTAATATGTTTTATAGTTGCGTCCAAATGAAAAGATGGCATGTACCAAATTTCATATTCATAGAATTTGTATAAAAAAACTTAAAATAAAATACTTTGAGATATCGGATCTAAGATCAAAAGGTAAGTGACTCTCTTGATCAAAATTAGACGGCTGGATAGTAGGGTGAAGATAGAACTTCTATGATGTAGGAAAAGCATACCAACATTTCCCTTATATGAAACCCGAAACAAGCCCTATTTGAGCTTTGAAAAGTGGGTTTCTGCCTAGAAACGGAGAGATTAGTATGTTACAAATGAACAGTGGTTGGGAAGAAGCAACCCTACATTTTGTGGCCCACACACACATTTGAAGAGTGTTAGAATCCTATTGCTAAGCTCTAGAGAGAGAGGTACCAAAATGAATCGTGGTTGGCTTGAGCCACATGCATGGTGGTTGTTTATGAACATAAAAGGGTTTATTACAACTCATACATAAAGTCAGAAGCATGGTTGTATTCAAATTGTATTAAGAGAGAGACAATATGGACATCACCCTCCACTCCTACAGTTAACATATAAAACGGCAGATTATTTGGATGAGAAACAGAGAGATGGGTGAGACAGAGTGCCACATTATTTCTAGATCCAATAAGGTCCAACATATCAGGCTACATAAAGGACATGTATGAAAGACAGTTTCTTTCACACAAATCCAGGATGGATTGTGACATGGCATATTTCTCTATGCTGTTGTGTGAGTTTGGTTTTCTTTTTCTTTTTTGTCTTTTCTTTTTCTAATACTGACTCCAGAAAAAAGGAAAAAAAACAAAAAGAAATGGCACAACATCAATTGGAAAAGAAAAAATAGTTTTCTGAGTCAGCGGACTCACTAGCCCGCTGACTTACAAATATTCATCTTTAAGATGAACTTCCACCACTAAACATTCTTATCCAATGGGTAAATTTTTTTTAACAAAAATGTTTTAATATTTTATTTTATTGTAGATCATGGATCTTTACAAATTTGGGTCCAGGATTTATATAAAAAATGGGTGCTAGAGGGAGCCCGCATGAGAACAGCAGGGGACTCATAAAAACCTGGTCCACAAGGAAAAAATAAACAGAAGTAAACAAAGAAGATACACAGGTAAGTTTCAAGAACCACCCGGACTTGCATATATAGCAAGCCCTCTTAGACCCCTGGCTTACATCTTACCCTCAGGGTGCCCCAATTGCCTCTAAATTCGCCGTTGGAGAAGATAAGAGCACAGGACACAATAGATCCCCCTAAAATTTTTTTTTTTTTTTTTTTTTTTAAAAAAATTTTTGTTTTTTAAAAAATTAGGTTTATTTATAATTCTTGCATTTGACACCCCTATTTTATGAGCTATGTTTGCAAGTGTGATCCTACTATTCACTAAATCAATATTACCCCTTTAGAGGGAATTGGTCCACCTAATTTCAAGAAACTAAGTTTCTTCCATGTTTGGGCTGCCTAAGGTCAAGGTTTCAGGTCTAATTTTTTGCTTTGGAGAAGTTTAGGCTTTGGATGGCTAGCCTGAAGCAACGGCAAGGATTCAACATCTCCCTCAAGGGTTTCCAACCTCAAGAGTTGGGTATCTAGATAACTAAAACATGGGTAGGAAGGCGATATGTTTAGACCATCGTAGGACGGAAAATCAGCTTTTTACCCCGTTTCTATCTAAATGAAAAGCTAGTTATGGTCTTGAGAGTATCCTATGTATACACCCTCTCAAAATTCTAGTTAAGGGAATTTTTAAAAACCCTGATTCTCAGCCTCAAGGACCACAATAGCCTTAGTGAGCTATAGTAAAAAAAAAAAACTATCCAAATTCTTTCTCAAGTCTTAGTAGACTCCGAGAGCTTTCCAACGGTCTAAGAATCACTCAAATTGGACCTACACATCAAAAGTTAGAAACCTCGAAAGATTATAGAGCAAAATTATGAAAATACCCATGCACCTAAGCCGCGTGCCACACTGCGCGTCGGGCCACTTGCTACTCCGAATGTCGAGCCACTCAACAAGTTGAGTGTTGCACGACAGGATGGGCCCGGTAATCCTTTAAAATAGGTTTTAGGGTCGGTTTTTTGGTCTGAAATATTATGCAAAAATCTAAAACATACCCTACTTTTTTTTATTTCAACCCTAAGCCTATAAAAAGCATATCAATACCCCACTTAAAATCCTAAAAAAATATACTAATTTTCAAACTAGAAAATCCCTAAAAAATTCTAGATAAATAGGGAAAAAATCCCTAAAAAATTAGAAAAAATCCTTGATAATTAAGAAAAATACTAGAAAGCCTTGAAAATTAGGAAATTCATTCAAAAATATTAAGAAAATTTGAAAAATCCAAAAACCACTAGAAAATTAGGAATACCTTTAGAAAAAGGGGAACACCCTAAAAAGCTCTAGGCAAAAGCTCCTAACCCCATATCCTATCAAAACCTCTCCAAAATCAAGATAAAATCCTAGGAACAAGTTCTCATTGATCCAAAACCTTAGAGCCATGTTTCAAGAAAGCAAGAGAAGACATCGAAAGGTGTAAATCAAAATACATAGCCCTGATATGGGCCCCAACTATAGGTTTTCTCAAGCATATAATTAATTTTATTTATTTATAGTATTATTATCTTTTTTTTATTATTTCTTAGATTTAATTAAAATTTAAAAGCTTTATAACACCAAAGATAAGGATTTGGAGCTAATGCTATCAGTAGACACAAAAGAGAACCAGATTTATATAGATCTGCAATACCTTTCAGCCTATAATTTGAGCAACCCCACTTTCTCTACTCATTTTGCATGAGATTTGAGTTGATTTCACTCTGAAATGGGTGCAAATCCAATCGTAAATATCATATCAAAGGCTTACCCTTGGGGGCTTTGGATTATCTTCTACCGTCACTTTTCCCTATTATTTTAGCCAAATTTGATGGATTGAAGGTTATTTTTTTCTCCATAAATTTATAGATAATTGAGTTGAGACCATTTTGCCGCAAGTTTCGTCCAAAAAAGTCCTCACATTGATAGAGTTTGTGGATCTTTGATTGATCAAAGGTCATTACACTGCAGAATTATTTTTGAGATGCACTTGGGCTTCCATCCACTATTTAATATTGCAAACAAACATGCAATAGGTTACATTAGTGTTTAATATATTGGGTCTTGAACTTATTACGAATTTTCAACTCCAAATACCATTTAGCTTGGGAAAAAAATGATGAACATGCAACTGAAAGTCGTACTGCCTGCAACCAGCAGAGACCCTTTTGATCACCTATTTTGATCTTCAATCTACATGAAAATAACCATGTTGGTCCATGCAAGAGCGCGTGGATGCGCATATTGCCTTCATGGTTCCTTAGTACACCTCCAACTCTTGTTGTACTTGGATTCCAAAAGAGCTGCCAACTCTTTGCATAGTTTTTGCAATGTGCAAGGATTGTCAAAATCACTTGATTTGTTTCTCTTGTTAAGCCACGAATTGACCCAAAAGCTCTATATGTATACTTCTATAGTGTCACAATCATGGTCCCCAAGTATGAGATCAAAGTGAATATGGGAGACATTCCACTAAGCAATGTTTGAAAAAAAAAAAAGGTGAACCAGACGACAACCATCTGGTTTACATTGGGAACCAGTAGGGTTGGTTTAGTTCTCATTAAGAACTAGCATCTTCTAGCTGATTCTGTCAGAGAACCAGTTCTACTTTTTATTTTTTACTATTTTTTCATATTTTAATTTCTCTATAACTTTTTAAAATTTTTGTTGCCCAATTCACTCGGATGGATCTCGATCACGATAGCCAATTTGCTGAACCAATCCAATTTTCTAGATGACCGATCTGGCACCCGGCTGGATCTTGATCATGACAGCCAATTCTCTAAACCAGTCCAGTTTTCTGGATGAGCGATCCTGCACCTCTCCACAAAATGTGTTATATTACGATGGCTACGCAAACTTGCTGGCACATCAACTTTTTGTAAAGTGAATATATATGATCAACTTTGATCCAGACCAGTGATTTTAAATTTTCTATTAGAAAGACACTACCAGATGCTCATGAGCAAATGCTACTTGTTGTGCGTGGAAGCTCTAAACTCGACAGGTCAATTTTTGGCAATAAAGTACGGGAAAAAATATCGACAAAAGAACAAGCAACAAACAACAAAAATAAAGCAGAAAATAAATAGCATAAAAAGAACATCACGATTTACATGGTTCGTCATAATTGTGACTACATCCACGGGCGAAGACGATCGATATTTTTCACTAAATCAAATAAAAAAAATTACAAAATAATTTACTTGAGAGGGCCAGAGACTCAATCTCCCACAAAGCCTTCTTCTCTTCAATTTTCTCTCTTTACAAAAACCCCAAAAAGTTTCCTTCTATTTTTTTCTATGCACTTTCTCTCTCTACAATATATCTTAATAAGAGAGGACAAACCCAAAAATGACCATGTATGGCCTACTTTTTCCACACATGCTTTCTCTCTCTAGAAAATCATCTTCATATAGAGAGAATAAAGCCCCAAAGACAAGTGCTCAAAACAACATCAACTTTCCTAACTTTATAAAAAAAATGAAGTTTATCCTTATCCATGTGGACTCGAAGCAGCATCCTAATCTAAGTAAGACTTATCCGCAAACTTAAATCCTAAATAATAGGCTCCACCCAAATAAATAGGAAAAGAGGTCACATGATGCCCCTATCTCTTGCCAATTTAGAGATATCCAAAAAATATTTGTTTTCTAAAATTTAGGATTCACATCCTAACAAAATATGAAAATCTAACCGAGACTTATCTTAGAATACGTGACAAATCAACAAATCTCCACCTCGGCTTGAATTCATTCCCATCGACCTTTTTCTCCACACGTGCCTCACAGGCACTCACTTGGGCAACACATTAGTCAAGTCCAAGCATAGCTTGAACTTCTGTAATGGAACCGACTTTATCAACATATTTGCAGCATTCTTTTTAGTGTCAATCTTCAGTAACAAGATATTCTTTTAGTGTCAATCTTCCCTAACAACATATAACCTTCAGCTATGATCTCACCGATAAAATGGTATCTGACATCAATATACTTCGTCCTTGCATGATATAACTGGTTCTTCGCCAAATGTATTATACTCTGACTCGTCCCGCTAAATGTATTGCACTCTGGCTCGTCCTGCCAAATGTATTGAACTCTAACTCGTCCCGCCAAATGATTGCACTCTAACTCGTCCTTGCATGATATACCTGGTTCTTCGCCAAATGTATTGCACTCTAACTCGTCTTTGCATGATATACCTAGTTCTTCACTAAATGTATTGCACTCTAATATCAATATGCTTCGTCCTTGAATGATATACCTGGTTTTTCGCCAAATGTATTGCACTCTGACTCGTCCCAATAAATGGATTACACTCTGACTCGTCCTTGCAGGATATACCTAGTTCTTCGTCAAATGCATTGCACTCTAACTCGTCCTTGATGATATACCTGGTCCCACCAAATGTATTGCACTCTAACTCGTCCTTGCATGATTTACCTGGTTCTTTGCCAAATGTATTGCACTCTGACTCGTCCTTGCATGATATACCTGGTCCTTCGCCAAATGTATTGCACTCTGACATCAATATGCTTCATCCTATCATGATATACCTAGTTCTTCGCCAAATGTATTGCACTCTGACTGTCACAATCAGTGATTTTTAAATGTATTGCACTTTGACTGTCACAATCAATGATTTTTAAATGTATTGCACTCTGACTGTCACAATCAGTGATTTAAAAATCACTGGTTCTTCGCTAATGTATTGCACTCTGACATCAATATGCTTCGTCTTTGCATGATATACCTTGTTCTTCGCCAAATGTATTACACTCTGACTGTCACAATCAGTGATTTAAAAATCACCGAGTTAGCATGGACTCGAGGGAGTCTTCATGGGAATCGGTCACCCCATATCGATTCCAGTAAAATTCACAATATCACCTGGTTCTAGAGAAGAACCAGTGAGTCTTCATTCCAGTAAAATTCACAATATCACCCGATTCTAAAGAAGAACTAGCGAGTCTTCCCGAGTCGCTACAGTATAACGCCTGGGTTCTACCGAAAAACCATCAAGTCCGGCCGAGTCCCAATAGCAAACCGTTCGAGTCCCAATAGTAAACCGCCCGAGGGTAATTGGAATATATTTTTCAAAATGGGGGTTATTCAATTATTGCGAGTCGCCGTGACCATCAAGAGGCCCATGCCCATGCATTTGTTATTGATATGGGCATCCTCAGGTCTTTGATACCCATTAATGGTCCTTGAATTTTTCGATGTGGCACAATTCTCACTGTTATAGTTTGAAAAGATAATATATACTTTTATTATGAAAATTAACATATTAAGTGGCGTTGTGGTGTGGCGGTTATCATGTATATTTTGATGCTAAAGGTCTCTAGTTCGAATTCTCTCAGACATAATTTTTAAAAATAAAAATAAAACGTGCCATCTTCTTATTGTTCTTGTCAAAATCAAATTTTTTTATCAAAAATAAAATAAAATAAATTAAAACATACCATCTTCTTATTGTTCTTGTCAAAAACAAATTTTTTTATCAAAAAATAAAATAAAATAAAATCATACCATCTTCCTATTGTGCTTGTAAAAAATAATTTTTTTATCAAAAAATAAAATAAAATAAAAGGTACCATCTTCTTATTTTTATTGTCAAAACCAAATTTTTTTTGTCAAAAAATAAAATAAATTCTTGTCAAAAACAAAGTCTTTTGTCAAAAAATAAAATAAAAGGTACCTAGGCAATGCCATATTCTTATTTTTCTTGTCAAAAAAAAAAAAAAAGGCAACACAACAAGTATTTCTTGTCAAAAAATAAATAAAAGTTAATACAACAAGTATCATGTTTTTCAAACACAAATTTGAGCTGCCATTATCGTAAGCTTAAATTAGATACATAAAGACAATAAAATATAGGCTTGAAGCATGTTAGCTCTTTTTTTCTCTCTCATATATGAATGTCTATTGTTAGATTTTTTTTTTTTTTTACTTGGGAAAAAATGGTCTAATTATATTTTTTATGTTTATAACATGGTGGTCTTTAATATAAATTTAGGAATATTAATTTAATGATAGGGTTCATACACTGAGGTTATTTGAAATATCTATCTCTCTCTCTCTACTAACAATCTCTTCTACTAAATTTATTCTAGAAACCTAAAAAACTAGATTTTTGGAAATAAAAACATTGCATTATAAATTATGCAATGTACTATTTTTTTTTACAGTTGTCAATAATGTATTTTAATATTATAAGATATTTCGGATTTGTTATTATTTGTATAGTAAAATAATTAGAAAAGGTAAACCAATAATTTCAATTTAAGTATATAATATTATAATTAGTTAGGTTATAATAATTTTGGATTTTAGTTAGTTAGGTTGTAATAATTTGGGTTTTTTTAATAGATTAGGGCTTTTTACCAATTTGAGATTTTGGTGGCCATTTTTTCGTCGATTTAATCTATTTTTTATTGTAGTCCATGTATGATGATGTACTTCATCCATGATAATTCTATAATTATCCTTTTGTGTGATGTAAATTTAATGGTTAACAGTAGTTCATGCAGGGAAAAAGCATCTTAATATTCGCATATTAATGCAAAAAAATTAAAGTTCTTAATGGAGTACCCCCATTTTATATTGGATTCCTAAAAAAAAATATTTTATAATGAATTTTAATAATTTTTTTGGATTTTTTTTAAGACTAAATCCGACCTATTCGGCCGATTCCTGATCCTGATCGTCAATTCACCGATCCGGATGGGTTTTTGGGGCACCCGATCCAGGGCACTTATCCGTTTTTTAAACCCTTGGTCACAATAAATAACAATATCATCATGTCGTAAGTGTAAATCGCTTACAAGCCCTCTAAGCCAAATGGCTTCTTTTATGCCTCAGCAACAGGCCTGTATTCTGGTTCAGTCGTAGACAAGGCAACAACGGTTTGTAGCATCCACTTCCAACTGATTGGAGCTCTTGCAAGTGTAACCACATAACTTGTAATAGATCTCCTACAGTTCAAATCACCTGCAAAGTCAGCATCAATATAACCAACAATCTTGTCACCAAACTTGTTATCGCTATCAAACATCAGACCCACATCTGATGTACCCTTTAAGTAAAGCAGAATCCATTTTACCGCATGTCAATGCTCCTTTCTTATATTAGTCATATACTTGCTAACAACACTAACGGCATGAAAAATATCTGGACAAGTGCAAACCATTGCATACATAAGACTTCCAACTGCACTCGCACAGGAACACGTGACATGTATTCCTTTTCAGCATTTGAACTTGGAGATAATGTTACGGACAATCTGAAATGTATAGCAAGAGGAGTACCCACAGGCTTTGAAATTTTTATCCCGAATCTAGCAAGGACCTTATCAATGTACTTCTTTTAAGATAGCCATAATTTACCCAACTTTCGATCTCTACAAATCTTCATACCCAAAATTTTTTTTGCTGAACCTAAATCTTTCATTTCAAATTCTCTGACACGCTAAGTCCTCAATTTACTGATTTTTAAAGAATTATTTGCAG
This sequence comes from Amborella trichopoda, assembly GCF_054954075.1. Taxonomy (NCBI): domain Eukaryota; kingdom Viridiplantae; phylum Streptophyta; class Magnoliopsida; order Amborellales; family Amborellaceae; genus Amborella; species Amborella trichopoda. Next base: position 34,827,306 of record NC_142343.1, read on the forward strand.
CAATAAGAATATCATCTACATAAAGCAATAAATAGATGAACGAACCATCAGTAAATTTTTTAAAATAGACACAATTGTCATACTTACTTCTGACATACCCGTGTCTAATCATGGACGTATCAAAACGTTTGTGCCACTACCTAGGAGATTTCTTTAGGCCATACAACTACTTCCTCAACTTGCTGATATAGTCCTCATTTTCTTTAACAATAAACCCTTCTGGCTAAGTCATATAAATCTGTTATTCTAACTCTCTATGAAGGAATGTAGTCTTAACATCAAGCTGTTTTAACTCCAAATCAAACAATGCAACCATTGCTAGTGTAAACCCGAATAGTAGTGTGTTTTACAACAAGAGAGAAAATCTCATTATATACAACACTTACTTTCTGCGCAAAACATTTTGCGACCAACCGTGCTTTAAACCAATCACCACCAGTCTCAGGTGGCCCATCTTTCTTCTTATAAACTCATTTACAACCAATAGCTCTCTTGCCTTTAGGCAACTTCACGAGATCCTAAGTATGATTCTTCTTAAGAGATTTCATTTCTTCATCCATGACTTCACTCCACCTGATACTGTCACTATCATGTGTAGCTTCCTTAAAAGTAGATGGCTCGTGGCTTATGGCAGCCAATGAATAAGGCATCATGTCCTCAAAACTATACCGTACAACTAGCTTTTTTATTCTCTTTTCCTTTCCAATCTGAGGCTCTTCCTCAAGTGGAGTAGATTCAATGACCTCCTCATGGTCAACATCTTCCTCCACTCTCTCATAGGGAATTTTTGGCACATAATTTGGAGTATTTTTTGGAGTTGTCAACTCTACCTCAATTGCATCATTATTGTTGCAATTTTCCTTTTCAGCACAATTTTGAATGTGCTTTAACATGATAGATTCATCAAACTTAACATCATAACTAACAATAAACTTATGCGACTTAGGATCTGAGCACCACATTCTATAGCCCTTAATCCCATATGCATAACCAAGCAAAATATACTTCTTTCACCTTGGACTCAACTTATCATCATTCACATGAACATAAGCATGACAAACAAAAATTCTTAAATGGGAATAAGCAGCAGGTTTACCGGACCATACCTCTTCTGGTGTTTTGTAATCTATTGTTATAGATGGTGACCTATTGAAGATGTAACACGCTGTATTGACTGCCTCAGCCCAAAAGTCCTTTGACAAACCAGCATTACTCAACATGTTACAGGCCTTCTCTAGAAGTGTCATGTTCATGCGCTTAGCAACTCCATTCTGTTGCGATGTCTTCAGAGTGGTGAAGTGATGAAGAATTCATTCGCTCTTGTAAAAATTTACAAATTCCGATGAAAGTGTATCCTCTACTATTACCAGTCCTCAAGCATTTGACCTTCTTTTCAGTCTGTCTTTCGACTATTGCTTGAATGTATCAAATACATTTGCAGTTTTCTTCAATGTGTAAATCTACACCTTCTTAGAGAAATCATCTATGAATGAAACAAAGTATAGAGATTCACTTTTTGAGACAACTGATGCAGGGTCCCAAACATCTGAATGAATATAGTCAAGAATACCTTTTATGGTATGTTCTGACGTGCGAAACTACACCCTACATTGCTTATCATAAATACAGTGCTCACAGAAGTCCAGCTTGCATTTCTTCACGCCATTGGTCAATTTGTGTTTGCTAAGTTCCACTAAACCTTTCTCACCCATGTGGCCCAATTGCATATGTCATAACTGAGTCAAGTCAAAATCACCATCATCATATATGGAAATTGTTGCTCTATTTGTGATAGTATTTCCAAACAATACATATAAATTCAGTATGATCTTTTTGCCTTTCATACAACCAGAGCACTTTTAAGAATCTTCATAACTCCGCCTTCTCCAACAAATTTGCAGCCATTGGAATCTAAGGTACCCAGAGAAATAATATTTTTTTCAAATCTAGAACGTGTCTAACATTAGTCATGGTTCTGACAACTTCATTATATACATCTTGATAGCAATTGTCACAACACCAATGGTCTTGCAAGCTGCATCATTCCCCATCAAAGCTGATCCACCATCAATGCTCTTGTATGTGGTGAATCAATCTTGATAAGGGCACATATGATAGGAACATCCTGAATCAAGAACCCACGAGTCTTTAGAGTTTTCACAATTTGTCGAGACTGATAACACATTATCTGTTCCACTTATCGAGCTTCCATGAACTATATCGGCTGCTTCAAAAGCTCGTCTTTCTTTCTCTTTAAGTTTCCAACAATCATTCATAACATGCCCTTTTTTTTGCAGTAATTACAATAAATATTACTTTTTCTTGATTTGGATTTGGATCTAGACTAATTTTTCATGTCTCTTTCCACTTCTCTCAACAAATCTCCCTCTAACCACTAAGCCATCTACATGTGGTTGAGCATTATCTTGTCTCTTTTTCAAATCGTTAGAGAAAAGAGTCGAAGTCACATCCTCCATCTCTGTGGTATCTTTTCTATAAAGCAATGTTGTGATTAGATGCTCATAAGAATGAGAGAGTAAGGATTATAAAATTATAGTCTCATCATCATCATCCATTTTAACACCAATATTTAATAATTCACAAATAATTTTATTAAAATAATTTAGGTGTTCATAGATATCTGTACCTTCATTCATCCATAGGGTGTACAATTTTTACTTAAAAAACAGTTGATTTGTGAGGGACTTCGTCATATTCAAACTCTCAAGGTTTATCCTCATTGATAGTATTAAATAACATTTCACTCGATAATCACAATCGAATAGTGCTCATAGCCCTCACATCTAAGTCTTCTCAGTCCTCATTAGACATGGATTCTGGTTTCTTCGACTTTCCTTTCAGAGCTTTATGTAAACCTTGTTGCATTAGCAAATCCCAAACATTGAAATTGCAAAATTATTTTTGCCATCAAATTTCTCTACCTCATATTTTGCATTCGGAACTTTTACCACCATACTGACAACTCCAAACCGAGCTGTAATGCCACTTGTTGTGCGCGGAAGCTCTAAACCCGACGGGTTGATTTTTGGCAAATAAAGTACAAGAAAAATAATCGACAAAAAAACAAGCAACAAGCAATAACAATAAAGCAGAAAATAAATAACATAAAAAGAACATCAGGATTTACGTGGTTCGTCACAATTGTGACTACATCTACAGGCGAATACGATCGATATTTTTTACTAAATCAAAGATAAAAAATTCCAAGGCAACTTACTTAAGAGAACCAGAGACTCAATCTCCTACAAAGCCTTCTTCTCTACAATTTTATCTCTTTGCAAAAACCCCAAAAAGTTTCCCTCTATTTTTTTCTATGCACTTTCTCTCTATAATATATCTCAATAAGAGAGGACAAACCCAAAAGTGCACCACGTATAGCCTACTTTTTTCACATATGTTTTCTCTCTCTAAAAAAGCACCTTTATATAGAGAGTAAAGCCCCAAAGACAAGTACGATCAAACCAAGTTCAACTTTCCTAACTTTATCAAAAAAGGAACTTTATCTTGGACTCAAGGCCTTATCCCAATCTAAGTAAGACTTATTCACAAACTTAGATCCTAAATAATAGGCTCTACACAAATAAATAGGAAACCTAAATAGATATCCAAAAAATGTTTGTTTTCTAAAATTTAGGATTCACGTCCCAACAAAACATGAAAACCTAACTGAAACTTATCTTGGAATACAAGACAAATCAACACTACTTCCTTCGCTCATGGGCTTCTAGTCGAATTTGGATGGATGGGAACATGTGAGATATGAATTATTTATTTTTGGAAGTCAAATTGGGCTGAATTTTGAGTGTGCACTAGGATGGCAACGGGTCAGGTTTGGCTAACCCGGACCCGGATTCGAAATAAAATAGGGGACTCGGACCCAAGTAGACCGAAAAGTTATCTAACTTGGACCTGAATCCAACCCAAAAGTAAAAATAATATATATATTTTTAAATATTATATACATATATTATTTAAATATTATAACTAAAATATATAGTTATATTCATTTAAATATGATATATTAAATATTATTTACATAATAACACAGTTCGGGTCAGGTCCACATGGACCTAGACCTAAATGGTGTTCAGGTCCAATATTTGGACTTGGACGCGGTCGGGTCTAGTCGTTGGGTCGCGGGTCGGGTCTTGTCTATTGCCAACCCTAGCGTGAATCTTAACTCATGCAAATAAAAATAATATAAAAATTACTTAAAAAATAAAAATTACCAAAATGTGGTTATAATATTTAAGAGTTCTTTTGGATGCAACCTTATAATGTAGAACTACGGATGTACCTCAAAAATACATCGAAGAAGGTAGTTTTAATGTTGAAAACCCTATGATTGATCATCTCGGCATCGAGATGTATGACCGTGAAAAATAAAAAGATTTTAAGTCTCAGAAATAGTGCATTTTACAGCATATTATCTACACCGTCCATTTTCAAGATTTTCATATGTTTATAGATCTACGTGATTTTAACCATTTTTTAAATTTAAAATTTTATAATTAGATATAAAAATAGATTTTGAGATAATCTTAAGACATTTTACATCAAAATTATATAACATTATAAAATTTGAAGGTGCACCGTACCTCTACAGCTACGGACGCATCCGTATGCCAACTGCACCCTTATAAGAATTGTTTTTTTCCTTATTTCTCTAGATGAATAAAGTTAAGGCGCGACACCCTCGAAGTTTGAAAACAAAAATTACAATCAATATATTAACGCACACTCTTAATCTATTAGATGGTTCTTTAACAAATTTGTCTATATTCCAGATTTCCCAATCAATTTATTTCAGATTTTTTAGAAAGAGCAATTACCCTTGAGAACTTTGGAATTTAACGTTTCCTCTCTTAAGTGATTCCTAGAAAAAAAAAAAAAAAACTAGGCCACACAGGGGACTAAATAATAAAAAGTTTTTAATTATGAATAAAAATTTTAAAAGTATCATATTCTTATTTTTACTGAAAATACGTTATTAATTGATATTAAATAATTATGATTATATACAATAAGACCATTTACCTTTTATACAAGGTGGTCACAATTCCTTATAACTATTTGATAGCTTGGATGAGTTACAAAGTTCGAAAAAATTTCTTTTAAAGTTTGAGCTTGTTCAATGGAATAATTGTAGCCACCCAACTTTACATCCAATGGTCAAGATTATTGTGACCGCTTTGTATAAAAGGTAAATAGTCTCATTCTATACTTTCTTAAATAATTTGATATTTATCTGCATTATAGAAATACAAATCCAACCTCTTTATAAAAGAAATGTATATAATGAGACCATATACTTTTGATATAAAAATATCACAATCATCTTGATCGTTGTTGGGCACAAAGTCCGAAATAAAATTTTTTCTAACCTTATGACTTCTTTTTGCCAACAATAAATGGTCTCATAATATGCATATACAAATATTATCTTACTTAAAACTATATAATAAAAAAATATAACAAAACTAAAAATATTAAGAAAGTGCACATCTTATTTTTACCTAAAATAAAATTAAAATATCAATAAATTCCAAATTTGTATTATTCTCACACATACAAGGGCCCACCAAACTTATTAGGTCTCATGTGAAGATCAAGAGTTAACCTAATTTATGAGGAGAGTGAAAAATCTTAAATGTTATGACCAAATCAATCAAAACCATTGGTTCTTGCGAAAAAATGGACATTTAGTTCAGCGTCCCGTGACTCGCCATGTCCACTCAGACTTAAGCGAGTTACTCGGATTCGGCCCTCATAAATATAGAAAACAAATATGAAAATATAGAAAATTTGGGAAACACCATTATAGTTGCTCATATTTTCAATGAAGTATTTCCTTCAAATTTGTGTTTTTCTTTCTAGTGTGAACGCCTTTAAGGATTTCAAAGCATATACCACGAATTCATCGGATTCCTAAACGTTGCAAAGCGTAGGGTATGGTCATAGAGAGTTGTATCAAAACTTCAAAAGAAACTATTCCCCTTGCTTTTTAGAATGTAAAATAGTTATTGTAAAAAAAAAAGCAATTATGGATTAGTGCTTTTCTTAAAGGGAATTTGGAATTTGTCAAAAAAAAAAGGATGAGAAAATGGGCAGCCATTGACTATTACGACTTGCTTTAAAGTTTAAAGATATCATTTGAAAGTCTAAAGTCGATGCCTTTTTTCATGTTTCTTATTTCTAATTTATATGGTTGAAACGCCTAATTATGCTCAAGTAGGGTTAACTGTGGGGTATGTGTAGCTATTAAATGCCTTATGAGTGCTTGTAATTAAAATTTTGATATAATGAAATATGAATTCAGTGGGAGTGTGGTCCTTATATTAAGCAAACGATGTTTACTGATACCGGACTGAGTTTTACATGCTAAGTCTGTCGGTTGGAAAAAACTCATGTTACCTTGACATAGAGATTAAACCGATAAAGGTTATAATGGGTTATTTCTTGATGAGGTCGGTGTATGTCCGGATGAGTGAGCCAAGGGACTGTGTGGCCCTTGTGTGTGATGGAAGCCTCCAGAGACATGGGCTAAAGCCTAATCCGCGTACCATCACACAGCATACACATATGATAGTCATTTCAAGAAAGCGAACCACTTTTCAGAGTAAAGCTTGTACATGTGCGAGAGATTACCCCTATGCATCATAGAGTTGTGGTTGCATTTGGTCAAGGTAACTTTGGTATGTCTCTAGGAGAGAACCTGAAATCCACATACTGAAATTACGACCCCTTACCCATTGACTAGATTTTGGTGACCCTCTAATGAGCATCTGCATAGACTGTGGATCATGGGCAACACTGGGTCGATTTGATTAAGTACATGTAGACCGTAGTTCACAATAAAAGGTGAAGTGTCCCGGTATTTATTTATTTATTCGTAGACCATATGGATCAATTTATCATCAAAAGTATTTAATTATATTTGTTTTAATGATATTTGATTTTTAAAATCGTTATTTGAATTTTTTTAAAAATCTCTGGGTACTTTATTTATAAAGTTTGGATTTATAAAAACATATATATTGATTTTACATTGATTTATATATTCGAAATGGGATTTTATGAAATTCTAAAAATTATAATTTATTTTTAAATAATTTAATGTTGCATGGGAGGCCCAATAGTATATGGGCCTACCATGGCAATTTGGTGGGGCCCACGGAAGCCACTAGAGGGTGGCACGCCCCACCCCATACACTTTCTATTTGGCTGGCTCAAGCCATATGGAAAAAATGAGCTTTGAGAAAGTTTTTTATTTTAAGGAGGTTCAAATCAAAATAATGGAAAGTGTGAGGAGGCTTGCATACAAAATTGGAAAGTGTAATATTATTATTGATATTTTTATATTTGAATTAATTGATGAAAAAATGGTTTAAAAAATTGGGGGTAAAGGTTCTAACACATTCCATATGATATTGATGGCCTATCTATGGAATGGAGGGCTCATATCTCTCACCCCACAAGTCACCTGAGATCAATTATGCACATTCAATCTCACTAGAAGAAACAAATTATTGAAACCCTAAGAAACCAACTCCATGTAAGCACTATATAAAAGGTTGCCCTCTCCCATATCTCCTACCCCAAAGTAATGAGATGTCATCTCTTTCAACTAGGTTATCAAGGTTAAAGCCTTAGTTTGAGATCTAAGTTTTGAAAAGAGTTCTTATTACATTGGAGGGTTTGGCTTAATTGTTTTTCCGTGTTTGAGATTGAAAGTTGACCATTGATCCCACACCATTGGAAGGTGGTGACTCGATGTAGTGTGTAATAAACTCAATTGAGGTAATCTCTGACACTCTTTTTCTTGTTTCTTGCTACATTTATTTCTTATAACTTTTGTTATTCTCATGTGGTTTTCTTTGATTGATAAAATAGTGGTTTTGGAGGCATCAAGTTTTAGATCTTAGATTTGTTTTTCTTTATTTCTTTTCAAGTCAATTTATTGTAATGGACTACTTGTGAGTGTTCTAAGCCAGAAAAAAAAAAAGAAATAAACAAAGAAGAAAAAAAAGAATATTTATAATTTTGTTAAAATTTACAGGGTGGTATACCAGCTTGATGTTCCATCGGACCACTACTTTTTTTCACCCTTCTTTATTTCTTTAGTTTTGCCACTCGGTTCTATGTTCTAAATATTGGACCTTTTTTTTCACTTTAATTTTTTAAAAACTTTTTGAAGTCCAAGTACTTGTTCGAGGTTTGGATCCTCAGACCTCTTGGCTTGTGTGAAGATTGTGGAAGCCAAGCGGTTTGAGGTTTGCACCTTAGATTGGTCCCTAGACTATGAACTTCACAGTCTAGGTACCGGTCTGAGGTCTGGAACCTTGGACCGCTTGGCTTGTACAATTTTCACACAATCCAAGCAGTCCCAGGATCTAAACCTCGGACATATTCCTAATTTCATAAATTTAAAACAAAAATGGAAAAAAAATAGTCATCTAATCTTTGGAATGTCTGACCAACGGACATAATTTAAAAAATAAAAACAAAAAAAACAAAAGGTTTTCCACGTAAAATGGGCAAAATTTTGGATCCTTCCATAGTTTTTTGTGCACAGACGTAATTTTTCCGGAAAAAAAAAGGGGGGCCAAAAACCATTTGAATTTAAAAATCGATTTATACAAAAATTGGATTTTGGAGTTCTTCTTGGGGAGTGATTTCATGCAACAGTTTTGTAGTAATATAGCGAAATAATCTTCAAAAACTATGCTAGTGCCATTTGATGAACAATCACACAAAAAATAAACTTGAAAATACACTCTAAAGAGTATTTTCTCAACCCACTTAACATAGGCTGTTCGTTTGGGAAGATGCTTAGATCTACACAGATTTTTTTTCCCCCAAATTTTTAGACAGGTTTGTTATCATTAGAAGAACAATGTTAAAAAATAAAAAATTTATTTTGACTTCCTAAAGGCCTGGATCTTAAAATGCACTAAATGAGCAGTCCAGATTGAGGGGGACTCATTTTTACCTTATCTAAGGTGCAAACTGATTTTTTGTTTCGCATTGATTGTTGGGATAAAGAGAGTGTTTGTACAAATTTAGGATATACAAATGCAACAAACATAATTATCTGAAAGTATGTTTTCACTATTATAATGACATGGCAACATGAAATCATTTCCCCTTCTTTAAATGGTACAAATTTCACAACCAAAGTCCCCAAAAATTAAAGGTTTAGCGTGCACGACTTTCATAAACATTGGGCTTTGGCTTCTTGGTTTGAAAGAATGACTTGAAGGGACACGAGTAATTCAACTTTCCAAGCATTTTTTTTTGTAAGGTGCGGTATAATACAAGGCTTCTCAACTATTTTTTGAGTGTTAGGCTTCAACTTTAGATAATCAAAGGAAGGTGCATCTTCAAGCTCTACCTTAAGATTCAGATCTAGTGTTGGAATCCTTATCAAGGAGTGAGTATCTATTTCCACCGCTAATTATAAAATTAAAGGTAAAAGAATAGTACAGGTCGAGCAAATCTATAAAAACTTTAAAAAAAGACTGTTTAGATAAAGTGTTAATACTTTAAAATATACCGGTTCAGATAATGTGTTACAAATTACACTAATTTTGGGACTTGAAATCTTTTTTTTATTCATTTTCATACATCTCGAGGTTGAGATGATCAATTTGAGGATTTTCTAGTGTAGAAACAACTTTTCCAAATAAGTTTTTGAGGTATACCTTACTTTTATAATATAAGGTGACTTCTTATATAAATTTATCCAGAGATGTCTAAAAGGCTTAGGTTTACGAAAATCATCGTCATCATTTTCCCAATTATTTAGGGTCCGCTATACAAATCCAAGTCCGCCATTATGCTCTATCAAGAGTCATACCCTCAATTGGTCATTAATCCTCATATCTTTTGTCAGTACTTCCAACAATGTCCTTTTGGACATACCTTTTGTTCTGTTTTAGTCATTCACTTAAACCAACTCGCACCTCCTAATAGGTATTGTACTGGGGCTGCGTTGTACATGGCCAGCCCACCTAAATCTACTTTCTATCATCTTACCATCTATTAGAGTCATACCTAAATTCTTTCAAATTTATTCATTTCAAATTCTATCCCTTCTTGTTTTGCCACTCATCCATCTTAACATCTTCATCTCAAGTACACTCATCCTATGAGTCTATTGTGTCATGACCACCCAACATTTTGCCCTATAAAGAAAAATTGGTCTTATAGTTATCTTATAGAACTTTCCTTAAGCTTTATTAGTATACAATAATCACATAAAACTTTGGTTACACATCTCCAAGGCCCTAAGCCAACTCTAATTCTATGTGCATCATCCTCAATCTCTCTATTTTTTTAGATTATTGATAAGATTTCGAAAGTGCACTCTTTTTTGTATTTTTTTTATGGCAATCTTAACTATTTTCTCGTATTTTCTCCTATCATTGCTAAACTTGCATTCTATATACTATGTCTTAGTTCAACAAATTTTAATATAGTTAAATTCTAGAGCACCTTTCTAGAGCTCTAACTTTGTGTTGACGGCACTTTAGATCTCAGCAAACAAATTATGTTTATTTGTGAACAACATACACCATGGTACCCCATCTTGTAAGTGCTGGTTAAGTCGTCATAACTAAGACAAAGAGATATGGGCTCAATGTTGACCCCATGATGTAGACTTATTGTCACTGAAAACTCATTTGACTATCCACTAGTTAGTACTCTCACATACAGATCTCTCATCAAGTCGATATTGTGTCTGAAGACTATTTTCTTTTTCAGCATCCACCAAATTAAATATCGAAGCACTCTATCACAATCTATCTCTAGATCAATAAAGAACCATAAGTTTATAAAAACAACAAGAGATAATGGTAAAAAAAATGAAACAAACTAAGATACAAATAAGCACGGGGGAGTTAAACACAAATAACAAGTACATAATATCAAGGGATTTATATTATAAGACCATTGATATTTAGTATAAGGGTATAGCAATCATTTTTAGTAATTAGATATGAAATCTGGCAAATCAAAATGTGCTACAATATTCAAAAAATTTTATTTTAAACTTCATTTATTGACAAATCTCATTTTTAATGATCAATAATGCTTATCACCTCCTTACACTAAACAGATCTCATATTTAATGGTCAATAATACCTGTCACCTCCTTACTCTAAAAAGCAAACGGTCACATACTTACATTTCTTATCATAAATATAATAGAAATAAGTAAAAGAAAAGCATCATGTCCACATCATGTGGATGGTTGCAGGGGTGCACACCTTTCCAATAATTGAGACTTTGCAAGGCCATATTTAATGGCCAAAAATTAATTTTGTACCTTATTTTTTATTTTTATTGATATATTATATTTATCTGAACGTAGAATGTAAATTTATTTTTATAAATAGAACTGAATAAAAATAATTAAAAGGTATCTCAAATAAAAATAACCAAAATATCTCTAAATATGTTTGGTCAATATTTTTTGTTCTAAATATTTTTAAATCATTTTTATTTAATTCTTTGTTCAATACATGTTGCTATTTTTTTTTTTTTTTTCAAATTTCATGTAAATATATTTTTTATTTAAAAATAAAAATAAATAAATAAAATTAATTTTTAGCCCTTTGATGAGGCTAGGTTCAATCTAAACCGTGTTTTAGCACCTTTTAAAAGCACATTTTTACTGCCCACAAGGACGCAATACCAACCCGCGCAAGAAAAATGAAACAAAGTTTAATTTAGTCGTCATGTTTAGTGTTTGAAACCACTACTCTTGGGGTGAGTACTCCAACCATGCCTGATCTAATTTACTCGGCCCGCTCAATACTGTAGCAGTAAAAAAAAGTTAAAACTTATAAAATAAAAAAAATAAAAAACATCTAAAAAGTAATAAGAAGGAAATGTATATTTAAAAAAAGATTAAGCAAAACACATCAAAATGAGAAAAAAAAAATAGTTAAAAATAGATTAGAAAATAACTTTTTATTGAGATATTTTTAAATAAGCGAAAAAAGATGGAAAAATTTAAAAATAGGGGTTTATAACCGAAATACTTTCCATTCTTTACCAAAATAATAGAAAATATATAATAAAAAAAAAATCACAAAAAAAGGTCTTATTTTTAAAAAATAATTATATGTTTTTTTAATAACCTCAAGTGGGATACCCTGCTCCCTGGCAAGCTCGAGTACTCAAGAATACCAAGAAGTCAAACACTCATTTATGAAACATCGATATCACTTAACCTTTTATGCAGTTAGGACATAAAGGCCGTGAGGGATTAGAATTATGGCTTTACTACAAGAGGAGATTTTGGCACAGTTGGTTCAAGTGAAAATATTTAACGAGAGATGCTTTTACGGGGAAATTTTCTTTAATGTGGTTACGTGCGATAATATCTTCACATGAATTAGCTGTGAAAAGAGGCACTAGGATCAATTGTTTAAAAATATTTCCCTACATGACTATGTGAAAGAATTTGTTTTGCATACACATGTGAGCCAAACATAGTTTTTATGCTCAATGGGAAAGATGGTGAATACTTGCAGGGAAAAGTTTATATAGAGCTTAGGCTTTAAATAATAAAATTAGAGTCTATTTCAAAAAATTCACTAGAAGAAGTCGTTTTGATGCTCGAATATCATCAAATTAACCATCTCGACATCAAGATGCATAGACATGAGAAAAACATGAATTTCAAATATTGGATATAGTGCATCTTGCAACGTATTTTTGGACCTTTAATTTTTAATATTTTCAAGTATTTATAGATCTGATTGATCTATACTATTTTAAAAGTTTTAAATTTTATAACTAAAAATGAAAATATAATTTCAGGTTATCACAAAACTTTCCTACAATGAAACCATATTTTTCGATACTATTTGAAGGTGGGCTTAAATTTGATTGTTTAATGCCTCGACTCTATACAAACTGCACCCATACTTGAATACTCCATTTCCAAACGCCAAAGGGATATAAGGGTGGTAACAGGTTGGCTTTAGGCTGGGCCAACCTTGGCCCTAACCCAAGCTTTGTCCCCATAAGGCTAGCCAGGGGCGGGCCCTAGCCCTGTTACGAAAGAGCCGGGCCGAACCAAGCCAAAAATAAATAAAAAATAAAAAAAAGATAAGAAAAAAAAAATGAGTCAAACCAAGCCGGCACTGGTCTTAGCTTGGTCCCTGGGCCAGAGTTTGTGACCAAGCCCTAGCCTTTTAAGACTACATGACTATACTTGGCGAGTCGTAGGGCCCATTGTGTTGACAGTTATTCTACACCTTGCCACCCCTATTGGGTTGGCAACGGGTTGGGTATGCGTCGGGTCCGGGTTGGACCAGGACCCAACCCATCCGGTCCAAAACTTGGACCCATATATGTAGCTATCTGGTCCTGGGTCTATCTCGTCGGATCTTGGCAACAAGTTCATAATCCGCCAATAAATTTTAAGTCATTTTATTTGTCGTTTAATAGCTAAAGATGATTATAAATTTTTATTGTATACAATCGTTAATGCACCCATATAAATAGAGCTTGAAGTATTTTCTCTCCAACATATTATGGGTGTAGGTCGGGTCCAACTGAACTCAGACCCAAACCCAAACCCAAATGGTGTTCAAGTTCAGATTTTCGACCCAAACCTCGCCCTGGTCTAAATGTTGAACGCATCCCCGGCAGGTCCCACCCCTACACACCTTGATAGCGAAGCTCCCTGTAGTCCGGTGAGGCTCTTCAAAATTTTCAACTACATCTTGTACCTGTACTCTATAAGTCATCATCAGTCGTGTCAAAATTTATGTGTGATTAATGATTTAACATTCGAAATATTTCTTGGGATCACTCGAATTTCGTGACAGTGCCAATCGATGAGCTCCCACTTAGGTCATTTGAATTTCGTGCTTTGACCGTCCAATATTAATTGAAAAAGTAGGAAATAAATATGGAAAATTAAAAAATTAAAACTATGAAATGAAGTAGAAAATACAAATAACCCCAAAAATAGACTTTGTGTGCAACTTACCTCAACCAAACTTTTTTTCCCATTTTTTACCTCCAAATATACTTTCCTAACATATAAGCCCCAACCAAAAAATAAATAAAAAATATCTAAACTACCCTTTCTTGACTTTTACCCACGCTTCTCTCTCCTCTGGATAAAAGTGTGGTCTGGCAGATATCCATGGCAATCCGACACTATTCTTTCTAGATAAACATGCAGTCCGACAAATGTACATTGCGGTCTAGCACTTTTTTCCCAAACAAAATGTGATACGACATATACCTATAGCAGTATGGCACTTATGTTCCTTGGATAAACATTCGGTTTGACAAATCTATATGGCAGCTGGATACTTATACGGTCCGGCAGATCTATGTATGCGGTCCGACAGATCTATATGTGGTCCGACAGATAATGAAGGTGGTCCGGCACTTTTATTAGTTTAATAAGGTCCGACAATTAGTACATGGCGGTCTGGCAGCCCATGTAGCCTTTGGTATTGTGCATAAGCCCACGTGAATGTTCGTCCAAAATTAATTTTGGGAAAGTATAGAATGATACCATTTAACTTTTGGTACAAGGTGGTCACATTAATCTTGACCATTGGATGCGAAATTGAGTGGCTGCAATTATTCCATTAACTAAGCTCAAATTTCAACAGAAATTTTCTCGAACTTTGTGATACATCCACGCTATCAAACTTCACATCGGATGGTTGCAAGTAATTGTGACCACTTTTGTATCAAAGGTAAATGGTCTCATTGTATACAATCCCTCTTTTTTTTTTTATCTGAAAAATGGTGTTTTTATTAAAAAATGTACCTTTTTTTACTTGGGGAGTATTTGTTAGGAAAGTATATTTTGGGGTAAAAAATAAAAAAAAAGTTTGGTTGGGGGGTAAGTTGCATGGGAAGTCTATTCTTGGGGGATTTTTGTAATGGACACGGTTTCTATGCGACAATCCCGCGTACTGTAGAAATGTGGGCTTGGAAATAAATATATATTTTAGATATAATTTAATCTTAATTTTTAGAGAATATATAACCTTGAACATGGAGATCATGAATATGAAAAAAAAAAAAAAATGAAAACTAGAAATAATAATTATATTAAAAAAACATTTGGACCATTAGTTATACTTGTTTTCAGATAGACCACCTATTTGCATTCATCTTTAAGAGGGATGCTTTATACCTCTCGACCGCATATTGTAGAAATGCGGACCCGCCAGCATGAAACAATTTTCCTTTGTAATTTTCCCTAAAATGAATGAAGCCTTCAAAGTAAAAGGTGTATTGCATGGCTTACGAGCAGCTACGATCACAATTCAAGAAAATTCTTCAAAAAACATTTACGTATATCTCTAAAATAATTTTTAAAGAAAATTACGTTGATATTTATTTTATTTAATATTATTTAAAATTTACTCACAATGGACTGTTATCATATCTATGCCCGGATTATTTTGTGGTTCTGAATTGCTCACATTTCAGATCTTGAAAATCTAAAATCAATAAAGAGAAAATTACAAAAAAAAAAAACCCAAAACACACAATTTATGCAACTTACCCCCATCCAAACCTTTTATCTCAGTTTTTTCCCCACAATAAACTTTCTATGCAACCCTCCCCCCCCTCCCCCCCCCCCCCCCCAAAAGTAAAAAGTTCCATTTTTTTTGGACGGAATGTCCTTCACATACAAAAAAAATCAATTTGGTGAGATTTGACGTCACACAAGTTATACTGTTGGAGCACCCTTTGCTACTGCTGGAGCGCAACTGCCGGAGCGCTGCTGCCAGAGCGTCCTTTGCTACTGCCAGAGTGCCCTTTGCTACTGCCAGAGCGCCCTTTGCTACTGACGGAGCGCTACTGCCAGAGCGCCCTTTGCTACTGACGGAGCGCTACTGCCAGAGCGCCCTTTACTACTACCGGAGCACCGCTGTATCTCACAAGTTCTACTATAGGAGCGTCTTTTGCAACTGTCGGAGCGCCCTTTACAATTGTCGTGTCTCAGAAGTTCTACTGCCGAAGCGGACTTTGCAATTGCTAGAGTGCCCTTTGCAACTGCCGGAGCGCCCTTTGCTACTACCAGAGCGATGTGTCTTTTTGCTGCCGGAGAGAGAGAGAGGCGTGTGCAATAGTGTTAAGGGTAGTTTAGTCTTTTTTTTAATTTTTTTGGGTTTGGGGGTTATTTGCATAGAAAGCTTGTTGTAGGGAAAAAATTGAGAGAAAAAGTTAGGTTGGGGGTAAGTTGCATAGATAGTCTAGTCTTGGGTTTTTTTTGTAATTTTTTCATCACTAAAAACATAGGATCCTCCGCTGGAGAGATGGTAGTAAGGGCTTTTTTTAAATTTTTTTCTCACAAAAGTTTTTTTATTTCAATATCTGAATTTAACAAAAATACAGGATCCTAAGCAGGAAAAATACAATTTTAAGATTCTAAAAATTTAATTTTAAAGAAAGATTTGGTTTTTTGAAATAAAAAATGTTCAGGTTGCTAGAATGCAATTTTTGGATTTTTAAAGTCTGAAAAAAATTAATTCTTAAATAATCATATTTTTGAAATCCAAATTATTGGGATGCAAAAATGTAAATTTCATATTTTCAAAATTCAAAAGTTTAAGTATTAAATAAACTTTGGATCAAAATCTTAAAATGGCTAAAATACAATTTTACATATGTTGAACATTTGAATGTTTTAAAAGTGATTTTGAAAATCCAAAAAAGATCAAATTAGTCATTTAATAAAATTGTGAGATATTATTGTAATAATTGGTAAATAGCAAAAAAAAAAAAAAAAACTCCCTTGATCAAGTCGTGTTTCATAACACTAATAAAAACTTTTGATAGCGTTAAACAAACATTTATGCATATTATTTTCTAAAAAAATTACAACTTAAAAAAAAAAAAGTAGAAAATATTAAATAAGATAGGGGGCGTGGCGGTTGCTGTGGCACGAGGAATGATTAGGAGTCTGTCCTCTCCCTCCCCCTCTCCATGCTTTGCCCTTCCGCGGTGAGTGCTTGGCAGGCGCTCCTGCCTAAAGACGCGACCCGTGTGAACAAGTGGTATGCACCTGTTGTGCTAAACATTGTCACTAAAATATTTTTTCAGTCTTAAAACTGATATATTTGATTACAGAAATAGTTATCAAAATAGAGAATTTGGGCTTCTATTAAATAATATTTTTATATTTTAATTATATTATTTTATAGTTTACTTTAAAATTATTATTAATCATATTAGTAAAACTGTTATTTACTTAGAGAATTAGGAATAATAAATATGCAAAACCATATTACATAAATTTGAAATTATGATTATAATTCAATTTATGATATACATTTTGAGGGATTTATTTTTCTACAAATAATTTATATTACATTATTTACATCTCTAATATGCATTTATAGTTAATTATTGTTTCTTTTTTTCACATATTCAATTACATCATTCGCTAATATAAACGAAGCTATTTTTACTGCTATTAATAAATATACTATTTAATTATAAGTATTATTTAAAAAAGTGGAAAAACTGAAAATGCAAAAAAGAAAAATGTAAAAGGAATTATCTTTTTTTAGTTAATTATTTTTGTGTTTTATTTATTTATTTATTTTTCAATTATAATCTTTTATAAAATAACTAAAATTAATTTTAAAACTTGTGGAGAAATACAATTTATGATATGCATTTTGAGAGAATTATTTTTCTAAAAATAATTTATATTACATTAGTTACATCTCTAATCTGCATTTATAGTTAATTATTGTCATGTTTTCTTTTTTTACATATTCAATTACATCATTCACTATTAATAAATGTACTATTTAAGTATAAGTATTATTTAAAAAAGTGGAAAAACTGAAAATGCAAAAAAACATATATATATATAAAAGGAATCATCTTTTTTAGTTAATTATTTTTGTGTTTTATCTTTTCTATTTTTTATTATTTTCAATTATACTATTTTATAAAATAACTAAAATTAATTTAAAAACTTGTGGAGAGATATATCACAATAAAAAAGAAACCTAAAAATGTACTTAAAAAGTAGGGAAGCAGCTAAGATATAGTGAGAAAAAGTACATGAAAATTTAGATAGCTCGAGAATGGGGTTGGGGTTGGGGTTAGGGTTGGGGTCATGGTGGTAGCACCACTTGTGTTACAACTAAGATCTAGGTTTCCATTGTTACCTAATGCATTAAAAAACCACTAATAATTTAAAAAACCGAGTAGGGGCTCATCATCCCTGGTGGATTACAAAAACAAATATTTCAGATAGCGAGAACTTTTTTTACCAAAATGCCCCTACAAATTTTTGGGGTAATAGAAAATAATTTTTATTATTTTTATTTTGTGTGTTCTTGTTAGATGTATGCATGTCCTAAATTTCGCTACAAAATGATTAATACAGAAAAATTTTAAAATGAAACACTCTGAGCCATCGGATCAAGATCTGACGCTTAAGAGCTTGCTCTCTTAAATCAGATGGCTGAGAGCAAGGGTCATGTATATTTTATATATTGGTGGAGTCATATTTAAGGTCATCCCTTCAGGTAATTATATTATGTACCCATACATAAATATTATTCTAGAAAATAAAAAACCAAAATGCCCCTACAAATTTTAGGGGTATTGTGATAAATTCTATCATAGAAAATAGTTTTTATTATTTTTATTTTGTGTGTCCTTTTTAGATGTATGCTTGTCCTAAATTTTGCTACAAAATGATTCATACAATAAAATTTTAAAATGAAGTACTTTGAGCCATCGGATCAAGATCTGACGCTCAAGAGCTTGCTCTTTTAAATCAGATGGTTGAGAGCAAGGGTCATGTATATTTTATATATTGGTGGAGTCATATTTAAGGTCATCCCTTGAGGTAATTATATTATGTACCCATACATAAATATTATTCTAGAAAATAAAAAACCAAAATGCCCCTATAAATTTTAGGGGTATTGTGATAAATTTTATCATAAAAAATAGTTTTTTTTTATTTTTATTTTGTGTGTCCTTGTTAGCTGTACGCATGTTCTAAATTTTGCTACAAAATGATTTATACAGTAAAATTTTAAAATGAAACACTCTGAGCCATCGGATCAAGATCTGACGCTCAAGAGCTTGTTCTCTTAAATCAGATGGCTGAGAGCAAGGGTCATGTATATTTTATATATTGGTGGAGTCATATTTAAGGTTTTCCCTTCAGTTAATTATATTAAATAAATATTATTCTAAAAAATAAAAAATATATCATCTTAATTCCTCATGGAAAATACGTTTAGTAACTTGGCGTTGGCAATGGAAGCTTCCAATGGCTGTGTACCGGTCCCCAACTTCCTACTATACACAACTCAGAAAACATAAACTTGTGTAAAATTTATGTTAGTATTTTTTGTTTGAAAAATGCTTAAATGTATTTCAATGCAACAACTTTGGTTTTATTGTTATTTTCTAAATTGCTTTTGTAGAGAGAGCAAGAAGTGGGTTTGAGTCCCACATTGAAGAGGAGAGAGTTTGTTGAGGTGTATTTAAGTGTACGCATTCTCATATAAAAATACTTTAATGACAAAGGAGAGAGAAAGTGTATGTGTGGAGCATGCAAAGCGTGTGACATGCATGTGTGAGGGTGTGTAGGCACAAAGGTGCTCGATGACGCACTTTGCACGCTCGCCATAGCGCATGAAGTGCACAACTTTGTAGCCTTTTTATCCAAGGGTCATCTTTTTATCTGGCCTTAGCGCATGAAGCGCACAACTTTGTAGCCTTTTTATCCAAGGGTCATCTTTTTATCTGGCCTTAGCGCATGAAGCGCACAACTTTGTAGCCTTTTTACCCAAGGGTCATCTTTTTATTTGCCTTTTTATCCAAGGGTTATCTTTTTATCCGAGAGTCATCTAGCCATTGATGAGTGTGGGACATCCAATCAACTTTGTAGCTGTTGGGATGCATATAACTTGTAGTTGTTTTATCCAACGGTCATCTAGCCATCTATGCGTGTGGGACATCCAATCAACGGTTATAATAATCTAACGGTCATCTAGCCATTGACGCCCAAACAACTTTGTAGCCTTTTATCCAAGGGTCATCTAGCCATTGATGCGTGTGGGACAACCAATCAACTTTGTAGCTGTTGGGATGTATGTAACTTGTAGTTGTTTTATCCAACGGTCATTTAGCCATTGATGCGCGTGGAACATCCAATCAGCGGTTATGATCATCTAACGGTCTTCTAGCCATTGATGCGTGTCGGCGCAAGGGTGCTCGATGGAGCACTTTGTACGCTCGCCTTAGCGCATGAATCACACTTTGCACGCTCACCTTAGCGCATGAAGCGCACAACTTTGTAGTTGTTGGGATGCATATAACTTGTAGCTGTTTTATCCAATGTCATCTAACCATTGATATGTGTAGGACATCTAATCAACTTTGTAAGCCTTTTAGCCAACATCTAGCCATTGATGCGTGCGGGACATCCAATCAACTTTGTAGCTGTTGGGATGAATGTAACTTGTAGTTGTTTTATCCAAGGGTCATCTAGCCATTGATGCGTGTGGGACATCCAATCAACGGTTATGATCATCTAACGGTCATCTAGTCATTGATGCGTGTGGGACATCCAATGTAGTTGTTTTATCAAACGGTCATCTAGCCATTGATGCGTGTGGGACATCCAATCAACGATTATGATAATCTAACGGTCATCTAGCCATTGATGCGTGTGGGACATCCAATCAACAGTCATGATCATCTAGCTATTGATAACATATGTAACCCAACACATCCAATGGTCATCTAGCTATTGATGCATGTGGGACATCCAACGGTCATGGTCGACACATAGGGGACCAATGGTCATCTTGCCATTGATGCATGTGGGACATCCAACAGTCATCTAGTTGTTAATGAGATGGAAGCTTGTAACTTGATGTAAATCATATAACTTGTAACTGTTGGGTGGTGCATGTAACTTGTAGCTATTAAGTGGTGCATGTAACCACATGTAACTTGTAGTTGCTAGGTGGTGCATGTAACCATATGTAACTTGCAGTGGTTGGATGGTGCATGTAACCACATGTAACTTGTAGTTGTTGGGTGGTGACCTATCTATACGATTTTGGATACTTACAATAATTTTTTAGCTTCTCAATAGACAATTTTTTGCAATTCCAGCAATTAAACCCGTGGGCTAACTCTCTCTCTCTACTCTAATTTGTCTCTTTCTCTCTTTAAACTATCAAGACTCTGGTGTCTTATATGTAGGTTCCAAACTCAGGTGCATAGAGCTTAAGAACATTGTACAAGACCTCTATATTTTTCTGTATCCCAATGACGAATTGCGATTTTTATGCACATTAAATACTATATCGAAGGGGGACAAATGTCGTCTTGAGATAGCGTTCATGCGTGCCCTAAAACAACAAGAGTCCGATATCTAATTTTGTAAGTCGTATCATTTTCTAACCTCACTTCTCCCACCCAAATCTCCAACAATTTCAACAAATTACATAGATTACATGCCTACATTCACTTCAAAGCAATGTTATCATGGCCAAAATCAAAATCAGTCAAATCATTAGTCAAATCTATTTAGTTAAATTTTAGAAGAAATGAAATAAAATTTAATATAACAATTTAAAAATATAAGATATACTTAATTTTTTTTCGACTTCATTTAACTGGGTAAATCAGTTAAAGTCTATTAGTTCGGCCAGTCAAACATTGATTTTTACTAATTTTCAACTGAACTTAAATTTTTGCCTAGACTAAACTGGCCTAGACACTGGTTAGTAATCCGATTTGTCAAACTATCGGTTTGATATGATCTTGATAACTTTGTCTCAAAGTCTAAAGTCTGGATAAATTTTAATATGGAAAATTGTTTCATACAGGTTGGACCGCATTTCTACATATGTAGTCCATAAAGTCCTTCTAAAAATAATGGAAACTAACAGTCTAAATGTTTTCTTATTAGAATTTAATTTTTTAAATTTATTTATTTATTCATATTGATGATCTCTATGTTAGAGCTTACATGTCCTTAAAAATTAAGTATTAAATTCCATCTCAAAAATAGATTTATCAAGAGGCCTGCATTTCTACATATGCGGGCTTGGCCACATAGAAACTGGATCCTTTTAATAATCTAAATTTTGTAAATTACAAAAGTTAAAAAAGGAAAATTGAGAAAAAAATAGCTCGCATTCGCCGTTTAATCGGTGATTTTTTAAAAAATTCGGTGTTTTATGGAAACAGTTTTAAACGACGTCTTTTTGAAAAGGTCGGCAAAAAATCACGTAATTTTCATAAACCCGTTTAAAAAGGGTTTTTTCATAATACGATTTAAATTAGGGAAAAAAATCGTATCCGTTTTTACCTATATTTTTTTTTGAAAAATAATTTTTTTTTTCTTGTTTTGTCTATTGCAGCCATTGCTACTTTCATGCTTTAAAAAAAAAAAAGTTTACTTAAAAAAAAGACTGAAATAGAAACTTTTATCCCCACTGTTGTTCTTCAAAGCCAAAGTTGCAGATTGATGGTATAAATTTTTTTAAAAAACTTAATCAAATAGATACAAATTTCAGTTGTCCTTCTGGAAAATGATTGTGTAAATGAAATATTGTTTATAACAAATCATTTTGTAAAGTAAATCATTGTGTAAAGAAATCCTATGCAGACAGATTGCTGTGATTATTTGTGATAATTGTTTTTATGAAAATACTGTTAATGGCACAAATTAGAGCTCAAAGCATAATTTTTTAGTCATGAATGAGAAGCAGAGAGTATGAATACAGGACCAAGTAATCAATATTTTGTTTTTAATTGTGTAAAATAAACTTACAGAGCAAGCAATTGTACATATAGGATTAGTTCCCCAAACTTAATCCTTTAGCTCTATTCCCTCGAGAAAATGAAAAGCCCTCCTCAAACATCTTCATTTTCTCTCTCTAAAAATCAGTTAGGATATCTTTCATTAGGGTTCTTCTTTCTCTCTCCAAAAATCACTTAGGGCCCCTTCCATTAGGGTTTGTGAAATCCATTTTCTTCTTCCTTCTTATCTCTGTAAACCCTAATGGCTATGAGCCGAGCCCTATTTTCTTCTCTTCCTTCTTCTCTCTTCTTCTCTTCTTCCTTCATCGTTCTTCCTTCTTCTCTCTCTACACAATAAACACAGATGTAAAACCCAAACTTCTACGAACTTCTTTTCAACTAAAGAAATTTATAAAACCTTAACCATAGTTATGGAGTGACCATAGTCACCATACCATAATTGTAATGAGAAAACAAAAATCGTGTATTTATTTTTTGGTACCTGCTAAGTAGGAGTTATGTTTAAGTATTAATGAATAAATTTATAATATATTTGTCACCATACCATATTTAAAATATTTTAAGGAATAAATTTATATAGTATATTTGTTTTTGTATGTAATAAGTAGGTGTGATGTTTCTTAAAGTATTTAATGGATAGATTTATATGGTACTTTTTTTGGTATATACTAATTAATTATATATTTAATATTGGATGATTAGATGAGAGTCACGAGACATATAAATTAATTGACTTGATTATATTAGTCTAGTAAAGTATTTATTGATGAATCAGTAATTGATGGCTTTAACATAATTTTTTTTTTTTTAGAATTTCAAAATTTCTAATATTATAAATTTATCTGATTTTTTTACTATGATTTTTTGAGCCTAATTTGATATATTAACGATATCTTTATGTGAAGTATTTTTGTCGATCGATATTTTTTTATCTGATTTTTTCATCTAATATTTTAAAATAAAAATAATTTGTTTGTAATTTTATAATAAGCCGATTTATTGATAGTCCCAACTTGCTATCTATTGATTGAAACACGTTACTTGTAGAGAAGGTAGTTCAATTACAACGGAGGACGCACTTGATCTAATTAATTCTATAACGAATAATATTCCAGATAATTACGAGGAATACGAAAGGTGTTTTCGAAATTGACCGAAACTTAAGGGTAAAAGATCAATATAAAACTCTAACACGTCCGTGCACTTGTGGGTGGCGTCAGAGGCGTCATATCAAAGCTCAGTCGCATTGCGTCGCGCACACATGAAAACGACGACTCAGAAGAATGCGTGCTAAAAGGGAAAAGTTTATATAGAAGCGTGGCTCTAATCAATCAAATTTTAGCCTACCTAAACAATTTTTATTAAAAGAGATTGTTTTGATGTTCAAATATATTCAAATTGATCATCTCGGTATTAAGATAGATATAATTGATAAAAAAATAGATTGACCTATACTATTTTTGAAATTTTAAATTTTATAAATAAGTATGAAAATAAATTATAAGACTATCACAACGATTTCTAACATTGAAACCATATTGTTCGACACTATTTGAAGGCATGCTTTAATTTGATTGTTTAGAGCTTGGGCTCTATACAAACCACATCTCGTGCTTAAAATGTAAGTAATATTATTTGGTGAAGCGGACTCACTAGCCCGTTCAATCACAAATGTCCATATTTAAGATAAGGACGCAGTTACAATACAGCCAAGTCTGCACATGTAGAAATGTAGGCTTAGCAATAAATATATTTTTTAAATATAATTTGATCCTAATTTTTGAAGAATATATAATCTTTAACATGGAGGTCATGAATATAAAAATAAAAAATAAAAATTTGAAGCTTAAAAATAATAATTATATCAAGAAAATATTTAGACTGTTAGTTATAATTGTTTTTAGAAGGACCACCTATTTGCGTCCATCTTTGAGATGGATGCTTTATACCTTTGGACGACATATTGTATAAATGCGGTCCAGCGCGCATGAAACAATTGTTGTTAAGATAATAGTGAGGTTTATATAAGGTGTCAACTTTAAACAATCACAGTAAGGAGCACTTCAAAATCTCGTTATGAGATGTATTTTAGGGGCCAAAACTCTTATGATTGTCCTAAAATGTATTTTTAACCCCTATTATGAAATTAGAAGCTTAAAAAATGGTTCAGATCTAACAAATCTATGAATATTTAAAATCTCGATAATAGACGATCTAGATAATGTGTTATAAGATATACTATTATTAGTACTCGAAATTCAAATTTTCTTTTATATTCATACATATTGAAGTGGAAACGATCAATTGAAAGGTTTTGTAATGATGAAACAACCTTTTCCAATGAGTTTTGAGGTGCCCCTAACTTGTATAGTATAAGGTTGACACCTTGTATAAATCCAATGGATAATAAATTATTTTTACAAAAGTGTTTTAAAACTTTAATTTTATTTTAATTTTTACATTCATGACTGTCATAGTATGCATAATAGATCTCTACGAATTTGGATCCAAGATCTATATAAAAAATGGGTGTTAGAGGGAGCCCGCATGAGAATAGTATGAGTCAGGGGACTTATAAAAACTGGGTCCAAAATAAAATAGGAAAAATAAATTGAAAATTAACTCCAAAAGAAAGAAAAATCAAAAGGTCCCTAGCCGCTATCTTTGTCGTTTTCCAATTCTTTTTCTCTTTTTTAGGGTACTATTTTTTTTTTTTTACCAAGTTAATGAAATTTATTGCCATCGAAAAAAGATTACAACAAATTTACATCACTCGAAACCAAAAGCATATTCAGAGAAACTCCCCACTTAGCTAACGAATCCGCCTACAAATTTGCTTCTCTAATGCTAAAAAGAGACCGCGAGTCCCCCTATCAAGTCTAGAATCTCATAGCACATGGCCCTCCCTCCACCACACAACAGTTGCCCACATTTTTCTCTTTGTAGAGTTTCAGACCTTGACATTCTTTGGTAATGTTTAACCAATTCCAAGTAGACTTCCAAACATAGAACCCTTTCTATATGTAGAGCATTTCCTTCAAAGACTCTCATGTTTCAAACTTCCCAGTCTTTCTAGTCTTTCAAAAATCTCCTGTTTTGTTCTTTCCAGACTTCCCAGAAGACTGTTCCTCTAACCACTTTCCAAATTACTATACCAACATTCAAAAAACAAGGAAAGCTTAATTGGGTAACAATACCCGGAGAACCTTGGGGGAGATTCACACTAATACCAAAAAGATGTAGGAATTCATTCCATATCTTGGCCGTAAATGAACAATGAGTGAAAGAATGAGCCCATCTCTCCATCCATCTTGCACAATAAACAAATATTTGACGGTATCTTACCTCACTTGATTAGATTATCAATTGTAAGCACATTCTCTTGTGTGGCTAGCCATATAAACACCTAAACCTTGTGTGGTATAGGCTATTTCCATATCTGTAATATTTGTGGCATCGTCCATCTCCACCTGTCATGGAATAACAAAGAGTAAACATACTTAACTTTAAACTGTCCATCAGCTTCAATATCCCAAATGATCTCATCCTCCACACTCCTAGAGAGGTAGAAACCATCAAGTTCCCTCATCAACGCAATGTATTGTGACAACAATCTATCGTCAAGTCTATTATAAGGAAATTGCAAATTTCAAACCAGTTGGTTATTCGTGAATGTATAGACATCATTCACTTTAGCCTCCTGATTCACTACCTTCTCAAACAGATCTGGGTAAGATAACTTCAGCAAAAATTCTCCAATCTACTTGTGATGCCAGAAAGAAGCTTAAGATCCAACTCCTACACACCAACGAATATTCTTAGATATCATATTTTTGCACAAATAAATATATTTTCAGAAAACAAATCTATTTGAGCTTCTTCTACCCCACCTAACCAAAGACCAAATCTATCCACCTCATATTTAGCACTAAGAACTTGGTACCATAGCTGGTCCTTAGATTTGAAACTTTGCCACCACCACTTGGACAACAGAGCATCATTCATCAGTTTCAATCGTCTAATCTCCAAACCACCTTCTTTCTTTGATGTACAAACTCTATCCCATCGAAGTAGATGGTAGTTATCTCCTGCTCCAAACGAGCCTCATAGACAGTTACACATAATCTATTCTATCTTTTTTGCCACACTTGTAGGTATTTTCAATAATGACATCTGATAATTTGGGAGATTTGCCATACAATAAAGTCACCCTTCCACTCCTAGATAGATATTTTGGTTTCCATAAATCCAACTTCAACTGAACCCTTTGCAATACCTTATCTCATACTAAAATAGGTAGTCTAGTGTCTGAGATGGATAGATCTAAATAAGTGATGGGGAAAACACCAGTCCTACAACCCAAGATATCAGCCAAGTCTGCCACAACTGTCTCAATGCATTGCTCTCCAATCAATGAACTTATCCAGATTCACTTTCAGCCCCAAAGCTGTCTCACAACAATATAGAAACCTTCCAATATTATTTACTTCATTGACACTTGTACCACAAAAACTTAATGTGTCATCTACATATTGTAAATGATAAACACCAGGACCATTATTAGCTACCCGAAATCTACTAAAACAACCTGCAAGTTCAACATTTCTAAGCATCAAGCTAAAACATTCAGCATAAATGGTAAACAAAAAAGGTGACAGGGGATCAACCTATATCGAAAATAACCTTTAAGACTTTCATTTATCAAGACTAAAAAATGAGCTGATGAGATGCACCCAAAAATCCAACTCTTCCACTTATCCCAAAACCCATTCTATTCATTATTTCCAGAAGAATACTACATTCAACTCTATCATAGGTTTTTTTCATATCCCGGTTCTCTACTTTTAATTATTAAGTGAATACATTTTTGTGCCACTAAAACACTGTCAGTAAACAATCGATCTTCGATAAAGGCTGATTGTGATCCAGATATGACATAATGTAACACCACCTTCAACCATTCGGCCAAAAAATTTGCCACAATCTTATATATAATCGATAACAAGCTTATAAGCCTAATATCCAAAAGATAAACTATCACTGATTTTTTTTTGGATTAGAGCAATGTAAGTGGAATTAACCCCTTTGAATATTTTCCCTGATAATAAAAAAGCTCTAACCATTTTTAACAACTCCCCACAAAGAACGAGCCAAAATCTTTGAAGGAAAAAGATAGGGAACCCATCTGAACCAGGGGCTTTTTCCCCAGAGACGGAGAAAATTGCTTCCTTTAACTCCTCCAAAGACACCTCCTTATCCAAGTTTGTTGTCACCTCAAAAGATAAAGTCTTAAAAGGTATTTTGTCCATTACAGGAGTAAAACAAACTTTAGAGGGGAAAGCTTTTTGAAAGTGGTCAATTATAGCTTTATCAATGCCGGCTTTATCATTCTCATCAATCCCAGGGATCGGGATCCCTGAAATATTATTTGTATCCTTTGTGCACTGGCAATAGCATGAAAAAATTCGGTACTATGGTCACCATCTTTCAGCCATTTAACTCTCGATCTCTGTCTCAAGTAAATCTCCTCCATTCTCTGATAATCCCACAAATTTTTCAATTTTTCATTTCTCTCCCTTAAATTTGTAGTAGATAAAACACCAGAGTTTTGAACATTATTATCAATGAGTTGATTATCTAAAAGGATCCCTTCCAATTTTCCTTTGATCTAGATTTTGTTCTCCTTCTTCCATTGTAGTAATCGGTGCTTCAAATTAAGCAACTTTCTATGCATCTGAAAATCAAGGGACCCATAATTAATTGAGTTCTTCCAAGCACTCCTAATTAAGCTTACCACCCCTTCCTCCTCCAACCAACCAATCTCCATTCTAAAAGGCTTTATGCCCAATAAAATAGGTGTATGATCAGAGAACAACCTTGTTATAGCCTTGACCGCAACCAAAGGGAAAGACTCCATCCATGCTGATGAGATTAAAAATCTATTTATCTTTGTCGGTATAAGGTGAGATAGGTTGTTATTGGACCAAGTGAATTTGGTATGCAAATCAATCAAGCAATTTCTTTGAATAAAATGATTGAACAATCTCATAGAGGAATTAATGGAATCACTTGATGATGATTCTTCTGGCCAACAAATAGGGTGAGGTTTCTATAAGGTTGCCACCTTGTACAGTAGAAATAAGGTGTGCCTATATAATTTACTTAGAGATATCGTTTTGGTGTCGAAAGCCTTATGATGGCTAAAAAATCTACAGATCAAGCAAATAAAAAAACACATGAAATTTTTACAAATAGACGGTCCAGATAACTTATTTACAAGATGCACTATTTTTGGAACTTGGAATTCTTTTTTTCTTTATGTCCATTCATCTGGATGTCAAGATGATCAATTGAAGGGTTCTCTAACGCTACAACACTCTATTCCATAGGATTTGAGGTGCACCATACTTTAACAGTATAAGGTCGCAAGCTTATATAAACTTTTCATTTTTTATAAGGACATCATATTTCCTTGTAACAATTAGATGTTAAATTGAATGGCTTAAGATATGTCACAAAGTTCAAGAATCTTTTTTTTTTTAAAGCATTGAATCTAGTCAATAACATGCTCATAATTATCCGATTTAAAATCTAAAAGACGCGAGTGATTTTGACTACCTTGTGTTAAAAGTAAATGGTATCTTTATATACCTTTCGCTGATAAGTCCTATGTTTTTTTGTTCTTGATGTTCAAAATAGTTTGTCTTATATTTTACTATTAATTTTTTTTTAGAAAAAATATACTTTAATTTTATCTTTCTTTTATGGATCTAGTTAAGCTCAAATTTAGTATTCATACACTTCTCACTATCATATAACCATATAATATTTAAAAAATAATTTAAAATAAATAAAATTACTAAACTTTCCTAAAACAGTATAGGAAGTGTATACAATAAAATCATTTACTTTTGATATAAGGAGATCACAACCATTGTTAACTGATAGATGTAAATCTGAGTGGTTGGAGATGTATCATTGATTAGGCACAATGTCCACATAAATTTCTCGAGTATTGGGACACATTTCAATCAATTAGATTTCTCATCCAGAGGCTAAGAATGATTATCGCATTGTATAAAAAATAAATGCTGAGAGTAGATAATCCCAATACTATAAGGGGTTTAGTAATTTTATTTATGTTAAATTTTAGTATTTTTTATTTGTGTATGATGGTAAAAAAAAATGTAACATGCCAAATTTTATATTTAATGAAATGTATACGAAAGAGATAAAACTATAATAGATTTTCTCAAAAAATAAGAGTTTAACCATAAAATATGAAATATATTGGAGTATTTTAAATTTAAAAAATAAATAATACTCATATGTAAATTTTCCCTTTCTCCTTTCTCTCTTTTTCTCTAATGGGATGCATAGCAAAAATAGGGAGAGAGATGCAAACAAGATTATATTTGATTTTTCGACGCAGTTGGCATGCGGGGATATGCCCACATGCAACTTGAGTCACCTAACGTCCAACTTAGTTAGACGATGGTGAGTCTATCAATCACCACTATCTACCTAAGTAGACGACGGGTGGCAAAAGTTTATGCATATGCATGACCACAAAATAAAAAAAGGACACGATTTCTATGAGTCCCTGTAGAAATGAATCCACTCTTAAAAATCTATCTTTGAGATGGATTTTCAGCCATTTTTAGGGACATGTAATCTTTAACATGGAGATCATGAATATGAATGAATAACTAATTTTTTTAGAAATAATAATAATTTTATAAGAAAAACATTTGGACCATTAGTTTCAATTGTTTTTAGATGGACCATCCATTTGCATCCATATTTAAGATGAATGTTTTATAATGCAAGGGAGCAAATGTAGAAATGCAGGACCCAACACATGAAACAACTTTCCTTAAACCAATCATATGGGAAAGCCAGAAGGTCTCCTAGATACGAGGTTTGCGATTTTGGTTTGCAAGGGAGAGGTGGGTGATATGTTTTACATGTCTCTACATTTTCTACTAGTTTTTCTAAAGTCGGAGGGTGGGTAATACGTTTTAGGTGGCAAAAGGCCCGGTCTGGGCAGCTCTAGCCCTCGACTGGCCCTTGTCCCTATAGGGCCGGCCCAGCCCAAGCCCAGTCCGGCCCGGCTCTAACCCCCTCAGGTCACAGTTTGCAGTGCAAGCCCTACTTTACTCGGCCCGTTGCTAGCCCTACGTTTTGCATACCTGTTAGAGAGATCCAATGTAGTTTTAACACATTCCACAAATTTTGTTGAAACAATGAAGTAAAAAAAAAGAGCAGATTGGGGGTTTTGAGGTAAAACAAAAGTGAATTTTGTAACTTTCGATCGTGTCGGAATTTTGTCTACATCCATAATATTGTAGATCAACCAGAGATTTTGGAAAGAATTAAGAGGAAAAATAAATTTTATACATTTTGATTCACAAATCGAAAAATAATCCAAATTTTTTGCTAACCCCAATTAATTGAAAAAAAACTATGATAATGATGATATTTTAATTATATTAAGCAAAAAAAATAAAATAAAGTAAATCAAACGATAATGATGATATTTTGGGCCAAACTCAGATCTGTTCTATATTTGACACCTAACAGTAACCATAGAAAACTACCTTTCTAATTAACAATAGTGAGGTGGCATTGTACTAGATTTCCACTACCATTATCTCTTGTGATGCCCTCTCTCCCACTTTTCTTTTTATGGATGTTTTCCCACTCTCTTTTAAGGCAGCGCCCGCCCAAACTTCTCTCTTTCGTCATTGGCAACCTTCTATCACCATAGAGTAAATAATTATTCATGCTAGAGAACATAAGAGAGCCTAAAGCATTACGACAGTAGATTTTGAAACTTTTGTATGGCTCTATTATTTAATTGGACATTTTGTATAATAAAGTATACAAAGAGACCATGTATTTTTAACGTAAGGATTTCACAATCATTATTGTCTGTTAGATTCCAAATTGAGTAGTTGAGTGCGTCATCGACTAAGCATAAAGTTAAAAAAAAAAAAAAAATCTTAAACTTTGTGACGTACCCCAAGCCATGCAATTTGACATTTAATAACTACTAACAATTGTGACCTCTTTGTAACAAAGATAACTAGTCTCATAATATACCATCTTACTTATTAATGGGCAAGTTATATTGCCTTGGGCTTCTACATGTTTAAAGGGAGTACTGAAGAACTCTAACGTTGGAGAGATTTTGGATGCACCAAGGCCAAGAGTTGTCATAATTCAAATCCCCTGTTAAAAGATACCTGATTGCTATAAGGTATTTTTCGACACTTGTATACCCGATGCAAATAAGGAAGAAGCCAGTCGTGATTTTGGCCGGCGGGTACCAAAACATCAGTGTACTACGAAAGCACTGATAAAATAAGTCTTGATCTAGAGCGAATTTTGAAAGGCGATAGATTGGTCCCAAAAAACAAGTGGATGTATCACTTGACTCCCCACCAGTCAAATTTCGTCGCAATCTGACGAAGTTAAGGTGGATCAGACGCAAAACCAGTTTTCAAATTCGGCCCCTGACATGCTGAAAAAACACCTTATAACTACAACCCTATCATCGGGGCCTCAAATAAACACCAGATCACTTCTGTTGAATTCAGAAGGCCCGAAAGCCCCCAGATATCAAATTTTAGCTCATTCGGATTATTTTAGACCATTCTGCGGTCAACTTACCCAAAAAAGGTAGGTTACAAACTATTCTAGTGCACTCTCGATGAACCAGAAACTATGTATTATGATTTTAGGATTACCTTCAAAAGGTCGTAACTTCTCCATCTTAACTCGAATTGATCCCAAATTTTAGGAGGTTCTTCGTCTCGTCGATGCGCACGTTTTGATATGTAGCACGTCCATGATACAACCCAAAAAGGAAGAAAAACCTAGAGAGAAGTTGCTAAAGAAAACTCATGTATTACAGATTTTTGTAATAAGGAGATCCCCGTAATCAAACAGTTATATCACGAAGCCTCGACTTCAAATTGACTTGAAAATAGGTCCGTTGAGACCGTGATGTCGAAGGCTTCAATTCAAAGTAGACATCATATGTGATGAACAATTGAAAAGGCTGTATTTTGAGGTTGCAAGAAAAGGTATTTTTTGGCAATTGGAATCTATATTCCAGCAACTTCCCCAATTCGGAAAGTTATGATCCGATCACCTAATCGAGTCATTCTTATCCCAAAATGATCATGGCAGCTTCTTCATCGTTCTATGGTAGAAAGATTGAACCAAAACGTTAAGAAATGGACAACATCTAAGATTTAAGAATGCAAGTTTCCCATCTTTTTCAGGATTTTATCAAGAGCTGAAAACTTCGATTCAAGGATAAAGTAATATGCCAAAATGATTGCCTCACAGAGAGCATCACTTTTACGACATTATTTTCGTCGAAAAGTTGCCGGAAGGACCCGAAATGAGCCACAAATTATCACCATAGCCTATGGACACTTTTTGGAGACCATCTCTCCATTTCCAAGATTGTGGGTAGGGGTGAAATGGTTATTTTTCTCCAAAAACGGGATTTAACTTTAAATCATGAGAAATATAATTTCTAGCAATTAGGGTTAGTTTTGAGCGTTCACCATTGTTTCAAGGGGATCCTATATAATCATTTGTAACCATAAGTTCAAAAAGCTAATCAGACCATAAGCTCATAAGTTCAAAAATTAATGAAATAGCTTGGTTTTTCCTTGGTTTGCAATATTTTTGTCTCTACCCTTTTCCCCCAAAGAGAGGAGAGAGAAACGTTTCCCCCAAGCTATTACCCCTAAAACTCCTCACTTTCCACTTGGAACGCCCCATTCCCAACTTAGCCCCCGGTCTGGTTCAAAGGCCACACTAGGTAACCCTTCACTCTTTCTCTCTCCTCATTTCCTCTCTTTCTCTCTCTCCCCCTTTTGATTTCCCTCTTTCTCTCTCTTTGTCACCTCTCTCCTCTCTTTCTCTCTCTTCCTCTCCTTTTTTCTCCCCATTTCTCTCTTGCTCTCTCTCTCCTCCCGATCGAACCGATGGCTAAGCCGCCAGTCGCCTCCCCCTCTCCTTTTTTCTCTATCTTCCTTTCTTCTCTCTCTTTCTTCTCTTCTCTCATTCTCTCTTCCTTTTTTCCTTTTTCTCTTCCCCTCTCTCTTCTTCCTCCCTCTCTTCTCTCTCTCTCTCTTCCTTCTCTCCCCTCACTCCCCTCAACCCAGTCGGGTCGGTGGCTTATGCTCCTCTCTTCTTCTTTTATCTCCCTTTCCCTCTCTCTCTCTCTCTCTGAGACCGACCGGGCCGATGGCTAAGCCGCCAGCCGCCTTTCTTTCTTCTTATTCTTCTCTCTCTCTCTCACTCCCCCGACCGAGCCGATGGCCTCTCTCCTCTCTCTCTCACTGTCCCGACTAAGTTGGCAACTAAGCTGCTGACCCCTCTCTCCTCTCTCTCTCTCTCACTCCCTTGATTGAGCCAACGGCTAAGCCGCCGACTCCTCTCTCCTCTCTCTCTTTCTCTCCCTCTCCTGCAACCAGGCCGATGGCCCTCTCTTCCTCCCTTCAATTTCCCTCTCTCCTTCTCTTCTCTCTCTCTCTGTCTCTCTCATGCAAGTCGTCGGCCCCTCTCTTCCTCCATTCAATCTCTCTCGCTCATTCTCTTCTCTCTCTTCCCTCGGTCTCTCTCTCTCCCTTAGGTCTCCCTCTCTCACTCTCTCTTCCTCGCTTTCTCTCCCTCCCTCTTTCTCTCGCTTTTCTTTCTCTCACTCGTTGTCTCTCTTCTTTCTCTTCTCCCTCTTCCTCACTCTCTCCCTCTTTCTCTCTTTTCACTTGCTCTTTCTCTCTCTCACTCTCTCTCTTCTCTCCTTCTCGTTCTCTCTCTCCCTCTTTCTTTATTTTCTCTCTCTCTTTCTCTATTTTCTCTCTCTCACTCGCTCTCTCTCTGCCTCTCCTCGCTCTCTTTACTTTCTCTCTTGCTCTCTCCATCTCTCTTCCATGCTCTCTCTCCGTCGCCCTCTATCTCTTTTCCATGCTCTCTCTCTCCTTCGCTCTCTATCGCTCTTTCGCGCTCTCTCTCTCCTTCGCTCGCTTCCTCGCTCTCTCTCTCCCTCTTCCTCATTCTCTCCTCCTCTCTTCTTCTCTCTTTCTTCCTCGCGCTCTCTATCTCTCTTTCTTGTTCTCCCTCTCACGCCTCCTCTCTTCTTCTCTCTCTTCTCTCTGTCATTCTCTTTTATCCCTCTCTCTCTTCTTACACTCTTTATTCCTCTATCTCTTCTAAGCTCCCTCCTCTTTGCCCCTCGACTCTCTACTTCCTCGACTTTTATTCTCTCTCCTCTACCATTATGTTACCCTTATTTTAACCACCTGAATCATCATCCTCTAGAAATTTTATTTATTTAGATGAGGTTGGCTTTCAAGATGTCGCCAAAAGGCTGCCAAATAAACAAATAGTCTCTTGTCATCCCCATCCCTCTTCCTTTTATATTATTCTCACAATAAAATACCCATTTAACGACAAGTCGAGGTGTTGTGACCCACTTGTTTAGCCATCTTACGCATGTGTGTTCTTAAGGCATAGAGTGTGAGCAATGGAGCTAGAGCCAAACTAGCCTCAGGCTAGGGGTCTAAGAGGGCACCCACAAACACCCGAGTGTGTCACGAACCCACCGTGAGGTAGGTCCCACCTCACACCCTATAATTATCTCTCATTAGTTGGTACCTGCTAGCACGTGCACCTCACAAACTGCGGTTTTTGAGAGAGCAAACTCGAGCCAGACCCACCCATCCGGGTCCCTGCACGATCTTCCGACCCGACGAGATCGAGGCTCAACCAGCTTGGCGACTTCACTAAGGACATTGCTACCCCAGTATCAGTCTAGTTTGCTTGCCAAGCATTATGCTCTTCACACACACACATGCATTCGGGATTATTTAAACCCTGTGTCCAAGTTGGGGACTTCGTCATCCCCACACTCATGAGTTTGTACCCTAAGGATAAGGTTTCGCGAACCTCGCTCCCTACTTTTCTCTTGAGTGTCGACCAAGCTTTGCGCTCTGAAGACCTCATTCAGCTCAAGGTGAGAATGGACTCACAAGTCTGTTACTCCCTAACTATCGACATCGATGGGCCAAGCCGCCGGTGTCACTTGCATTGGTGGTACAATGACCACCTCTCACCGCACTCACCCGGTTACCGACAAGTCAATTGCCGGTCTTGCTGCTCAGGGCAACCAAAAGGCTACCTCCCTCTCTCTCGCAATTAGCAAATTACCTGCCATTGCCTCTGCGGGTCATCGTATGGCCAACCCCACACACAAAGGCAACCCAAAGCTTGCCCCACCGAACATGATGCATCCCTATCACTCAGCTCAGGGTGGCACAAGAGCCATGCCCCTGCGAACACACGGGTGACGACCTCCTCGTCGACCCCATTCACACATACCTACATACACAGTGAGGAGTCGTTGCGAGGCCACTTCATCATGCACACTGGCTCGTGAGGCCGGCATGCCTGAAGCCGAGCCTTTTATTCGAGCCTGGGTCGACCCCCAAGTCACCCGAGAGCCCTCTCCAAGCCGTTCACACGCACTGACCCTCGGACTACCCTTAGCTCCAAGGGTAAAGGCCGTTGGTGTGTGCCCTCTCCCCCATTCGCCCCACTTGTTCCTCCAAAACCACTGACTACGTGGTATTTGAAGACATTCCCGTCAAGTACCCTTCTTTAGTCCCCTCACCAACCCCGTATGACCATTGGCTTGAGAAGACGAGCTCGGTGCGGAGCTACAATGGTCAGGAAAGTTCAACACCTCTCGTCTCTCCCAGTCAAACCAAGGTCACCCAAGGAAGCTGTAGAACTGTCTCTCTCAGGTCCTCAATCTCTGCCGCGACTAATGGAGGTGGCTTTGGCCTGCTTGAGAAGAGCCAATCACTTACAATCCCACTCCCAATTCCAGTTTTGAGAGAACGTGTATTGGAATCTAAGGATTAAGCACAAGAAGGGCGTGCATATTGCTCAGAAGAAGAAGCCTGAGGCACTGGCAATGCATGAACCCATATATCTCTTAAGAAGGAATCCCTTCTACCCGTTGCAGGCAGCAACGAAGTCCAAGGCAAGGAGGGAGGAGCAATGGATGGTCATTGAAGTTGTGGGAGATGATCCGAGTTATCAAAATCCACGGTCTCAAGACCGTCACGAACCTATAACAACCCGGTCTACCATTATAGCTCAAGCTCAGTCGGGGCACGCACAACCCCTTATGACTGGCTTCCCGGACCGAATCACCCAACGGTATGGAGCCACTGCTATGTTTGAAACCTCCTTCCCCGAGGAGAGGCTGAGGTCATGGTTATCAATCAGACCAATGACGAGCCTCAAGACCGCATAGCCCAACTTGCGGACTTGAGGCTATGCGGTCTTGAGGCTTCAAGACCGCATAGCCCAAATCACCACTGCTGACCCACTATGCGAATGAGGTACTTAGGTAACCACCTCCTTCAACGGTGTATGGTCATTCTCCCCCATTGACACCCCAGGCTCTCCCTTACCTGATTACTCAAGCAGATATTGATGCCATGGTTAACCACAACTTGCGAAGTAGCCAGTTCCCAAAGATACGAGAGACAACACTCTATCACAAGCCCTACCCCGCATTCATCGACTTGTTGTCATTTCCGACTAATTACCAAAAAGGGAGACTCACAGTCTTCAATGGCACGGGTTCGCCTCATCAACATATTGCACACTTTGTGTACGCATGCCAAGAGACGACTTTAGACAGCAGACTCCTCCTCCGTCAGTTTGTAGAAACGCTCGACAGACCGACATTCAAGTGGTATGCTCGTCTCTTGCCAAACTCTATTCAAACTTGGGAGGACATGGAGCACTTATTCTATAAGCGCTTCAATGAAGTCGAGAGGTACGTACAGGCCATGGAACTTCTTACTATGTCTCAGGGCCCAGATGAACCCGTTGACCAGTTCATCACTCGATGGAATGACCTGGCAATGTACCAAAGCAACCCCATGTCAGAAATCAATGTAATGTAGACTTGTGTCCGCAACATACGACCTGAGATCTCGCTGCATGTCGAAGCATCAAATCCCACCACAATTTTGGACTTGATTTCTAAGGCAGTCCATATAGAAAGTTTGTTTAGGAACCACAGCAGGGTCTCGTTGCAACCCTCGGGCGGAGGAATTAATCGAAACTCTAGCAACAATCGCTCCAACCCTTGGGACAGTCAGTAAAAGGGTGCGATCATTGCAACCGTTATCGTCTCGACTGGCAAATAGCTCGCTGACCAGACCCCTCTTCAAACCTTAGACATTTTCAAGGGCGTCCACCCCTTGAAAGCCCAGGAAATCCCTCAGCAACGACAACAACAACCCTAGTCTTACAACAAGATGTCGCCTCCTCAAGGCCTTTATCGAAAATACTATTGGGAGGAAAAGAGGAACAAGGCCTACAACTTGGACAAAGAGTGGGTTCTGACACTCCTTCGAATGTTATTGGCGCAAGGAGTGATTGTCCTACTCGAGGAGAAGAGGCTAGGCTTGTGGCCAACAAGAGATATTGTGCGTACCATTGGATGTTGGGGCATCTGGTCCAGGATTGCTTCACTCTCAAGGACGATATTGAAGCATTACTTCAGAAAGGCCAAATACAATTGGATAGCCTCAAGAAATCATTTGGGACCATCTAGGCCTCCCACATGGTGACAGTCCAAGAGGAAGAACAAGTCCAAAGCTGTATTCTGACGAATTGCCATCCGATCTTCTCCCCTCGATATTCGCCATGATAGTCCAAGAAGGGGAGATTTCCCCTTGTTCTTCGCAGCAACCAAGACACATAGTTCAAGGGACCGAGGATCTTTGATGCCCATACCAGCAGATAATTGGCCATGACATATCTCAGTGTTTTGGCTTTCGAACTCTGGTAGAAGAGAAAATGGAAAGGGGGTGAATGTTGTGGACATCTCAGTCCTGAATCATGAAATACATGGTCAATAACCTAGCCGGTGGTACGAGAAGTCACTCAAGAACATACGTCGTGTGAAAGTGCACCTCCTGAATCCCCTGACTCTGATGAGCCCTCTCTTCGTAGCCTTGGTAAACTTATAGGGGGCGAAGTAGAATGAAGCCCATGAAGAGGGAGGCAATTCGCCAGGCAAACATGGTACCGAGACCTCGCGAGCCTCGTCAACCTATTCCTGTCAGTAAGAAGGGAAAAGGTAGGCAGGCTCGCCGAAGGAGTAAAGTCCCTCGACCACCTGTTGAAGCAACGTTCCTTCCACCAATCCCTCCTCTATCAACCCTGGAAGATTTCCTCCCCGAACTGTTCACATTGTCCAATCAAAGTTCACAAGACATCCCAGGGGTGACTCCCATGCAAGTTCCTCCTCACTCGTCCAATAAGGGTGAGGACTTAAACAACACCCGTCAGCGGTCCATGCAGGGTAAAGACCTTAACGATCCCCTGCACATGTCCAACAAGGGTTACGGCGTAAAAATATCCTCGATCACGTCCAGTGAGAGTGAAGGCGTTTAAAGCCTCTTTGAGTCCACTACAGGCGATGACCTCAAAAACTACCTGGCTCAATCCAACTTGAGTGATGACCTTAAAAGCTCTCTCTCATCTTCTACCCCTGATTCTTTAAACGCTTCTTCCCTCAACCCATCTCCCTTTGAACTCACTCTTGAATGCCCGGACTTTGAGGCCCTCGACGAAGAGCTTAAGAGCTACAATACTAGTAAGCGGCACCGCAAGCAAGTGAAGAAGATGGTGGCACAAGCAGTTGGTTTTCTAATCGTTGCTGATGCTTTAGCCTCCAGGTCCAAGAAGAAACCCCTTCCCACTTTTGAAGAACTGATCGAGCGATACCGAAACCCGAGACTCAAAAAGTCTCGATGGCCTCTTGAACTTGACCCGGAGCAACAATGGAGAGATACGAAAGGGCAAAGTTCCTCTTCTTACGAGGCATGCCATGTGGTGTAAGTCATTGGAGGGACCAGAATGACTTGAGATAAGGAAGGAAACTCCAACCACTCATGCAAAAACCGAAGCAACCAAGACTCCTAAATACCCAAGTCTATCACTAATACCATACTCAAACACTCCACCCCATCTGACACTGCTCCTCAGCCCCATCAAGTCACATCAAGCCCTGTTCTACCTACACCTACCTTCGCTATCCAATCTAGCCAACCTGCACCAAGCCCAGCTGTGCGACCTAGCCAGCCTATATTCAATCTGACCATTCAACCCACTTAGCCTACTCAACCTATCCCCATTGCGCAATCAAGCCAATCCACACCCACAAACAACCCTCTGTTACCCAAACCTGCTCCACCACCTCCAGTACCACCAAAACCCTTGGCAAACCCAAGAGTTCGTGAGCTTAGTGATGACAAAGTCAAGTATGATGTGGTTGGACATTTAAGGAGACTCCCTACTTTATTGAGCATCTATGATGCTCTCATGTTGTTAGGTGATTACCGTATGGCCCTCATACAAGCCCTCTCCCGCCCCAAAGTATACGAGACCGAAATCGAGTGGATTGAAGTGGACCATGCAATCCTTAACAGCTGCACGGTCGTCACCTTCTTTGACTACGACCTTCAGTTGGGAGGAAAGCTCCACGATCAACTTCTCTTCGTGACTGGCGAGTTTCATGCCCATCCCATCAGCCAAATCATGCTTGACGGAGGTTCTGCAGTAAACCTCATCCCGAGAAGGATTCTCACTGGCATAGGGTTGGGACCCAACGATCTCACACCAACGAACCTCACGGTTCAAGGGTTCAATCAGTCAGGGGAGAAGCCAGCTGGCACGATCCGTCTCCATCTCAAAATTGGTGACTTGAACGATTATGCCTAGTTCCATATGATCGAGACAGACACCTCGTATAATATCTTGCTCGGTCACCCCTAGATGCATGACCAAGGGGTGGTCTTCACCAATGCTTCAAGTACAGTCGAGATGGGAGACAATACACTATCTATGCTGACAGAAGGCCTTTCCCCATTGCTTACACAGATGCAAAGTACTACTTTGCCAATCCTGAGCCACCACAAGAACCAGCAGCACCCACAGAGGCCGATAATTGCGCCCCTGTGAGAAAGGTGGAAGGGTCTTCTTATATGATGCAGAAGATGTGGGAAGAACGCTCCTGAGTATGTTATGGGAAGAGCAGAGGAATGGCTAGGTACTCCGTTTGACTTCCATTCACACAAATGACCCTTGTTCTCCCTTGGAAGTGCCACCCGAATACCATGAAGAGAAAGCTTTGTCCCCCATTCTCCCGGCTTCGGAATCACACCTTGTGGTGACTGAGCTAGGACCCACTACAAGCGTGAAGGAGTCATGGACATCGATACCTTGGCACCAAGGGTCACTTATATGCCAGACCACCAAAAAGTCCTTCACATCCCCATCCCCCGCCTGAAGGCAGAGACTTCACGCAGGATTATTGAGTTTAGCTAAGCCAATCACAAGGTCCCGTGCATCCCAGCTTCTTTAAGAGGGGAGGATAGCACTTACCATACTCAACGGTCAGCTTACATCTGTAATTCCCAACAGACCTTACACATTCCAGAGTCTTTGACAAAGGAGAAGCTGACCCAAGGTTCCAGTAGCACCTCTCTTCCCTTGTTTGATCACTTGGATCATGCCACCATTGTTGACCTAAAGAAGCAAGCTCATGATCTTCTTGGTCAATTGGAGGTCATAAAAAAAAGGAACGCTAAGGTAGAAGAAACTCCCTTGAGATTTACAACTTCGAAGCCATTGTTGGGGTTCGTTTCGGAGACCAGAAGTCTCGACGAGCTTGGAGCCATGAAAAGTCCACCTTACAAGGATGCCAAGGTACCTCTAGAATGGGGTCTCTATAGTCACCAAGCCTATCAAATCATGAGGAAGATGGATTATGAGCCTACAATCAATCAAGGGATGAAATATGGCAAGGGAATGATTGCTCCATTCAAAGCTATTGAGGCGGCTACTGTTCAGCATGACGCAAGAGAAGGGATTGGGTATGCCAAGGTCCACCACCCCCCTCCCCAACAATATGAGATCTGTCATGCAGTCAACACGACGGTCTCTCCCAACCTGTTACTCTCACCCTATAAGCCTTCTCCCCCACCATATGAACCC
Organism: Amborella trichopoda; assembly: GCF_054954075.1. Classification (NCBI taxonomy): domain Eukaryota; kingdom Viridiplantae; phylum Streptophyta; class Magnoliopsida; order Amborellales; family Amborellaceae; genus Amborella; species Amborella trichopoda. The sequence goes on from NC_142343.1 coordinate 34,869,267, forward strand.
CCCCTTTCTCAACTAAGCCTCTCCAAGCTATCTAAGCCCCTCAAGATGCTTCCCCTTCACCTTCTAAACTTCTTCCCTTTGGGTTGGATTCTTGTCAACCCATCCAAACTCCCCAAAATTCACCCTTCCTGCCTTTTAGCCCCTCTCTCCTTGAAACCGACCCTTCCCAGGTTGTGCGGGAAACTGAGGCAGCTTCTATGAAACCCCAGTCGAGGTGGAGATGGCAAGGGAATTGATGACCCCTAATTCGGAGGTCGGGGCATTTGAAGTTGAAGAAGAACCCTCTGGCTTTTTGATTGCCAATGAAGCGGAGGTTGAGGAAGCCCCCGAGGTATTGGAAGATGTCCGATAGACCACAATGATGATCCATAAGAGATAAATCTGGGTGATGAGACTGACCCAGGGCCGACCTTCATTTCAGCTATCATGTCACCAAAAGAAAAAGAGGAGTGTGCCATCTTCTTATGAGCTAATCGATATGTCTTCGCTTGGCAACCCTCAGGTCGTAGTCCATTGATTTGTTATTGACTCATCCTTCAAACCTGTGAAGCAGAAATCAAGGAAGTTTAGATTTGAACTTGAAATTCATATTGATGATGAGGTAAGCAGGCTCAAGGGAGAAGCTTTCATCCGAGAGGTCAAATACCCGAAGTGGTTGGCCAATGTCGTACGAGTTAAGAAGAAAAATGGGCAAATAAGGGTCTGCATCGACTTTCACGACTTGAATGTTGCATGTTTGAAAGATGACTTTCCACATCTTTTCACTGAGATACTCATTGATTTCATAGCTCATTGTCATATTTTCTTGACTCCAAAGGATGGCACCCGAAGATGAAGATGCTATTGATTTCTTGACTCCAAAGGGGGTTTTCTATTACACAATGATGCCATTCAGGGTTAAAGAATGCGGGTGTCATGTACTAGCCAGCCATGACTGCCGTCTTTGATGACATGTTGCATAATGTGGTAGAATGTTATGTTGACGATCTGGTGGTGAAATCGGGAGAGAGGGATACCCATTTTCGAGATCTTGAACGGGTATTTGAGCGGCTTTGTCTTCACCAACTCAAGATGAATCCCTTGAAGTGTGCCTTTGGCTTGCGATCGGGGAAGTTCCTAGGGTTCATTGTCAGGTATCGAGGGTTGGAGATTGAGCCTGTCAAGATCAAGGCGATTCAGGAGATGCCGCCACCGACAAATATCTGAGAGCTTAGGTCTCTTCACTGTAAGCTTGCCTACATTCGGAGATTCATTGTCAGTGTCGCATGATGTTGTAAAGACGTACCCTTCGAGTGGGATGAGGCATGTCAATTAGCCCTGTAGGACATCAAGACTTATTTGTTGAACCCCCTGGTGCTCTCTACTTCTGTGCTTGGGAAGCCTCTCATTTTATACATGACCGCTCTTGATGAGTCGCTTGCCGCACTCCTTGCTCAACATAATGAAAAAGGGAAGGAGACGACTTTATAATACATCAGTCACAAGATGCAAGGGGCAGAGAAGAATTACTCCCCAATTGAGAAGATCAGTCTGCCCTTGATCTTGGAACTCCAAAAGCTCTACCATTATTTTCTCGCCCACGAAGTCCAACTCTTTTCACGAGCTAACCTAATCAAGTTCCTCATGTCACACCTTTGCTTATCAAGACATATGGTGAAGTGGTCATTTGTCACACCCCAAGAATTTACAATACTGTTATTCCTGAGATGTGACAGACAAAACATATATACATCTATTGATAGGACAAATTTACAGTGGCGAGGTCTTACAAAGTAAATAAAGAAAGCTAGCACAACAACAGTATCTTCCAAGGTTGATCTTGACTAGCACTCAAAATGAATCCGCAGTTATCCTGAAAAATGTTTACCATAGTTTGATGAGTTTGGCTACTCAGTAAGTGATCATCATAATCCTAAAAATAATCATGATTGAAAGATATCAATATTTTCCAAAATGAGATCTATTAACAGAAATGCATCAACAGTTTCACTTTCAATAAATGCATAATTAAGTATAATCCGAATAATTGAAATGCATATAACACTTTAACGGTAGTGCATAATTCAAAGGATTTCACAAAATACCCTACTGACGTCCCAAGTAGGTCACCTATATACCCCATCAGCGTCCTGATGGGTCCACTTAATCCCTACCGGTGTCCCAGATAGGTCCACTTAATCCCTGCAGGTCCACTTATACCTCACCGGCGTACCGGATGAGTCCACTTAATCCATACCGACGTCCCGGATAGGTCCACTTACACCTCACCGGCGAACCGGATGAGTCCACTTGCATACTTAAATTATTTCTAAATCTCTTTAAACATTCGAAAGCAGCAAATATTGTGTACTCAACATATCACTGAAATCACTAATATGAATTTCACTAAAACCATTAATAACAGTCACTTTCAATAACATTTCAACCAATCAAATATTTTGGGCTAAAATTTAGAAAGGTAGCAATTCGTAAAGACATTCTAGCATAATTGCCAATCTAATATGTATAGGAAAACTCTTATAGAAATTCAAGAATACGGAATTATCACAATTTATGGGATGTTAATTTGCAAATAAACATTTCACAACAATGCTATAATCAATTGCAAAAATGTCAATTTTTAAATAATACGGCAGTCATTTGCACATGAATTTTACAATGTCTAAATATTCAAAACAGTAGAAAGAAATATCACAATTTTACTAAAAGCAGAAATATCACATTTATTTCTAACAATAAACAAGAAAAATAAATAAATTTATTTTTCTAATTTACAGCATTCAAAATTTCTAACATAGATAAAATATCACAATTTTTATTAAAAAGATTATTTTTCTAGATAATGAGGTCACGTGCGCATAAAATTTATCGCGCCTAAAATTCATGATAATAAGCAGAAATAATTATTTCATTTCATTTTTAAAAAGAATGGATTATTTTTTGAGACAATGGGGTCACTTACACACAAAACTTATAAAATAAAGATCCTGGACGGAAATATCACTATTTATTAAAAACAAACTATTTTTCAGGAAGACGATGTCACTTACCCACAAATATTTGAGAGGGAGCTTCCGATAAAAATTCGGTTCGAGAGAGGAGTTCACTGTGTTTCGACCAGAGAGAGAGAGAGATCTCAAAATTTTCTAGGGTGGGAGTGCTCACCTCCCCTATTTAAATTCTTATAACGTATTATTATAATATTTTATTACGCTCTACCTCATACCTGAGGTGTCGCGTTAAGCGTCTGCTTTTAACATTCGAAAACCACGTCCGCTAAAGGACGTGGCCAGCAGCAAGCAGCAACTGCAAAGGCTGCAAACAAAAGCAGCAGCAAAAGTTTAAATCAAGTAAAAAGTTTTGAAAATAGTGATAGTCCCCAAGGACCATCATACTCAAACAAACCATCACCTATTTAAAAGCATCTTTTCTCCTTTTTTCTTTTTTTTTTTTTTTTTTTCTTTTGAAATTTTAGGATTGTTACATTCTTCCCCCCTTAAAGAAATTTAGTCCTCTAAATTTGTGTACCTGATTACTGAAAAAGATAGGGGTAGTTTTCTCTGATTTCGTCTTCTCGTTCTCAAGTCGACTCTTCTCTTGAATGGTACTGTCATAATACACGGACCAAAGGAATCTCCTTGTTACGCAACACTTGCACCCTTATATCCAGTATCAAAATTGGCTGCTCAATGAAGGATAGGTCCTTCCTGATCGGTAAAGGTTCATATTTTAAGATATGAGATGGGTCGGGCTGATATTTTCGTAGTGAAGATGCATAAAAGACATTATGGACATTTGCCAATTCGGGTGGTAAGGCAAGTCTATAAGCGACACCTCCGATTCTTTGCAGGATTTTAAATGGTCCGATGTAACGTGGGCTCAACTTTCCTTTCTTGCTGAATCTCATAATGCCATTTATTGGTGAGATTTTTAGGAAAACTCGATCACTATCCTCAAATTCAAGATCTCTCCTTCGGTTATCGGCATAACTCTTTTGCCGACACTGAGCTGTCCTGAGCTTTTCACGAATTAATGCTATTTTATCTGTAGTTATCTGGACAATTTCTAGCCCCAAAAGCTTTCTTTCACCAACCTCGTCCCAACATATGGGTGACCTACATTTCTTTCCATACAGGGCTTCATATGGTGCCATCTGAATACTGGCTTGGAAGCTATTATTATAAGCAAACTCAATCAGAGGTAAATGGTCATCCCAGCTTCCTATAAGGTCAATAACACAGGCCCTCAGCATATCTTCCAAGGTTTGGATGGTCCTCTCCGATTGTCCATCAGTTTGGGGGTGACAGGCAGTACTAAAAGTGAGTCTCGTCCCCATAGCTGACTGTAGTCTAGCCCAAAATTTAGAAGTAAACCGAGTATCCCTGTCCGATACAATACTGACAGGAACTCCATGCAACCGCACTATTTCCTTAATGTACAACTGAGCCAGTCGATCCAAAGTGTACGTCGTGCGAATCGGTAGAAAGTGGGCAGCTTTGGTTAATCAGTCCACAATGACCAAAATGCTATCATGTCTTGAATTTGTTCTAGGCAAGCTAGAGACAAAATCCATAGAGATGTGCTCCCACTTCCATTCTGTCGCCGGTAAAGGCTGCAACAACCCAGCGGGCCTTTGATGTTCAACTTTTACTTGCTGGCATATTAGGCATTTAGACACAAATAGTGCTACCTCTTTTTTCATATTATTCCACCAAAAGGTTTTCTTCAGGTCTTGATACATTTTAATACTTCCGGGATCTATTGTATAACGAGCATGATGTGCTTCTTCTAAGATAGCTTTCTTTACACTCTCATCATTCGGGACACAAACCCGACCTTCGAATCTTAGCAAATCCTCACTACATATAGAGAATTCATCTCTCTTTCCTTGCTTCACCTCTTCTATAATTGTTATAAGCTGAGGGTCTTTCTTTTGTGCCAATCGAATCTGTTGGATTAATTGGGGTTCCGCCTTAATCTTGGCAATCATACTTACCACACCATTAATGGACGGAGTTGGATGCCAATACACTATTTCCTCTAACAATCGCATTTCTTGGATCATTAGATGAGTTAAGACTCCCGTAGATTTTCTACTTAGAGCGTCGGCCACAACGTTAGCTTTGCCTGAATGATAATGGATTGTACAATCATAATCTCTTAAGAAATCCATCCATCTTATCTGCCGCATATTTAAATCCTTCTGAGAGAAAAGGTATTTCAAACTCTTATGATCCGTGTATATTACGAATTGCTCACCATATAGATAATGCCTCCATATTTTCAAAGCGAATACTATTGCGGCTAGCTCCAAATCATGAATTGGATATTTTTTTCTCATATTCTTTCAACTGTCTGGATGCATATGCCACTACTTTCCCATATTGTATTAATACACAGCCCAAACCTTTATGTGAAGCATCACTATAAATCACAAATCCCCCACTCTCCTCAGGAATAGTTAAAATAGGTGCTGAAGTTAACCGAACTTTTAGTTCTTGAAAACTCCCCTCACATTCACTTGTCCATTCAAATTTGACATTTTTCTGTGTCAATTGAGTCAATGGGGTTGCGATTCGAGAAAATCCTTCTCCAAATTTTCTGTAATATCCTGCCAATCCCAAAACGCTTCGAACTTCAGTCACAGTGCTTGGTTGTTTCCAATTAACAACGGCTTCAACCTTTGAAGGATCAACTGATAGACCTTCTTTTGATATGACATGTCCTAAAAATGTCACTTGTTCAAGCCAAAATTCACATTTACTAACTTTGGCATACAATTTCTTCTCTCTTAATATTTGCAATACTATTCTTACATGCTGCTCATGTTTCTTCTGATTCTTGGAATAAATTAAAATATCATCGATGAATACCACAATAAATTTATCCAAAAAGGGCTTAAAGATCCGATTCATCAAATCTATAAATGCAGCTGGTGCATTGGTTAATCCAAAAGGCATGACTAAAAATTCATAATGGCCATACCTTGTTCTGAAAGCTATCTTGAGTACATCTTCACTTTTAATCTTAAGCTGATGGTATCCAGATCTAAGATCAATTTTTGAAAACACTTGTGATCCTTGTAATTGATCAAATAAATCATCAATTCTAGGTAATGGGTACTTATTTTTCACTGTCACTTGGTTCAACTGTCTATAATCAATACACAATCTCATAGTCCCATCTCTCTTTTTGACAAACAGTACTGGAGCACCCCAAGGTGACACACTGGCCCTGATAAAACCTTTATCTAATAATTCTTCCAATTGTTGTTTCAGTTCTTTAAGTTCTGCAGGAGCCATTCTGTAAGGTGCCTTAGAAATTGGTGCTACCCCTGGCAATAATTCAATGGAGAATTCAATTTCCCTGTCAGGCGGTAATCCTGGCAATTCTTCAGGAAAAACGTCGGGAAATTCTCTGATAACCGGAGTGGTATCCAAATTTATTTCTTCCTTCCTATCTTCTTTGATATAGGCAAGAAAGCCTTGACACCCTTTTCGAAGGAGGCGATTAACTCGAATACAAGAGATTAAATATGATGGGGAGTCTTCTTTGACACCATTGAAGTAAAATACTGGTTGATTCGGAATACTAAAGGTAACAATTTTCTTATAACAATCAATACTTGCATGGTATGCAGAAAGCCAATCCATGCCTAAGATTACATCAAAATCTTGAATTTTCAGGAGTATTAAATCAACCAACAGTTCCTTTTTTTCTATCTTTATTACACATGATTTGTACATTATATTGGTGTTAATTGAATCTCCCATCGGTGTGGCTACCTCTAGAATGTATTCTAATTGTTCTGGTTCTACCTTTAAGTGGCATGCAAAGTGTTGTGACACAAATGAATGAGTAGATCCAGGATCAATCAAAACATGAGCTACTTTTTGGAAGATAGTAAGAGTACCTTGGATCACTGATTTTGAGGCCTGAGCGTCTTGCTCGGTAATCGTAAATACTCTTTCCTTCATCTGAGGCTTTGGAGCTATCTCTCCCTGCTTTGGAAGCTGTTGTGTCTGTAAGCTAGGACATTGTTTAATCTGGTGTCCCAATTTTCCACATTTAAAACAGGCTCCGGTATTCCAATAACAAGGGCTTGATCCATGATTTTTCCCACATTTTCTACATGGTTTTATTGGATTTTGAAATGGCGAGGGTCTTGGCTTCTTGTTTGGCCTTTCAAACTGTTGTCGATTAGATGATGTAGGTCTAACATGACTGTTCTGATTTTTTGTCTTTTGGTAATCTTCAAAATCTTTTTCGACAATTTGGGCACGATCCACTATTTCAGCATAAGTTCTTAATTTCAGACTGATATTCTGCTTCTAATAGCTGGCCTGAGACCCCTTTCAAATTTCTTCACCTTTCTTGCCTCATTGTTAATCATATGTGGTGCAAACCTGGCCAATTCTGTAAACTTGGCCTCGTACTGTGCTACTGTCCTATTTCCTTGGATTAATTCTAGAAATTCCATTTCTTTTTGGTCTCGAATAAAATCTGGGAAATATTTTTCATTAAATGCCTCTAGAAATACTTCCCAAGTCAAGGTTTTATTTTCTTTGACCAATACTCCTTTTGCCATTCGCCACCAGTGTTGTGCCTCACCTTCTAACATAAAAACTGCCAAGGCCACATTCCTATCATCAGGACATTCCATAACCTCGAATACTTTTTCCAATTGCATAATCCATCCCTCGGCTTCCCGAGAGTTTACAGCACCCTTAAAAGAAGGTGGGTTTAATTTCTTAAATTGTTCGATATTGCTCCCACCATTTCCTGTAACTGACTGCCTGGGTGGATTGTTGTTTTCCATCTGATGTTGCATTAGAGCAACCATATTTTCCAAGGCTTTGTGAATTCCTTCCATATTGGCTTCAGCTATTCTGGATCTTAACTTTATCCCGGTTTGTACACACAATAAATGTGATTTTAAGTACATTCTTTTTAAATTTCTTAAGGATCTTAAACCTATTGCTCTGATACCATAATTGTCACACCCCAAGAATTTACAATACTGTTATTCCTGAGATGTGAAAGACAAAACATATATACATCTATTGATAGGACAAATTTACAGTGGCGAGGTCTTACAAAGTAAATAAAGAAAGCTAACACAACAACAGTATCTTCCAAGGTTGATCTTGACTAGCACTCAAAATGAATCCGCAGTTATCCTGAAAAATGTTTACCATAGTTTGATGAGTTTGGCTACTCAGTAAGTGATCATCATAATCCTAAAAATAATCATGATTGAAAGATATCAATATTTTCCAAAATGAGATCTATTAACAGAAATGCATCAACAGTTTCACTTTCAATAAATGCATAATTAAGTATAATCCGAATAATTGAAATGCATATAACACTTTAACGGTAGTGCATAATTCAAAGGATTTCATAAAATACCCTACTGACGTCCCAAGTAGGTCACCTATATACCCCATCAGCGCCCTGATGGGTCCACTTAATCTCTATCGGCGTCCCAGATAGGTCCACTTAATCCCTGCAGGTCCACTTATACCTCACCGGCGTACCGGATGAGTCCACTTAATCCCTACCGGCGTCCCGGATAGGTCCACTTATACCTCACCGGCGAACCAGATGAGTCCACTTGCATACTTAAATTATTTCTAAATCTCTTTAAACATTCGAAAGCAGCAAATATTATGTACTCAACATATCACTGAAATCACTAATATAAATTTCACTAAAACCATTAATAACAGTCACTTTCAATAACATTTCAACCAATCAAATATTTTGGGCTAAAATTTAGAAAGGTAGCAATTCGTAAAGACATTCTAGCATAATTGCCAATCTAATATGTATAGGAAAACTCTTATAGAAATTCAAGAATACGGAATTATCACAATTTATGGGTTGTTAATTTGTAAATAAACATTTCACAACAATACTATAATCAATTGCAAAAATGTCAATTTTTAAATAATACGGCAGTCATTTGCACATGAATTTTACAATGTCTAAATATTCAAAATAGTAGAAAGAAATATCACAATTTTACTAAAAGCAGAAATATCACATTTATTTCTAACAATAAACAAGAAAAATAAATAAATTTATTTTTCTAATTTACAGCATTCAAAATTTCTAACATAGATAAAATATCACAATTTTTATTAAAAAGATTATTTTTCTAGATAATGAGGTCACGTGCGCATAAAATTTATTGCGCCTAAAATTCATGATAATAAGCAGAAATAATTATTTCATTTCATTTTTAAAAAGAATGGATTATTTTTCGAGACAATGGGGTCACTTACACACAAAACTTATAAAATAAAGATCTTGGACGGAAATATCACTATTTATTAAAAACAAACTATTTTTCAGGAAGACGCTGTCACTTACCCACAAATATTTGAGAGGGAGCTTCCGATAAAAATTCGGTTCGAGAGAGGAGTTCACTGTGTTTCGACCAGAGAGAGAGAGAGATCTCAAAATTTTCTAGGGTGGGAGTGCTCACCTCCCCTATTTAAATTCTTATAACGTATTATTATAATATTTTATTACGCTCTACCTCATACCTGAGGTGTCGCGTTAAGCGTCTGCTTTTAACATACGAAAACCACGTCCGCTAAAGGACGTGGCCAGCAGCAAGCAGCAACTGCAAAGGCTGCAAACAAAAGCAGCAGCAAAAGTTTAAATCAAGTAAAAAGTTTTGAAAATAGTGATGGTCTCCAAGGACCATCATACTCAAACAGACCATCTCCTATTTAAAAGCATCTTTTCTCCTGTTTTTTTTTTTTTTTTTCTTTTGAAATTTTAGGATTGTTATATCATTGTTATTGATGGAATTTGACATGACCTATATGCTGCAAAAAGCCATCAAAGGCCAAGCCCTGGCTGACTTTTTAGCTACACAACCCCTGTTGTCAGATTCCCCCTTATCAAGTGACCTCCCCGATGAAGAGGTGTTCTATACATATGAACCGTATGACTGGAATATGTACTTTGAAGGGCCTTCCAGTTATAACGAGGTGGTGCCGGTGTGGTGTTTTCAACCCCTCAAGATGGCATTATCCCCTTGTTCTTCTCCCTCACAAAGATTGGTTCACATAATGAGGTGAAATGTCAAGCACTTGTAAAAGGTCTTGAGATTTCCATTGACCTGAACCGAGGAAGATTAGCCATTTTTAGCGATTTCTGAGTTAGTGATAAGGCAACTTAGAGGGATATATGATGTAAGGAAAGATAGTCTGAAGTCATGTCATGACACGGCTAAGACCTTGATGGCGCGACTCGATGGTTTCTCTCTCGAACATATGCCTCGTATGTTGACCTCAAATGCTGATGCCCTTGCCAAGGTTGGTGCGACCATGTCGGTCTCGTCGAGAGAGCCTACGCCTATATGGGTGGCGGAATGGAGACATATTGAGCTGATTGAAGAGGTTGATGCAGATGACGAGAGGGTCCTCTTTCCAGAGTGCCCACCTTACCCGTTCGAGGCATTGCTCGCTGTTAGGAATGCCATTAAAGCTGAGAAAGATGTCAAGCAAGCCTTAGCCCCTAAGCCCAATAGACAGAGGTGGAATTTCTTGACCCATTGTGCACAGAGGTTGAACAGGTTGAAGATTGGAGGGAGCACATAATCAATTTCATCAAGCATGGTTAGCTTCCAGACGATCCTATTGTGCGCAACACTATACGAAGGATGTCCACAAAGTACACTCTACTCGAAGGCAATGTTCTCTTTCGACACTCTTTTGATGGTATCCTCTTTATATGTATTGACATGAGAGTGTTGGGGCAGGTGCTTGAGTAGGTGCACGTTAGGATTTGTGGACTCCACCAATCCGGTCTTAAGCTCTACAAGCAGATCCAAAGGTTGGGATATTATTGGCTGTCAATAGTCGTGGATTCCTTAGCTTACGCCAAGTGTGTCAAATGCATGCAAACTTCTTCCATCGAGCTCTAGAACCTCTTCACCCTACAATGGCATTGTGACCCTTCTCACATTGGGGCATGGACATTGTGAGACCCATTGATCCGCCTTTAGCTCTGGGACACGTCTTTATTCTGGCTGCCACATACTACTTCTCTAAATGGGCCAAGGCGATCCCTCTCGAGCATGTCTTGGGGATGATGGTAGCTAACTTCGTTCGACATCACATTATCTATCGATTCGGTGTCCCTGACCGGATTAGATCAGATAATGGTCCTCCGTTTCAAAGCCAGTGTATCGATCGCTTAGTCAATCAATTTGGCTATTAATGGAAGTACTCCCCCATGTACAACCCTAGAGCCAATGGCCTTGCCGAAGCCTTCAACAAGATCCTCTGTGACATCTTGCAGAAATCAGTCTAAAAAACGAAGAAAAACTAATATGAGAAGCTTCATGAAGTCTTGTGGGCTTACCACATCACTACGTGGAATGTTATCGACTCTACTCCCCACTCCCTGGTTTATGGGAGTGAAGCTGTCCTACCCCTTGAAGTTCAACTCCCTCACTTCACATCGCCATACACTAAGGCATAATCGAAGACGAGCGAATCAAGCTTCGCTATCAAGAGTTGGATGCACTTGACGAGAAGAGGTTTGAAGCCAAGCAAAGCCTAAAAATCCATTGGGGAAGAATGAGACGAGCTTTCGACAAGACAGTAAAAGTACACTCATTTACCTGTGGTAAATTGGTCTTAGCTGTGTGAAAACCCATCATCATGCATGGGCGACACAAAGGCAAGTTTGAACCACAATGGGAAGGGCCATTTGTGGTTAAGAAAGCCTTCCCCAATGGAGCCTATGTATTGGCTCGTCCTGACAGAGAGGAAGCCCTGCCTCCCATCAACGGCGCTACCTAAAGAAGTATTACCTATAACTTACGGTCTCGGAGGCACGACCTTAAACATACTCTCAGGTCTTGGTTTATGACCTTAAAATGCACTACATTATGGTTTCGAAGGTACGACCTTAAACATGCCCTTAGGTCTTGGTGTACGACCTTAAAATGCACTACCATAATGGTCTCGGAGGCACGACCTTAAACATGCCCTCAGGTCTTGGTGTATGACCTTAAAACGCAATACCATTACAGTCTCGGAGGCACGACCTTAAACATGCCCTCAGGTCTTGGTGTATGACCTTAAAACATACTGCCATTACAGTCTCGGAGGCACGACCTTAAACATGCCCTCAAGTCTCGGTGTACGACCTTTGAACACACTACCATTACGGTCTCGGAGGCACGACCTTAAATATGCCCTCAGGTCTTGGTGTATGACCTTAAAACACACTACCATTATGGTCTTAGAGGCACGACCTTAAAATATGCCCTCAGGTCTTGGTGTACACCCTAAAACACAGTATTGTTACGGTCCCGATGGCATGGCCCTATAGGTGCCTCCTCAAAAGACGGACATGAGGAAAACCCGAAAAGAGCATCATGGGTAAAAAGGTCAAAAGAAAATAAAAAATAAAAAAAAAAATGATGGGGCATGGTAGCACCATCCACTATCGTGAGTAAAATATGTCAAAAATAAAATCGGGTGCGGTGAAAACCCGAAAGGGCAGCATGAGTAAAAATGAGAAAATGGAAGATATGGTGTAAAAACCATCGGCAAAAGTGCCACAAAAAAAGTCTCACGGGGTTTTGCGAAAACCAAAAATGGTGCACACCTTAAGGGCTTGAATGAAAAGCCAAAAGGGGCATTTAAGTCAAGAACATGCGAGAAGCGAACGTGTCCATGAGAGAGGCTCTCGATGGCTCACCACTCTCAAAGAGACAACGACAAAGGGCAAATATATTCAAACCAAAAATGAGAAAGGTGGATTAAAATGTAAGTAAGAAGTGGTATTTCATTCCATGTATTTTGTCAAGTCTACATACAAGCAAGGGTAAGATGCAGTAAAGAGGGGTGGAAAGAACAACGCCCTTAGAAACGATCAACGACCTCACTGATCTTCGCCCTCGCCACCTCAAAACGACCAGTAGCCTTCTGTACATGTTCCCTAAGGTCGGTCACTGCCTGGGGAATCTATGCCGCGAAAGTGGTTTCTGCCTCGATGGTGCAATTGAGTCCGGTTAGCTCGTCAGATAGAACTTGGCTCTCTGCTCTCCACCAGTTCACCTCTTTGTCCAGCTCGCCATACTCATTGGTCGTCATCAATATCTCCGCCTTCAAAGCCCTCATCTTGGTCAAGTGAGATGTCCCTTGCTTATTGAAGTTGGACTTTTGAGCAATCAGAGCACTCTTCCTTTGGATGCATGCATCTACTTGCCCGCGATGCTGCGCTAATGAAGCCTCCATTGGGGCCAGTTGAGCTCCCTATAGCTCATTCACTTCCAACTCTTCCCTCAAGGCCTCTAATCGCCAACTCTCCAACTCACACAAAAAACTGTCGAAGCAAGTGAAAATTTCCTTCTCACAGCTAAAAGTGCTCAAGGCGGCTGCATAGCCACGAAGGTTGGCAATCTCAGGACCGAGCTCCACAAGGGGCCACCACTTCAATGATTGGGCACCCGAGTGCAGCATGTCAATGACCATGGCCGACTTCGCATTAGAAGGAAGAACGACCATCGATGAGCTAGGGGCTGAAGTCACTTCGGTCAGAGGAACGACGATGAGAGCAACAACCATCTCTGAGGGCGCATCGTCAAGGCCCACACTCAAATACCCCTCAGGCTCTGAGCGGAATTCAACGTCTGAAGCCAAGAAGACCAGGCTTTCAGCTACATCAATGGTGTCAAAGCGAGAAGCAACCAAGGGCTGCCCGAGTGTTGCATTGACGCCAAGGCCCTCCCCAGGAGTGCCATCCAACAATTATTTTTAGTAGGACGTGGTTTCTATGAGTCCATATAGAACTGAGTCCCTCTTAAAAATATATTTTCGAGATAGATTTTTTGACCTAATTTTGAAGGACATGCAATCTCTAACATAAAGATTATGAATATGAAAGATAAATAAATTTTGAAAATTAAAAATAATAATTCTATTAAGAAAACATTTGGACTGTTAGTTTCAATTATCTTTAGATGGACCGCCTATTTGCATCCATCTTTAAGATGGATGCTTATATCTCGGGGACCAGAAATATAGAAATGCGGTCCCCACCGCATGTAACAATTTTTCTTTAGAAAAGAGATTGTATATTATGAGGCCATTTACTTTTAGTTTAAGGCGGCCACAAACATTTTTAGTATGTCATAACATTTGAGGAAATGTATTTTGGACTTTGTGGCCAATCAATGATGCATTCTTAACCGCCTTATTTCACAATGATTAATAATAATTGTGACCTCCTTGTATTTAAAGTAAGTAGTATCGTTGTATAGTTTTCTTCCTAAAAGTTACTCCCGCAAAGGGTTTAGTTATGAAAGTCAATGTACAGTGTGATCTCATCTTGTTTCACAATGGCTAATAATGATTATGATCTCATTGTATTAAAAATAAGTGGTATCAATATACAGTGGTCTTCCTAAATATTACCACCGCAAACGGTTTAGCGATGAAAGTGAATGTGCAATGTGATCCCGCGGGAGTATGAAGAATATTTTTTTTGCTACTTTATAGGGGCGATTATAGGGCAGGGGAAACTATAAATGTGAGAGCGACGGTTGCCTTCATCAAATTCTCCCTCCAATTCTCATTACAAAGGCGTGTGTTGGAGCTAAGCAGGTAAAGCTCTTCTCTATTTATGGTTATTCTCTCTCTCTCTAGAGTGTAGCTCTTGTTTACAGAAGAGTTTCAGTTTTGGAACCTTGCATATCGTGATTGTCTATCTCTCTAGGTTCGTTGAGTTAGTGGAACTTTCGCTGCTTGTTTTGCTTCCATTGATGAAGTTTTCTAGGGTTTTTAGGTTCTCATTTCTCGCTCTTTAGTGGTGTTCGCAATATATACAAGTGCACAACTATTTCTTCACCGAAATAATGGATTATAATTAGTTTATCTGATTTTTCCTTTTCTGCTTCTCTCTCTATTGGATTAGTTGTAGGTGTTTTCATTATATTCATGTTATACTTTATTTCTGCTCCTCTCACTATTGGATTAGTTGTGTGTATTTTCATTTTATTCATGTTATACTTTATCTATTTTTTGATCTGCTCATATCTTCTTTTGCTTGTTTCATTTGTTTACATGGTTTTTCATCAATGAAATGCATTGTTCATTTTCTTTTTACTTAAAAGTAATTGTTTCCTGTTCACATTTTCTTTCTGCTTCTTCATCGTCGGCGTTTTGTTCCATTTCTATATTTCTGACTTTTTTTTATGGGTTTTCCATAAATTTTTTCACCATGGAACACCATTTTGTCTTTTACTTTTTCATTCCAGTGCTTGTTGTTATGCTGTGTGAGTTGTTTTGGATTTTTTTTTGGGTAAATCAGTGAGGGAGAAGGCCCTCTACCCCTTTTTCATTAATAAAAAAAGTAGAAAAAATTACATCGTACTATCTTACAACCCTACAATAAGGTAATTGCGACATCATGAAGTAGAAGAAGGTTAAGAAAATCTGGAGGCCTAGAGTGCCAAATGGTGACCTCCGCAAAAATTGTATCCTTTTTGGCAAGAGCATCAACCACCATATTAGCCTCACGGTAAACATGGCAAATGGACCATGAATGATTCTCAAGTCTAGAGTTGCAATTAGCATCTATGATATGAAGAGCCCATGGAGCTTTACACCTGCCCTGTATGACCTGAACAAGTAAAGAAGAATCACTCTCAATTTGCAGGGGGAAGCATTCCATTTGAATGGCTAAATCAACACCCTCTTGTAAACCTTGAAATTCTGCATAATTATTGGAAGCAATTCCAAGAGGAACAGAGAAAGCAGCAACGAAAGATCCATCATCCCGTCTCAAGACACCCCCACAACCAGCTTGACTTGGATTCTGAATAGAAGACCCATCAATATTTAGCTTAAAATGTTGCGATTGTGGAAAAACCCATGCCCTTATTATGGGTAACTTGATTCTCTGTTGCCGCCACGTAAGTCGTAAATTTTCAATAATTGCCTTTTTTGAGATGTGGTAAGTCCATGCTTTAGCATTTGCCAAATCATGAACATGGTAGGTGATCCCTCGAGTCAGCTTCGCAAGAGTGAGTGTCCTTCCTTGAAACATACGGTGGTTCCACTCCTCTCAAATCATCCATATAGTTGTGAAGAAGAGAGAATGCCAAATGTTGATAATACCATCAGACCTGAATCTGAATGCTAACCATTTACGCAGTGTAGCTGCAATAGAACAACTTGTAATAAAGTGTTTTCCACATTGCCATGCTATCGACCTCCAAATCCCCTACGAGAAAACACATTCAAGCAAAATATGACAAATATTGTCATCATTAAGATGACAAAAAGGGCACATAGAAGCAAGGATGATTCCCCTTCGCTGCATGAGAGAAGATGTAGGAAGACGATGATGAATGCTCAACCACGAGAACCATTTAGCCCTTGGATGAAACTTAGAAGACCATAGTGCCCTAAAGATTGGTTGAGAAGAGCCCTTAGGACGGATGAAATTCCATGCCTCTTTAATAGAAAACATTCCATTTGCAGAGTGAATCCATATCAAAAGATTAGGTTGGGGTTTTAGGGGGATTGGGGCAACCTCTACTTCCTTCCAAATTCTGATCCATTGATTCTAGGTTCTAAGTGCTTGTCTTGGTGCAGGGGTAGGGAAACACCAGGATTGTGGAGAACCATTTAAGTAGTCTACAACCCTAGGCTTGGCAAAACTTCCCAGGTCGTTACGAATACTATAGCCATATTCTAAAATGGACTTTTCTGATAACCATGGATCTGTCAAAAAATTAATTGTCCTTTCATCCCCAATAATCCATCGAACATTGTGGCGCAAGAGAGATAACCCCATTTGAATGCCCTTTCATGCATAGGAGCAGGACTTCCTATCAACTTCCTAGATTGAACAATTTCTGAAGTACCTATGCCTAAAGAAGCGAGCTATAAGAGAAAACGGCTTAGTCAGAATCCTCCATGCCAATTTCATCATGCATGCATTATTGAACTCAATAATATCACTAATTTCAAGTCCCCCCTCTTCCATTGGCAAACATACATTTTTCCACTTTACCAGGTGAACCCCCTTCTTATGAGCTATACCAGCCCATAGAAAATTTCTTTGAAGCTGCTCTAACATATTGCATAAGAGAGGGATAAAGCCTGCCATGTTCCTATCTTACAAATGAATTTCCCCACGAGATTCTGACAATTATGGTGCTTTAGGTTACCATGGAACAGAGGCATTCCCAAGTATCTTACTGGAAGGGAACCCTCACCAATTCCTTCAAGATCAAATGTTTTGCATTCATGGAAATTCCAAAAAAGAAAGCCTTACTTTTAGTTACATTCAATTTTTGCCGTGTGGTATTTCCAAACATACATAGGATATAATTTATCTATTTTGCAGCAGCTAAAGAAGCTTCATAGAAAATAACTGCATCATCGGCATAAAATATATGCAATACCCCATAGTCACAACCGGAAGGAAAAGCCATAGGAAGAGTACTTTGTAGTACTGCATGATCCAACTGCGTACTCATGAAATCCATTACCAACAAAACAGATACGGAGATTGAGGGTCCCCCAGCTGTAAGCCTCTTTTTCTTTTGAAATATCCCATTGGGGAACCATTATGAAGCACCGAGAATGAAGTAGTAATACAATGATGAATCCAAGAAACAAAAAGATATGGGAAACCCAAAGCACGCAACCTTGCAAGAACAAAATCCCAAAAAACCCAATCAAAGGTACTACTTAGGTTCAATTGCAAACACATCTTACGATTGATTGAGTATTTATGACATAGTGAAACAAGTTCATTAGCCATCAATATGTTATCTGTGATCCCCCTTAAAAAAAGTAGCTTGTTTGGAATCGATCAGAGTATGTAACACCTCCCTTAATCTATTTGAAATAAGTTTGCTAATGATTTTGTAAAGAACATTACACAAACCAATTGGTCTGAAGTCCTTCATAAGACAAGGGGAATTGATTTTTGGGATAAGGCAAATGAATGTGGAATTTATCTGCTTAAGGAATTTACCTTCGTTGAAAAAGTCATGCCATGCCAAAAACAAATCACATCCCAACTGAACTTATAAAATTCCACCGTAAAACCATCTGGGCCAGACGCACTCTCACTCTTCATTCCCCAAATACAGGCTTTTACTTCCGCTATAGACACCGCCTTAATAATGTGAGTTGTTTTGGATATTATTTCTTCTCAATATTTCGAAAGGTGTTTCAAAACAACTATGGTATTTCTCCCTTCTTTTGGCCATTTTTCTAAGTTAAAGGTATTATAACTATTCGGAAGATTTTACTCCCATATTGCCTTGAGACATGACACACTATGGACATGCAAGTGGGAAAGTTCCTCAGCTGATAGGGCTTAAAGGAGAGGGACTTCTGGGCTTTTGGTTGCTTTCAATTTGTGTGTACATGTGTGCACGTGTGACTGGTCCAGTTGAACCAGGCTGTGACTAATGTTTGGGTGGAGGCCAAAGTCCTTTTTTTGGCTAGCCAAACCTTTTCACTGTGGTTAAGCCGTTGGTCCAACCATATAGCATAGTTTAGTAGGAAGTTTGACTTGTCATTGCGTTTAATCCCTCAATGCTCTAGTCTTTGTGCACAAATGCCTTGCCACATGTCATGCTTTTTCCCGTGTATTATCACATTTTCTCCGGATATCCTTTAAGATTTCAATAAGCTAATATAATCTCACATGCAGATAGCAGATAACCTCTTTATAAAAGACCACATTTGAAGCTGAGAATCATTTACACTCTTTTACTGACAACTTCTTAACACTTTTGACTGAGAAAAATGTCTTATGACTGTGGTGAACTGCAAACGTGCATTTTCTTCTTATGACTGTGGTGAACTGCAAACGTGCATTTTCTTCTTAATTTCTTCATCAAGTTTGTTCGCTTTTATATCTAATTAAAACCAAAACCAAGCCAAGTGAGTTTTGAAGGCAAACTCAATATGAAGAGTGTGCTTTTTGAGGGTGTCACTTGGGCATGAAACTTAGAGAAAATTTCACAGTGCTTCAATGGGATTTAGTTGTATCCCAGGGTTATACTTGTGACGACTTGATTTCATCTTGGGATTTCCAAGTCGGAGCTGTTTAATGCCTCAAAGACAATGAGAGCATCTCCTGCCTTTAGTTTTGTTGTTGAAGAAAATGGTTGATTCTGTGTTATAGAAGTTATGAGTTTTCGCCTTCGTTGAAATTTAGTGATCCTTTTGGAAAGTTTCAGCATTTGGCTTTATATCAAACCTAATGTTCACTCTTACAGAGAGGTGTGAGCTTTGTTCTCCAGATCTATGTGGTCTTCTTCTCTGAACTTAGCTCGGTGCTAACGGTTTCACTTTGATTGGAGTTAGGAGTTTCTTATTTTGACCCTGGATGAGGAAATAAAGTAACTTAGACAGCGGTTATGGTATATTGTAAGTGTTTAAGAAACAGCCCAGGCATTTATAGTGAAATTTCTTAAGATTTGGCTTTTGAGGACCCAAAAACCAACATCTGTGTTATGCTCATATTTTATTTGATGTGTTTTTAGTGTTGTTGTTTTCTCTTTGTTCTTCTCTGTCTCGAGTTCTTCTTCTCTTTGCTTTTCTTCATCATTGTTCTTTTCTATTCAAAGCATAAATAGAGTGGCCACTCTCTCTTTTTCGTTTTCCTTTTTTTTTTGAAATATATGAACAAAAGTCTCACTCCTCTTTGTATGTCTATGACTCTCTCTGCCAATTTAACATATAAAAATCTACACATATACAGGTTACCTACATGAAAAATGTGTTTGCACATGGTTGGATTCCCTTGAAAAATGAGGCCACATAATGAATGAGAATTTTGATCATGCAGGTTTGATTAGTCATATGACTTTCATTTTGATAGTTTTGATTTAATCATATAGCCTGTAACACGTAACTCAACTTGTCCTATAAGCAAAACATTCACTTGGATTAGTTGGGCAGGATATGTGGTCTAGAGAATCAAAGGCAATCCCTTCCACTATAAGATCAATAGATCATGTGCCATTAATATAAGTACTTGTAACTATTTGTAGGATTTGTTGAGAATCCATAAGTAAAAAATAATGTTTTACCTAAAAGAATTCTGTCTAATTTGATTTTTCTCAGATCCTTATGGCCACATCTCTTTGTAAATAAATTTCAATATTACGTTTTATGTGGCCATTCATGTTTGTTAGGTGGGTTTTGGAAGAGTTTGCACTTTTTTACAAAAGTGCTCTAAACATATTTCTATGGATTACAACATTGTAATTTTGAAAAGTCATGGTGTCGACGCCTAAAGGTCATCCCTTAAGGTCAAGTATGATGGTCTAGGATTACAATACATGCTATGATATTGTTTGTGCCACAATTTAGATATAAAACTCAGATCTAAAGTAACAATGGATAAATTGTGACTTTCTGATATATATATATATATATATATATATATATAGAGAGAGAGAGAGAGAGAGAGAGAGAGAGAGAGAGAGAGAGAGAGAGAGAGAGAGAGAGAGAGAGAGAGAGAGAGAGAGAGAAAGAGAGAGAATACCTTGGTTTGAGTTCATTTTGATTTCATTTCAATCTATCCTTGAATTCTTATATTGCCCTTGCCCAAATAATGAACCGTAGTAACATTATTATAAAAACGGCTTGCCTAATGCCTAGGCTACTGCTTCGCACTACACATGTCATTTATGTGCCCCCTTAGACCTAGGCTTGACTCTTGGGCACCGCCTTGACCCACTCGAGGCAGGCTTCCTAGGCGGCAGCTTGTGCCTATGCTTGAGATGCCTATCTCGGCCACCTCAGGACTAAGCCATTGTGGTTGTCCTTGTTACCCCTGGCCATAGATGGAAATTGGCCTCGGGCAAGATGTATTTTTGTCTTTTGTTTTTTTCTCTCTTTTTAAGGAGGAAAGGATGGGGTGGGGGTGGTATTCTAACCTCCCAAGCCTATTTTAGTGTTGTCTTCAAGCCAAAAAAGGCATGAGCTGACATATTTAGCCATATGGCATTGGTATTTTGATTTTTCATATGTTATTGCTATTATCTTTTCCTCTTGTGGTTGTTAGTTTAATCTTACATTTACTGATTTATTACAATTGTGAAATTTGATTCAATGAATTTATTGTGTTTCAAGTGAATATTTGTCCACATATATATATACACACAGTTGGGATATAGATATATAGTGCATAAATTATCCGTATATATGCATAAATGCTACATATATAAGCATATATATGGGCTTAGAACATAATTATATGTATGTGTCTAGGGCACTCTGGTTAGGGTCGATAATCCACGAGAATGAAGAGATTGAGAAAGATGTTAACACATAAAATTAGAGCTGGATGGCCAAAGTGGAGATATCCTTTATGAGTTTTATGTGATTGCCACATGCCAATGAAACTTAAGGAGAAGTTCCATAGGACGACTTTAAGATCAGCCATGCTTTATGGGATGGATTGTTGGGAGGTCAAGAAACAACATATTCATAGAATAAGTGTAGCGGAGATGAGGATGTTGAGATGGATGAGTGGCAAGATAAGAAATGATAGAATTTGGATTGAATACATCCGAGGGAACTTAGAGGTGTCTCCAATAGGGATAAAATGAGGGAAAATAGACTTAGATAGGCTGGCTATGTGCAACATCGACCTAGAACAACACCTATTAAGAGGGGCAATCTGGTTCAAGCGGAAGGTTCTAAAAGAGCAAGGGAAACACCAAAAGGACCTGGATGGAAGTAATGAGAAGATATATGGTGACTTATGATTTGACTGAGGATATGGCCCTTGATAGGGCAATATGACAGAACATGATTCGTACAACCGACCCTAAATAGTTATGATAAGGCTTGGATGATGATGATAGGTGTGTGGGGCACCTCAAGACTGTGGCACCCACCTAGTGCCTAGGCAACCAGACCCCTCCGACTGCCTAGATGCCGCCGAGCATTTTTTTTAACATTGCATTGCGTGAAGAATCTCTTATCATGTTGAGGCTTTCACATCATCAAGGACATAGTTGTTGGGATCACGAGCAAGATCAAGATAGTGAAATGCTAGAAGATCGTTGTTTCGTACAATAATATGTTAAGGATCTAAATCCCCAAATGTTTGGATTGAGATCCCAACCTTTTGGGGATCTTGATCCTGACCTTTTGGGATCTTGATCTCAACCTTTTGGGGATCTTGCTTCCAACATTAAAAGGTCTATATAATTTAGGATTATATATCTTTAGAGTAGGGAATTCTTTATTTATAGCCAACAAGCAATGCAACTATGTATTAAAAGTATAATTGTGTTGCTAGCTGGCTATAAATAAAGAAAATCATTAGTTTATTTGTTGTTTTAGTTTTTAAGGTTAGGATCGAGATCCCTAACATTAGGAATTGGGTTCTTTAACCGTGGGGATCGAGATTCAAAAGTTTAAAACTTGCGATCCTTGAGATCCCTTTGCCGGAGCTTCTAAGTGGGATTGCCACCTATTTTGGAAGATCCTTGTAACTATGATCGAGGAAGGACCTCCATGTTGTGATTGATTTATTATCTTAGTGTAAAATCAAAGGGTCCGTCACTTGGTGTGATGGTAAAAAGCTCGGGTAGCCAGCCCAAGGGCGCAGTTCGAGTCCCGAGAGCACCCACTTTGTGCATAAAAACAGCTAAAGGTTAGGACCGTTTTCAGCTCACCCCTCCCGGGGCTTAGGCGGGACCAATACCGGGTTATAGCCCTTTTTATCTTAGTGTAAAATAAGCTTTTAACATTTTCTCAATTCTGTATCGTTGTAGGTTGCATGAGTAGTTGCGGTGTATTAGATATTTGAGAACACAAAAGATACTGGAATTTCGTGTAAATAGAGGTGCTTGAGATCTTTCTTATTCTTTTTCTAGTGGTCTTGTTCTTTTTTTTGTCTTTTTGGTTTTTGAATCTTCTTGGTTAATAAAATATTCTTGGTGTTCTGACTGATTTTATGGTAATGCATAATGAATGAACATGAGTTGCTTTTATTTGCCAACGTTCAACATATAGCTTCAAATACGCACACAAACACTAAATGCATACATGGATACACCTGTGAAACATATAAATTTTGGGGGCTGAGGTTCTCTTTGCAAATTATTCTTAGAGAGGCAAATGTTGAAGCTGACAATGTTTCCTGGGGGAGATTTTCCTTGGATTCCATCCAAGTGATATTGACTATTGTCCTCTGTCCTTTTCTTTAAATTCTGTTTGTTGTTATGTCTTAGTTTTTTTGTATGTCACTATGTAACTTGATGTACACTCTTTAATGTTTTGAGGGCACCACTTAAAGGATATGTTGAGTCAGTAGGATCGAATAAAACTAGAGAACAATGATAAGGAGAGAGAACGTGTAGAGAGAGTCAAAGATTTAGAGATAGAAGAGTTATAGAGATAATGTGGGAGAAGAAGTGAAGGGAGAAAAGGGGGCTGTCACATCAAGCTGACACACACACCCATCTCATTCTTATATATAATAATAAATGATGAATAATTAGAAAAATGTTTTTTAGTATATGAAAAGGGCAATAATGCATGATAGACACCTAACAAAATGACTAAATAGAAAATATATATCATTAGCACTCCCCCTCAAGCTAGAGCATAAATGTCGCCTGGGCCTTGCTTGGAACAAATCTATTGAATTTGATTCTGAACAAGAGCTTCGATGAATATATCTGCTATCTAAACCTTTGACTTCATATATAAAGTAGATATTTTCTTAGTAGATACTGTTTCCCAAATACAATGACAATCCACTTCAATATGCTTTGTTCTCTCACAAAACATTTGGTTGTTGGCCATATAGATGGCAGCTCAATTTTCACAAAATATCTTCATTGGCTCAGCAACTATGAATCCTATCTCTTGCAAAAGGTATTTAGCTGCTTATCTCACACTTAGTGTGAGCCATTGTTCTATAAAATGCTTCTGTATTAGACTGAACTACAACATTTTGTTTCTTACTTTTCCATGTTACCAAATTTACCCCAACAAAAGTACAATGCTTTGTAGTAGATCCTTTGTTTGATGGAAATCCTTCCCAATCAACATTAGAGTAACCCTCAGTTTCGAAATGATAATTTAGCTTATAGTTCGTAGAGCCCCTTTAAGATATCCTGAAATACAATGCATAGCCTCCCAGTGTGGTGTCTTGGTAGAATGTTTGAATTGACTCACTAAACGCATTGCAAATACTATATCTAGCATAGTTGTTGTTCGGTAGGTAAGCCTGCCTACAGGTCTTATGTACCTACCTAGATCTTCAAACAACTCTCCCTGATCATACGTAATTTAGTGCTTGAATCCATAAGAGTATCAACTATCTTAGCTCCCAATATCCCTGTTTCTCAAAACGAATCTATTACACACTTCCTTCGAGACGAACTAATACTGTAATTAGACCTTGCTACTTTGATTTCAAGAGAATATTGTACCTGACCAATTCTTTGAATGTAGGACCATGTGGTCAATCCAAGTATATACAGTTAATATTTCTCTTTTCTTTCTTTTATTCATACCGGCTAGAACACTTTCAGGTGTCCAAAATTACAACTTTAATAATTAAGTATACCTTAATACAATCTAGGATCTTCTCTTTCATACCATTGCAATTTTTTACAATCAAACAAAAATACGATGCATGAAGAATCAAGAAAAATAGAGCCATTAGAATTACCGAATACCTTGCCTTAGGTTACCCCTAAGGACTTTGTACACCCCACACCGGGTCTTCTCCACTAATGGCACACGACATCTTGGTCCTAACCTTGTCTCATAATTCTGGAAGCCTAGGCAAAACGTTTTGCGAGCATGACATGGGATGGAAGCAATCTCATAACACAAAACAATAATGCAAGTACTATCTAGTCTAGGGCGTGCCATCCTCTAGTGGCTTGGGCGTGCCCCTTAGGGTTTACTCTAGGCTCAAAGCAACTCAAAATCCTAACTAGAAGAGAAAAATAAGAGAGAGAGAGAGAGAGAGTGGGGCATACCTGCCAATGCGAGAGACAGAGGCCAATCCAATTTTGCAAGTGTAAAGAATGCACCCTTATTGAGAATATTTATAGAGAGGAGGCTAGGGTTTTGGGGTCTATTGTTTTGCCATCATTATGAGACGTAATATTGACGGTAGATGTTGGAAACTTGTGGGGTGAAGAGATCTTAGCCCTTCATTCCTTAGATCAGCTGTCATGATTAATGGAATGAGCTAAAACCATTATCTCTTAGTTTCCATAACTTTATTCCTATCAAATATTTGTAGAGAAAATACTATATATTTACAATTCTAATTTCAATCAATCTCTACACCTTCCTATTTTAAATCAAACGACCTTATTCCATAAAACTTTCCTTTTATTTTCAAAACAAGTAGGTGACTTCCATCACAAGCCACACACTAAAAAGAAAGAATGGAGTATGTGGAGCATCCCACTTAATGAGCTATGTGGACCCTACACCCCCATGTGATGGGCTCAAATGTGGTGTGCCTAAAGTGCCAATAGGCCCCTACAGCCCAAAAATAATTTTAGATAAAAAAAAAGAATTTTAGAAAGCCAGTTTATCTCTGAATTAAAAAATTCAGAAAATTAATTCTTATTTAAAAATCTTTTTCCACTAAAATAAAATAGTTAGACAGATCTAAAAATTCATTTTAATTATCTAAAATATAGTTAAAACATGAGTAAATATATATAAGAATATTTGATGGGAATTGGATCTAAAGATTAGGAATCTCACAAGTGTATTGAGGACTCCATCGCTTTTAGAAACTGTATTTCACTGTCATCTTCTCAAACTATCCCAACAGTACCCATGACCCACCGCCATTCACAGGGGTTTATGCTTGGACTATGAAAGTCAGCCAATAAATGAAGGAGACACGATTCTAGCCCATAGATTACAGGTTCCTTCCGTAGACTAATTCCAAGTCCCATTCTAGCACAATACTCATGGGTCCTTCCAACACAGTCCAGTGTTGTACGGAGAAATCTCTTCAGCACATGTACACAACACACACCCTCACCTAGAGGACTGGTTCATGGACGACTATCTGTTGTATATGCCATGTGATGGTAATGATGAGGATTTGACCCTTGTCCTCTCTAGCCAACCATCGCACACAGGGGTCACACATAGTCCCCAAGCCAACGACTCTAGGCACAACTTTGACCTCATTAAGGGATGAGCCCACATCGAAGCTTTTATCGGTTGTGTGCAAATGGCCAGGGCTACGGGCTTTTAGACATCAACCTGAGCCATGGTCTGTCAATAATCAGGTGAGTCACGACATCAACGATGCCTCACAGTCGAACTTGGACCATGCCATACAGTCCATTCGGACTACTCTTCCACTGGAGCTATAACATCACAAAATAGGCATAGTTTTACATGCTTTTATAAGGCCTTTAAATGGCCACATAACCCAAACATTCTTTTGTTTAAAAACACTATCGTAATGACCTCTTTAGATATCAATTTGTTCCTAATAGCTACATGTAATAACAATATCGTCAACATAAGCCACTCAGAAAATTATGCTTGATGGTTCCAAATGAATACAAAATGATCCATATGGCTTTGTTGAAACCCATTTGCTATAACAATCGTGGGGTTGCTTCAGGCCATAAATTGCAACTTATACCCTTATCGAGGGTTTAACAATAGGAGCAAAGTTCTCAGAATAATCAATATCAAGGGTTTGTGTATACCTTTTGCTACTAACCTGGCCTTTAACCTCGTAACAGTTCCATCTGGTTAATACTTGACTGCATAAAGCCAACAACATCCTATAGTTTGCTTTATTGCTGCCAAATTAGTAAGCTCACATGCGCCATTTAATTGGAGCTCTGTCATTTTCTCCCCTCCCCTCTTCTACTCTTGATGAGAAAAAGCTTCTTGATAGGACTTAGGTGTAGAAATAGAGGAAAGTGATAAAGCAAAAGTTTGATAGGTAGGAGACAAATTTGTAAATGTAACAAATGAGCAATGGGATGTTGAGTGCAAGGCCGTTAACTTTTACGAATGGCTATTGAAACATCAACACTACTAGACATAGAAGTGGGATAAAAAACTAGGGATGGAGTCGCAGACGAAGATGGAGATTGATTTGCTTGTTGGGTTGGTGGTGGGTGTGCTTCCTTCACACTCCTTGTATATGACTTTTGGGGCTGCTTCTGTGGCACTTTAAAGAGGAAATGCAAACTTTATGAGGCAGGTAAATGATATTATCTAATGGCCCATCAACAGGAATAGGAACAAGAACTAAAGAAGGAGAAGAAGGTATCACTTCATGGTATTGAAGTCTCCCCTTGAGCAGGATAAAATAAATCAGCTTCAAACCTTTGTACCTCATCCGAGTAATATAGAATATTCTAAAAACAAGTGATATTAGTACACACAAATTTCTTTCTCAACCCAGGATGATAGCATTGATAACCTTTCTGGCTACAATAATATCCCATACAGTGTTTCAAAAAGCGCTAGGCGGTGGGAGGGGTCCAGGCCGCCCAGCGCCTAGGCACGTGCCCAAGCGGGCGCCCAGAACCTGGGCGGCCCAGTAGAAATATTCTTTTTTTTGGGTTTCTCTCTCGAAAATAGCCTCTAATGGGTTTTAGGTTTCAAATAAACCTAAAAACCCATAATTTTTCCACTTTAGTATTAAAAAAGTGACCCAAAAATACCCTCAAGGAGCTGCAGTTCTGCCCCTGGTTAGAACGCAAGCCCTTGGTGGCCGCCTAGGCGGGTCCAGGCGGGCGCTTAGGAATATTCGCCTAGGCGGCTGCCCAGGCGTTGGGCGGTCCGCCTTTTGAAACAATGATCCCATAAATACATAATGGATAGCTTGGGGATCTAACTTGTTAGGACTAGAGAAGAAGCTATAAACACACGAGTATCAAAAAATAAAATCGGTGACTTGCCATCCAAAACCGAGGATGGCTTATGATTTATACAATAGACACAACATCTTCCCAAGAAACCTTTGGCATATGCATATTTAACAACGGGGCCCGAGTCACTTTTATTATATGACAACTTTTCCCTTTTGCAGCTCCATTCTTTTGAGGAGTATGTGCACACGATGTTTGATCTGAAATCTCATGCTTAGCCAAATAACTTCGAAATTCTTAGGATAAATATTCTTTACCATTATTTAAATGCAAAATGCACACATTTTTATCAAATTGAACTTGAATTTCTTTGTGGAACAATTGAAAATAGACAAAGCCTCAAATCTTTCTTTTGTTAAATATAACTATGTCATATGAGAAAATCATCTAATATCTATGACCAGATTGACTCTGAGCTCTAGCAGGATCGCAAACATCAAAATGAACAACTGAAAAAGGAGCAGACACCCATTATCAACTCTAAGATGGAAGGACACTCTATGATGGTTTTATAACTCACAAGCTTCACGCTCTTATGTTGACAATGACTCTAAAGATGGAACCAAGGATTTCAAATTATTAAGAGATGGATGACCCAACTGATAATGCCATTGAAGTGAAAAACCGCTCAAATGAAGAGTAACACTAATTAGGTTAGATTCAGATAGTAATGTCCACCAGACTCAAGATCACCACCTATTGTTCTCTGCCTTTAGATCCTGAAAACCACAAAAGACGGATAGATGTTATTGAGTATTAGATTCATTTGGTTAATTTACTAACTGACAATAAATTAAAAGAAAATTTTGGCACATACAGAACAGAGGACAATGAAAGAAATGAAGTAGGATGAACTATTTATTTCCTAGATGCACTAGATAAAAAACCATTATCTAATGTAACATATGTATTGCAAACAAATTTGTCAAGGGAAGAAAACATAGAAGGCTCACCGGTCATGTGATCTAATGCTCCTAAGTCAATGACCCAAGGAGAATGCCTCGAAGACATAAGAAATGCAAAAGTACCTGAGTTTGCAAGAGTAGCAGTGGGTGTGCGAGGATGAGTAATAGGCTGATGATTATTTTTCACAAGTTCATTTTACTCCTGACGTAAGAGCAAAACTGAATCCACCAGTAGAAATAGGAATCTGGCGGTGTTCAGTCGAGCCAACTAATGAACATCATTAACTTAAGATTCATAAGGCTAATCATTACCTGATTAGCCTTAGCAAGTTTACCAAACTTATCTCAATACTTATTAGCTATATGATTTGCATGTTCACAACAAGGATATTTTTTGTTAGCATATCCCGTGCCATGATCTTCACTTTTTAGCTATATGATTTGCATGTTCACAAGAAGGACATATTCTGTTAGCATGGCCTGTGTCACGATCTTCCCCTGAACCATGACCACATCCTCTATTACTATCAATATGTCATTTGCCTCCATCACTTCTACCTACAAATGTACTTAAGGAAGACCCATCATCAACACCAGAGGTGGATGTTGGTCTAGAAATGGTAACATGTTGGAGACAGGAATGCATATTATTAAGAGATGGAAGTTCATTGCTGCCTAAGATCTGTCCCCCATATTATTAAGAGATGGAAGTTCATTGTTGCCTAAGATCTGTCCCCCATTGGACTAATATTCAGGATTTAAGGCTAGATAAACAGTTTGCAACTAAATTTTTTTAACTCCACAGCATTTGACAAAGGCTAATGGTGATTTAATTTTTCTCACGTACCACCCCGGAGTGAGTTGTAGTACTCATTAAGACTTTTTTTATCTCCTGTAACGAGAAAGTATTCTAATAAAGTTGTCAAACTAGAGAGATATTCTTATTCCTATTAGAAGAATACATCTAATGTATAGCCTCCCAAACTCCTTTGGCTGTATGAACTAAAGACGTTCACACTAAGAAAAACACGAATTTGAAGGAAATACTTAATTGAAAATATGAGCATTTTCTAAAATATTTTTTATTGCCAAGGAAATAATTTAATTATTGTACACTACCAAACATTATTTAAAAACATCTGTATTACATAACTAAGGTTGAGAAACTTCTTTCAGCCAAGTTACTCGGCCTTTGACCAAGGCGAGGAACCCGGCCGAGTTATGTACAACCAAAAAAAGGATATCGCATTAGCACTCACTTGGGGTTCCACACTATTCCATAACCAAGTCATGATTTGGCAATTCTCCCTAAGCCATTCTTCATACCTATTGTTTGATTGATTTGACCCATCTGCAGTCAAGAACTTCATCTTACCCTTGGCAGCAAGAAACACTCACAAACTGAGCCCATAGGCACAAATTGGATCCATTTGCTTCACATAAGTAATCGACATTCTAATAATGTCACTGATGCTAGAAATTCCAGGGTTCCTTTTACTAGCCATGAGAGTGAGATGCACACAAAATAGAAGGGAAATACAAAATACTAGAGCGGCTGAGCACACTTTGAAGCGTAGTTGTTGGGTTTGGGAGTGGGAATGGTACCGGGAGCGGGAGTGGGGGATCGTGAAATGCTAGAAGATCTCTATGGTTGGGACGGACGTCCATACAATAATGCACATATTAGGGATTGAGATCCCCAAATGTTAGGGGTTGAGATTCCAACCTTTTAGGCATCTTGATCCCGATTGTTTGGGATCTTGATCGCAACTTTTTGGGGATCTTGTCACCAACCTTAAAATATATATTAAGGTAGGATTACATATACTCTTTAAAATAGGGGTCTCATTATTGATAGCAAGCAAGCGATGTAACTATATTAAAAGTATAGTTATGTTAGTTGGAAAGAAAATCATCAGCTTAGTTGTTATCTTGGTCTTTAAGGTTGGGATCAAGATCTTTAATAGTAGGAATAAGGATGCCTATAAGTGGGGATTGAGATCCCAAAATTTAAAAATTGAGATCTTTGAGAGATCCATTCAAGGAGCGACATAATAGAGATCTTAGAAGGGATCACCTATCAAAGTGGGAGATCCCATTAACTATGCTTGGAAGCACTAAACAATCAATCGAGCCTTATAAATTATAAATGTTAACATACACAATAAGTAGAAGAAATACTTATCATAGATGTATTTGAACATAGATATATGAGTTTGAACCATAGTGCAGACTTCCACAGGCTTCCTATTGCACCAGCCACTCGGATAGTTTTCATGTCTGTTCCTCTTGACTTCTCATGTCCAAGGGGAGAAACATTAGCAACACCAATCCTCAAAGCAAGTGCGGACAAACATATTGGTGTTATGCACAAAAAGGGAAAACTTGCTAGTCGCATAGGCTAGAATTAGGGTTTTCCTTTTCTTTTTATTAGGAAGAAAGAGAAGGTAATAAGTCATATACCTCTGCTACCATGTTAAGAATGTAGAACTAAAAAAAAAGTAGAGGAGAAAGAAAGTCTAGAGAGAAATTTAGAGGGAGAAGAGTTAAGAGAGATAATGTATGAGAGAGAAGTGGAGGGAGAAAAGAGGGGGCTGTCACATTAGGGTTAGATGACCACGTGCCCCTCCTTAAATAGTAAGTGACAGAAACTACCAAAATGTCCTTAAATATATGAAAAGGACAAGAATTCCCCATAGACACAAATAAAAGGACTAAACTGAGAATATACTTGGTGAACAAAATGAAACATATACAATGTTCAAAAATTCGCTTGATCAATTGCCTAGGTGGAAAAATTCAAAAAACGACAAGGCGCTCATGAGGCGAGACAATTAGGTGTCCTGCTTCTAGGCACCCGCCTAGGCAGGCAAGGAGCCGCCTAGGCGCTATAGTCTAGGCGCTTGCCTCATGACAACTTGCAAAAAGGCAGAAAAGTGTCTTGACGAGGGTAAAAAAAAAAAACGGTTTTAGGGGGGTATTTTAAACCCACAACACCAAAACCTTGCCTTTTAGGAAGAGAAAAACTCCCCAAAAACCACTCTTTTGTGATTTATCGAAAGATCGATAAATTTTTTACTTTTTCGATTTCTTCTAGGAAATAGTTCGTAGGTGGATTTGGAGCTTCTAGTTGTTGATTTTGAGGACTTTGGCAACCCAATAGACGAGGTTTGCACCGACATCGATTTGATTTTGATATTTTTAAAGTATTCATATTTGAAAAAGGGTTTTGGTTTGATTTTGCTACAACGTATTAAGTTGTGAATCATTTGTTTTTTATTTTACGTTTTTTTGTTTTACGATAGATTTACATGTTTGGAGGTGAAAGATTGATTTTGTTTTTGTGATCAATTGAATTTTTCCTCATTTGGACGATTAAATTGGGCATATATCATATTCTTTTGAATATTGGATACCTTTTTTGTACAATGTGTCTATTTTGATATTCTATTATTTTGTTTTACTTTATCTTATAAATGATTGATTATGTGTTATCTTAATGAGTTTCATGGGAAAGTGAAACTTATATCTTATATATTCATTGA
The DNA here is from genome assembly GCF_054954075.1 of Amborella trichopoda. Lineage (NCBI taxonomy): Eukaryota > Viridiplantae > Streptophyta > Magnoliopsida > Amborellales > Amborellaceae > Amborella > Amborella trichopoda. The sequence goes on from NC_142343.1 coordinate 34,901,645, forward strand.
AGTCTTACTGTTTTAAAACATCTTAATGCTATCATAAATCTTAAATTCTTAATTATTTGATAGCTTAATGAGTTAAGTCTTACTGTATAATTAACATAGTTAAGGGGTGGGGGTTTATTTTTTGTAAGGGCACCCTGTTTCTGGGCGGGCGCCTGGGGGCCTAGGCAGCTAGGCACCCAAAATGCCTAAGCGGGTGCCTGCGCTTTCTTGAACACTGAACATATATCTTGTGTCCCTATTGGTCCTTTTATATATGTGTACGTGCATCAATATATATGATTTATGCAATTAGTTTTGAAACCCACATAACTGGATATGCATAATGTAGTTGGGACATGGTTCTTGGTGTCAGAAATCAAATTTATCTATAACTCTTAATGGCTTTCCCTCTTGATTTATTTGGTGCATGCTACAATTTGGTATAACTCCACACGATCTTATACTACTCATATTATGAACTAGGCTGACTAGGTGCTTTACGGGTTTGTTTATTTTTAATCAAAGTCCTCAAGAACTTATTTTCAATATTCAACTATCTCAAATTGCTTGAATTGCATGTAATTCGCCATTAGGAAAGCTGTTCGCCCTTCGTATTGCGTAATATATTTGATGGTGCAAAACCGGCATCGAAAAGTATAGATCCGAGACCGGTTGTGCAGCGACGACTTGGCTTCCTTGATATCAATCAAGGGAATGAAGAGAAAGGGATTTTCAGCCCTTAACTCTTGCTACTACACCAAGTAGATGGCCTTTGAACTCAAATTACTCTAGGTACACAAGGATGGGAACTCTCTCTCTACATCAAGGAGAAGGAAGTTTTCAATTCCATTATCTAATTATCAACAGAAACTAACTAATTGTTGCAGCAATGTTCCATATGTAAGAGCCTATTCTTTGGACTTGGACAATGACCAAGATGCCCTTAACAAAGTGTGAAAATGACTAGACTAGCCCTTTTCCCTCTTTCCCATACTTTGAGTTTGCTTGCATGCAACCTTCATGCTTCTAAGTTCCCATGCATGAAGCCAAACTCCCAATCATTGAAACTACACATTTTTGACCTTTGGACTCATGAAAACTTTCTCACGATAAATTTCTTGTCTCTATACCAAATTCCCTGAACCTTGACATATCCCAAAATGACCAAACCAACAAAGAGATAATGACAAACTCATCCCAGGGCGAAAAACAAGAGACAATGACAAACACGTCCCGGGGCCAAAACTCCTAGAAATGACAAATACGTCTGGGCGACCAAAAATATCCTAAAATTGGCAAACATGTCCTTGTGACCAAAATCTCCTAAATGCAATATGCATCATCCTCCCCTAGGTTGGAGAAGACTCGACTCCATCTAGTTGCCATCACCATGATATTCGAATAGGTCTTGCACCTGGAAGATTGGGAAGTATTCCACTCTCTTGGCAGGTCTACTTCATAGGCATTGCCATTGATTTTCTTTTTGATTTTACAACAACCAATTTTCTTTGCTTTGAACTTTGCCATAAATACTGATGGGAAATCGCTCCGGCCTGAGATACACCATAACAAGTTCTTTGAACTTTGAACAATTGCAGTTGTCGGTGTCGTTTCACTGCATCTTGATACTTGGCGTAACTTTCACCCAACTTCTTTTGAGCCTTTTCATGTAACTCCTTCATGTAGTCAGCCATATTTGAAGCATCTAGATCAACAAGCTCACGCACAGGTTAAAGTGTTCGATCATGAAAATGCAAAGGTGATATGCCATAGACAACATTAAATGGAGTTATCTCGGTTGACTGTTTGGAGAATTATTTGCTTGCGAACTTAACCGGTGGTAGCACCAAGTTCCATACTTTCAAATTCTCCAACCAAGCTTCTTAACATGTTACTGACAATTCTATTAACCACCTCGGTTTGTCCATCAGTTTGTGGGTAGTATGCATTGCTAAATTGCATTTTGGTTCCCATTCTCTCCCATCTCCTACAAAGTTCTCCAAAAGTGGCTAAGGAACCTTGTGTTTGGGTCAGATGCGATCGTCTTAGGAAGACCGTGCAAGTGCACAATTTCTTTGAAGAAGTGATTGACGGCCATAGTGGCATTTGTGGTTCGCCTACATTGTATGAAATTTGCCATCTTTGAAAACCGATCCTCCGCCATAATCGAATCATGGCCTTGTTGTCCTTGGTAAACTCATTATGAAATCCATCGATAATCAACCCATGGCCTATTTGGAACTGGCACTAGAGTGTTCAAACCTGTATTTTGTGAATGTCCCTTTGCATCTTGGCATTTCATGCGTTGGTTGATAAATCTACACACATCTCTCCTCATAGAGGGCCGATAATATCTTTCCTCCATCAAAGAAAATGTTTTATCCCTCTCGAAATGTCGACCAAGGCCACTCGAATGCAAATTAGTAATGAGATGCTCCCTTAACAAATTGTTAGGGATGCATAAACGAACACCATAAAATAAATAACCATTGGACATAAGGAATTGTTAATAAGAGTTACCACTGTTTGTTCAGCACGTCTCCACTATTTCCTTGAAGTATGGGTTATCTTGTTAGGCTTCTCACACCCTTTCTAAATCCACTACTTCAACTGCTAATGTCCTCACCAAATGGACACGCCAACTAAGAGCATCGGCCACCTTGTTTTTCTCTCCTATTGGTGCCTCATAGTGAATGTGTACTCTTGCAAATAAGTCACCCACTTAGCATGCCTTGCACTCAACTTCGTTTGGCTATTAATGTGCTTGAGTGCGTTATAGTCAGTGTAGAGAACAAACTCTTGATGAATTAAATAATGTCTCTAATAGTGAAGAGCTTGAATGACAGGATAGAACTCAATGTCATAAGTCGAATATTGCCTCTTCACGTCATTGAGTTCTCATGAAAGAATGTAATAGGTCCCTTCTCTTGACTCAAAATTGCTCCAATTCCCAAATGAGAGGCATCACACTCTACCTCTAATGCCTTATTGAAGAAGGCAAAGCAAGCATTAGTGCATGTGTGATCCTTAATCTCCTTAAAAGCCTTTGTAGCTGTGGGAGTCCACTAGTAGCCTTCACCCTTTAATCACTTGGTGATTGGTGTCATGGTGCTAAAATATCAAATGAACTGCCTATAGAATGTGGCAAATCCATGGAAATTTCGCATTTCAGTCACAGTTTCAGGTATTAGGCAATCAACCATAACTTTCTAGGGTTCACCTTAACACTATTCAAAGAAACCACAAAACCCAAAAACACCAAATTTTTTGTCATGAAGCTACACTTCTTGAGGTTAACATACAATTTTACGGCCCTTAAAATAGTAAGCACTTGGCGCAATTAGATTTGCCTTTGGAGTGGTACTATATACCAAGATATTGTCAAAATATGCGCTGCAAACTTGCTATGAAAATCTCACAAAACTTGAGTCATCAAGTGCAATGAAAGTGTTGGGTGCATTGGACAACCCAAATTGCATGACAAGCCACTCTTTGTCATAAAGGCCATCTTCCACTCATCCCCTTCTCAGATTCGAATTTGGTGATACCCATTCCTCAAATCTATTTTCGAGAACATTGAAGAGCCAGCCAACATGTCTAACATTTCATCATGTCTCGAAATTGGAGATACTTAACGATAATTTTGTTTATGGCTCGGCTATTAAACACATGCACCATGTCCCACTGTTCTTAGGTGTGAGCAGTGCCAGGACTGTACATGTGCTCATACTAGGTCGAATCAGTCCCTTAGATCATCAACATCATCATAATAGCCTTTTCCCAATTAATTGGGGTCGGCTATACGAATTCTGGTTTGCCATTCTGGTTCGCCGTTCTATTAAAGTACATACCCTCAGCAAGGCCATTAGTCCCCTTATCTTTTCGGACTACTTCCGACCACATCCTTTTGGGCCTATCCCTTGCCCTTTTTAGTCCTTCCACTTGAACTAACTTGCACCTCTTAACAGGTGTTTTACTTGGTTGGCGCCACACATGGCCAGGCCACCTAAGTGTACGCTCTCTCATCTTATCGCCTATTGGTGCCACACCTAAATTCTTCTGAATGGATTTATTTCGAATTCTATCCCTTCTTGTGTTGCCACTCATCCATCTCAACATTCTCATCTCTGCTACATACTCATTCTATTGGTATATTGTTTTTTTGTCAGCCTAACATTCTGCCCCATAGAGCAAAGTTGCACATCTCCACTTCGGGCATCCAGCTCTAATTTTCATGCGAAATCAGTCCCTTAGATATTAACTTATTAACTTGGCACTATGACTCCTCATGCTGCTTATGATTCATTCAATATGTTGGTAAATTTGGTAAACTGGATCCCGAAATGAGGTCAATACAATGCTCTAAACTCCTTATTGGCACAATCCAACTGGTAATTCCTCCAGCATGAGGTCAACAAATTTATCCATTAGAGGCTTAAGGGCTTTAGGCACCATAAGACGCTGCCCTAACTTGTTTTTAACCATCTTGAGGACTTTGCCAACTTCCTCACTAGCTTCAACAAATTGTCCATATGAGAGTAAAGTTACGCCCTCTTTGTTGATGGACTTGGGTGAAACTTCTTCTTGCAATGAAAATAAAACAATCTTTTGTCCATCCTTTTAGAAAGTTTAAGTGTTACTCTGACCATTATGTGTCTTGAGATCATATTACCATGGGCGACCAAGCAATATATGACAGGCATCCATTGGTGCAATAACACACCACACCTTATCTTTATAAAATTTCCAAGAGAAAATTCAACAAGACAACGACAATTAACGGGTACCTTAACTCCTCTTTTGAACCAAGCAATCTTGTAAGGTTGTGGGTGCTTTACCTCCTTTAGTTGCAACTTGTCAACAACATTCTTAGACACCATGTTCTCGCAACTGCCACTGTTGATGATTAGGTTGCACACTAGCCCATCACAAGAGCGCCGGGTGTGAAATATATTTGGTCGCAGCCAGTGATCATCTTATGGGACTTTGGGAAGAGAGAGAACCCTTCGAACCAGCAGCATGCCTATTCACCTTGGTCATTGTGACCAACATCATCATTATCATACACCGGTTCTCCAAAATCAGCAACTGCCACCTCTTCTTTCTCACTGGTTTCCTTGACTTTGGCAATATTAGCATGCCGTTGGACAGAAGCCGATAGGTACTCTGCTGCCCAGTGACCCATTTCATTACGTCGGAAACACCATACATCAGATTGCTCATTTGTTTGAACTCGCATTCAAGTTTTATATGGTGTTGCGGTACCTGTTCGATCACTCGATTGCGGAAACACCATACATCAGATTGCTCATTTGTTTGAACTCGCATTCAAGTTTTATATGGTGTTGCGGTACCTGTTCGATCACTCGACGTCCTTTCCTTATTTGGGTCAGCAACTACCTGTGTTGAAGGCTTCACCCTCTTGGGTTGAGGAGTGCTTATACCTGGCCTCCAACTCCTACCCTTTTTTGCCTCTCAGCTCGCAATGCAGCTTGACATGCCATACCTTCTTGGGGTAGGTGTTGCAAGGAGAATTCATCATGTATTTGAAGCCACAAACGCCGTTGTCACTAGTTGGTCCTCCATCTCATCCAACCCTATGCGCAAAGATAAGCAATGAAAGTTTTTCGTATAGTCATGGACCTTTGATCCATGATGCAATTGATGGAATTTGCAATTGATGGAAATGTTTATACACAGTTTGTGGAAAGTTTGGAGGAAGAAATTGTTTGCACAACTTTACCCTCATTTTTGCCCACTTTCGAAACTTATCTTTCCCCTTTCACGACCTTGCTTTCTGAACTTGATCACATGAAACAGATGCAAGTCCTTAACGGTTATGCAACTAATTTTACTTTTTTTGAATCTTAACAGTTCCTTCCATCTAAAGAATCTTTCTACTGCTCTTAACCAATCTAAGAACTCTTTCGGTGATAAAATACCAAAAACTTCAGGTATGTCAACTTTAATACTTGTGTCGTCATCATGGTGTCATGCTCGCTTGCTTCTCCCCCGGTTTATCCACTTGAGTTACCATCCAACTCATGCCTTCATCGAGACCTTTGTGAACCAATAATTCCACTAGAATTGGTCCGTGATTCTGAGCTACATGAAGTCGTCTCCATCTCTGACTCACGGTGTTCAACAAACAAACCACCATGTATGGGATCCATGACCAGGGATCTTCTCACATTTCGTTGATTTCTATCTTGCAAAAGCATGGCCATCGACTCTGTTAGATTGTGCACAGTCTCCACCAACCTATCGAGTTTGTGACCTACATTTCCTTGGCCACGATCTCTACCAACAGCAGCCATACCCACGAACAAGGTCTGATACCAAATGGTGCAAAACCAGCACCAGAAAGTATAGATCCGGGGCCGATTGTGCAACAACGACCTGGTTTCCTTGATTCCGATAAAGGGAATGAAGAGAAAAGGCATTTTTATCTCCTAACTCTTGTTACTCTTAAGTACACAAGGATGGGAACTCAAGTTACTCTTAAGTACACAAGGATGGGAACTCAAGTTACTCTTAAGTACGCAAGGATGGGAACACTTAAGTACACAAGGATGGGAGCTCTTAAGGTACTCTTAAGTACACAAGGATGGGAACTCTTAAGTTACTCTTAAGTACACAAGGATGGGAACTCTTAAGTTACTCTTAAGTACACAAGGATGGGAACTCCTAAGTTACTCTTAAGTACACAAGGATGGGAACTCTTAAGTTACTCTTAAGTACACAAGGATGGGAACTCTGTCTCTACATTGAAGAGAAGGAAGTTTTCAATTTCATTATCAAATTATCAACAAAAACTAACTAATTGTTGCAGCAATGTTCTATATATAAGAGCCTATTCTCTGGATTTAGACAATGCCAAAATGCCATTTAACAAAGTGTGAAAATGACTGGACTACCCCTTTTACCTTTTTCCCATACTTTATGTTTGCTTGCATGCAACCTTCATGCTCCCAAGTTCCCATGCATGAAGCCAAACTCCCAAGCATTGAAACTACCCATTTTGGACCTTTGGACTCATGGAAACTTTCACACAAAAAGGCGGCGTTTGATAACTTTCATTGCAGTTTCGTTGTGAAAATCCCTGCTGTTAACCTTCATGGATTTTGGGAAGCAGATGAAAATTAGTAACCTGAAAGCTAGGGACTTTGTTGGATAAATTGTGGTGCTGGTATTTTCATCTGTTTGGCATTAGGAAAGATGGTATATATAATATATGATACATATTATATTATATAATATCATAAAATTATATAGATAATGTTATTATAATATATTACACATAATATTGTTTCGTTATATTATATATAAATAATAATACTATTATAATAAATTATTATATATAATATTATTATAATAATATATTTATATATACTATTATTAAGTTATATTATATTATATTATATTGTATGATATTTTATTTATATATTATTACAATATTATAATATTATATTATAATGATGCATTATAATATATTATTATATTATATAGAATAATTTTATTATAGTATTTTATATATAATATTATTAAGTTATATTATATTTTATGATAATATATTCATATCTTATAATAATATTATATTATATATAATCTAATATTAATACTACTATAATAGAGGGAGAATTTGAGGTCAGCCCACTAGTTGACAGCTGCAGTAAACACCCGATGGCCCAGATTGAATCTGGGTCGATCTAATGGTCACAATTGTATTTCATATTTTAATTTTATTTTATTTTCTACAAATCCAAATCGCTTGAATTTTGGAGTATTTATTCTTGAAAAATAGGAGAAGCTAATAAAAATATAAAAAAAATAATTCGACAAAAATAAATTGACCAAAATACCCCTGAAATTTTCAGGATATTTTGGTCAATTTATTTTTGACGAATTATATGTTTGATATGTTTATTAGGTGTGCCTTGATGAGAAGAATGGACACCCAAAATTTCATGTGATTTTGGATTTATAGAAAAAAATATTGAAATTACATTACGAAATACTTTTGTGATTGTCAGATTGAGGGCCTTTGAGCTTAGACTATTCCATCAGCCCATGGGCTGACAACATCGTTTCCCTGTAATATATTATTATATATTATATTATAATAAAGCATTATAATATATCATTATGTTATATCACATTAATACATTATAATATCACTATACTAAAATATAATAATATTATGATGTTATATAATACTAAAATAATATATGAATATATTATAAAAATATATTAAAAAATATTATATATACTATAATAGTATTATATTTATTGTATTGCCACTGTCCAGGTGTTAACTTTCACTGATGGCATGAATTTCACTGAAAGTAGCAGCACTGGGGTACTTCAAAGCAACAACTTTCCTTAAGGGAATAGTGAATGGGGAGAACTTGTGTTCTAACTTTCTCCCATTTTAACTATTCCCAAATAGGTGAAAACTTTAGTAATAGGGAAAGTCGGGCACTTTCACCGCTTTACGTGATTATCAAACGCCCCCCAAATTTCTTCTCTATGCCAAATTCCCTAGACCTTGACAAATCCTGAAATGACCAAACTAACAAAGAGATAATAACACACTCATCCTGGAGCCAAACAAGACAATGTCAAATGTTTCCTGGGGCCAAACTCTTAGAACTGAGAAATACATACCGGTGACCAAAAAGATTCTGAAAATCGCAATCACATCTGGTGACGAAAAAAAGATCTTGAAAATGACAAACATGTCCCAGTGCCAAAAAGCTCCTAGATGCAATTTGCATCTAGATGGTTTTCACATGTTTTCTACATAATACCTGCTTCATGTTTGGGTCATTCAAAGACTGAAATCAAGTAGTTCCTTGACTGAAATCAAACATCTGATGGGTCGATGGTAGTCAACATAAATCACTAATGAATGGATTCACATGGTTAGAGTTTTTATCTTTTATGACTTCTTTTTCTATACAAATCATAACAATAGTAAGAACTAGTATTATATGACTATTATATTGATTTTTAAAAGTTGGGTTCAATCATCATCATCATCATCGTCAGAGTCTTTTCCCAACAAATGTAGATTTAGGATTCATTAAAGTGGGGTTCAATATTTTATATTAACTTGTATATCATATCTATATTGTTCTCTTTTTTCTCTTATTTTGTTTTCGGAGCCTGACGCTGTGAGATGATTGTCCAAATAAAAGATTGGGTTGTCACCCTTCTTACCATTGGATCGTTGGCAGTTCGTCATGGCCATTGAATGGGGGAAGCATTCCATTTAGTGTTCAAGAAGGCCGAGGCGACTGCCTAGGCGACCCTTTTGTTTTTGTGTTGGTGGGGGCGGGGGTGGGGGGCCGGCATTCTCTCCCTTTTATGGTTTCAATTTGTATAAAAAATTAATATTAATGCTAGTGTGCCGTTGTATGAAAAAGTAATATTAAGATCATGGCTATGTGAATGTGTTATTGTGTAAATGTGCCACATGTGTGCTTTTTTAAGAAGCGTACCCTCCCGCTTTTCCAAAAATTAAAGAAAGGTATTTTGCTAAATAAAAGAAAAAGGATACTTTACTTTTTTAGGAACTGTGCCAAATACTTTACTTCTTAAATAAACAAAAGTTAAAGAAAGGATACTTTTATTGAAAATGGATACTTTTTCTCTCTAAAATAAATGAATAGAAGTACAAGCAATGAAAAATATCTCTCGATAGACCTAATTCTCTCTCACTAAATAAAAGAACTAAAAAAATTAAGGAGGTTGCCCTAGGTGGGCGCCCAGAACTGCCTCGCGCCTTAAACAAGTCTGCCTGGACCCCCCTGCCTCCTAGGCCACACCTAGATGGTCGAGCAGCCAAATGTTTGTACATTGATTCCATGAAAATGTATGGTTTGACTTGGCCTCTTTTATGGTCTTGATCACCCTGCCACCAATCCAATTGCATGCATGGCAATGACCCAAATTTTGTATAAGGCCCATCAACCTCTATGGTCAATTGCTAAAATAAAAAAAGGAGAACTTTGTACTGTCAAAGTCCCTTTTTTCTATCTATTTTATAGTAAATATTGTCAGCCCTTTGATGGCGGCCACTTATCATTGCTCATGCTGTGAAACTTCTTACATTATATTTTACAACAATACTATCTGGAAAGCTCAGGAGCTTCATTTGTGGATTGAGCTGTCTCTAGAACATGTAATATTCTTTAACCAGCCAAAAACGTCCTTGGATAATTCCATTCCAATGAATATTGGATGTTAAAATTACTTTGAAGCTTGTTTGCAGAGTATGGGTGCTGGAAGGAAAACACAAACGTTATATTGCAGTGAGAGAACTGACAAATCATCATCATCAACTGTGAGAAATAATACGGCTGCAAGAAATCTGAAGAAAGATGATCTTGGTGGTGTGATTTTTGGCTGTAAAAACAGTACGATTACAGAATGTCTATCCAAGCAGCTCTTTGGTCAGTTGTCTATCATTTTATCTTGCTTTCTTTACTGTTGGGGCCATTCTTTCATCTTCTTTATGGTTTTTTACTTTTGATTGATTTACATTTGCAACTACATTTACATTAATGGCTTATTTCTTTAGAGTTCTCAAATGGGATTTAGTTAAGGACCAGATCTCTACTTGATAGTACCATCAACCGATGTTTGAAATTGCATTTTTATTGAGTTTTGTTTGATCAGAATTATAGGATGTTTGTCAGTTCACACTGCATGCTAATATTGTGGATTGATCTTTCTTTTTTTGTAGCATAATCTACTTTGAAAAGTAAAGGTCTATTTGACCTCAAAATTTCTGCACACATGTAGATCTCATCTAGGCTGTAAAAAAAAATAAAAACATAAAAAAAGTACTCGCAAAAGAAAAGGGAGAAAACTAGTCCACCATTATTGGTGAGCACATGTCATCTGTTTGGTGGTTGATGGATCTAGGCCTTCAAGAACTTGAAATCAATTTTTTTTTTTAGACTGCTTCTTTTTTTTAAACAAAGATGTGCAACATTTCATCCCAAAAAAATCCCTCAAGCTTTGTTATAAAAAAAAAAAAAAAAAAAAAAAAACAAGCTATGTGGTTGGAGCTCCATTAAACTATAACTATATTCCCATTGGCATGGAGCTTATATATATATATATATATATATATATATGAGGTTTTTATAAAAATAGTATGAGAAAGTTGAAGTAACGGCATTTTAAAACTATATAATGGCATTTTAAAACCATGTTGAAAGGTGCAGTTTTAGTGCCTAAAAGCCTTGCAATGGCATGAGAATCTATTTTCATCCCTAATTATAAAATTTGAAGTTCCAAAAATGATATAAATCAAGCATGATCTATAAACAATTATCGTTTTTGAAAATGGATGGTCTAGATAATGCGTTACAAGTTGCATTATTTCTTGATTTGAAATCCTTTTTTCTTCCATTTCCCTACATATTGAGGTTGAGATGATCACTTTGAGAGTTTTTGGACATTGGAACAACTTTTTTCGATGAGTTTTTGAGGTGAGCCTTACTTCAATAGTACAAGGTTGACACTTACTCTTTCTATACACACACATATATATTCCAGAGTGTTATGTGATCATCACATACCAATGAAATTGAATGGGAAGTTCTATAGTAGGGCTGTAAGACAAGCCATGCTTTATGGGATGAAATGGTCGGTGGCTATGAAACAATATATCCATAGAATGACTATAGCAGAGATGAGTATGTTAAGATGGATGAGTGGCATGACAAGAAAGGACAATTCATAATGAATACGTACGAGGGAACTTAGGGGTAGCTCTAATAGGTAATAAAATGACAAAAAGTAGATTTGGTCATGTGCAATGTCGACCTAGAACAACATCGATTAGTAGGTGCGATTTGGTAGTGAAAGGCTCTGAAAAGGAAAGAAAAGGCCTAAAAAGACATGGATGGAAGTAGTGAGAAGAGATATGGTGGCTTATAGTCTAATTGAATATATGACCCTTAATATAGCGGAAATGTGAAACATGATTCGTGTAGCTGTTCCCAAATGGTTTCTAAGATGCTTTCATCATCATCATCTTCTTCTTCCTCTCTCTGTGGGTGGGGGAAGGACTAGGTTTCATGTGAATGTTACTAGCACTATTGGATACCGCTTATGCTATTAGAATGCAACATTTGGGATCTAGGTTAATTGTTGGGTTTCGACTTATTCTTGGAGGTGGCATTTGGGACCCAGGGTGTTCTCTACTACTCTTTGTAGAGATTAGATGGGTTTGTAAAAGGGAATTATCTATACTCTTGGCTAGTATATTTTTAGGTATTCAGACAAGCCATCCACTGTCTATCATGCCAACGAATTGTGGAGAGGAGCCATTTTTTTACTTTAAGTCAGGTCTTGTATATCAGTAAAAGACAATTTCATATCTGCTGCACATTGATATGTGTTGATGGTGGATGGCTGATTTGATTACCCCAAACTGTACTTGCTGCGAGTATAGTGCATGGTGCCATTTGTAAAACCTTGGTTGGACTTGGCATGGCTTCATTGGCCCACGTACTCCCGAACGAGGCTGCTTTGGGAGCAACATTGTGTCGTGTTCCTCTTTTTTGGTAGGTCACAAGTCATAAATCTCAGGGAAAAGCAAATACGTGCAAGTCTACAGTGAATAAGAACGGCTAGGACCCTTTGTCTGCAGGTTGTTCATTTACCCTTGTGTGCTTGTTTGCTCTTTCCTCTTCTATGTGTTTGTGGAAAGCTGACCTTGCCTTACTTAGGGCTGGACCTTTCTTGGGAGTTGCAATGGTTGGCTAAGTGAGAAATAAGACCGACAGAGCCAATTTGGTAGCGAAGTGAGGTTTATTGACCATGGATGGTGGTGTTGCTGAAAATCAGGACCGTGCCACCAACCTTGAGGAGCAGTTGCAACAAATCTTGGCCCAAGGTGTCCAAGATGGTAGGTCAGGGCAAAGCCTCATCTCCTTGGAGGCTTGGATTGGTGCTCTTGAGGCTTAAATTGAGGAGCAATGTGGCCCATGTAATGCTTGTATGGAAGGGCCCATAGATGACCTCAAAGCCTTTATGTACTCTTTTAAGGCAAGTTTGTTTACCCTACAAGAAAGCATGATACTTGTCAAAAAGGCAACACTAGTGGCGTATTGGACTCTTAAAGTACGAGGGTGCCAGGGCCAAGGGTATTTGACACCATGAGGGACTCAAGGTGTTGCAGAAATCCTATGGGACTAAGCAATATTTCAAGTCTAGTGATGCCTGTGATAAAGACCAAGTAGGCATTTGTAACATGTATCTCAGTAGAGTTGTAAAGCTTTTGTGAGTTATACTGGTTACAAACACTTTAAGTCCCAAGAAGGACACTTGGAGGGGCCTTGAAACAAGGTTGAAGGATAAATTCTTGTTGGGCAATGTCGCATGGGTGGCTCACGAGATTTTGTAAAAGCTTTGATAGACGGGCTCGGCGAGGGACTATGTGAAGATGTTTACATCCCTCATACTGGACATTCAAACCAGTGTTCCAAAAAATGTCGGGCGGCGCCTAGGCAGTCGGGGGAGTTTTGGGCGGCCTAGGTTCAAAAGGGGGCAAATGGTGTCCAGTAACCTTGTTTTAGTTCCATATTTTGTACAAAATATTCATATTCATGCATATTTTATAACCCAAACAAAGAAACACCAAAAATACCCCACCCGATGGGTATTGTTTCACCTAGTCGAGCGCAGTCCCCTGGGCGCTCGCCCAGGTACCCTAGGCCCCCCGCCTAGGCGGGTACTAGGGGTGCCCAGGGACAGCCGCCTATTTGGTCCGCCGATGCCCCCCATCGTTGGGCGGACCGCTTTTTAAGTCCATGATTCAAACTATATTTGAAGAGGATATGTTGTTCAACTTTGTGTCTAGACTGCAAGGATGGGCCTAGGGCTAGTTGAGGCAAACTTGCCCAATCCTATGCTGGTTGCTGAGGATCTTGTACACCATAACTTTCGCCTCGAGGTGGAGTCGGCCCACGATGATGGCCATGAAAGTCTAATGGGATTGGAGTAGTGCACTACAATGAAATCAGATGTGAGAAAGGGGTGACCAATTAGGGGTGACCAATTAGAAAGAGGCACATCAGAAAGCCTTTTCTAGATGATCCATGTGAGAAAGGGGTGACCAATTAGGGTTGGCTTTATCCTTTGGGTTAGATGACGCCATCGATTTGTATGCCCCAATAGAAGAAAAATATTGTTAGTGCTGTTTTTATGTTTTTATGGAAAAAGGGAGTGTGATTAGATCTGAGGGTATAACTAGATGTGTTAAACCTTTTATTTGAAGAGATCACAAGTGTAACTTGATCTTAATTGTTCATTAAGATCTAAGGGTGTAACTGGATCTTAACTACAACAGATAATGTCTCTACATGCATCAAATATGGAGTTAAGATCCAGGCATCAAATATGGAGTCATTTGGACCCCAAATGCTAAATATGCAGGCTAGGAGGCTGAATATATGGATATTATGAATCAAATGCTATTTTCTATACAACTTAATATGAGTTGATCCTCTATAAACTGTAATATCTCTTAAGGAATTATGGGAGGCAGTCTTTGAGTCCTATTCCCAAGACAAAAATATTGTACGGGTTTATGAATTGGAGCAGCTAATCAGTGTTTTAAATAGGTGACTTGTCATTGGAAGACTATTATGCTCATCTATGTGGTCTTTGGGATGAATAGTGTTCGTCTTGTGCAAAGGAGCAGAGAGAGAGACTAGAATAAAGGAAGATTTTAATCTTTTGAGGGGAGTTAATGGAGAGTATAAAAAAATTAGTGCAAATGTTTTCGGTGGCGGGACTTTGCCATCACCTAGTTCTGTTTACTCCCTTCTTAAGCATGAAGAAATTTGACGCAAGATAATGGCAGTGTCTATGGGTGGAATTGAAGGATCCGCCCTATTCGCAAGTTTTCGAGGTAATCGAGGTGGCAGATGTTTTGGGAGCCGTTGTGGTGGTTGTGGCTGTGGAAACTCCATATATGATGAGAAGGACAAATTAAATTTTACCCACTGTGGGAAAACTCGACACAAGGGAAACATGTTGCGATCTGGTTAGATGCAAAGGTGAAACTTTCCAAGGGCAAATTCAGCAACAATCAGTAAAAATACTGTTGCAGTTACTCAAGGGCAGCAAGATACCATCTCTTCCTTTGAACCTCAAGAAGAGTTGTTGGGTATTCCTAAAAGAGAGCTCCTGGATCTCAAGCAGTAGGCTTCCATTCAAGACTTTTCTTCCTCCTCTAAGTCGCACATTGCACAATTACATATATTTGCATCAACACATCATATCTCTGTAAATAGCTTTGAAATCCGTTGGATTATTGATTTTGGAGCAATTGAACACATGACTGGTATGACTGATTATTTCTCCTCTTATATCCCTTGTTCTAGTCATGGATAAGTTAAAATAGAAAATGGTTCTTATTCCAATCAAGAGAAAGGGAACCATACATGTTACTCCTTCTGTTAACTTGTCATCCACCTTGCATGTCCCCTATCTTCCTAGTAACCTCTTGGCAGTTATAAATCATAAAGACCCTAACTGCAATATAACCTTTTCCCTTCTCACTGTGTATTCCAGGACTTGATGATGGGGAAGATATTTGGGCATGGTCGTGAAAATAGAGAGTTGTACTTTTTGGAGACTCCTGATCGTGCCTTGACTACAACAACCACATCTTCAATTGCTAGTAAAGAAAGGGTGTATTTATGGCACACCCGACTTGGTCATGCATCGTCTTTTACTTTGTGTTCTTTAGTTGCTAAATTGTTTTGAGTCTTTGGGTCAAGTTCAATTGTGATGTGACATTTGTGAGTTGTCAAAACATTGTGGACATTCATTCCCTTTGAGTGTCAATAAAAGGAGTGATGTTCCTTTCTCTCTTATACACATTGATGTGTGGGTCCTTCACCAGTTGCATATGTATTTGAATTTTGTTTCTTTGTTACATTCATGGATGATTGTTTTAGATTTATAATTGTCCATCTAATTAAACACAAAGATGAAATTGCTAATCTATTCCAAGTCTGTCACAAAATGGTTAAAACTCAATATGATACCCAAATTAAAGTCATACAGTTTGACAATGACGGTGAGTGTGTGTCAAACAAACTCAGAGATTATCTTCTTGATGTAGCTACACCTCAGCAGAATGGTGTAGCTAAGAAAAAAACAAATACTTGTTGGAAGTCACCCGAGCTCTTTTACCAGGAATGAAAGTTGCAATATTTTTCTGGTCTGAAGCAGTTCTCACTGTTGCCTTTTTAATATTCTGCATGCCCTCTCGTGTTCTTGAGGGAAATCTCCCTCTGAAATTGTTCATCCCAACTCACCCATGTTCCTTGTACCTGCCAAGGTGCTTGGTTGTACGTGTTGTGTCCACATCTTTGGTCCAACTCTGTGTCTCTCATCGTGTCTTCATATCAGCTTTGTCTTATGTTAGAATACCTTCCAGTGTTGCAGAAGCACATTCACAGCCTCAATGGAAAGCTGCCATGGATGACGAGATGTGAACATTTGAGCGGAATAATGCATGGGAAATCACTAACATTCTTGAAGGGAAGAAGGTCGTAGGATGTTGATGGAAATTCACTATAAAATATAAAGCTGATGGTACCATTTAAAGGTACAAAGCAAGATTGGTTGCAAAAGGTTTCACCTAGACTCCTGGTATAGACTACCAAGATATTTCGTGCCTGTGGCCAAGTTGAACCATGTGAGGATCATTCTTTCACTAGCTGCGAATAAATCGTGGCCACTTCATCACCAAGATATTAATAATTCATTCCTAGATATTAATAATTCATTATTACACATGGAGACATCCAAGAAGAAATCTATATGGCCATGCTTAATGGTTTTCAAATTAAGGGGGAGACAGGAAAGGCTTACAAGTTAAAGAAGGCAAAACAGTCTCCTAGAGCATAGTTTAAAAACTTTAGTGAGGCATTGCTGAAATTTGGTTTCAAAAGGAGTCAAGCTGATCATGCACTCTTTTTGAAGAAAGATACTGCTGGAATTGTTGCCCTTATTGTGTATGTTGATGATATTATTGTGACAAGGGATAGTGTGAAGGGTATTTAGGATCTTAAATCTTATTTTAGGTAGGTGTTTGATATCAAAGATTTGGGACCCCTTAAGTATTTTTTGGGAATTGAAGTAGCAAGATCAAAGAAAGGGATATTCATCTCTCAGAGAAAATGTGTTGGATTTTACAACAACATGAATGTTGGGATCTAGACCCGCATATACTTGTATACAAGTTAATCATAAATTTAATGGAGAAAGGGGAGACTTGCTCAAAGATCCTAATTAATATCAACAAATTACTCGACCGGATATTTCTTATGCGGTAAGCATGGTCAGCCAATTTATGCATGCACCACATAAACGCCACCTCGATGCTGTCTACAGAATATTAAGATATCTCAAGACTGCACCAAGGAAAGGGATATTTTTCTCAAATCAAGGACATCTTGATGTTGCAGTTTATACAGACGTTGATTTGGTTGCCAAACTGATAGAATATCCACAACTGGCTATTGTAATTTCGATTTGGGAAACCTGGTTACTTAGAAAAGCAAGAAGCAAAATATGGTGGCAAGATCAAGTGCTAAGGCAGAATACGGGGCAATAGCTCTTGGTACAAGCAAGGTAATGTGGATCAAAAGTGTTCTTTTTGATTTGGGTGTTAGAGTTAAGCTTTTGATGACTTTATTGTGATAATGAAGTAGCCATTCATATCGCAGAAAATCCTATTTTTTGTGAAAGGACTAAACAAATTGAAGTAAATTATCACTTTATCAAAGATATCGTTGCTGCCAAGTTCATTCAGGCTCCTCACGTGAAGTCTAAAGATCAACTTGCAGATATCTTCGCCAAAGCCCTTGGACGGGACATATTACATGATATTACGAGCAAGCTGGACATGATTGATATCTATGCACCAGCTTGAGGGGGAGTGTTGGAAATAAAAGGAATAATCTTTATTGTATTTGATGGACATAACTGTCATTTATTTCTTGTTTAGTCCTTATTTTTTTTATGCCTCTAAATAAGGGCAGTATTATCTATAAGTTGTAATTAGGGTTATTGTAGGGGTCACAAGTGACTTCTAAGCTACTCAATTTCCCTCTCTATCTCTATATCTTTGATAGGTTTCTTTCTCTCCCTTCTTCTTCTTCTTCATCATCATCTTTATTTTTTCTTCTCTTTCTTTCTCTATATCCTACCAAACTGTTTTTTTCTCTACTTTAATTTCAACTGAGAAGGTCCAATGCTGGTTTGCTCAATACACTCGTTGAATATGATGCAATTGGTAGAAATCGTTGTGTGGGCTTGGGAGGAGTTCATGAGTTAGGCAACCGACATAGAGGAATCAAGTGATGGCCTAGATAGAGGAGACCGTTAGAAGTGAGGGTGGACCAGTGGCCAAAGTCGTTCTCCACCAGTGAGGGTGTGATGCAAGGGGATGTCCACCTAGCCCATGTCGGGCAAAGAGGAGGGAGATTTAGCTACCGGCATGAGTACCACATATGCTATTCTCTCTATGGCAAGGCTGGTGTGACTCCCTCCACTTAAGGGCCACAAGAGGTGGCATGGTCATGGTGGTACTAGCAGCAATGGACCGGACAATGAACCTAGGTGGATGCATGGAAGCAACTTGAGGACCTGAACATGTGTGTGTACAAGTACCGACTTGGTGGCAGCATCAGACTTTACGAAGAGTGGGAAGGGCTTTTAGCAAGAAACATTGGCTAGACAAGCATGAGCCTTGGGGCAAAGATATGGATTATAGCATCCGGCGTCGGATGAGCTTATATTTGTGACATTGGAGTTAAGATGGGGGGAGGAGACCCCTTTCCTTACAATCATGCGTGAGGGCTAAGTGGGTGTGTGGAACCCCTTAGCCATGGCCGAGTGAGAGGCAAGGCTAGTGTACCGTTAGTGCATGATGAGCAAATGTCGGCTAGCGGCTAAACACCCTTGGTGCTAGACCCTGGGCAAGTGTTGCGGGCGGATGGCTAGAGATAGTGAAACTTTGTGGACCACCAAGTCAATAGGTTTAAGTTTGGGTTGTGGGACCATGGGCAGCTGACTATTTGGGTGTATTTTGGTTCATGAGAAATCCAAAAATACATCAAGCAATTTCCTGAAGGGTTGATATGTAAAGATGGTGAATAGACCATTGGTTAAGCATGGCTATTGAGGCTGACTACGGGTAACTATGGAATCTGACACTATCGAATTCAGATTTGGGTGAAACTTGGATGAATGATTAGTAGAGGCATAATAAGCTTGTGCCCCAAATTTCATAAGGATTGGATCGCATTTGCCCCAAGAAGATGATTTATATCATAGACAAAATACAAGACAACATGATGAAAACATGGCTAGTAAGTTGGGTGGAATAAAAGGCCAATAAGTTGAAAAATACACATATAGTTGGGGTGCAAGGTGGCAATGATGAAAATATGGGTGTTGATTTAGGAGGACAGTATGCCAAACATGGAGAATGTGCCACCAATTAATGAAGATTGTCCGGCAAATTAAGGCATGCACCGATCCACATGTATCTGTCATCCTATAGATCAATGGATAAGCTATGGAAGCTTCACAAATGATTATCAAGCATTTATATGTGAAGCTTTCAAACTAAAGGAGCCTACCAACTATCATGTAGCGACAGATAACCCGAAGCGGTTTGAAGCTGGCTGAAGAAATAAAAGCCGTGTTCTTGAACAACATGGTAGGAGATTGTGAAGAGGCTTATTGGGAAGAATGTTGTGGGTAACAAGTGGGTATATAAGACAAAAGTATAAGTTGGATGGAAGTATCAAGCAATTTAAAGTTTGATTAGTGGCAAGGTTGTAATCAACAACATGGACTAGATTATGGGGAAACTTTCAGCCTAGTTGTTAAAATTATCACTATTCGAATAGTTTTGTTCCTTTGCTTTGTCGTTTGATTGGCCTCTTTTCCAATTTGACATGAAGAATATCTTTCTTCATGAAGAGTTAAAAGAAGCGGTATACATAGAGCAGCCTCCCAATATCAGTGAAAAGGATCCTTTGGAGTATGTAAGTTAAGGAGATCCAGCTATGGATTGAAGTAGGCTTCCTGTACTTTTTTTTCCAAATCCTTTATCATGCAGTAAAGAATTATGGATTCATGTGGACAGCAGTGGATCATTCTCTTTTCATGCAGATGTGCACCAAAGGTATCGTAATTATTCTCCGTCATCACTGCTGGAAGTTCTTTAGATTTATTGTAGACATCAAGAGATTCCTTCATGACAGATTTAAAATAAATTCAGGACAGCTATGGTACCATTAGCCATTCTGGCAGCACTCAACAAAAAATAAGAGTGAATGAAGGAAAATTACTTGAAGATCCAGAAAAGTACTGAAGCATGGCAAATGCATTTCAGTTCCCCACCCTCACTTATCTCAATATAGCTTTGCAGTAAATCAGGTATGGCATTTTATGCGTGCACCCACCGAGTACACTTGGAGGCATAAGAACGTACATTCCGGTATGTGATGTGAAGGCCTTACATATCTAAAAAATCACATATGATGTACATATTTCTTCCATCTTTGGCTACTCCAATGACGATTAGGAAGGATCTCATGATTCATACAGGTCAGTCTTGCGATATTGCGTTTATTTAGGAAGAAATTTGATATCTTGGAATAAGAAGCAAAAATCACTGGCACATTAAGTATGGTGGCTGAAAATAGAGCATTGGTGAGCATTGTGGCAGCGATTTCTTGAATCCAACATTTGATTGAATCACTTAGTTATAAAGTACAACAATCCACCATTTATTGTGATATTTGGAGTCCACTTGCTATTGCGGCTAATTGGATTTTACATGCTTTCTCAAAACACATTGATATTATTGATTATCATTTTGTGCACAAGAAGTCAGAAGTAGAGGCAATTCAAATGGATTATATTGGCATCGAAGATCAGATCACTAAAATTTTCACCAAAGGGCTCACTGTGAATGACATCACTTTATAAATGACAAACTACGACATGTTTAAGCACGATGTACAATTTGAAGGTGGTGTTAGACTCTGTTTCATAACCATGTATCATTTGTAAGGGTGTTGTTACCATTATTATGGTTATGTTATTTGACAATGTAACATTCATGGACTTTTAAGGGTATTTTTGTAATTGTATAGGCCCTAACATCCAGTCATGTAATATTTAATTACATGCACTTATTTGGGGATCCAGGCTACACTCACTTGCTCTTCTCTTGTCTCTCTCTTTCTTCTTGATGATAAATGTTAAACTCCAAATGAGCCATGTGGGCCAATTATTGAAGTTGAGGAAGTGGGATGGTGTAATTGTCACACTAGGTGGTTGGCAGTAATGTGGTGCACGCCTTAATGGCTAGCGCCAGTGCAGTGAATGTTTTGGTGCATACTCGAGGTATATAAACCCTTTGCCTGAACAGTTGAGGGACATCTGTGCACGTATGTTGTGAATAAGAGCATGTTGTAGCCCGTAGTCTATAGCTTTCATGACCCTTGTATGCTTATTTTCCCTTTTCCCTTGTGTGCTTGTGGAAGGCTGGCCTTGTTTACTCAAGGTCGGATATTAGCATTGCGCCAGGTTGAGTCAACAATTAGCACCATGACAATCACCACAATGACACATCTCTATACACGCAATTGGTGACACCATGTTGAAACATGTATACACAATTGTAGTTACTTGGGATTGAAGGCTCCCGGTGATGCAGGAAACTTAGGACTAAGAAACCTTTGGAGGCAACTAGGATAAATAAGATTGGTGATTGTAGGGAAGTTGGTATGCTATCTTACAAGACTTTTGGTTGATTCAGCATATCCAGCCAAACCTTTGGGGTTGGCCTTCATCATGCTCACACATTTGTCTTCTATCTTTATAGGAGGATGAAGGCACGTCTAATCCGAAAGAAATTGATACTATTCTCAGCTGGTATATGAATAGTTTCCGCATCCAACCTGAAAAGCATTATTTCCATCACTTATGGCATCTTGCATGAGTTTTTAAAAGAAAGAAGTGAAATTCAGCATAAAAGCACAAGTTGTGACATGCTGTCCACTTCAGAAAATATGTAAATTTTTATTGAAAGTGATCTCCAATGCATATTCCTCCTTATCTCTCATCTGTGTTCCATTATGTTTTTTGCTTCACATATGTTGATTTTGAAGTGCATTTTACTTTAGTAGTTGTTGGAATTATTTCTGGTTTAGTAAGTGGGTTCTTAAAAATCTAGTGACATTTAGGTAAAATGCTATTAACTGTTTGTATCGTGTGTTCTGCCAAAGAATTCACATTCACCTTATTCTTGTTTGTCTTATCAATATTTTGGGTGCATATTCTTTTCAGGGTTACCTGCTCCTCATTTTTCTTATGTGAAGAACATAATGCCTGGATTGCCATTGTTCTTGTTTAACTATAGCGATAGGAAGCTTCATGGCATTTTTGAAGCTGCAAGCATGGGTCATATGAATATAAACCCATACGGATGGACCAATGATGGTTCAGAAAGAACTCAATTTCCAGCTCAGGTTATCTCTTAAGCTGCCCCTTCCATTTTCATTTTTTTTTAGTTTGGTTATATTTGTTTGAATTATTGAATCTTTTTAAATAATGCTTGGTGGTCCATCACCTTTCTACTTGCTTGTTTTCAAGGTACGAGTATGCGTCCGACAGCATTGCCAACCGCTGGCAGAGCAACAATTTAAGTCTCTTATAAGTGAAAACTATTACACTAATGCATATTTTTGGTTTGAACTGGATCACGCACAAGTTGATCGCTTGATTGCTTTATTTTCTGTAAATCCCAATTTTCGTTCTCTTGAAACTGATTTTCCAAGGGGTGCACCTCCAAAGAGCAGCTGGCTTGATTCGTTGACTTTGCCTACTTATGAGTTGCCTATTGATTCATCATATAGTGTCTTTTCTGCTGACTATAACATTGAGTCGAGTGGTTCAAAAGGAGGGTCATATGCAGTTGATTGTGGAAAGGCAAACAAAATTTTACATCATAATGGTTCAGAAGACATTGAATGGTGTTGCTCTAGTAAAACCTCTTCCAGCATACATGAAGAGGAGGATTCAAAGCAATCGGCCTTAGATGGTGTCACAAGTCCTAAAACCGATGTGGAGGAACGGGGTGTTATTGTGGATGGTGCGAAGAGTCCTAAAATTGATCTGGAGGGAGGGGAATTTGTCCCAGATGGTGACATAAGTACAAAAATTGATCTGGAGGAAGATGATACACTAAGCAGTGTTGAGGGAACAGTCATGGATGAAGAGTATGTTTTGGAGAAAATAAAGAAGCTTGCTATTGATCGTGAATCATCCAAATCGCCGATTCAAGTGCATGACAATGGTATTGTTGAACAAGAGGATGACAAATGGTTAGCCACAAGTAAAACAGAGCATCAAAAGGCGGCTGAAGGAACTCGAACATACCAGACAAACATTTATTTGTATATAGATCAGGTATGGAAGGTTGAAGCACTTGGTCATGTTTATTTGTTCATTTATTTTTGAAAATACAAAAGAAAATCTGTTCTTGTTGATTGATGTTTCACCTACTTTTGCTTTGTTCTTGGTAGTTGAAAGTAGATGTTCACTCATTAAAGAACGCTTTATCGGAGCAAAATCAACGGACCAAACTTTTAGAGCAAAAGCAGGTAAATTGGACGTGCACAATGTTTTTGTTGAATCCTTTGACTATTGTGGTTTGCAAGTTAAGTTGTGATTAATTGTACATTTCCTGCAAATGCCTCAGTTCTTATAGTTATCGTATCTTGGATGGTGATTGTACCCTCCTAGTTTTAGTTCTTAGATGAATGGTCCTTTTTTGTTTATGTCTTGGTTTCCTCCTACAAGTGCTGGATTGAATGTCTCCAGTTCAATTTGTGTCACACTTGTTCATTTTGCCATAATTATATGGCCTTCGATTTGTTACAAATGATTAGACATCCTTTGATGCACTTTTATATAACGTTACATAGAATGGTCCAGCATCTCAAGTACTTACACTTAGTGGCCCAAATGTCCTTCAATTTTCCATGGTCCATTGGATTTTGGCATAGTTTCCTTAAAAATAATGGTTGTGACAGGAATAAGAGATAGATGGGAATAATTTGCATAGTTTGACTCCATGATAATTTTGTTTGAGTCTGAGGTTGAACTGATTTGTCTTGAGCTATCAGAGGGAGTCGGACAAAGTGATTCAAGAACTGAGGGAACATATAAGGAAGTTGGAGTCTGAAGTACTCACTGTATCAGATTCAAATATTGAGGAACTTGTCTTTCTAGTAGGAGGTCATGATGGTGTGTCCTGGTTACAAAGATTGGATGCATACTTTCCTCACAAAGATGTATTGAAGTCGCTTAAGCCAATGCATTCTGTGCGTTCATATGCATCTGCTGCTTCCTTGAATGGTTCTCTCTATGTTTTTGGTGGTGGAAATGGCAGTAGTTGGTATGATACAGGTATTACACTTCTCTCTCCTGAAACTGTGCTGTGTAATTTCTGTGATGTTATGCATGATATCACAATGATTTGTGATTAATGTCATATCATTGAAACACATGCACACATCCATACTTGCACACACTCAAACATGCTTAAGTGCATACACACACATTTACATGCGCACATACTAGTCTTCCTGTGAGCAACTTTCCTCATTTTTCCTGTAAGTCGTATTTAGACCTCCCAAACATCCTTAGTTTTTCCATAAAACCCCTTACACTTTACATTCCATTCTTAAACTTTATTCAAGAATTGGTTACAAGGTAAATTTGTAGAGGAGGTTCAGAAATCAAAATGTTGAGGGTCGTTCGATCTCTCCCACCCCTGCACCTCCCTCACAAATATCTCCATTGAAGCTATGAGAGCTCATAGCTCTCCTTCTTCTCACAATACTATCCATCTGAAGCTCACTTCCCCCCGAATGGCCAAGGACCCAGCCAGCCCACTAGAGTTTTCAGCTCAAAAAGCTGGTTTTAGTTTTATATTTTTTTTGGGGTTGGGGTGGGATGTTAGGGGGAGGGGTGGGGAGAGAGAGAAAGAGAGAGAGGATTAGTGGGTTTGATGGCGATTGGGTTTTGCAATGAAACACCTGAGAGAGAGAGAGAGAGAGAGAGAGAGAGAGAGAGAGAGAGAGAGAGAGAGAGAGAGAGAGAGAGAGAGAGAGAGAGAGAGAGAGAGAGGAAAGTGGTTTTGGTTGGTGATTGGGTTTCGTAATGAAACACTCCTGCAAAATACTTCTTCTAGCATGCCTTACAACATAGTATTATGCTTTGGTAGACTTAATGATAAAGTTGAGTTTTTTGGCAGGCTCAGAAGTGTAGTTTTTTATTTCTTTTGAAATCCATCATTTAAAATGGATGCCCATATAGAAGTGCGTCCCCTGACGCACACTGCACTTTTTATTTGATATTATTAATTTTATTTGATAATTCCTATAAAATATTATTAGATATTATTAAATATATATAGTCCCTTTGTAAAAGGTGAGTTAAAAGTTGAGAACAATCTAGTTTTACATTTTCAATTAATTAGTTATTATTAGATATTATTAAATATATATAGTCCCTTTATAAAAGGTGAATTAAAAGTTGAGAAAAATGTAATTTTATATTTTCAATTCATAATTTCTTTCTTTTCTTTTTTTCTTCTTAAGTTTTTGGATTTATTTTTACTTATATTAGTAAATATATTATTTGCTTAGAAGTCTCCATTATTCTGGAGAATTAAGGAAAATGAAATGTAAAAATAAAAAAGAATATTAGTGTTTTTTTCAATATAATTGTAGTTTTCATAACATGGCACATAATCATTAAATATGATTATAAGAATATTTATTGAACTAGTAATTTATAAATTTAATTGTTTCATTTTAATTTAATTACTGTAGTTTTCATAACATGCCACATAAACCAAAAATATGATTGTACGAGGAATTTATTGAAATAGTAATTTATATATTTAATTGTTTCATTTTAATTTAATTACTGTAGTTTTCATAACATGCCACATAAACAAAAAATATGATTGTACGAGGAATTTATTGAAATAGTAATTTATAAATTTAATTGTTTCATTTTAATTTAATTATTGTAATATTGAATACAGATAACAATCTTAAATAGGTAAAATAAGGGTAAGTATTATAAATAAATAAACATTCAACTCTATATGTTTCTGTCTGTGTTTAGTATACCCTTACTCTTTAGTAATACTTAAATGTCGAGACATTTAGTTTTGTATATATAGTTTTGTACCAGTGTTTTAAAATGCGGGATGTGGCCCGATGTGTTGGGTGTGCCGATGCGTTTTAGATGCAGGTGCATCACCCCGATGCGGTCAATAAATCTAAAAACCTCTAAAAAATTGAAAAAAATAGGTTGATGCATTGAAAAAAGGAAAACGTTTATATAAGGTTCAACCTTCTACTATTTGAAGTAAGGTGTACCTCAAAAATCCTACAATGGAGAGCGTTTCGGCATCAGAGACCGCTCCAATTGATCACCTTGAGAAAAAAAGAATTCTAAGTCAAAAAAATGGTGCATCTTGTAACAAGTTATGTGGACGGTCTATTTCCAAGATTTCCAAGTATTTCTTGATTTGTTCGATTTGTACCATTTCTAAGATTTTAAATTATAAAACTTAGGATAAATTTTGAAGCCGATATAAAGTTTTGTACATCAAAACGACATCTCTAAGTAAATTTTATAGGTGTGTTTTATTTCTATAGTATAAGGAGGCAACCTTTTATAAACCTCACCCTTGAAAAAATATGAAGGTGATTTATGTGATATTAGGTATTTAATTTAGAAAAAAGTTTATATAAGGTTGCAACCTTGAAATGTACAATCAAAGACGCACCTAAAAAATCCATCCATCGGAAAAGGGTGTTTTAATGTTGAAAAACCCTTTAATTGATCATCTCGACATCAAGATGTATGAGTACGAAAAAAAAAAAGATGTTTGAGACCCATAAATAGTACATCTTGCAACACATTATCTAGACCGTCCATTTTCAAGATTTTCACATGTTTATAAATCTATTTGATTTTAACCATTTTTGGAGTTTAAAATTTTATAATTAGAGATAAAAATAGATTTTCAGATAATCCAAATAATTTTTTACATTAAAATTACATGTTATGATAAAATTTGGAGTTGCGCCTTAATTGGATTTCTTAACGTTGCAACCTTATAAAAACCACACCCTTTAATTTATTCATTAACTCCAAAAGTATCAGCTGTCGGAGATTCTGTATCCACTGTCCCTTGATAGATCATAGAAGACATTAGAAAGTACAAACTAGAAACTTGTAAGTAGCTTCGTAAATCCTTCAACAACCATAATCACAAATTTAAAATAACATAAAAATATTCTAATCTCCGTTTTTATCTCTTTGGTAGCTCGTGGGAATGCTCTTACATTCCTTGAAATACCCAAGTCTTTTTTCGCCGAAAAGTACCCCTCATATAAGTATTTCCACAAAGCATACAAATAATACAATTTCGGTTTTTCGGATTTTTTAGCTTTGCATATTTTCAAGCCGATTCCTTGTTACTAGAAAATTGTGAAGAAGACATTGCCCAAAAAAAAAGTGCAGTAGGGAAAAAAGTTGTTGATTACGTGAAGAAAATATCGATTCGTCTTGGTCCTTGAAACCCTCGATTTGTTGTCAAAACTTTGCTAAAACTTCCTCAAATGAAATTTCTGCCACCTTTTTTTTGATCGATTTGATGAAGTAAAGGCCATAGATGTGGCTGTTTTTGTAGTTTGGGAGTTCAATACCCCCCAAACCCTTTCCCCTTTTTTTCGAGCTTAAAAAGATGAAAATGTCCCTTTTCGAGTGGCTATTTTTCACTTCAAAATCTGGCCGCATGTGTGCCCTATGCGGGATGTGGCCGCATATGCTGTGGGATGCGGTTCATCCCTCCAAAGAGCATATGTGGGCTCATGCGATGTGGTTGCCAGTGCATCCCGCATTATATGGCCACCTATACGGCGATGCGGTCGCATTTTAAAACACTGTTTAGTAGGAAAGTTTAATATATATTTTAAGTTTGTGATAAGTGAACACAACAATTAGATGGGAACACAATAAAGGTTGTAAATTATTATTTTATTACTATATTATCCATTATTATTATATAGATGGTTATAAATGGTTATAAACATCATTATTAGCATTGTATCATATCTATTATTTATATTATTTCATATACACTAATTACAGATAAGCGTTAATATCTTCAATGCTAACTCTCATGAGCACACAGTCACATTAATCATTGAAATTATTATCACGTCTAGTGGGTGATCGAAATAGCAGTGATTAAAAAAGCGAACCGCTCAGTGCTTAGGTGGTTCGAAAGGCCTGGGCGCATCACCCAGGCCTAGGCGGCTAATCTGGATGGTCGATCCTTGGGCGGTCGCCTAGGCGGTACGGAACCACGCTTAGGCGGGCGCTCAACACCAAGGCTTGGGTGGCCGCCCAGGGGCGGAAATAACTTTCAGTAGGGGCAATTTTTGTTATTTTTTCTTTTGTTTTTAGGGGTAAAAAATTAGGTTTTTAGGTTCATTTGAAACCTAAAACTTGTTGGAGCGAATTTTAGAGAGAGAAAACCCCCAAAAAACTAGTTTTTGGTGATTGTTTTTGGATCGAAGGGTTTCTCAAAGTTAAAAAAAATTGATCAAAATATCACCCATTGATATTAGATTTACTGTTTGATATTTTGCAAACTTATTAGGGGTTTTTAGAAGATTTTGAGTATTTAAAAGCATCTTTGAGTTGGAAGTTTGAAGATTTAGCAATCAAACTCAAAGTAAGTGATTTTTTTTTATTGCTTTAGTAATTTGCATTATTTTTTAGATGTCTTCTTCGGGATCTAATAGGAGTGGTGATCCCAATTGGAAATATGGCTATAACCCAGATCCTAAAGATAAAAATTGCATAAGATGCAATTTTTGTGAAAAGGATGCAAAATGGGGCATAAACCGGTTCAAGAAATATCTTGTCGATATCAGGAGGGATGTTGCCCTATGTTAAAAGACTCCTGATGTTGTTAAAGAGGAAATAAACAATTCTTTGAACATGGTGAAAATGAAAAAAGATGAGAGATTTGCCTCTATAGCAGATATTAGGTTTGGGGTTCAAGTCAATTTAGATGATGATGTTAGTGATGAGGAAAGGATTGGGGAGGGATGTCAAGAGGTTGAGCAATCCATTATTAGGGGAAAGGGGAAGGGAGTTGTAATTGCTTCTGGTTTTGGAACTAAGAAGCTTTGGGTTAGAGGCCCTATGGATAGTTTAGGTTTTTTCCTCGGCCTAACCCTAAGGTTGCAGGAGAGAAAACAAAAAAGCAAACCCCCATTTAAAATAGAATCAAGAAGGAAGGGAGAGATAGAGCTGCGTAATATCTTGCTACATGGTTTTATGAGGCAGGCATTCCTTTCAATACCGTTCGCTTAAGCAACTTATATGCTGCTGTAGAGGCAATTGGCCAATTTACGCCTGGGATGAAACCCCCAAACCCATATGAGCTTTCTAGCCTCTTATGGAAAAAGTGGTGAGTGTCATGAAGGATGTTGTAGAAGTTAAGAAAGATGCATGGCCTCAGTATGGAGTTTCTATTATGACTGATGCTTGGAGTGATAGGACGAGAAGAAGTTGGATGAATTTGGTTGTGAATAGTCTTGCAGAGACTGTTTTTTTGAGGTCTATTGATGCCTCTGATCATATCCATGATGCCCATTACATTTTTCAAGTGATAGAGAGGGGAATCAAGGAGGTTGGGGAGCATTGTTGTACAGGTTGTCACAGACAATGCTGCTCCTAATATTGTTGCATCTAATTTGTTGTGCATAGCTTATCCTAGAATCTTTTGGACACCATGTGCAGCACATTGTATAGACCTCACGTTTGAGGCTTGGTGGTTTAACCGAGATATCAAGTGCAGTGAAAAAGGCCAAGTTAGTTACAAATTTCATTTATAGCCACCATTTCACGCTCAGCATGATGAGTACCTTTACAAAGAAGAAAGAGATTGTGAGGCTTAGGGTCAAGAGATTTGCGACCTGGTACTTATGCATAGATAGCATACATTCAAGGAGAATGCAGTTGAGGCAAATGTTGACCTCGGATGACTGGAGAGCGTGCAAGTGGTCTAAGGATTAGGTTAGGAAGAAGGTAAGAGATATTATCCTTTCTAAGGCTTTTTGGCGAGGGGGAAAAGGGCGCTCTTAAGATACTTTTTCCTCTTATCAAAGTCTTTTGCATAGTTGATAGTGACAAGCCTTCTATGAGCTATATATATGATGCTATGGAGAAATGTAAAACAGAGACAATCCAAAATTTCAATGATGAAGAAACCCACTACAAGCCTGTTTGGGAGATTATTGATGAGAAGTGGGATAGACAGCTACATCGGCCATTGCATGCAGCTGGTTATTATTTGAACCCAACTTTTTTTTATATTGACAAGGATATACAAACAAATGACACAATTATGAATGGATTTAATGAGTGTAAAGAGGTGCTAGTCCCTGATCCTGATGTGCAGGATATTATATGCGCTGATGAGCTGATAAATTATAAGTGCTCATTAAAGTCTTTTGGGAGTCCAATGACGATGAGGCAAAGGACCAAAATTAATCCAGGTATTAATAATATTCTTAAGTTCATCTTCATCAAGTTCAAGTAATCAAGTAATTCTATTATTTATTGATGATTTTTTTATATATCTTTGCAGCGCATTGGTGGAGCCAACATGGGTGTAGTTTTCCAAATTTACAAAAGTTGGCCATTCGGATATTAAACCTAACCACTTCATCAGTTGTGAGTGCAATTGGGGTACTTTTGAAGGGGTGGAGCCGTAAGGGCAATTTGTTTAATTTTATAAATAATACATGAACCATAGATATTAGATTTTAATTAGTTTCATTTGATTTTGTTAGATTCATACAAAGAAAAGGAATAGGCTTGAATCAAAGAGGCTCAATGACCTAGCCTATGTCAAGTACAATCGATTATTGAAAGACACTTTTGCTAAGAGAGATAAGAGAGACCCCATCAGATCAAAAAATATGGACCATGCTATGGAGTGGTTAGTTGATGATGATGAGGTCAAGGGGCATGAAGGATTGACATGTGATATAGTCATGGATGCTTCAGGGACATTAGCTGACCCTCCTAGGGCCACTAGATCTTCTGCACAGAGAACAAGGATGGAGGAAGAGGAGGAAGAAGAGGCTGATTCAAAAGAGACGGAGGAGGACGGGGATGACCAATATGTCGAAGAGGATGACGACTCCGATCAATATGATGCCAATGTAACTATTGAAGATTCTTGAGTCTTCAAGTATTACTTTCATAGTTTCATAATTCAATTTTGTTTTCTTCCTCATGGTGGTGTACTGCAGTACTGGTGTGATACTATTTGATAACTTGGTTTGATAATTTGGTTGGTTGGAAAATTTTAAGTTTTAATTGGATATGGAGTATGAACCGACTTATGGATTATGGTTATGCTTATGGAGTGTGTGTTAAATGCTAATATGTAGTATAATTTGAATTATGTATTGCAATACATATATTTGATACCGACATAACTGTAAAATCCTTATTTGGATTCAACTGAGCTGCCCAGGTCCCAGGCTGCCTAGGACCCGCCTAGCACTTGTTGAAACACTGCGAAATAGAATAATTGCTTCAATTA
This sequence comes from Amborella trichopoda, assembly GCF_054954075.1. Lineage (NCBI taxonomy): Eukaryota > Viridiplantae > Streptophyta > Magnoliopsida > Amborellales > Amborellaceae > Amborella > Amborella trichopoda. The sequence continues at coordinate 34,933,413 of NC_142343.1, forward strand.
ACTAAGGTTAAGGACAAAGTAATTGTACAAAAACTTCAAAGTTATCATGTAATAGAATAATTTTTGAAAATAAAATCTAACAAATCAAATACATATGACATTATGAGTGTATTGAAAAAAAAGGAAAAAATAGAAAATGCAAACCAAGGAGAAAAGATATCATTTACATTGTGTTATTTTTTATAATAGCAAAGAATATATTTGCTATTACTATAAAATTTCAATGACATTAGCTGTAGAAAAACCATTTATAAAGGGTTTGTATGCAATATATTATTTTTTAGATAATAACATTATATAACGATATTTACCAAAAAAAAATTATTATATAACTATAATAATTATATTACATGACTCAAATAGGGTATTGTAATAGTTTATAATTAAAATTTCAAATTCAATTATATTATCTGCATAAAAACTTGATAGAAAGGATTTGAATGCATTATATTATTTTTCAAAAAATGTTTTTATTTTTAGATAAGAATTTTTTGTTTGTAAGAATGAACTTATTCACTAATTTTTATTTAAATTATATTATTTACAAAAAGACTGAAAGAGGAGGAATTATATTTTTCTAGAACATATATTTTAAGTATTAAATATTTACTTATATTATTTACTTGAATTAATAATATATTATTTACTCATCATTTAGTTAATAAATTTATTATTTACTTAGAACAATATTTTCTTAAATTTGCATAAGACTTTGAGAAAAGGTAAGTACTTGGATTGGACACCTAAAAAATTGCATTTTTTTGTGAAAATCTATAGACAATTATATTACATGACTCAAATAGGATATTTTAATATAATATAATTATAGGGTTAAAATTAAGCCTGAATTATAGGATACTATAATTATAACTCTCTATTATTGTTAATAATTATGTATTTCAACAATAGTACAAAAATGTTTATTATAATGAATTGTTTATTCATAATTTTTATATTTAATATTGATTATTGTTTGTTAATTGTAGAAATATCTATTATTGATTATTGATTATTTAATATTGATTATTAAATAATAGAAATGGCGTAGGCATAATAGTAGACAAAGATTTAAAAGATAAAGTAGTTAATATCAAAAGAATAAGTGATAGTCTCTTATTAATTAAACTTGTATTAGGGGAAGAGATAGTTGATATATTAGTGTTTATGCGCCACAAGTAGGATTAGATGATAGAATTAAGAGAAAATTTTGGGAGGGTATGGATGGAATAGTCCAAGACATACCAAATGGAGAGAGAGCCTTTTTAGGAGGAGACTTAAATGGTCATATAGGGAACGATGGTAGACGATATGAAGGGGTACATGGGGGGTATGTGTTTGGGGAAAGAATGAGATGGGTGAGACTATCTTAGATTTTGTTATGGCCTACGACCTAACAATAACAAACACTTACTTTAAAAAGCGAGATGAACATTTAATAACCTATAAAAGTGAAGCACATAAAAGCCAGATAGAGATTTTCCTAGTTAAGAAGGTAGATCTAACATCATGTAAAGACTGCAAGGTTATCCCAGGCAAGAGTTTGACTACTCAACTTAGGCTCGTAGTTCTGGACGTTCGCTTAAAGACATGGAAAAGAAGGGGTGAAAGTAATTGGTGTCCAAGAACTAGGTGGTGGAATTTAAAAAATAAGAAGATAGACTTATTTAGGGATAAATTAATCGAAAAAGGAAAATGGAACTCTGAACATGATGTTAGTGTAATATAGAATGAGATGGCTGATTGTATCAAGAAAGTAGCAAAAGAAATTTTAGGAGAAGCTATAGGGAAAAGAAGCTCCTATAAGGAAACTTGGTGGTGGAGTGATGAGGTTCAGAAGGTCATTAACGACAAACGATAATGTTAGAAGACTTGGTAGTATAATAGAAATGATCAAAACTTAGAAGAATATAAAAATGCTAAGAAAAACACTAAACAAATAGTAAGTAAAGTTAAACTTAAGGCATATAATAATCTATACAATAAATTGGAAACAAGAGAAGGTGAAAAGGATGTCTTCAAATTAGCAAATAAGAGAGAAAAATATAGGAATCTAAACTATATTAAATGCATTAAGAGTGAGGATCCAAGGGTCTTGGTGAAGGATGACGAGGTCAACGAAAGTTGGAGAGTTTATTTTAAAAAATTATTAAATGACGAACACAATAGTAATATAGCGGTAGAAGGAACTGTTGGTACAAATGAGGGTAGAGGTCATCGATACATTCATAATATTAAGATGTCGTAAGTGAAAGAAGCTTTGTAAAAGATGAAGATAGGAAAGGCTTTAGGACCCGATCGTATCTCGATAGAGGTTTAGAAGTGCATGGGGGAGATTGGCATTGACTGGCTAACGAAGCAATTCAACAAGGTGTTGAGAATAAAGAAAATGCTAGACGAATGGAGGAAAAATTATTGTGGTACCTACTTACAAGAATAAATGATACATACAGAATTGTGCAAAATATCGAGGGATCAAGCTTAGGAACCATACTATGAAGCTTTGGGAGAGAGTGATTGAGCAACGACTATGGCATGAAACAAGTGTATCTAAAAACCAATTTGGTTTTATGCCATGTAGGTCAACAACTGAGGTTATTTTCCTACTTAGGCAATTGATTGGGAAGTTTAGGGCGCAAGGAAAAGACCTCCACCTGGTTTTTATTGATTTAGAGAAAGCTTATGATAGGGTACCTTGAGATTTGATTTGGTGGGCGTTCGAAAAGAAAGGAGTCTCCAGACTCTACATCAACTTGGTGAGAGATATGTACGATGGAGCATTAACTAGTATATGAACACCTACTAGAGAGACGAGTGAGTTTTCAGTGGAAATAGGTCTACATCAAGGGTTAACATTGAGCTCGTACCTCTTTATCTTAGTTATGGATGACTTAATTAAGCACCTACATGATGAGGTACCGTGGTGCATGTTGTTCGCAGGTGACAATTTTGATTGATGAGATCTAAAACGACGTCAACACAAAGTTAGAACTTTGGAGGGATGATTTAGGGTCCAAAGGCTTTAAAATTAGTAATAACAGGAGTAGAGACGATGAAGTAGTTAAGATTAATGGCCAAGAAGTATAAAAAGACCGGACTTTCGATATCTTAGGTCGATAATCCAGTAAAATGGAGAGATTAAGGAAGATGTCGCACACAGAATTAGAGCTGGGTGGTTGAAGTAGAGATGTGCAACTGGAATTTTATGTGATCGCCACGTACCAATTAAGCTGAAGGACAAGTTCTATAAGACGTCTGTGATACTAGCATTGCTCTATAGGGCAGAATGTTGGACATACAAAAAACAATATATCCATAGAATGTGTGTAGTGGAGATGATGATGTTGAGATGGATGAGTGACAAGACAAAAAGAGATAGAATTCGAAATGAATCCATTCGGGAGAATTTAGGTGTGGCACTAAGTGGCGATGAGATGAGAAAGAGTACACTTAGGTGGGCTGGCCATATGTGGCACCGACCAAGTTCAACACTTGTTAGGAGGTACAAATTAGTTTAAGTGGAAGGGCTGAAAAGGGCAAGGGATAGGTCCAAAAGTACGTGGTTGGAAGTAGATTGAAAATATTTGGGGACTCATGACCTCAGTGAAAGTATGGCATTTAATAGAGCATAATGGTGGACTAGGATTCGTGTAGCTGACGCCAATTAATTAGGAAAAAGCTATGATGATGATGTTGATTTGTTAATTATATTATATAAATTATTATTCTAATAATGTAATTACTTATCCATTAGTAAAATAATGTTCATTCATATATCATTATTTATCATAAATATGTGGTGATTAAGACAAGGAAAATATTATTTCCTCAAAAAAAAGGATAAGGCAAATATTATTTGCAACATAAATTATTTATATATTGTTATAATGTATATATGATCAATTTAATTTCTGATGACTAAGATAATTCTTATTATATTAGTATTATATTTATAGGATAGTATATTGTTAGTATTATAAATATCGGATGGTATATTATTAATATTTATCATGAGATCTTTTGAATATCATTTTAATTTATCTCATCAAAAGATAATTAATTAATGAGATAGACATTAATCAAGAGAGAGTATAGAGAATAATAGATAATATTTCATGAGTTGGAAAATTAATAAAGAGATACAGACGTTAAAAGAAAGATGAGCGAGAAGGGATAGAGAGATGAGAAAAGAGAGAGATAAGTTTGTGATAGAGAGAGATTTTAGGAAAGAGGAAGAGAGATTTAAGAAGACAAGATGGGATGTGCGTGAATATAGGATGATGAGGGAGAGAGATATATAAATGATAACTAATGAAATAGAAATTAATTAATAGAGAGATTTAAGGAGAGAATCAATATGGTATAAACTAAGAATAAATTGGGCAATCTTGGAATTCAAGAGGACACTTTTCACGATAATAAAAGGAGTCCTCTCGCTTTATATATAATAGAAAAATAATAGATATTTACGTATATATGTGTGTGTGTATATATTGTGGCGGCCCGGATGGGGACCACGGCAATTTTTAGGGAGAAGCCCCAAAAATTGGGTGAATCTCCCGAGCCCAGAGTTACTTTTTATATTTTTGCACAAAATCCGCTAAGTCAAACATTAGACTTGGCATATGACACAACTGATTTTGTGAAGAGCTTGGGCTCGTGATCCTGGTGAGCTGGAGCCAAAGCCCGTGCTTCTATACATGCACATGCACAGACATGCACATATAGTTACTTTATAAGTTAGATATTTGTATTGATTTCTCAAGCTTTAACTTTATTACCTATTTACTTTATAAGTTAGCTGTTTGTATTGATTTCTCATGCTTTAACTTTATTACCTATTTTGATTTTTTGTGAAGTTGAGAGTTATAATCCAAGCAATGATGAATGGAGTGTATGCCCATCAATGACACATAAGAAAGGAAGCCTTGGAGCTGCTACCTTACAGAGCAAAATTTTTGCTGTTGGTGGGGGTGATGGAGTTCAAAGTTTCTCTGATGTTGAGATTTATGACCCCATACTTGGGAAGTGGGTCGTTATTGGGTCAATGCTTGAAAAGGTACAGACTTCTGGTGACCTCGAACAAACTTTGAATGACTTTCCTCAATAATTTATTGAATTGTGCTCTCAAACTCTACAAATTTATTTTACTTATCAATTAAGATGCTTAAAAGGCGCGTTTACATCCCACACTGAAATTTGCATTGGTGGGCATCCCCATATTTGTGCTTCACGTGGTCCCTTTGGATGAACATCGAAAACTCCACCATTTTGTTGAGTGAGATGAAAGCCGAAATTACCAGTTTTTATCCCACTTCTGAAATGACATGTTTTCTTGGTTCATCCAGACACATGGGACAGACTTCCTTGGTAATCCAAATTGCGGGTGGGTTAGAGATATTCTAGGGGTTGAACTCAAAGAAGCACTCTCACAAGATTGTTTTAGTGGCACTTCTAAAAAGTCGGTTATTTACTTTTTCAGTCATCTGTTTGGGGGTGGTTCTGTGAATTTTTCATATGTTGATTCTCTGTTGCGACTCAAAATTCATACTGTAGTTTGTGTGAAGGAAGAGTTTGTGAATGCATATGCAATGTTTGGTCAGTCTTTCATACACCAATTTTGCATACATTTGGTTAATGGTAAGCATTGCATTAATTAGAGTTGGCATCACCTCAACACACACAGACATATTGAGCCTTTGATATATGCTGATTTTGCATACATTTGGTACATGGTAAAGCATACTTTGTATTAGTTAGAGTTGGCATCTCAACGTATGTGTGTGTGTGTGTGTGTGCATGTGAATGCATGCGTATGTATGCATGTGTCATACTCACAGGAGCTATTTGCTACAAGATTAGCTCATGGCCCAAAAAAACTTAAAAGAACTTTTTTGTAGGGATTTGTTTGACTGCAAATTTTTTAGACTGCTCATATTCATTTTGGCAAACAAGCTCATGAAAAAAACCAAAAATACCCCCAGGAAATGGTGTTTTTAGGAGAGAAAATACAATGACTATAAGCCATTTCAGGAAAGATAAAAATGGTGTTAGATCGAGGCCTTAGGAGATTTGTAGACCCCAAACTTTGTATATGTCCTCATCATCACCAGTTATATGGTTTTTTAAAGAACAATCGATCTTGGTTTCTCAAATTTCTAGTTCTAAAATTAACGGAATTTAGAAGATTTTGAGTTCACCAAATTTTCTCTCTTAAGAAATCCAATTTCAAATTTTCTTTTTTAGCTATTGTTGAGCTTGTTCACTGGGTTCAAGAGAGTGTATATATGAAATTTGGGTTATTTTAGTAGTTTTTGGGCCATGAGCTATTGCTGTAGAAATTAGCTCATGGCAGTATGCATGTATTCCATGTGTGCCCTCACATGCTTGCTTGCGTGTGATACTTCTCTTTTATGTTCAGTTTGTTCTTATTTATTCCTTCTATGTTTCCAATTGTAGAATGTTTTGTAAGATCAGATATCTTATGAATGATAATTAAGATAACCTTTTCTATCCTAATTTGTTTGCCTGCACGCAATTATTTCATGACTATGCTGAGAAGTGCTGCAATCATCCTACTTAGAAAATATTTTTCATATGGGGTATGGAATTATCAGTTCTTTATTCCGTCTGATTAGTTTGGTAAATTCTCCCTATAAAATTATCTCCAAGGTTCTTGCCACTTGCCTTAAGGAGGTCCTTCCCTTGGTTATTTCTCCTTCCCAGAGTACTTTTGTCAAAGATCGACAGATTCTCGATGGTGCTCTTGTGGCCCACGAATGTGTCCACTGTGGACACCTTGCCAAATCTCCTGGCCTTATTGTCAAATTAGATTGGGAAAAGGCATATGATCATGTAGACTGGGCAATCTTGGAAGAAACGCAAAGTAGGATGGCTTTGGAAATCGATGGAGGTCTTGGATGAAAGCTTGTTACTCGCAACTTTTTTTTCTTATTTTTCTTAATCCTCATCAATGGATCACCTAAAGGATTCTTCCCCTCCTCTAGGGGATTAAGACAAGGAGATTCCCTCTCTCCTTTTCTCTTCACCATTTCTGCTGAAGTCTTCAGCCAATCCATTTCCAGAATGTTTGCTGCTGGTTTGATGAATGGGTTCTCTTGCAGGAACCGCGGTCCAATTGTTACACATCTCCAAAATGCCGACAATACCTTGGCCTTTTGCAATGCCCATCCTGATGAAATCAGCAACCTCTTCTTGTCCCTCAGATGCTTTGAATTTGCAATTGGACTTAAAGTCAATTTCAAGAAATCTAAGATGATGGGGATAGCGGTGGATTTTTCCACTTTGAGAGAATATGCGGATAGCTGGGGATATGAGGTGGAAAAGCTTCCATCAAACTATCTTCGTCTACCTTTGTGTGTGGGTAAACCCAAAAAGAGTTTTATGGTCTCACATTTTAGACAAGGTGGATCGTAAACTTGCAGGTTGGAAGGGCCGCTTCCTTTCCCCTGCAGGAAGGCTGACTTTAATTAAGGCTACTATAGCAAACATCCCCGTTTACCAAATGTCATTATTCCATATGCCTATGGCGGTAAACACTCGGATCAAGCAGTTGATCTAAAGGTTCTTTTGGTCTGGAGACGCTGCGAACCGCAAATTCCACCTCATTATGTGGGATGCACTTTGCCTACCTAAGAGGTTGGGGGGACTGGGGATTAGGAACTTGAGGCAACATAACGTGGCCCTTCTAGGGAAGTGGTGGTGGCACCTCCTGACCAAAAAAGATCAGTTGTGGATCGATATTCTTTGGCATAAATATCGCATCCCCTCATCCCCTTGGTTACCCGATTGCAGTACCACTAACAGATCGTCTGGGATTTGGAGATCAATTTGTTCCTCATTCCAGCCATTTACAAGAGGTATTTGATTCCACCCAAAAGAGGGCAGTCAGGTCCTCTTTTGGCACGCCCTTAGTCTGGGTGAATCTTCGCTCAGGGACACATACCCGGACCTTTACTCGCTCTCCTGTGCTCAAGGGGCTGCTGTTGAAGATGAAAGGACTTAGGCTGGCTCCTCCAGATCAAGGAATTCAGTTTTTAGGTGTGCACTGAATGACTCCGAGATTTCTCATTTGTCGGATCTGACGGCTACCCTTCAGGTCTACTTTATAGCCAATCAGGGACAAGATCGAATTATATGGACCCCAAGTTCCTCTGGGGCCTTCACGGTGTCCTCATTCTACCAAAAACTTATCCAACCTCCCATGTATCCCCTACACCCTTGGTCCTCTTTTGCCCCACTATGAATTCAGGTCTTCATGTGGATTACTTTTTCCCATAGGGCAATCACAGTCGACCAACTTCAAGAAAGAGGGATCCCCCTACCTAATCGTTGTGTCCTTTGTCTCGCTGATGAGGAGATAAATGACCACATTGTCTTGCACTGCCCGTTTACTTTCAGTATTTGGGGAAAGCTTCTTAGCCTCCTCAAAGTACAATGGGTGTTACCTACCACTATTCCTTTGATCCCTGATGCCTTACAACCTTTCCCTTGGCCTAAGCAGGTATTCAGTTATGGAAATCCGCTGTGGGAGCAACTATTTGGAGTATTTGGATTGAGCGTAACAATAGGATGTTTTAAGGGGAGTGCTCCTATTGGCACAATATTTTTGTTAAGCTTAAATCTTCGGTTGTATTTTGGGCAACCAATCACAAAAGCTTTAATGGGGTCCCTTCTTCAGCCTTTTGCCAGGACTGGACTGTTACCTTGCAACATTGTAGAAAATGTCTACCTCAGGCGTCCAATTGGAGACCACATATCCAGGGCCAATTTAAGCTTAACTTCGACGGTTGCTCCTTAGGGAACCTAGGGCCAGCCAATGTCGGTGCTATTCTTAGGGACCACTTGGGATCAACTGTTGCTTCCATTTCTTTCAACATTGGTCACACTGATTCCATGGAGGTGGTTGTCACAGCTCTTCTCGAGGGTCTTAGGCTCACATCTTCACAGGATAGAGTCTGTTATTATAGAGGGAGATTCCAAGCACGTCATTGCTTGGGCTACAAATTCTATAGAGTCTGCTATTATAAAGGGAGATTCCAAGCACGTCATTGCTTGGGCTACAAATTCCTCCATCCCCTTGGGTTCTAGCTCATATTTTTTATGAGATTTACCACCATTGTAGGGATGCACGTGTCTTATGGAGGCATACTTAGAGGGAGTCCAACCAGGTAGCGGATGCTTTGGCCAAGGAAGCAATGGCCATTGACAGATTGTATGATCCACTTTTTGGGATTGGTTTCTTTTTGTTGGTTTCCTTCTTTCATTGTAACCTTTAAAAAGAAGGCCTTTTGATATTGTCCTCTCATTCCCCCTTTTTCAGAAGGGCTTCTTGTACTTTGAGCTATCCGTACCGTGGATAGGCTTTCTTTACCCCTCTCTGTACTCCTTTACAGTGTTTCAAAACGTGCTAGGTGGATTGGGGGGTCCAGGCAGTTGAATCCAAAAGGATTCTACAGTCTCTAACAGTATATATATTGTATAAAATATAAGAATTAGGTTTTTAGGGCACATCAAAATATAAAGTATACTATACATTAGCACACACTCCATAAGCATAACCATAAGTCGGTCCATATCCAATTAAAACTTAAAATTTACCAACCAAATTACCAAACCAAAGTTACCAAGTACCAAACCAGTGGAACTACAAATCCACTATCCACAATACACAAACAAGAGGAAGAAAACAAAAATGAAAGTAATACTTGAAGACTCAAAAGAATCTTCGATCAATGTTCAAAGTTTAATCATTATTCATCATCAGAAAAAATAGTGTCTGCTGCATTTGTATCATATTCATCGGAGTCGTCACCTCCTCGACATATTAGTCGTCCTCCTCTGTCTCTTTTGAATCTGCCTGTTCTTCTTCCTCTTCCTCCACCCTCGTCCTCTGTGTAGAAGATCTAGTGGCCTTAGGAGGGTCGACTGATGTCCTTGAAGCATCCATGACCATGTTCCATGTCAATCCTTCATGCCCCTCGACCTCATCATCATCAATTAACTACACCATAGCATTGTTCATATTTTTTGATTTGATTGGATCTCTCTTAGCAAACCTTACCTTCAAGAATCGATTATACTTGACATAGACTAGGTCATTGAGCCTCTTTGATTCAAGCATGTTTCTTTTCTTTGTATGAATCTAATAAAATCAAATGAAAATAATTAAAATTTGTGGTTTATGTATTATTAATACAATTATGGAAATTACCCTTACGGCCTTAACTTTCAAAAGTACTCCAATTGCACTCACAACCGGATGAAGAAGTGGTTAGGTTTAAGATCCGAATGGTCAACTTTTGTAAATTTGGAGAACTACACCCACGTTGGCTCCACCAATTGGCTGCAAAGATATAGAATAACATCATACATAAATAATAGAATTATAAAAATGAACCTTGATTACTTGAACTTGATGAACTTAATAATACTATTATTACCTGGATCAATTTTGGTCCTTTGCCTCATCGCCATTGGACTCCCAAAAGACTTTAATGAGCACTTGTAATTTATTAACGCATCAGCACATATAATATCTTGGATATTAGAATTAGGGACTAACATATCTACACACTTATTAAATCCAGTCATAATTGTGTCATTTGTGTGCATATCCTTGTCAACATAAAAAAAAAGTTGGGTTCAAATAATAAAACTGTTGAATGCAATGGCTGATGTAGCTGTCTATCCCACTTCTCATCAATAATTTCCTAAACAGGCTTGTAGCGGTTCTCATCATCATCAAAATTTTGGGCTATTTCTCTTTTGTATGTCTCCATAGGCTCATATATGTAGCCCATAGAAGCCTTATCACTATCAACCCTGCAAAGGACTTTGACAAGAGGAAAAACTACCTTAAGTGCGCCCTTCACCCCTCGCTAAAAAGCCTTAGAAAGGATAATATCTCTCACCTTCTTCCCAACCTGATCTTTGGACCACTTGCATGCTCTCTAGTCATTCAAGGTAAACATATGCATCAACTGCACTCTCCTCTAATGTATGTTATCTAGGTATAAGTACCAGGGCGCAAATCTTGTGACCCCAGGCCTCACAATCTCTTTCTTCTATGTAAATCTACGTGTCATGCTAAGGGTGAGATGGTAGCTATAAATGAAATTTGTAATTGACTTTGCCTTCTTCACTGCACTTGATATCTCGCTTAAACTGCCAAAAACTTCAAGCATGAGGTCTATACAATGTGTTGCACATGGTGTCCAATAGATTCTAGGATAAGCTATGCGCAACAAATTAGTAGCAGCAACATTAGTAGTAGTAATTTTTATGACAACATGTACAACAAATGATCCCCAACCTCCTTGATTCCCTTCTCTATAACTTGAAATATGTAATGGGCATCATGGGTATAATCAGATGCATCAATAGACCTAAAAAAAATAGTCCCTAAAGGACAATTCACAAGCAAATTCATCTGACTTCTTCTCTTCCTATCACTCCAAGCATCAGTCATAATAGAAACTCCATACTGAGCCCAAGCATCTTTCTTAACTTCCACAACATCCTTCGTGACACTCACCGCTTTTTTCCATAAGAGGCTCGAAAGCTCATATGGGGTTGGGGGTTTCATCTCAGGCCCAAATTGGCCAATTGCCTCTACCAAGGCATAGAAGCTGCTTAGGCATGCGGTATCGAAAGGAATGCTCGCCTCCTAAAACCATATAGCAATAAAAAAAGCAGCTCTATTTCCCTCTTCCTTCATCTATTTTCAATTGTGGTTTGCTTCTTTGTTTTCTCTCCTGCAACCTCAGGGTCGGGCCGGGGTAAAAAACTATTCATAGGGCCTCTAAACTGAGGCTTTTTACTCCCAGAACTAGAAGCAATTACAATTCTCTTTCCCTTTCCCCTAATAATGGATTGTTCTACCTCTTGACATCCCTTCCCATCCTCATCACTATCATCATCATCATAACTGACCCGAACCCTAGACCTAATCTCTGCTATGGAAGCAAATTTCTCATCTCTTTTTTATTTTTACCATACCCAAAACACCATTTTTACCATGAGTATTATGTGTTTTGGGGTTTTTCTCTCATAAACCTAAAAACAAGAAATTTGTCCCTTTCGTATAAAAAAAAGACAAAAAATGCCCCTACCGAAACTATTTTCCGCCTCTTGGCGAGGCGCAATCCTTGGGCGGCCGCTTAGGTATGGGCGCTGGGCGGCCAGCCGCCTAGACAGGCACCCAGGGTTTTCCGCCTATTTTTGGCACCAAGGCCTAGGCGATTTGCCCAGGCCCATTATCGCCTAGGTGGCTGCCCAGGTACTGGGCAGTCTGCTTTTTGAAACGTTGCCCTTTGATCTACTTATTAAAGGTTAACATTCTCAAGAAAATTATCAGTTTATTTTTATGGCATTTACGCCGTTATTGGAAGTATTGACAGTTCAATGTACTAATTTTTAATGATTCCACTACCATGTGGATGCTTTATTTATTAAGTGGCTGGTGTGAAAGTTGGACTATGTAACCGGGGAAGTTTATACTGATTAAATTTTTTTTATCTTTTCATTTTCATCACTCAGATTACATACGGATGTCCAAATACATAATGAGAAACAATAAAAACACAAAGAATCCCGAGGACTCTCACTCACTGCCATTTTATCAATTCTTTTATTACACAAATAAAATTGCATAAACTTAAATCTTGGGATCATGAAGCACATAATACTCATAGGAATAAGAAATCACTATAAAGCATGAAAGGCAGATACTTGAGATTACCTCAACTAGGCTTAGCAGACCCCACACCTGGTCTCTTCCTCCAATAGCGCACGGGATCATTAGTCTATCTCAAATCTTTGAAGGATGGGAATGCTTTGACTACAACCTTAATCAATATGAGAGCAACATGGAACATCACATATACCTTGTATGTGTGGGGCGTGCCCCCTCTTTTCTCTTAGCTTGGGGCGTGCCCTTATTTCTAACTTAAGAAATATCTTTCTAAGGGAGAGAGAGATCTTAGAGATAAGAGGTGTAGAGATTTATGGGAGAGAGGGCCCCTATTTATCGAGTTTCCAGGGATTAGGGTTTCCTTACGGTTAGGCAGTCAAGGGGGGTCCAGGCCGTCCAGCGCCTAAGCGGGCGCCCAGAACCTGGGTGGCCCAGTAAATTTTTTTTTTTTGGTTTTTCTCTCTCTAAAATAGCCTCTAATGGGTTTTAGGTTCATTTGAAACCTAAAACCCACAATTTTGCACCTTTAATATTTAAAAAAAATGACCCAAAATGATCCAAAAATGGCCTCAACAAGCAGCATTTCTGCCCTTGGGCGGGGCGCAAGCCCTAGGCGAGCGCCTAGGCGGGTTCAAGCGGGCGCCTAAGCGGGTTCCCGGGCGCTTAGGAGGGCGCCTGAGGATACCTGCCTAATTTTGCCGCCTACGCCTGGGCGATGCGCCCAAGCCTCCTAGATCGCTTAGGCGGCCGCTCAGGCGTGGGGCAGTCCGCTTTTTGAAACACTGGGTCCAGACCATTGATCATAGGAGACCTGAGGAGTGAGAGATCTGAGCAATCCAATCTTTAGATCAGCCCTCATGATTCAAAGGAAAGTGCTAGAACCTTATCCTCCAACTTCTTAAACCTAATCCCATTAAATAATAAAATATTATTTTCTATAATCTTCTTACACATACTTTTTTATTTGAAATCGAATCTCTTTAAATTCAAGACCTTCTAGTCTTTTTTCAATAAAAATCTCTGCAAAACACTTTCTGTAAATATTCAACTTGATTGATTGCCTTGATTCACAAGGCTAGAAAATAAGAAAGCACCCCCACTAAGTGGGGTGTGCCATCCATGGGGCCCCTATGTGGGCCTTCTCAAATATTTATAAATTATAAAATTATTAAAATGATTTTTATAATATTGTAAATAAAGAAATTTTCTCTCTGAATATTTAAATACTGAAATTGAATCTCTTTTAATTTATAAATTCATTTTGAAAAAATAAAATATCCAGAGACTCATAAAAATTCAAATAATCAATCTAAAATCATTTAATATCAAAATAGTTAAAACCAGATAATTTTGATGGGAATTTGATCCGACAAGGTCTAGGAATTATAATATTGCTGAAGCACTCCATCTTCTATTATGGACTATAATCCACACTTGCTTTCTCAAACTGACCCAATGGTTCCCATGACCCACTAACCACCGTCGGGGTTTATGATTAGGCCACCAAAGTCAGCCAATAAGGGATACAATCTCAGTCTATGGACTACAGGTTCTCCCCTAAAATCGAATCCAAGGTCACCTAGACCTCATGCAACCACAGCTCTATAGTGCATAGGCGTAATATCTCGCACATGTACATGTTTCACCGCGAAAAGTGGTTCACTTTTCCGATACTGCTTTCATATGTACATGTTGTGTGATAGTTCAGTGATGTGGCTTTGACCCTCATCTCTAAAGTCCAACCATCACACACAAGGGTCACACAATCCCTTGACTCACACATTCGGGCAACTCCGACCTCATCAAAATATGACCCATCAAACCCTCATCGGTTTAATTCCATGCCCAAGTAACTTGGGTTTTTCAACTCGACTGGCCTAGCTCGTCAAGCCAAGTCTGAGTATCGGCAAATAACATTTGCCTATCATGGTCCACAAAGGACGACACTTCCACTAAGTTTATGTTTCATTATATCAGGATATTAGTTACAAGCTCTCATAAGGCCTTTAATGCCCACAGAAACCCAACATAGTGTTGCCAAAATTTCCTACAAATAAGATTAAGTTCTCTTACTTGTTTTCTGCTAGTATGATTTTGCATATTGCACCTCTTTGCTTTCATCTGTAAGTAATGATTGATATCTGTCATCATTATTATTTTAAAATTACTTTGTAAATAATGACAAATATTAAATGTTGATCATGATGACTGTTTTTCCTTTACTTTTTGTAGCGATTTGCAACAGCAGCTGCAGTCTTGAATGGCTCTCTCTATGCTGTTGGTGGATTTAATGGGAATGAATACTTAAAGTAAGCTTTTGTTTGCCCATGTTCTTATTTTCTTTCTTTCATTCTCTTTTCGTTGTGATTTATTGATCGGTCTTTTGTTTTATTATCTTATTTGATGATGAAGGACATACTATGTTGTCAAAGGTCGCTGTTACTATTTTTGTCTTTCATGTTCATTACTTTTCTTGTGGATTAGTGATATGTGATTGCAAAGCTGTTTTTACCTCTTGTTTCTTGTATTATTTGAATGAGGAATTAATGGCTGAAAAGTGTATGCCATATATTGCCATTTTGTTATATTTTTAAGTTCACTTAGCCTGGACTTTAATTCGAAAACTGTGCGCTAAAATGTTCAGTTACCTAGAAGATTGAGCGACATGGGTCTTAAACGGGTCTTAACCTAGAGGATATATACTTGACATGTTGGAGAAGATGCTTTGAAGTTCCAATGGATACCATTAAGATTGATCTTCCGCATAACCAGTTGGCAGGATTAAGAATGGATACCATAAAGGCATATTGTCGAAAAGATTATTATCACTGAGCATGTCATTATGTCATTGTGTCTGTGGAGCTCCCATGACCGGAACTCCAACCTCCCAACTAAAGCTTAAGATGTTAAGAAGATACAATATATCTTACTTGCAAAATTTAAAAATCCTTGAAATTTCTTTAGAGCAAGATTTCAGATTTCGTCAAATCGTTTTTTTTTTCATTTCAAATTGTGATTGGCCAAATGACAATCCGGTCTATTATTGCTGCCTAAGGTGTTTGATGATTCATTTGAATGGCAGTTTGTTATTGTATGCTGCAATAGTGGTCATGGTGGTGATGGTATGATTGTGGTGCAAGTGATGGTGGCGATAGTGCACTAGGGGTGGTGGAGCAGTGGTGGTAGTAGTGTGTGATGATGGTCCCTTGGTAGCAATGGTGGTGGTGGTTGTCAAGCAATTGGGGTGGTGGCTAGGTAGTGGTGTTGGTGGTTGTACAGCGACAATGGTGGTGCTGGCATCAGAAGGTGGTTGTGTTGGTGGTGGCTAGGCAGCAGTGGTGGTGGTACTAGTGGTGGTGTGGTAGTGTTGATGGTGACCCGGGGATATGATTGGTGGAATAGTGACACCGTTGACAATGGTGATTTTTTTTGAGAGAGAGAGCTGATTTGAAAATTTTGCAGAACAATTTAGAGTGGTTTTGCAAAAAATCCAATTTTGGGATCCACTTGCAATTGGGAATTATTTCAAATATGAAAGACAAACACTCTTAAGGTTGAATTGCAGGTTGCAGATTTCAAATTGGCCCAAATTGCAATTTGGCCTAGAAATCAAATGGTGCCTTAATAAAATCTCAAACCTGTCTTTGGGCACTTTCTTTGTTACAAGAACCACTGTAATATGATAATATCACCATAATTGTGATCATCCGAGCCTTACCCTAACTATTTGATCAATTATATAAATCATATTCTGCCATTATGTTCTATCAATGGTCATACCCTTAGTCAAACGATAAGTCATCATATCTCTTCTTGCTGCTTCGATCTATATTCTTTTGAGCCTTCTCCTTACCCTTTTAGAGCCTTCCATTTGAACCAAATCGCCCCTCCTAACCGATGATGTACTAGGTCTACGCTGCATATGGCCAGCCCACCTAAGTCTACTTTCCCTTAATTTATCCTATATTGGAGTCACCCCTAAGTTCCCTCGGACATATTCATTTCGGATTCTATCCTTTTTTGTCTTGCCACTCATCTATCTCAACATCTCCATCTTAGTTACATTTATCCTATGGATATGTTATTTCTTGACTGCTGCCCAACATTATGTCCTATAGAGCATGGCTGGTCTTACAACCGTTCTATAGAACTTCCCCTTCAATTTCATTTGTATGCAGCCATCATATAAAACTCTTGATGCAATTTCCACTTTGCCACCAGGCTCTAATTCTATATGCGACTACTTCATCAATCCCCTCATTTTCCTGAATTTATTAAGTAAGATATCGAATCTAATCTCTTTTATGTATTTCTTGGCCATCAAGCTTAACTATTTCCTCGTTTCTACTCTGTATAATTGCTTAATTTGCATTTATATACTCTGTCTTAGTCCGGCTAATTCTAAAACCTTTAAATTCTAAAGCATCCCTCCAAAGTTCTTACTTTGGAACTTGAACTTTGAAGGGATGTTGTAATATCATACTATATTTGTCAAATTTTAATTCTTACTTTTGGGGATGTTTTTGTTTTCTTTTGTTTTGGGGAGGGGGGAAGGGGAGCGGGTTGTTGGGTGGTTGGGTTGGAGGGAGATAGGAGATTTCATTTTAAGATGATCTTTTTGCCTTTTTTCTCCTTTCCCATGCAGCAAAGGTTTCATCAACTTGCCCATGTATCATGGTCTTGCTAAAATGAAACTTAGGTGTGTTATTAATGCTTCTCGATTATCAAATTATAACTTTGAGAAAAGGAATACTCTTTGCCTGAACGAAATTCCTAGGAAGCTGGGTGTTCCAGGGTCCAGAGTACTTTATGAAGTATTCTAATGACGGGGGAGCTAATGCGCACACACACACACACGCACACTGGAGAGAGAGAGAGAGAGAGAGAGAGAGAGAGAGAGAGAGAGATTATCCATCTGTTGTATTTATTAAGCAGTTTTACATTCCAAAATGTTTATGAGCTATTTATTACCTTGAAGTATCATAGAATGGAACCGGTGAATGGATATAACTCATTGGTCTATTATTTGCTCAGATCTGCTGAAAGATTTGATCCTAGAGAGGTATCCTGGAATAGGATTCCAAGTATGACCTTTAAAAGGGGAAGCCACTCAATTGCTGTACTGAATGATAAAATGTGAGTGTTTTTTAGTGATCTCATGGTTACTTCTATTACGTTTTGTTTGTAGAATGAATATATTTTTGAAAGTTTACTTGTTTCCCTACACTTTGTGTACTACTAAGCAATGGTTTTTTTATTGTTGCAGATATGCAATTGGTGGCTATGATGGACATAGTTTTGTATCTTATGTTGAAATATTTGACCCTCGTGCTGATGCTTGGATGATGGGGGAACTTATGACTGGTCCTAGAGGATATGCCACTGCCTCAGTGCTTGGCGATGCTATATTTGTCATCGGAGGTCTTGTACGGGAGAGACTTCAAATGACCGATACGGTTCTTCTCCCCTCCCCTTTTCTTTGTCTCTCTCTCTCACACACACACCCTATATTGAATGCTTAAACAACCTTTACTATATGTACACCACTCAATACAGTTTGAAACAGTATGCCTACTGCGGGGTGGTTATAGCCATCCAATCTATGGGTTACACAGTGATGGAGAGGCCTATCTGGTGGGACCGCTCTCCCTCGGTCATCCTCCAATGCATTACTCGGACAATTGTACCCCTGCGGCTGTCCTGTTAATTGGATCGGATGGAGTGCTGTTATCATGATCAGTTGGACCACAAACACCATATTATAGTTGTTTCAAATCTAATATAAGTTGCATGCTTAACCTCCATTAGAATCTATTTCTCTCTCGCTTTCTCTCTACAATTGGTTCTGTTTCTATTTGACTCTCTCGCTCTCTCTGTCTCTCTCCCCCCCTGAGACCAGTGTTCATAAACTCGGCTAGTCCAACTCGGAACCGGGTACTGGCCGATTTGGTTTTGGCCAGTTTTAGTAATCCGGCCGATACATAAAAAAATTAAAAAATAAATAAAATCTCAAAAAATTAAGGGATTTGTTTGTAATGTGTTTTTTAATGTTTTTTTATCATTTTGGAAAAGATTGGAAAGTGTTTTGGCCATGAATACTTATATTTACATTTTCCCATTTTTTGAAAAATTTGAAAAATACTCTTGGGCACAAATCGATTTTTTTAAAATTCATTTTTTTCACTACTTTTCAACTTCATTTGGATGTGGTTTGGTTAATCATGCTTATAACTATATTTTTTATACTTTTTTTGGATTTTTTAATGTTTTTTATTTATAATACTTTTTAAACTGGCTAGGATCTGCCCGGTTAGGCCGGTTGAACCGACCGGTTTATCAATTACTCAGACCCGACCCTTGGCCAGTTCAATTTTCCGAACACTGCCTGAGACAAACAATTACTGCATGTTGAAAAAGTCTTGATATGTTTTTATGTTGTGTGATATTGCAGGTTGAGTGCTATCGAGAAGGTGCAGGTTGGACAAATTTCGTGTCGAAAGCCATTGGAAGGCGATGCTTTCAATCAGCAGTGATTTTGTAGGGTGTACAGATGAGATTTTGAATAGCATCACTCGGGGGTAATAGAAAAGGTTTGGATGGGAGGGAGTTTCATGATTTTTAGGACCGGCCTTTTGTTAAATTGGATTTGCCTCTTTTAATCTGGCCCTCATTTCTCGTTTACGTTAGAGTTTCTGGTTTCTATTCAGGTTCTTGTCAGTGTGTCTTTGTAAGCTTCTGTTAACTTGCAGTAGAAGGTACGTTTCAAGTTTTAACCTCTTTTCTTATAGGTAGAAATAATATTTTGAAAATTGTTTCACATGGGCTAGACCGCATGACTACATATGCAGTCCAAAAAGTGTAAAGCATCAATCTTATAGGTAGAAATAATATTTTGAAAATTGTTTCACACGGGCTAGACCGCATGACTATATATGCAGTCCAAAAAGTGTAAAGCATCAATCTTAAAGATGGATGCAAGTTGGTGTTCCATCTAAAAACAATGGAAACCAACCATCCAAATGTTTTCTTACAAGAATTATTATTATTTTTTGATAAATTATTTTTAGCTTTACTTAATTTTTTCATATTCATGATCTCTATGTTAGAGATTACATGTCTTTAAAATTAAAGTTTAAAAATCAATCTCATAAATATGGTTATTAATAGGTCCGCATTTCTACGTATGCGGCTTGGTTGCATAGAAACTGGGTCCATAATATATTGTATGGATTCTATTATGCTATGTGGAAAGTGTAAAAGATGTGGTTGATACTCTTAACATCTGCATTATATATGGGTGCGGTTGAGGCCCTAAGCAATGTGGTTTCAATATTGGAAATCTTTGTGATAGCCTTACAATATATTTTTATTTTTAATTATAAAATTTAAAACTTTAAAAATAGTGTAGATCAAGCAAATCTATGAAAACTTGAACATCTTGAAAATTGACAGTCCAAAAATGCATTGCAAGATGTACTATTCCAAAACTTGAAATTCATTTTTTTTTAATGTCCATGTATCTTGATGTCGAGATATTTTATCATTATCATCATCAAAGCTTTTTTCTAACTAATTGGCATCGGCAACATGAATTGTATTATGCCATTTTGTTTTATTAAGGGTCATACTCTCGGTGAGGCTATATCTCTCTCAGTGAGGCCATATCTTCTCACTATTTCTAACCATGTCATTTTGGTTTTAGCCCTTGCTATTTTTTAACCTTCCAATTGAAGTAATTCGCACTTCCTAACATGTGTTATACTAGGTTTGCACCACATGGTCAGTCCAACTTAGTGTACTTTCTATTATCCTGAAAATCTTGAAATAGACAATCTAGATAATGTCTTAGAAGATTAACTATTTTTAGGATGAGAAATCCCCTTTTTTTTCATTGTTATGATTTTCGAGGTCGAGATGATCGATTTGAGGGCTTTCTAGCATAGGAACAACTTTATGTAATGGGTTTTTTTAGGTGTATCTTACTTGTACAGTATAAGGTTGATACTTTATATAAAATTTCTCTCTCTCTCTCTCTCTTTCTTTCTATATATATATATATATATAAGAAAAATTTATATAAGGTTGAGGCCCTAAATGATCAAAGTAAAACGTATCTCAAAAATTTACTAAAAAAAGTTGTTTCGATGTTGAGAATCCCTCAACCTGATCTTCTCGACCTTGAGGTACATGGGTGTAAAAAAAAAAGACTTCAAGCCTTGAAAATAGTGCATCTTATAATGCATAGTGCATCTTATAATGCACTATCTAGATGGTCAACTTTCAAAGTGTTTATAGATCTGCTTCATTGCATTATTTGTTTAGACTTGAAATTTTATAAATGAAAATAAGTTTTTATGCCATCATAAAGATTTTGGTAGTAAAATGTTGTCTTTCACCATTATATAAAGGTACACTTTACTTTGATTGTTTAGGGCCTAAACCTTGTGCAAACCACATCCATATAAACACACACACACAAGGTCATTATTATTTATAATCATTTGATGTCTAATTTGATAGCTTCATGTGTAACAAAGTTTAGGAAATTTTTTTTTTTTTTTTTAATTTGAGCTTGGTCAATAGAATAAATGTTGTAATCGAATTTCAAATCTAATGGTCAAGATTAATTTTTGACTACTTTGCAAACATAAACAATCCAATTTAGGCACACTTCCAAATTTGATCATAACAATTTTGGCACAAAAAATTCTTAGGAATATTTGAAAATATATTTTTATACATAATTATAAAATTTTAAAAATCCAAAAATGGTTAAAATCAAGTAGATCTATAAACATATGAAAATCTTGAAAATGGACGGTCTAGATAATATTGTGAGATGTACTATTTATGGGATTCAATTTTTTTGTTTTTTTTTCATATTCATACATCTTGATGTCGAGATGACCAATTAGAGGGTTTTTCAATATTAAAAGAACCTTTTCTGATGGACTTTTGAGGTGCATCTTTAATTCTACATTTTAAGGTTACAACCTTATATAAAAAATTTCATATGCATATATATATATATATATATATATGCAGTTTGTATACATATGCATCAGAGGTAAGGTGCACCTTCAAATTTTATCATTGTATATAATTTTGATGTAAAATGTTCATAGGAATACTCCAAAATTTATTTGTATATCTAATTATAAAATTTTAAATTTAAAAAATGATTAAAATCAAGTAGATCTATAAACATATGAAAATCTTGACAATGGACGATGTAGATAATATGGTGTAAAATGTACTTTGTCTGAGACTTAAAATCTTTTTTTCATGGTCATACATATCGATGTCAAGATGATCGATCAAAGGGTTTTTCAACATTAAAACTACATTTTTCGATGGATTTTTTAGGTGTATCCGTAGTTCTGCATCCTTATATATATATATATATATATATATATATATATATATATATGAAAATACTTTCAAACGGTTATAGGAAAAAATGAACAGTGATTTCATCTACCCTCATCATTATCTAAACTTCATCGTACGGACACTATTGTCTAGTAGAATTTCAATTTTCATATTTTTTTTTACAAATCTAAATCACTTGAAATTTGGAGCTTGTGTATATCATAGTGAAGCGAACCTAATAAAAATATGAAAAAAATAATTCAAAAAATATAAATTGAACAAAAATACCCTAAAAAATTGTGGAAGATACTACAAAAAGCCTATAAGCGAAAATAAACAGTGATTTCGCCTACTCTCATCACCATCCAAATTTCATCGCACAGTCACAGTTGGTCGGTAGTATTTTAATTTTAATTTTGTTTTTACTAATCGGAATGAGTTGAAATTTAAAGCGTGTGTTCATAAAAAATAGCCAAATTTACGAAAAAATATCAAAAGAATATTTCACATGAAATAAATTGACCAAAATACCCTCTAAAAGTTTCAGGGGTATTTTGATCAATTGTGTTTTGTAAATTATTAGTTTTTTGTATTTTTATTAGGTGCATCTCACTAAGATGTACATACGCTTCAAATTTCAGATCATTTCGATTCGTAAAAAAAAAATTTGAAAAATGAAACACTACTGGACAATCGCGACCGTGCGATGACCTTTGAACGGTAATGAAGGTAGGTGAAATCACTATTCATTTTCACCTATAGATATTGGGAATACTTTTCCATATATATATATATATATATATATATATATATATATATATATATATATATATATATATATATATATATATATATAGGAAAAAGATGGGATTAGTCCACTAGCTCATATGAACATATGAGCCCAACGGTCCAGATTGAATCTAGGCCATTCTGACGATCATGGATGTTCGATAGTGTTTGAATTTTTTATTTTTTATTTGTTATACAAATCAAAATCACTTGAAATTTTAGGTGTGTGTTCTTCTCATCAAGGCGTACTTAATAAAAATATAAAAATATTATTTGTGAAAACCAAAATGATCAAAATACCAATCGAATTTTTTTTGGGGTATTTTGGTCAATTTATTTCGTGTAAAATATATTTTGATATTTTTGGAAGATTCACCTATTTTTGATGAACACACTCCTAAAATTTTAAGTGATTTGGATTTGTAGAAAAAAAGTTAGATCGGTCTAGATTCAATCTAGAATGTTGGGCTCATAAATTCACATGAGCTAGTTGGCTAATCTCATCTTTTCCCATATACATATATATATATATATATATATATATATATATATATATATATATATATATATATATATATATATATATATACACACACGTAATGCTTATGGGAAAAAATGAACAATGTTTTAACCTATAGGCTCATCATTATCTGAAAAAAAACAGGCAGCGTGTGTTTTTCGACCGCCATGGACCTAACATGTCCGCAACAGTACCGTCACGGACATACTAGCTCCGTGCCGGTCAAAAAAATCATGCAGAATTGCAATGGACGATGTGGTCTGTTGCAAGTATGTTCAATAAACTGCCACAAACATAGTATATCCGTAGTGGTGGCGAAACGCTTTATAACATTTCGTCTATAAGTGTTTTTTAGGATTTTCATATAGATATATATATATATATATATATATGAAGCATCTACAAAACCCCTATATGTGAAGTTCTACAGTACTTCACCTACATCTCATCACTATCCAAAGTTCATCATAGTGTCACAGTTGTCTGGTAGTATTTGAACTTTCATAATTATTGTATTAATTATATTTATTTAAAATTTGGGGCATGTGTAGATATGACCAATTCAAACCAAAATAAAATATTAAAAAAATAATTACCATAAAATAAAATGATGAGATTACCCCCTGAAACTTTATGGGGGTATATTACATAATTTTTATTATTCAAATTATTATTTTTATAGTTTATTCATTTGCATCTCACTAAGGCCCATACACCTATAAAATTTCAGATTATTATGATTTGTACAAACAATATTAAAATTCAAAGACTATCGAACATCTGTAACTGTGTAATAAACTTTGAATGGTGATAAAGTCGTAGGTGAAGTACTATATACCTTCACCTATAGGACTTTTGTAGTATTATATATATATATATATATATATATATATATATTTCTTCAGTATAAGAATTACTAGAAGTAGAGGAGGAAGAATCATATGATATTATACTTTTTAATTTTGATTTGGTTGTATCATCTAGATTCAATGAGTCTATTTTCTTTTTAAATTTACATTGGTGTTTATAATGTCCTATTTTACCACACTTATAACATACTGGGAGTTTTTTTCTTTTCTTTGTATTTGGGGAAAATTTATTGATTAATTTTCTCTTTTCCTTTTTATAATATTCTTTATCCTTATTCTTCTTTTTGGCTTTAATATATTTTTCTTTTTTGTATTTTTTCTTTTTCTTTTTTACATAGTCAGGCATATTTTTTCTGTCTAGGTAATAGCCAAATTGCTCACAGAAATCTCCAAGTTCTTTTTTCTTTGTGAGCTTTTGCTTATCTATTTGTCTTTTTAATTTCATATCGGTGCATAGGGCTAAGCCTTCTGCACATATTTCCGCGGAGAGTTCTCCGAGTGTATATGATGAATATACTATTATTCCATTACGTTTTTTGCGAAGTCTTTCCTTGACTTTTTCTGCAAATAGATATGGAAGACCAGCTATGAATTTTTCCTTTCAATGGTCTAGCTGGCAATCTTCACGTATTAATTGTCTTGAAAAGAATACATCTTTATACCATTTATAATGAGAAAGAGTAGGACAGCGTAAATTGGATAGCAAGTCTTCTGACCTTGCTGCTAGTAATGAAGTACTGCCTACAAAATGTAATGTGATTGTATATATCAGGGTATTAACAGCATCACTTTCTGTATATATAACTTCTTGATTTTGTTCATTTCTTCCAGTCCATTGTCTAGTATTGTTTAAAATTCTTTGTTTGGTATCATCGTCCACATAAAAATCCCACCATCCTCTTAACCATCCTGTGAATCCATTTACTCTTACTTTGGCAACTTCTTGATCATGGTTGCCTGCCATTTTATTTGCAGAGGCATACATGGTCATATGTCTCATGACATCTAATATTTTTAATTCTGATAACCCATCAATTTGCCAGTTAACTATTGACCTTCCTGAATAGGATACAGCCTGTTGTATGGAATCTTCTTCCATTTGAATATCAACAGGAGTAGGCCGTTTATGGTAAGGTAAGGCTGTTATGGGTTTCCAATATCTTCCATAAGCTATTTTGTTGATGGTGTCCATTAGAGGTGTAGTATCCATAAAAGCTTTTTCCTGATTTTGGATTGTATCCTCTATTATGGGTTTTTCCTCTGTGAGCATCATGGTTTCATGCTCAGGTATGACAGCTTTGCCTTTGTCAGATGACTCAGGTATTTGAGAAGTGATGGTTGGTGGAGGAATATTGATTTGAGGTGAAGGTACTCCTTTAAGATCTAGTTGGGATAATTTGGAGATTAATTGATCCATAAGGGATTTATTATTTTCTCCAATGTGGAATTTATTCTTATTTAACTCAGGAGGTGGTTTGAATAATACTGATTTAGGAATGGGAGATATAGTAGGTGTTTCCTTGGATACTATTCTCTCTATTCTTTCAGTTTGCTTTCCAAGCGATTGTAGATATAGGTTGGTATAATTATTCTGTTCTACAATATGAGGTATGTATTCTTGTTTTTTATTTATCTCCTTGGGTATGGCTTTATATGGTGTAGCCACTATATCATAAAAGGATGAGGAATGTACAGGCTCATTCTTTTTTGGAATGCCTGCTTTAAGTATAATACTTTTTTCAGGTGGATGTGTACTAGCTGTTGTAGTACCATCAGTACTTATATATGTCTTTTCTTCTATTGTTTGAATTTTTTTATCAAATGAAGGAATAGTAATATTCTTTTCTAAGCATAGATCTCTTAGCCAGTGAAAAAATCCTATATTCAACCTTTCTTTATGTAAAAATTTGTTACATTTTTTATATAGTAATTCCAAAAGTCTAGGTGGCTGAAACCTTTTTAAATACCATTCGCGAATATTTTTATTTTCTTCTGATAAATAATCTTTTTTAATAAAAGCTTTATTTAGTTTCCTTTGTTTTCGTTCTAGCTTGGCTGCTAGATAGGATGCTATATATTCATCTGAATAGTGAGTATTATCAGTGTCTCCTTCAAGTTGTAATGTACAAACTTGGAAGTCTTGTAATTCTTCTATACTGGGTTCAGTATTCGAAGTTGTAGGATGAGATATTGATGTATATGTTGGAATTACAATATTATCTCTGGTTCTATGTGTTCCTTGAAATTGTATGTTTGAATTGGATAAAGACATTTGATTATTGGATGAAGAAGGATGACTAGGAGGAGGTAATATGATAACATTTGGGTTGTAGGAAATTACTTGGTATATTTTGTTTACTATTTCTCTTCCTATTAATGTCAATATCATCGTGTGTATGTAAATTTGTTTTTTGAAATTGTATTTCTACATTTCCATCTGTATGTTCAATGATATGATTGGGAATATGATGTTGAGGAATTTCTTGTGGTTGATTGGCATTTTGTAATGCCCATGATTGAGGTAGAATTATATCTGACCATTTTATGGTTTTTGGAACTATCATATTAGATTTTTCTATATTTGTTTGGAACAAAATTGTTTGATCCTTTTGATCAAGTTTTAAAGTATTGGGACTTAGTGTATTCATGACCTTATAGTATATTCTATAGACTATAGCAAGATTTTGTGATCCATGGACCATATTGAATCCATGTGTTTTGAGGTTTATTGTTAGTATATCTAAAATATTTGGATCGTTTAAAGAAACAGAAAAATTGGGAAAACAGTTAAAATAAATTGGACCGCTACAGAGGCTGGATTCAACCATGCCTAGTAGAGAGTCAGTGAATATATTGTGTCTTGTATCTCTTAGGCATACAAGCACAGAAGTGTTCAACCCTGGTCGGGTCAAAGGTTTTACGGCTATTTGAATGAGGCCAATGTGTAAATATTTGTAATTATTTTCTCTATGTTTTTCTATGACTTTTTTCGAGAGTAGGTGAAAGTCTTCTTGATTTTGCGTGACTGATAGACTTTCTTCTACAGTCTTGATGGCATAACCCATCTTAAGTTTAAATGATCCTTTATTATAAACATCATGAATTGGTACCTTTGGAATATTCCAGTTTTGAATATTTTCTTCAATATCATTTATGATAATTTGTTCTTTATTCTTAACTCTAAGTTTTGAAGATGAAGGTACAGTTTTACCAGTAAGATTTCTTATGAGATTTGTCATTCGTAGGTTGCGGATAATGACAATCTGGACATTCAGTGGCCTTAGCTTTTTTCCCTAAGCGGCTCTCCTGGCCTTGGCGGTACTTTTCGCATCGGCGTTCACTTGTCTCTTATCTTAACTCTCGGACCAACTTTCTTGGTGGTCAATCTCACTTAATTTCTTATGGTATAATGTATCTTTATCTTAACTCATGAAGTGGAAAGAACAATTGTACAAATTCTACAGTTATAACTGTTTCCACAGTTCCACTGTGGAATAGTTCTACTGTTGTAATTTGTCAGACAGTGTATCACTGTATGGCTCTGATACCACTTTGCGCCAGGATCTACAGCACTGTCTTTTTGATTTGTTTTGACTAAGTTTTATTTATTGGATTTTATGTTTCAGGTGTTGAAGTTTATTTGGAAGCGATTTTCAGGTCTTATAACAAGTATGTGAACAGTAAGCTGTTGTAAGTTACTATTGATTGCAATATTTTATAATAATTTAAATAGAATAATAGAATTCCTATGAACGGAACTATTGATATATCAAGTACTATCCACTGTGCGTAACTAGTGTTACCTATCTTAATATTGAATAAAATTTTAAACTGCATAACGAGTAAGCATGGAATTTTACAGAAAATCACACTAGCATCTTATTTATATTCACATGTGCTTACAACAGGGAAATATTACAGAGGAAAGAAAGATATGAAATATTACAGAGGAAAGAAAGATATGAAAGTAAAACAAGATATTGCCTGGAAATATTATAGAGGGAAGAAAGATGAAAACAGGAGATGAAAAACAGGAAATAAAACTGAGGGTTGACAAAGAGATAACCTGAAGGATAAACAAAAAGATGAAGAACTTACTGAGCACACATACAGTAACTGGAAAACAGTTTCCAGTGATGAGGGCAGTATGATGGTAAATTTGTGAGATTACAATCACACATAACTACAGAGTGAGGTAAAGAGAAAACCTGTTTTGAGCTATGAGGGCGAAGGATAGCTTCAAAGATTGCTGTGATGATGATGAGTATGAATTCAGATCTGGGTGCAGAGGTGTGAATAAAAATGTTGAAAAAGAAAGAGGAGTTCCTAGACTGGTTATCAATTATAAACCATTAAATAAAGTGTTAAAATGGATAAGATATCCAATTCCAAATAAAAAAGATTTATTAGATAGAGTTGCTCAAGCATGTATATTTTCAAAATTTGATATGAAATCAGGATATTGGCAAATCCAGATCCAAGAACAAGATAAATATAAAACTGCATTTAATGTTCCATTTGGTCAATACGAATGGAATGTGATGCCTTTTGGTTTAAAAAATGCACCATCAGAATTTCAAAAAATAATGAATGATGTATTCAACTCTTATTACCATTTCATGATAGTCTATATTGATGATGTCTTAATATTCTCCGAATCCATAGACCAACACATTAAACATATCAATACCTTTATCCATGCTGTAAGCCAAGCTGGCTTAGTAGTTTCTGCCAAAAAGATTACACTTTTCAAAACTAATATCAGGTTTTTAGGACACATGATTCACCATGGTACTATTATCCCAATAGACAGATCTATAGCTTTTGCTGATAAATTTCCTGATAAGATTCTCGATAAAACTGAATTACAAAGGTTTTTAGGATGCCTCAATTATGTTAGTGATTTTTATCCTAATCTTGCATTGGATTCCAAACCTTTATATAATAGACTCAAGAAGAATCCTCCTCCTTGATCTGATATTCATACACGAGCAATACAGGTAATAAAGAGTAAGGTCAAAACCCTTGAATGCCTTTCTCTTCCACATCCTACTGCTTTTAAAATCATTGAATGTGATGCCTCTGATAAAGGACTTGGTGGCATCTTAAAACAACAAATAGAT
This sequence comes from Amborella trichopoda, assembly GCF_054954075.1. Taxonomy (NCBI): domain Eukaryota; kingdom Viridiplantae; phylum Streptophyta; class Magnoliopsida; order Amborellales; family Amborellaceae; genus Amborella; species Amborella trichopoda. The sequence goes on from NC_142343.1 coordinate 34,962,798, forward strand.
TCCAAAGAACAATTATTACGTTATACATCAAAGGCTTGGAATTCAACCCAATTGAATTACTCAATGGTCAAAAAAGAATTATTAGTCATTGTTCATTGTGTCACAAAGTTTCAAAGTGATGTTTTAAACCAACATTTTCTTATACGAACAGATTGCAAAGCAGCCAAAGATATTCTGCAAAAAGATGTTAAAAATTTGATTTCTAAACAAATATTTGCCCGATGGCAGGCTATTCTCTCTGCCTTTGATTTCTCAATTGAACATCTTCCCGAGTCTTCTAATTCTTTACCCGATTTTCTGACCCATGAATTTTTGCAGGGGGGGCAACACTGACGCCAACGACAATTCACCACTTTCACTTGCACTTCAATTATTCCAAGATAATCTTTCTGATAAGGATCTTTCATCCTTAAATATGGGCTCCCGAGGCAATACTCGCCGGGGAAAACAACCCATGCACTCTTTAGTTCCATATGAAGGGGAACCTTCACCCCTGAATATTCGTTCACCATCTCAATCCCCAGTTCATCAAATTACATACCCAGAAGCTCGAACTTCAACTCCTACATTTTCACCTGCCCAATCCAAGTCCACTCTTCCTACCAATATTCCAAGATCAGAATATATCGAAAGAGCCTTTCTAATGGATATTACCATTGATGAACATCAGGTTCACATGGATCCAAGCAAGCTTGCACCATTATACCTATTAAATCATCTTAATCCTATCAATGGGGTTAAGACCAGAGAGTATTATGAAGCCATTCTAATGGAAACAGGGTCCATCTCTGTTGTCCACTACTTTCAACAAAATACCCGAATCATAGCCTATTCAAAGGTACAGATAAAAAAGCTACTTCCTTATACTGAGTGGGGTTCTAATCCCGCACAAGGGAAGAAATTACAAAATCTTGAATTTTCTTATAAATATTTCAAATATGCTGAGTATATAGAAGCTTGGCACAAATTTTTCTATTATCAAAACCCTAACAATACTCATAGCTGGTATTTACAGTTCCGGCTACCAATTTTTGAAAGGTTCCCCACTTGGTTTCAAAACTGGTATTTCGTGTGGGGATCAACTGCTATGATTTTACCTCCTGCTTTTAAGGAGCTGCAGGAGCAATTTATACAATACAATAATATCAATAATACAGTTGACACTCACCTTTACTTTATGGCTTTATACCAAATCCCTTGGATTATGAAATGGGATTATACCATCTCACCCAATACTTCCAACAATTATACATACATCCCTCGTTTGGGAAAAACCATCTCTGTAAAATGGTGGGATATCTTCCAAATGGATCTCACCAAAGCCACTCCAAAAAGAATACCGCCCAAAGCACCTATATACCAGGAAAACCCAAATACTCCAAACACTTCTTTTGATTTTCCTACCTACCTGAGAAATATGCTTCAAACCAACCCACATGCTTCCAAGGAAGAACTGGAAAAACAGATGAAAGAGATCTTTGCTGAAGCAGGAAGAAAACCCACCTCTTCCAAAGAAACAGTCCAGTCTTCTCCACTACACATCAATAGATACCTCCAACTCAGCCAGAAGGATCCAGAAGAAACAGATCCAGACGAAACGGATCCGGAAGAAGATGATCTAGACGAATTCAGCCAGAGACCATGAACTGATCATCCATCACCATCCAGGAGCAATAATGATAATGACAATAGCAAGCTTCCATCACAGACAGCAAATACTGCACTCGATGTAATAAGGCCAAAAGAGCCTAGATGCTTTACTTTTTATTTTTTGTTTTTTACACAAAAAGCATCTTCCTATGCTTGTCCACTAGCACCTCTCTCCCCCTTGTCGTTTTCCACCGACATCTTTCTCTCTCCTCTCTGTCGCATCTTGCCGACACTATTTCTCTCTTCTGTCCTCTTTTGATAATGGATGCCAGCTGTTTCACCCTCTCTTGTCTTCATCTGCCGACAAAGGCATCTCTTTTCCTTGTCCTCTTATGATAATGGTTGCCAGCTGTCCCAATAATGGTTGCCAGCTGTTCCCACCGAAGCCGAAGAGATTCCATTCGACCCCTATAAGAAGAAGGCCTCTCCTCTTCCAATAGCAGGGCCTCACTCCTCTTCTCTCCTACCAGGGCCTCTTCTCTCCTCTTCTCCTATCCTAACATTCCTAAGCCTCTGCAGCCTTTACCGGAAACCTCTGAGCCTCTACCTCTGAGCCCTTACCTGAAAACCACTGAGCCTCTACCTGAACCTTTGCAGTCTATCTCTGCTAATTACCTTGAACCTAAGATCTCAGACCTCAGACCTCTGCAACTTACCTTGAACCTCTGTACCCAGATCCGAACCTCTGTAATCAGACTTGAACCTCTGTACCCAGATCCGAACCTCTGTACCCAGACTTGAACCTCTGCACCCAGATCTGAATTCATACTCATCATCATCACAGCAATCTTTGAAGCTATCCTTCGCCCTCATAGCTCAAAACAGGTTCTCTCTTTACCTCACTCTGTAGTTATGTGTGATTGTAATCTCACAAATTTACCATCATACTGCCCTCATCACTGGAAACTGTTTTCCAGTTACTGTATGTGTGCTCAGTAAGTTCTTCATCTTTTTGTTTATCCTTCAGGTTATCTCTTTGTCAACCCTCAGTTTTATTTCCTGTTTTTCATCTCCTGTTTTCATCTTTCTTCCCTCTATAATATTTCCCTGTTGTAAGCACATGTGAATATAAATAAGATGCTAGTGTGATTTTCTGTAAAATTCCATGCTTACTCGTTATGCAGTTTAAAATTTTATTCAATATTAAGATAGGTAACACTAGTTACGCACAGTGGATAGTACTTGATATATCAATAGTTCCGTTCATAGGAATTCTATTATTCTATTTAAATTATTATAAAATATTGCAATCAATAGTAACTTACAACAGCTTACTGTTCACATACTTGTTATAAGACCTGAAAATCGCTTCCAAATAAACTTCAACACCTGAAACATAAAATCCAATAAATAAAACTTAGTCAAAACAAATCAAAAAGACAGTGCTGTAGATCCTGGCGCAAAGTGGCTCCACCTAAATTAAAAGAATTAAATAATGTCAAAAGTCAATTACAAGACAAAGAAAAATTTCTTTGTACACTTAAACAGGAAGTCAAATATAAAGTAATTGAAGAGCAAATACAAATGCCTTCAATACAAAAGCAAATAGAAACATCAATATGTAGCGAACATCCCAATGCTTTTTGGGATAGGAAAAAACATAGTATCAGCTTACCATACGAATCAAACTTTACTGAAAGCCAAATCCCTACTAAAGTTAGACCAATACTGACGCCAACGACGAATCACCACTTTCACTTGCACTTCAATTATTCCAAGATAATCTTTCTGATAAGGATCTTTCATCCTTAAATATGGGCTCCCGAGGCAATACTCGCCGGGGAAAACAACCCATGCACTCTTTAGTTCCATATGAAGGGGAACCTTCACCCCTGAATATTCGTTCACCATCTCAATCCCCAGTTCATCAAATTACATACCCAGAAGCTCGAACTTCAACTCCTACATTTTCACCTGCCCAATCCAAGTCCACTCTTCCTACAAATATTCCAAGATCAGAATATATCGAAAGAGCCTTTCTAATGGATATTACCATTGATGAACATCAGGTTCACATGGATCCAAGCAAGCTTGCACCATTATACCTATTAAATCATCTTAATCCTATCAATGGGGTTAAGACCAGAGAGTATTATGAAGCCATTCTAATGGAAACAGGGTCCATCTCTGTTGTCCACTACTTTCAATAAAATACCCGAATCATAGCCTATTCAAAGGTACAGATAAAAAAGCTTCTTCCTTATACTGAGTGGGGTTCTAATACCGCACAAGGGAAGAAATTACAAAATCTTGAATTTTCTTATAAATATTTCAAATATGCTGAGTATATAGAAGCTTGGCACAAATTTTTCTATTATCAAAACCCTAACAATACTCATAGCTGGTATTTACAGTTCCGGCTACCAATTTTTGAAAGGTTCCCCACTTGGTTTCAAAACTGGTATTTCGTGTGGGGATCAACTGCTATGATTTTACCTCCTGCTTTTAAGGAGCTGCAGGAGCAATTTATACAATACAATAATATCAATAATACAGTTGACACTCACCTTTACTTTATGGCTTTATACCAAATCCCTTGGATTATGAAATGGGATTATACCATCTCACCCAATACTTCCAACGATTATACATACATCCCTCGTTTGGGAAAAACCATCTCTGTAAAATGGTAGGATATCTTCCAAATGGATCTCACCAAAGCCACTCCAAAAAGAATACTGCCCAAAGCACCTATATACCAGGAAAACCCAAATACTCCAAACACTTCTTTTGATTTTCCTACCTACCTGAGAAATATGCTTCAAACCAACCCACATGCTTCCAAGGAAGAACTGGAAAAACAGATGAAAGAGATCTTTGCTGAAGCAGGAAGAAAACCCACCTCTTCCGAAGAAACAGTCCAGTCTTCTCCACTACACATCAATAGATACCTCCAACTCAGCCAGAAGGATCCAGAAGAAACAGATCCAGACGAAACGAATCCGGAAGAAGATGATCCAGACGAATTCAGCCAGAGACCATGAACTGATCATCCATCACCATCCAGGAGCAATAATGATAACGACAATAACAAGCTTCCATCATAGACAGCAAATACTGCACTCAATGTAATAAGGCCAAAAGAGCCTAGATGCTTTACTTTTTATGTTTTGTTTTTTACACAAAAAGCATCTTCCTATGCTTGTCCACTAGCACCTCTCTCCCCCTTGTCGTTTTCCACCGACATCTTTCTCTCTCCTCTCTGTCGCATCTTGCCGACACTATTTCTCTCTTCTGTCCTCTTTTGATAATGGATGCCAGCTGTTTCACCCTCTCTTGTCTTCATCTGCCGACAAAGGCATCTCTTTTCCTTGTCCTCTTATGATAATGGTTGCCAGCTGTCCCAATAATGGTTGCCAGCTGTTCCCACCGAAGCCGAAGAGATTCCATTCGACCCCTATAAGAAGAAGGCCTCTCCTCTTCCAATAGCAGGGCCTCACTCCTCTTCTCTCCTACCAGGGCCTCTTCTCTCCTCTTCTCCTATCCTAACATTCCTAAGCCTCTGCAGCCTTTACCGGAAACCTCTGAGCCTCTACCTCTGAGCCCTTACCTGAAAACCACTGAGCCTCTACCTGAACCTTTGCAGTCTATCTCTGCTAATTACCTTGAACCTAAGATCTCAGACCTCAGACCTCTGCAACTTACCTTGAACCTCTGTACCCAGATCCGAACCTCTGTACTCAGACTTGAACCTCTGTACTCAGATCCGAACCTCTGTACCCAGACTTGAACCTCTGCACCCAGATCTGAATTCATACTCATCATCATCACAACAATCTTTGAAGCTATCCTTCGCCCTCATAGCTCAAAACAGGTTCTCTCTTTACCTCACTCTGTAGTTATGTGTGATTGTAATCTCACAAATTTACCATCATACTGCCCTCGTCACTGGAAACTGTTTTCCAGTTACTGTATGTATGCTCAGTAAGTTCTTCATCCTTTTGTTTATCCTTCAGGTTATCTCTTTGTCAACCCTCAGTTTTATTTCCTGTTTTTCATCTCCTGTTTTCATCTTTCTTCCCTCTATAATATTTCCAGGCAATATCTTGTTTTACTTTCATATCTTTCTTTCCTCTGTAATATTTCATATCTTTCTTTCCTCTGTAATATTTTCCTGTTGTAAGCACATGTGAATATAAATAAGATGCTAGTGTGATTTTCTGTAAAATTCCATGCTTACTCGTTATGCAGTTTAAAATTTTATTCAATATTAAGATAAGTAACACTAGTTACGCACAGTGGATAGTACTTGATATATCAATAGTTCCGTTCATAGGAATTCTATTATTCTATTTAAATTATTATAAAATATTGCAATCAATAGTAACTTACAACAGCTTACTGTTCACATACTTGTTATAAGACCTGAAAATCGCTTCCAAATAAACTTCAACACCTGAAACATAAAATCCAATAAATAAAACTTAGTCAAAACAAATCAAAAAGACAGTGCTGTAGATCCTGGAGCAAAGTGGCTCCACCTAAATTAAAAGAATTAAATAATGTCAAAAGTCAACTACAAGATAAAGAAAAATTTCTTTGTACACTTAAACAGGAAGTCAAATATAAAGTAATTGAAGAGCAAATACAAATGCCTTCAATACAACAAAAAATTCAATCAATACAAAAGCAAATAGAAACATCAATATGTAGCGAACATCCCAATGCTTTTTGGGATAGGAAAAAACATAGTATCAGCTTACCATATGAATAACACTTTACTGAAAGCCAAATCCCTACTAAAGCTAGACCAATACTGACGCCAACGACGAATCACCACTTTCACTTGCACTTCAATTATTCCAAGATAATCTTTCTGATAAGGATCTTTCATCCTTAAATATGGGCTCCCGAGGCAATACTCGCCGGGGAAAACAACCCATGCACTCTTTAGTTCCATATGAAGGGGAACCTTCACCCCTGAATATTCGTTCACCATCTCAATCCCCAGTTCATCAAATTACATACCCAGAAGCTCGAACTTCAACTCCTACATTTTCACTTGCCCAATCCAAGTCCACTCTTCCTACCAATATTCCAAGATCAGAATATATCGAAAGAGCCTTTCTAATGGATATTACCATTGATGAACATCAGGTTCACATGGATCCAAGCAAGCTTGCACCATTATACCTATTAAATCATCTTAATCCTATCAATGGGGTTAAGACCAGAGAGTATTATGAAGCCATTCTAATGGAAACAGGGTCCATCTCTGTTGTCCACTACTTTCAACAAAATACCCGAATCATAGCCTATTCAAAGGTACAGATAAAAAAGCATCTTCCTTATATTGAGTGGGGTTCTAATCCCGCACAAGGGAAGAAATTACAAAATCTTGAATTTTCTTATAAATATTTCAAATATGCTGAGTATATAGAAGCTTGGCACAAATTTTTCTATTATCAAAACCCTAACAATACTCATAGCTGGTATTTACAGTTCCGGCTACCAATTTTTGAAAGGTTCCCCACTTGGTTTCAAAACTGGTATTTCGTGTGGGGATCAACTGCTATGATTTTACCTCCTGCTTTTAAGGAGCTGCAGGAGCAATTTATACAATACAATAATATCAATAATACAGTTGACACTCACCTTTACTTTATGGCTTTATACCAAATCCCTTGGATTATGAAATGGGATTATACCATCTCACCCAATACTTCCAACGATTATACATACATCCCTCGTTTGGGAAAAACCATCTCTGTAAAATGGTGGGATATCTTCCAAATGGATCTCACCAAAGCCACTCCAAAAAGAATACCGCCCAAAGCACCTATATACCAGGAAAACCCAAATACTCCAAACACTTCTTTTGATTTTCCTATTTACCTGAGAAATATGCTTCAAACCAACCCACATGCTTCCAAGGAAGAACTGGAAAAACAGATGAAAGAGATCTTTGCTGAAGCAGGAAGAAAACCCACCTCTTCCGAAGAAACAGTCCAGTCTTCTCCACTACACATCAATAGATACCTCCAACTCAGCCAGAAGGATCCAGAAGAAACTGATCCAGACGAAACGGATCCGGAAGAAGATGATCTAGACGAATTCAGCCAGAGACCATGAACTGATCATCCATCACCATCCAGGAGCAATAATGATAATGACAATAGCAAGCTTCCATCACAGACAGCAAATACTGCACTCAATGTAATAAGGCCAAAAGAGCCTAGATGCTTTACTTTTTATTTTTTGTTTTTTACACAAAAAGCATCTTCCTATGCTTGTCCACTAGCACCTCTCTCCCCCTTGTCGTTTTCCACCGACATCTTTCTCTCTCCTCTCTGTCGCATCTTGCCGACACTATTTCTCTCTTCTGTCCTCTTTTGATAATGGATGCCAGCTGTTTCACCCTCTCTTGTCTTCATCTGCCGACAAAGGCATCTCTTTTCCTTGTCCTCTTATGATAATGGTTGCCAGCTGTCCCAATAATGGTTGCCAGCTGTTCCCACCGAAGCCGAAGAGATTCCATTCGACCCCTATAAGAAGAAGGCCTCTCCTCTTTCAATAGCAGGGCCTCACTCCTCTTCTCTCCTACCAGGGCCTCTTCTCTCCTCTTCTCCTATCCTAACATTCCTAAGCCTCTGCAGCCTTTACCGGAAACCTCTGAGCCTCTACCTCTGAGCCCTTACCTGAAAACCACTGAGCCTCTACCTGAACCTTTGCAGTCTATCTCTGCTAATTACCTTGAACCTAAGATCTCAGACCTCAGACCTCTGCAACTTACCTTGAACCTCTGTACCCAGATCCGAACCTCTGTACTCAGACTTGAACCTCTGTACCCAGATCAGAACCTCTGTACCCAGACTTGAACCTCTGCACCCAGATCTGAATTCATACTCATCATCATCACAGCAATCTTTGAAGCTATCCTTCGCCCTCATAGCTCAAAACAGGTTCTCTCTTTACCTCACTCTGTAGTTATGTGTGATTGTAATCTCACAAATTTACCATCATACTGCCCTCATCACTGGAAACTGTTTTCCAGTTACTGTATGTGTGCTCAGTAAGTTCTTCATCTTTTTGTTTATCCTTCAGGTTTTCTCTTTGTCAACCCTCAGTTTTATTTCCTGTTTTTCATCTCCTGTTTTCATCTTTCTTCCCTCTATAATATTTCCAGGCAATATCTTGTTTTACTTTCATATCTTTCTTTCCTCTGTAATATTTCATATCTTTCTTTCCTCTGTAATATTTCCCTGTTGTAAGCACATGTGAATATAAATAAGATGCTAGTGTGATTTTCTGTAAAATTCCATGCTTACTCGTTATGCAGTTTAAAATTTTATTCAATATTAAGATAGGTAACACTAGTTACGCAATGTGGATAGTACTTGATATATCAATAGTTCCGTTCATAGGAATTCTATTATTCTATTTAAATTATTATAAAATATTGCAATCAAGAGTAACTTACAACAGCTTACTGTTCACATACTTGTTATAAGACCTGAAAATCGCTTCAACACCTGAAACATAAAATCCAATAAATAAAATTTAGTCAAAACAAATCAAAAAGACAGTGCTGTAGATCCTGGCGCAAAGTGGTATCAGAGCCATACAGTGATACACTGTCTGACAAATTACAACAGTAGAACTATTCCACAGTGGAACTGTGGAAACAGTTATAACTGTAGAATTTGTACAACTGTTCTTTCCACTTCATAAGTTAAGATAAAGATACATTATACCATAAGAAATTAAGTGAGATTGACCACCAAGAAAGTTGGTCCGAGAGTTAAGACAAGAGACAAGTGAACGCCGATGCGAAAAGTACCGCCAAGGCCAGGAGAGTCGCTTAGGGAAAAAAGCTAAGGCCACTGAATGTCCAGATTGTCATTATCCGCAACCTACGGATGGCAAATCTCATAAGAAATCTTACTGGTAAAACTGTACCTTCATCTTCAAAACTTAGAGTTAAGAATAAAGAACAAATTATCATAAATGATATTGAAGAAAATATTCAAAACTGGAATATTCCAAAGGTACCAATTCATGATGTTTATAATAAAGGATCATTTAAACTTAAGATGGGTTATGCCATCAAGACTGTAGAAGAAAGTCTATCAGTCACGCAAAATCAAGAAGACTTTCACCTACTCTCGAAAAAAGTCATAGAAAAACATAGAGAAAATAATTACAAATATTTACACATTGGCCTCATTCAAATAGCCGTAAAACCTTTGACCCGACCAGGGTTGAACACTTCTGTGCTTGTATGCCTAAGAGATACAAGACACAATATATTCACTGACTCTCTACTATGCATGGTTGAATCCAGCCTCTGTAGCGGTCCAATTTATTTTAACTGTTTTCCCAATTTTTCTGTTTCTTTAAACGATCCAAATATTTTAGATATACTAACAATAAACCTCAAAACACATGGATTCAATATGCTCCATGGATCACAAAATCTTGCTATAGTCTATAGAATATACTATAAGGTCATGAATACACTAAGTCCCAATACTTTAAAACTTGATCAAAAGGATCAAACAATTTTGTTCCAAACAAATATAGAAAAATCTAATATGATAGTTCCAAAAACCATAAAATGGTCAGATATAATTCTACCTCAATCATGGGCATTACAAAATGCCAATCAACCACAAGAAATTCCTCAACATCATATTCCCAATCATATCATTGAACATACAGATGGAAATGTAGAAATACAATTTCAAAAAACAAATTTACATACACACGATGATATTGACATTAATAGGAAGAAAAATAGTAAACAAAATATACCAAGTAGGAAATCAATTTCTCACAACCCAAATGTTATTCTATTACCTCCTCCTCCTAGTCATAGTCATCCTTCTTCATCCAATTCCAATATACAATTTCAAGGAACACATAGAACTAGAGATAACATTGTAATTCCAACATATACATCATCTCATCCTACAACGTCTAATACTGAACCCAGTATAGAAGAATTACAAGACTTCCAAGTTTGTACATTACAACTTGAGGAGAATGATGATAATACTCAATATTCAGAAGAATATATCGCAGCCTATCTAGCAGCCAAGCTAGAACGAAAACAAAGGAAACTAAATAAAGCTTTTATTAAAAAAGATTATTTATCAGAAGAAAATAAAAATGGCGCAAAGTGGTATCAGAGCCATACAGTGATACACTGTCTGACAAATTACAACAGTAGAACTATTCCACAGTGGAACTGTGGAAACAGTTATAACTGTAGAATTTGTACAACTGTTCTTTCCACTTCATAAGTTAAGATAAAGATACATTATACCATAAGAAATTAAGTGAGATTGACCACCAAGAAAGTTGGTCCGAGAGTTAAGACAAGAGACAAGTGAACGCCGATGCGAAAAGTACCGCCAAGGCCAGGAGAGCCGCTTAGGGAAAAAAGCTAAGGCCACTGAATGTCCAGATTGTCATTATCCGCAACCTACGGATGGCAAATCTCATAAGAAATCTTACTGGTAAAACTGTACCTTCATCTTCAAAACTTAGAGTTAAGAATAAAGAACAAATTATCATAAATATATATATATATATATATATATATATATATATATATATATATATATATATATATATATGAGTATGCTAGTGTAGGCCCACTAGCCGACAACTACATATAAACCTAGTGGCCTAAATTCAATTTTGGCCATTATAATGGACAGGACCTCATTTTATATTTGAACTTTTTCTATAAATCCAAATCATGTGAAATTTTAGACGTCTATTCTTTTTATCAACGCGCACCTAATTAAAATATTTTAAAAAATAATTCATAAAATTTAAATTGACCAAAATACCCTTGCAATATTTCGGGGTATTTTGGTCAATTTATTTTCCACAAGATATATTTTTGATATTTTTATTAGATACTAATATTTTTAAAGAACACATGCTCAAATTTTTAAGTAATTTGAATTATGTAAAAAAATTAAAATTTAAATACGAAATGCAACCCATGAGCAGATTCAATCTAGGCCGTTTGGTCTATATATAGTTGTAGGCTAGTAGGCATATGCTAGCATTATATATATATATATATATATATATATATATATATATATATATATATATATATATATATATATATATCAATCTTACAACAGCTGGCCAGCTATAATGAATAGAATATAGGTGGAATGGGAGCCGTTAGATCTTCATCATGTAGTTTAGAATGCACATCACTATTTTAATTTTAATATTTTTTATATAAATCTGATTAATATGAAATTTTGGATGTATATACCTAACACTATTGCGCACCATATAAAAATATAAAACAAATATTTTCAATAACTTAAAATGACCAAAATAGCGCCATCATCTTTCAGGGGTATTTAGATCATTTTATATTTTGGAAAATATGGTTTTTATATTTTTTATTTGTGCGCCCTATTTTTTAGTACATATGTATAAAATTTCATTATGATATGATTTATAGAAAGATAATTAAAATTAAAACGGTGATATGCATTCTGAACCGGATGATAAAGATTTGACGACTCTCATTCCACCTATATTACTATTCGTTATAGTTGGTCAGCTATTAGTAGCTTTTACTTATATATATATATATATATATATATATATATATATATATCGAAGATACTGCAAAATGCCTATAAGCGAAAATGAACAGTGATTTCACCTATCCTCATCACCATCCAAACTTCATCACACGGTCACAATTGTCCAGTAGTGTTTTAATTTTCAATTTTTTTTTTTACTTATCAGAATTATCTAAAATTTGGAATGTGTGTACATCTTAGTGAGGAGCACCTAATAAAAATATAAAAAATAATAATTCGTAAATATAAATTGACCAAAATACCCCTATAAATTTTTTAATATATTTTGGTCAATTAATATTTTGCGAATAATTTTTTTCATATTTTTTTTAGGTGAGCCTCACGAAGATGTACATACACTCCAAATTTCAAGTAATTTTGTTTTCTAGAAAACAAATGAAAATTGAAACACTATCAGACAACTGTTACCGTGCGATGAAATTTAGATGATGATGAGGGTAGGTGAAATCACTGTTCATTTTTGCCGTTCAGAAGAGTTTTCATATATATATATATATATATATATATATATAAACAATGATCTAATGCAACAGTTATATTATAGTATAATGCAACGAGACTCTTAGAAAACCATGTTTGTGGTATTTGTATAACCCCATATTTTGCACACACACTCTCTTCATCTCAATAATCAATCCAAAAAAAAAAAGTTCAATTTGAACCCTAGATATGGTCAAGTCCCCTCCAAAAATAAATCTAGACCAGTCATTTTGTGAATTTCAAGAACTTAGCCTTTATTAACTTAAAACCACTTTCTTTTTTTTAACATTGTTCATCTAATAATAATAAAGGCATCTAAAAAAATTGAAAATGAAAAAATCCTTCTAATGCCTAGATCTAAGCATCTTAACAAAATGAACGGCTTATGTTAATTGGGCTAAAAAAATACTTTCTCGGTTGTGTTTTTAATTTTTTATTATTTTGTGATTGTTCATTAGAATGAAAAGAGTGTATATTTCAAATTTTGGATCAAACAAATGGTCATAAGATGGTTTTTTAAGGTTCCATGAAATCATTGCCCTATATATATATATATATATATATAAGATACTACAAAATGCCTATAGGTGAAAATGAACAGTGATTTCTTCTACCGTCATCACCATCCAAACTTCATCGCACAAACACAAGTGTCTGGTAGTGTTTCAATTTTCTTTATTTTTTTTAACTAATCATAATTATCTGAAATTTGGAGCGTGTGTACATCTTAGTGAGCCGCACATAATAAAAATATAAAAAAAATAATCCGTAAAATATAAATGGATTAAAATACCCCCGTAAATTTTGGGGGGTATTTTGGTCAATTTATATTTTACAAATTATTTTTTTTCATATTTTTATTATGTGCATCTCACTAAGATGTACAAATTCTTCAAATTTCAGATCATTCTGATTAGTTAAAAAAATGAAAGTTGGAACACTACTAGACAAATGTGTCCATACGATGAAGTTTGGATGGTGATGAGGGTAAACAAAATCACTGTTCATTTTCGTTTATAGGTATTTTGTAGTATCTTTCTATATATATATATATATATATATATATATATATATATATATTAGAAAAAATCCATCGCGTTACAATTGACACTTGAGATGGACTTTGATTGGTGCATGTGTTCTGTCTAGATATAGAAAGGTATCCATACATCATCATCTTTTGTCCGTGTCGTGAAGTCAGTAACTATACCATAATGCTCGAAATTTTTAGGGAAATTTGGTATCCTTGTAATTAGTAGTATTTAAAACATTTACATTATATTTCATATTTTATTCATATCCTTGTTTTTGGCACTTCTTTGATCTTTTTGAGAAGGAAAACGTGTATATGAAGATGCAACCTTATAATGTAGAACTACGGATACACCTCAAAAATCCATTAGAAAATGAAGTTTTAATGTTGAAAAACCCTTTGATTGATCATCTCGACATTGAGATGTATGAACATAAAAAATAAAAAGATTTTAAGTCTCCTAAATAATGCATTTTACAACATATCATCCACTCCGTCCATTTTCAAGATTTTCATATGTTTATAGATCTATTTGATTTTAATTATTTTTGAAATTTAAAATTTTATAATTAGATGTAAAAATAAATTTTAAGATAATCAAGCATTTTACATCAAAATTATATACCATGATAAAATTTGAAAATATACGTTACCTCTACTGGATGTCCGTATACCAACTGCACACTTCCCAAAATATCCCTTAATCTTAACTATTAGCTATGAACATCTCTTAATAAGGGACTTGGACTTCATTCTATGGAATAAGGAATCAAAATCGTTAGGAGCTATTAGTTCCAATGATTTAAAAAACACCGAGTCAACACAATATCGTTCGGTCCAACCTATGAATCAATCACCTAGTTTCGATTCTGTGTGTATATAGGAAAAGGGTCGAATCTAGAAGAGAACCAATAGTTCCGCATAGTAAATTTTCTATTTTCTATAATAAAACGATGATCCGGACCCGCTGATTCACCTATGGATTGGTTTTTGGCAAGTTCATTGGGTTTGTATGTATTTTTTTGTCGATTTATTGTTTTTTTCACACAATTATACAACGACCGCTAATCCTCCAATCCGGATAGGCTTTTGGGGTGCCTCATTTTGGGTAACTGATTCATTTTTCAAATCACTAAGTAGTTCTACACGGCTCATTGTAGGAAATGTTATGAAATGCTTATTGTAAGGTGTCGAAGCGTTCTAGTACGTAAGTGGTTCAAAAAGATTAGTTCCGTTTAATTCATTTAAGTGGCGTGGAACTATTTATTTCAAATTGCTTTGAATCATCTTCCCCTTCATTACTCATAACGAGTGGTGTAGAACTATTTATAAAATATGTAGATATATTTTGAGAACCGGTAATTATAAGTGCTAAATTTCCCAAATTTGTATTTAAGTAAAAAAAAGACCTACTATTCCAACTAAAAGTATATTAAATATTTTTATTTATACCATAATTTTCATATAAAATATTTTTATTTAAAATATAATGTTTTCAACATGCTGGAATAAGTCTACAAAACACTCTTGCGGGAGCATGGACGAATTAAATTTTCGTTCCTAGGAAATTGGTTCCTCGTGGGGATTCCAACAAAAATACATACAACCTTTTCTTCTTTTTTTTTTTTTTCTTTTTTGGGTACAGTGTGTATAGAGCTGAGGCTCTAAACAATCAAAATAAAATACACCTTCAAATAGCGACAAAAAATGTGATTTCAATACTGAAAATTTTTGTAACAGCTTGAAAATATGTTTTTATCTTTAATTATAAAATTTAAAACATTAAAAATAGTGTAGATCAAATAGATTTATGAAAACTTGAAAATCTTGAAGGCTACCAAGAGCCCAGCTTCAATCTACATGAATTTGGAGGACCTCCTAAATTCAATAATTAAATCAAGCTCCCCTCCATCATATTATTCGCTCTCTTCTTGTAGGACATTAAGTTGTGCATTTTGAATGCTCAAATGGTTGAACAAATAAGGAAAATCCACAAAACCTCAAACGTGAACTACCAAGGAGAATGAATGGACAAAATTAAAATCACTTTTATACCATGAAAAGAAGGCAAGACAGCAATGAGAGGATCCCCATAACCAACAGCTTTTCCTTTCACAGTTCTTCCGGTTCGAAATTTCCCAACCTGAACTTACAAAACCAACACAGATACAAGGCATAAAATTACAATGGAAAGAGAGTGACAATTTTTTTCTTTGAAAATTTAATTATCTAATTGATCATACAGTTGGAGAAGCCACTATAACATATGCATTTGATCCATCACTTTGAGACTTTTGAGGAAACATTAGAGAATGGACTGGAAGCAACTGGAGGGGCTTTTTGTGTGACAGATGGAGCAGTAGCAGGAACCGATTCAACCATGGGTTTAGTTGGAACAGGCGGAGGAATTGAAGGTGACACAATAGGGGAAGGAGCAGGAACCTTTGTATTTCCAATGTTCTGCCTCAGGTGCATTTCAAAGTCTCCAACCTGCACCAAAGTTAGGTATTGTGAATGCTCAGACAATGGACATTCTCCATGCTGTGCATAAGATGTTGTAGGACATGTTAATGATCTCATTAGAATCTGACACACACACACCATCAAAATCTGTATATACATACCCAGATGTTTGTATACACACTGATAAAATACATCATTGATCGAGAACTTCTGTTTCCAACCGACTTAAATGCCATTTTGCCCACAGGTACAAATCGTCATTGGGAGGGAGTCGTTTGGTTGTGCTGACACATTTTTGTTTTCGACATGAGCCTTACTGAAGCATTTACACCAAAAGGGCATATATTCCACATGTGCTCTTGACAAATAATGAAAACTACCCCTGAAAAAAGTGATACACATTAGTGACCAGGGTATTCTATGTCCATAGAATCCGGAGTAAGATGACATAGTTCACGAGTGTATATCACATACTGTTTGGTATGGGATTCTAAGCACTTCTCTTGACAACCTCATCCAGTTGCATTTTTCCTTCGATAGCATAGGTGCTCTGGTGTCTTTTGCATTTAGGAATTACATTTCGCCTGTCCTCAGTTTAAAATATTGCTTTCTGAATGAAAACTAGCATCTCTTTTCTTTTATGTGTGCCATTATAGCATTTCATTCATATAATCGACAGCATATCATCACGATACACAAAATGGAGGTATCAGGAGGTACAATTCACAATATAGGATATCTGTTGATGGAGTGAAATAAGATTCCAAAGGTCAAACTTTTCTCTAACTACCAAACTTGCCAAAGAGTCAACTATCTCATTGGGCTCCCTAAGGACATAATGAATGGACACCCAATCGCTAGCTAATCTCAAGGGAACAGAGCCTTGCCTTGCACCCACAAACTGATATTCATAAAATCACCTTCAGCTAATAATAGGAAACCACAGAAGTACTCGGAGAATGCCCTCAACCTTGTTAGAAGGCTCTTGAATCCTAAGCAATACTTCCTTCTCAAACCTGAAAGCACCTCAGGCCCAAACATCCTTTGTCCAAAACCCCAATTACAGAATAGAATTTCTTTCACTTTTCTCTGACACACGAGTCACACTCTGGTTAATTTTCTAGTGCTCCATATAGATTTGAACTCCTAGCTTCTCAACTGTCTCTGGTAAATAATGTCAAATTTATGTTAATTTTCTAGTGCTCCATATAGATTTGAACTCCTAGGTTCTCAAGTGTCTCCGGTAAATAATGTCAAATTTATGGGATAAATCCTTCCATCTCTGAGAGTTCCTTTGGCATTATATTAGTCAAAAAACTTGGATTTTACGACTATAGTTTATTAGTCAAAGCTTTCCAAAGACAAACTCCAGTTAAAAGTCCAAGTTTGATTTGTGCATTCAGAGATTTGTCAATTGGACAAACTCCAGCTAAAAGTTCAAGTTTAATTTGTGCATTCAGAGATTTGTCGACTGGTTTATAAATAGGTTTCAGTATGGGTTAAACAATGAAAAATGTAGATTGACTCCTAAGTAGTGGTTTAAAAATCGCCGGAGTCGGCACGGAATCGGCCCCGATTCAACTCAGGAATCGGTAATCCCATGCCGATTCTCAAGTATAACCAGAACTCGAGCGTGTCTAGAGGCAAATCGCCCAGATTATAACCAGAAATTGAGCGTGTCTAGAGGCGAACCAGCGATTTGTAACGGATAAATCGACATGAGTAGCATGGAATCGGCCTCGATTTGACCCAAAAATCAATAATCCCGTGCCGATTCTCGATTATAACCAGAGATTGAACATGTCTAGAGGTGAACCGTCACTACAACATGAGTTGCACACATCACACACCTGCTAGCACACTCACAACATTGGGTAGCAACCACACAATTTATACCATGTATGTTCGATGTGGGATAATTCCCATCAAACAGTAATAGCTTCTTCAAACTTTCAAAAGCTTTTGAATTACAGTAATAGCTTCTTCAAACTTTCAAAAGCTATCCCACCAAACAGTAATAGCTTCTTCAAACTTTCAAAAGCTTTTGAATTACAGTAATAGCTTCTTCAAACTTTCAAAAGCTTTTGAATTTTTAAAACTTCAGGGGCATACAATGTCAACCGTGATCCACGGGGACCATATAACATATATCTTATGAGTTGCATATGTCACGCACTAGCCAACGCACTTGCAGCAACCACGTACAATTTATACCATGTAAATCTTCTTCAAAAGTTTGATGGGGGATAATTCTCATCAAACAGTGTGATTGAGATTTTTATAAATAGCTCTCTCTCATATGTATAGTGGTAATAATGGTGTATATGTATAAAGTAAATTACATATTTTATAAATAGCTCTCGCTCTAAAGTAAATTATATATTTTATATGTATAAAATAAATTACATACTATAAAGTAAATTACTTACTTTATAAATACCTCTCTCTCTTATATGTATAATGGTGTATAAATTAAATATTTTATAAATGGATCTCTCTCTTATACAATGACATCTATCAAATGAAATAGTCTATAATTCTTTTTAAGATTAATTATATTTATTTATTTTTAAGATTTAATCCTTTTTAAGATTATATATATATATATATATATATATATATATATATATTTTATGATATATAAATATAAAGTACATATAATCTTTAATTACATATAATTCCAAAAATAAAATGCTATATAATAATTTAAAAAAAAAACATAATTATATGAAATTGTTGTTTGTTTATGTGAATAACTTAAATATAATTATGTTAAATTTATGTCAATATAATTATTTTATATACGCTAAATTATTTTTAAATTATATGAAAGTTATTTTTAACATTTTTAAATTATTTTGATTTTATATTATAATACTATATTATAATTAATAGTTATAATCAGGGACTTAAAAAACAACGAGTCGACTCGGTGGTGGTAATTAAATTATCTGATAAAAAAATGAAAAAATTCTTAGAAATAATAATTAGGTGCTCACCACCCCTATCTTCCAACAAAAAAGTCTAAATTTACTTGCCCAAATAAAACATAAAAATTCTATTAGGTTATTATCTCACGGGATTATTTCATTATATGATTAATAATTAATTAAGTAGTTAATTGAGATTAAAAATTAGTACTAGCTCATAGACATTAAAAAACAAAAATAATACTAATTCTAGTTTATTGAATATAAAAAAATATTAGTTTAGAGGATATTTTAAGAGAGAAAAATAACACTAACTCATACCACTTTAGAATTTATTTCTACATTGATAACCAAATATTTTATTTTATTTATTTTAATTTATTTGTATTATAAGTTATGTGATGTACTATTTTTTCTTACAATTGTCAATAAGACATTTTAAATTAATATAATAAAATAAACTATAAAATATAATGTACTATTTTTTCTTGCAATTTATTTGTACGATAAATTATGTAATGTACTATTTTTTCTTACAATTATCAATAATACATTTTAAATTTGTATAATAAAATAAACTATAAAATATAAACCAACAATTTTAATTTAAGTATATAATATTATAGTTAATTAGTTGTAATAATTTTGGATTATAATTAGTTAGGTTGTAATAATTTAGGGTTTTCCACTAATTCAAGATTTTGGTGGCCATTTTTTCATCGATTTAATCCATTCTTTATTGTAGTCCATATATGATTATATACTCCATCCATGATAATTCGATAATTTTTCTTTTGTGTGATGTAAATTTAATGGTAAACATAAGTTCATACAGAAAAATAACATCTCAATATTCGTATATTGATGAAAAATATAAAAGTTAAATGTAGTACTCTCATTTCTTATTGGATTCCTAAAAAACATTTATAATGAATTTTAATCATTTTTGTAGATTTTTTTTAAAGCTTAATCCAACCGAGTAGGTCAGTTATCGATCCGAATCGCCGATTCACCGATCTGGATGAGTTTTTAGGGTGTTCGATCCGAAGCACTGATCCGTATTTTAAACCATTGCTTCTAAGATATCATGTTTCTCTATGTTCCATGCGAACTTATACGGGTGCATACTTCTTTTTCGACTTCTCCAGTCTAAACCCATTTCCATTATTCAATACTTTGAAACTTATCTGTCATATACCCCCCATCCCTAAGCTAGTATATATTTATTGCCAAGCTCGCATTTATACATGTGCGGGCTTGGCCGCATGCTAACCACATCCCTAATTTTATAGGGTAAAAAAAACGTATATCTCCATTTATTAATTATACAAGCAACAAAACGTGGACATTAATCCGCGTGCTTTTTTTAAAAAAAAAGTAAAAAAAATAAAATTGTATAAAGAGGTCATTTACTTTCAATACAAAGTCACAATCACTATTGTCTATCAAAGTTTATATTGGGCGGTAGTAAGTGTGTCGCCTGCTGGAACTCAAAGTTTTCTTAAAAATCTTGAAAATTGAAGGTCCAAAAATACATTATGAGAAAAAATAGATTTGAAGTCTTAGAAATAGTACATCTTGTAATGTATTTTTGGACCTTCAATTTTCAAGATTTCTAAGTGTTCATATATTTACTCAATCTACACCTATTGAAGTTTTAAATTTTATAACTAGAAATGAATAAATTTTCAAGCCATCATAAATATTTCTAGTGTCGAAACAAGCATCTTTCGATACCATTTGAAGGTGCACCTGACTTTGATTGTTTAAAAACTCAACTTTATACGGATGCATATATAAAAGGGAAAATTACAAAACCCCGTTAAGACAAACTTTCTAGACAACCTCCCCCAACCTTTTTTTTTAGGTAAAATGACCTCAACCCCACAACCTCCCCCAACTATTTTTTTTTTGGTAAAATAACCTCAACCCCACTCCCTAAAATTTACATCCCTATTAGTTCTTTGGTTCACCAAAATCCCTTGTACCCGAAGTTTAAAATTTTGAAACCGTTAACCACCCAATTATATTTTCTTTGTTTTGATTTTACAAATTTGATCTTTTTGCTTTACAAAATGCCAAACCCATCCAAACTGTGGGTAACAAACTAGCAATTGAATCGCATACCACTGCCCCCATCTCCTGCCCTCATCTCCCAGTTCTCAAAACGTATGAATTTGAAAATTCCTTTGTGCATAAACTCTTATGCACATTATTTTTACTAGGTTCGTTCCATTAGACCTGGATCATACACCCTCCGAATCCTTGACGATTCTTATGTCCCTGCTATTATCCATTGCCCTACAATTTCGATTAAATCATTTTGTTGAAATAAAAATATTCGGATTTTCGTCTGAAATGTTCTCCGATATCTAATATTGATTTTTGTGCAGGTGGGAAGGCTTTATTCCTGTTGCTCTCCACTACTGGTACCAAAAAAGGGACAGATTGGCTCCTCCCAATGTTGGTTTCCCAAAATTTTTGAAAACCATGTCTATAAATCAGGCTTGTCCGGAGCCATGACATAATATTCAGAAAGGCCTGCTTGGTTTCAGCAATTCCTTTGCCTTCAAACTCCAATCCCTCCCGTTGTTAAAGAGAGAGAGAGACCAGTCTCTCCCTGAACCCAAAAGCATGTTTCTCTCACCTCATCAGCAAAATACATGAAGACTGAAGTTTCACGGCTGCAATTGCCAGTGTAAAATCTGCTATTGAGTACCCAGAAAGAGACTCTCCATTGGATGAGATGGTTGAGTCACATTAGTGCTTTGACTAATAGTAAAGATGGGACTAACTGGCATAACCCTCTGGTGGTCTTCAAGGACCTGCTTCAAATAAATGCCTCACAGGTTGCAGAAGTGAAACAACTCTTTTTTGAAGACATATCTGATTTTTTTTTCAAGCATAGTATTTGAGGATGTAATTGAGAATTACAATGTGCAATTAGACAGGTATAGAAATGTAGGGAAACAATACACGAACGGAATGCTTTCGTTGTGTCGTTTTTGATAGTTGAAGATCTACTTCCCATTCAAATTCATATCGTTGAGGTCAGTGCACTATCTTATCAAGCTTTGCTCATTCCATTGGTTTAACATTGTATTTTCTGGTGTAATGCAACTCTTATTTGGATGAATCCATGCACTGGTATAATTCTCACCAATAGACAACGTACAGTTCCTAAAAATGTGTGCACGTGTGGGGGAGAGAGTTGTTGTTACTTGCATTTGAAACATAGAAACTTCATATTTTCTCATCTCCAGTAATTTTATAGACAAGATATAAGCACAAGATGTGGAGAATCCAAGAGTTTGTATTTGAATTTGGTGACATAAAAAAAGAAAAGGACTACGGTTCGGAGTAGGATGGGTTCTTACTCCACAATAATCAACCTGGTAAATCAGTTCTTCTTCACTGGCCTCATATTCTGCCTCTGCAGCATGCCCTCATGTTTCTTTAGGAATCTTCATTCCTCCATCAAATCTTCATATCAATAAGTAAAAAATATATATATTAACTTTCATAAAGACCTAAATGTATCTTGTTACATGGGTACATACCTCGCATTATATATAATGTCATTTAATTATTTTACTTTTTCAACATTTTTCAACTATTTTTAGTTGTTTCATGCTAAAACCAGTCATTTGCAGCAAGTTACTTTGAATAACATAGAAATAAATTTCCCAAAAGATAAACTTATACGTAAAACTACCTATAAGTTTATTTCGGAATAATTTTGAGTGACTAAAACCAGTCATTTTCAGCAAGTTACTTTAAATAACATAAAAATAAATTTCCCAAAGAATAAACTTATATGTAAAACTACCTATAAGTTTATTTCAAATAATTTTGAGTGACACCGCCAAATATTTGATAATCCATTGTCAAGATTTATTTTATTAAAATAGTGATTAATCATTAATGAGTTAAATCTTATTTGTCCTTTGGATCTACTAGTGGAATCCACGTGCTCCACACATGATTTGATTTCTCTTAAAATAAATTAGAATGTTTTTATTAAGGTGTGGTTTACATAAAGGTTGCAACCATAAACCATCAAAGTAAGGTGCACCATCAAATTTTATCATAAGATGTAATTTTGGCATAAAAAATGCATCGAATAGCTAGGATTTCAAGAAAATGATGCCATTCGTTTGACCTAACATTTTTTAGTGCATGGAATTGCTCACTTCTTGTTTTTCCAAAAGATAATAAGCGCAATACAAAGTAAATACGATCACATTTTCCTTCATAAATAGACAGACTGCAATATAAAGTAGATAAGATCACTTTATGCACATAAATTGACATTATGGAACATATATAATTCTAACTTTGACAGGGTATATCTGAGAAAACTTAACTTCCAGAGAGAACATAGATATATCAGACAAACGAGAACATACCTTTATGAGAACCAGTCAAAAGTTCATAGGTTTCAAATCTGACTCCAAAAGATGGAACCCTGTCTGGTCCCAACCACCCAAATCCTCTACACAAACCTGATGCATTATTAGGAGAAATTCACCAACCAAATGATAAAAATAATGCAAAACTACAACTTTCATGGATTTAATCTTGTGAAACTACCCAGAACCTACGTTCGTAAAAAAAGTACCGTTTTACATGCCTTTACCTATAAATAATTGGATTTGAGTCAATAGAAGATTACCAGCATTTACCTATAAATAATTTAGAAATATCATGTTATGAAGCCTCCTATTTTAACCAAAAACCTGCAGTTCCAATCCTCATTAAGGTGTGAGCCCTGAAATCCAACTCTCTGTTGAGTGGGACGGTAATCTTCTATTGACTCACAACCCCCTTTACCTATAAACAATTAGCTAGCTGATTCAAATATGAAAACTAAAGTACAAAATTTTGAAAAAAGAAAAACTTTCACAATCCAATGAACTTTGACCTTCAATTGGCCATGACGGCCAATATCAGTGTGTCCTGGAGGGATAGCAACTAGTTGTTTATTTCCTTCTTGATTGTGGGATAACAATAACTTGTCGCTAATGAACCCAAAAGTTCAACCTTTTATTAAGTATCAAGTACATCAATCACAATACACTAGAGCAAACTACAAAATCTAATCTTAAATAGTTCATTTTACCAAAAGTTGCATCTGTAACTAATTTTCAAAACATAGTGAAAACAATGGCCCAAGAATCAGACAAGTGGTCCAAGCTGCCTAATACAAACTAGGGCTCATGTTCCCAACCCAAACTTGGCCTTACCTATCTTATGGCTCAATGTTTGTCAGTTTGTCCTGTTATCCATACACCTCCATCTTTCAATGGTTATTTCCATGTTGAAATTTTGACAGTAATGAGTTTATTACTGTCCATCATGTTAAATCCATTTCCATGGTCACTCTAAAAATTGACAATGCATAAAAATGTCATTATATCTCATAGGTGACCATTTAACGACTTATCATTTTCTCTTGAAAATATGCAAGATCCACCATGAGTTTCTCAGCTATACGGCAAATGTTCCATTTCAATTTTTTCCCATCAATTTTTCCAGTATGATTTCTTCCTCTTCATCCACCCTTTTCTCTCCCCATAACCATATCACTCCATTCATTGTCCAGGAGGTTTTTTCGACTCCTAACATGCTCGAGCAAATTCTCATTCCATTGGATCATTTACTTCTTGCAGCCATTCATTATCATGATGATTCCTCAGCTTAACACAAGACAAATCCAAAATTTTAAGCCCTCTGAGTAACAATATATGAGAAAGAATATGCAATTCTTCATGAAAATCACATGGGATCTCAGCTATGGTCTTCACTTAGCGTGGAAAAAAAAACCCAGGGGGTGATATAAATACAGATAAGCTTAAGGCCCAGTTAGTTGCAGACCTTGAACGGTAATTGGCACTTATGCAAGCCACAAATGCCCTGTTTGGAAGATCCACAAAAGAATCACTCTTCATAGGTTTTCTCATGATTACCAAAGATTTTTCCTCTCTTGCAGCAGATGAAAGTATCTACACAGCTTGTTAACTTAAAAAAATGAAGTATCTACTATACATTAACAAACCAAATTACAGCTAACTTTTATTTAACAAGGAAGGTACATATCCTCTTTGAGGAATAAATGGTTATTTCATGTTCCAGTAAGCATTTCACAGATTCATTTCCCACAACATTCAAAACCATCGATGTACAAACAAGATATGCTACTAAACAATGAACCAGCACTAATTCATGGCCAAAAAATCACATAATATAAATTTTCAAGAATACCTGAAATTTTCAAAGATACCTGACAGTCATCAAGGTCACCACCGCAACTTTTGAGAAGTGAATGCAACCTTTGAATGCCTTGAAGAACCAAATTTCTGCAATTTCCAAGCTCCTTCAGTATGGTAGCCCCTCTGAGTTCCATGAGAATTAGAGCAAGCTTTAATCACACAATGCTATCTTATACCCCTCCTCCACAATTCTATTCTGTTTATTGATGAACCCATCCATCAAAGCTACATATGTGGAGCTAGGTATTGAGAGGCCCTTATGCACCAATTCTTCCATAACATATTTTGCTTCCTCAAACCTACCCTCACTACATAATTTTTTGATGTTATTTTCATAAAACTTGGATTCCGACTCTTCATCTAGGCATTGGCTATCATGCTTAGATTCCTTAGAGTGAGACTTTCCCAATACTGCATAGGTAATCTGGTCTGGTAAAACTCCACTCTCTATCATCTTCCTAAACAGATTCTCTGCCTCTTCTTTTCTTCCAGCTCTAGATAACCCACGAAGAATTGCATTATAAGAAAATTTATCAGGACCCAATTTCTTCTCCCTCATTTCCTCAAAAAGCTTTATTGCATCTTCAATCCTGCCTTCATAACAGAGCCCTCTAATCAATATGTTATAGGTAATGGCATCCACAGTCTTTCCTCTAGAAACCCACATTCCAAAAAGCTTAATACCCTTATCCACCATCCGCCTATTACAAAGCCCATGAATCAAAATATTGCACGTGATCACATCGGGCTTGAAAGACTTCTCGACCACCTGGTTATGAAACTGAAAGGCTTCCTCCAGTCTTCCCTCTCTGCAAAAGCCATGGATGAGAGTATTATAAGTGGTACCATCAGGAACCAATCCTCTCTCCAACATCTCTTTGAACTTCGACATGGCATCACTGGTCCGACCCAATTTGCAGAGACACTTAATGATCGAATTGAAGGTGGAAACACTTGGAAAAATCTCATTTTTCATCAACTCATCCCAAACAACCATAGCTTTATCCACACTTTCTTTCTCACAAAACCCATTTATCACAGTTCCATAGCTAACTTCATCAGAAACAAATCCCTTTTCATGCGAAGAAACCAGCATATCATATGCATCATCTACTCTCTTCCCCTCGCATAGACAATTGAGAAGAGTATTGAAAGTGAAAGTATCCATTCTCAATCCTTTTGATACCATCTCATCCAATAGCTTAAAAGCTTCAATCAGTCCGCCACTTTTACAATACCCATCTATCAGAGTGTTGTATAATACAGAATCAGGCAAGAAACCATCACCAACCATTTTTTTCAACAATGCATTTGCCGAATCAAACTTCCCATCTTTACACAAACCATTAACCAGAATATTGTAAGTTACAGAGTTAGGAGCCACCCCTTTCGAAACCATCTCTTTGAAAACCTCGAAAGCACGATTGCTCTGACCCCAACAGAAGCAAGAACTAATAATGGTGTTATAAGTTACAGCATCAGGAGGAGTTCTGAGCTTACCCATCATGTCATCTCTGAGTTTAATGGCGTCATCAATCTTCCCTTGGTCACAGAGACCACTCAATAGTGTGTTATAAGTCCAGTTATCAGGCAAAACCTGGTTGCTCTGAGACATGAGGTCCACAAGCTTCACAGCTTCTTTAACTCTTCCAAGCTTGCAATAACCTGCAACAATGGTGTTATAAGTGATTCGATTCGGTGGAATTTCGGTCTTTTTCATTCGAGCAAGAAGATCCCGAGCTTCCATTAAGAGCCCCCTCTTGCAAAATGCATGGATTAGGGAATTGTAAGTTACAGTGTCAGGGTAGAGAGAGAAAGTGGGCATGTCCTTGAAGAGAGAGAGAGCACTTGAGAGCCGGGAGCGATTACAAAGAGCAGAAATCAGAATGTTGTAAGAAGAAGTGGAAGGCGGGTGAGAGAGAGAGCGTATATCAGAGAGGAGAGAGCGGGAGTAAGAGAGAGAAAGGGGAAGTGAAGAGGAGGAGAGAGAGAGGAGGAAGGTGTTGAAGGTCAGGAGAGACGGGGCAAGGTTTCGGGTTTTCATGAGAGAGAACACTTGGAGAGCGGAGGAGGGGTGAGAGGAGAGAGAGAGGCAGGTTAGAGAGAGGTCGAGGAGGAGGCGAGGAGGGGTGGGGTGGGGAGGAGAGAGAAGAGAAGGGAGGAGAGTGGGGCGGTGAGAGGAGAGAGGGAGGAGGAGGGACTTTGCTTGGGTTATTCGCCCGCTTTTGAGGAGAGAGCAAATGTGAGAGAGCCGCGAGGAGAAGTAAGAGATTGAGGGAGCTGTGGAGGTGGGGGCTTGCATTGAGAGAGAGAGAGAGAGAGGTGGAGTTGCAGAGTTTAGAGAGAGAAAGAGAAGGAGAGAGAGAGAGGTGGGGTTGCAGAGTTTAGAGAGAGAAAGAGGGGAAGGAGAGGAATAGTGCAGGTTAGAGTTGATGCAGAGGTGAGAAGTCCCTGAATGCAGTAGCGGTTCGCGCTTCCCGTCTTTAGAGAGAGAGAGAGCAGACTGTAGCTCTATCAGGGCCGGTACGGGCCAGGCCAGGTAAAAATTACAGAAAATAAAATAGAGAAAAAGATGAAAAAACAAAGGTCGGGTCTGGAAACTAGGCCAGCCAGGCTCTAAGCAGCATTCATCAAATGTGAAGAGGATCTTGATTTGAATCATAGTAACATTAGAAACAAAATCTTCTCCAGATCTTCAGGTCATGCAATGGTGATCTGATACAGAACCAGTCAAAGGTGATCAGAGTGAAAGAACCATTCAAACGTGATCAAAGCATAGTTAGCAAGTCGCGGAATAATAAAAGGGCAATGATGTCATGCAACAGTCGTATCATAGGATGATGCAACAATCTTCAAAAACCATGTTAGGGCCATTTGTTTGATGCAAATTTTGAAATATACACTCTTTTCATTTTAATGAACAATCACAAAAAAAGAAAAAATTGAAAATGCAACTTAAAAAATATTTTTTTAGCCCAATTAACATAGATCGTCCATTTTGATAAGATGCTTAGATCTAGGCCTTAGAAGGATTTTTTTTTTTCCATTTTTTAGATGGCTTTATTATCAATAGATGAACATTGTTAAAAAGGAAAAAATGATTCTGAGTTTGTAACGGCTAAGACCTTGAAATTCACTAAATCAATGGCCTAGATTCATTGTTGGAGGGAACTAATTTTGACCATATCTAGGATTCAAATTGAATTGTTTTTTTTTTTTGGTGATTGATTATTGAGATGAAGAGAGTGTGTGCAAAATTTTAGGTCATACAAATACCACAATCATGGTTTTCTAGAAGTATGGTTGCATTATACTATGATACAATTGTTGCATGAAATCACTGCCCTCCTATATTAGGGGCATTTTCTGATTTTTTCTTTGAAAAATAATCATATACCTTGGTTTACAGTTCTTGTCCCTCCTATATTAGGGGCATTTTCTGATTTTTTCTTTGAAAAATAATCATATACCTTGGTATACGGTTCTTGTCTTTAGTATTGTTGTTATTTCAGTTTATGCTCATGAGTTTTATGTTGTGACAACATAGTAGGTATTGTTGCTGGAGTTATTGAAAATTTCAACAAAAAAGGGTCAAAGTATTACTCTAATGACACTAGTAGAGCTATAAAATTATTGTTTAATGGCTTTAATATATCTATACAATAGTTGCAAATCATAATCCTATATTGTGTTAGATTTACATATCTGATTTTTTCATTGAATTTTTTTTTAACCAAATCCGAAATATTCACGATTAGATAACATACCTTATTTTTTGGCGATCCCTATTTTTTACCCGATTCTTTCTCCGACTTTTTGAAACAAAACCAATTTATTTCCGATCTATATTTTATCAAATGTGAAGAGAATTTGATTTGAATCATAATAACATTAGAAACAAAATAAAATAAAATATAGGTCAGAAATAACTCGGTTTTGTTTCAAAAAGTCGGAGGAAAAAATCGGGTAAAAAATAGGGATCGCCAAAAAAAAAGGTAAGTTATCTAATCGTGAATATTTCGGATTTGGTTCAAAAAAACGTAGTGAAAAAGTCGGATATGTAAATCTAACACAATATAAGATTATGATTTGCAACTATTGTATAGATATATTAAAGCCATTAAACAATAATTTTATAGCTCTACTAGTGTCACTAGAGTAATACTTTGACAATTTTTTTGTTGAAACTTTCAATAACTCCAACAACAATACTTAGTATGTTGTCATAACATAAAACACATAGGAGCATAAAATGAAATAACAACAATACTAAAGACAAGAACTGTGAACCAAGGTATATGATTATTTTTCATACAACCGTTGCATGAAATCATTGCTCAATATGGGATTGCAATTAATTAAAAGAAAGCACAAAGACCCAAATATGTAATATAGTGGTCCATCCAAAATGCTATGTTGTACAACCAATGAAATAAAAGATAAAAAGTAAGATATGAAATTAATCAAAACTTCTCTATTCATATAAAAAATAAAAATAAAATAAAAAATTAAAAAAAAAAACCAAAATACTTGAGCAATTTTGAATCTAACTCCTAGCTACCCAAATCTCTAATATCATTGAATCTCTCACTTGCTTGTTATAAAATGCTGGTTTTAAAGAAAAATATATATATTTTTCATTGGGTTACTCTTCCTCTAAGTCTACCTATTATTTTGAGATAGGATTGTTTTGATTACTTTTTTTGGGGAATATATTGCTTGTTTTGTCAGTACAAGGAACTCATTCGAGAAATTTTTGATAGAAGTTGTTGTTAAGTCAAGCTTTTTAATTTACTCCCACTGTTAATGAACTTATATTTAAACCAATATTCCATAATATTAAGTTAAAGAAGATATACAGCTATAGGGAGGAATTTTTTTTAAATGTTGTTTTGCAAAAAAGATAAAGTACGGATTTAAATCGGTTCTATTAAAAAAAACGTGATTTTTTGAAGATCTTTTGAAAAACTCAGAGTTCTAAACTGATTCCAAAAGAGCATGTTTTAAACGGAAATTTGCTAACTATGGATCAAAGTGAAATATCTAAGGAACACTCATCAATTGAGAAGAATATCCCAGATTGGAAAACGTGCTTTTTGACATGAATTTGGGGCATCGAATATTATGAATCAAAGAAATCATATTATCAAATTTTTAGGGCATAAAAACAAAGCAAAGCTCTAAATTTTTTTAGAGTAGCTTTACAACAGGGAAAAATAAGTACAGACTATTAGTCAGCAAATCGCCGTTTAATAGGTGATTTTTAAAAAACTCGGCGTTTTTATGGAAACAGTTTTAAACGGAGACTTTTTAAAATGTCGGGAAAAAATCGCTCCTTTTTCATAATACGATTTAAATCAGGCCAAAAAATTGTATCTTTTTTTACCTACAATTTTTTTTTGAAAGATTTTTTTTTTTTTTCCTGTTTTGTGTATTGCAGCCATTGCTACTTTCATGCTTTTGAAAAAAAATTATTCTTTAAAAAAAAAACTAAAATAGAAATTTTTATCCCCACCGTGTTCTTCAAAGCCACAGTTGCAGACTGAAGGTATGATTTCTTTTTCCCCTTTTTTTTTCAACTTAAACAAATACATGCAGATTTCAGTTGTTATTATGGAAAATCATTGTGTAAATGAAATATTGTTTATAGCAAATCACTTTGTAAAGTACATCATTGTGTAAAGAAAATCATACACATGCAGATTTCTGTGATCATTTGTGATAATTGTTTTTATGACAATACTGTTTATGGCACAAATTAGAGCTCAAAACTTAGTCTTTTACAGATTAATGAGAAGCAGAGAGTGTGACTACAGGCCCGAGTAATCAATATTTTGTTTTTGATTATGTGATAACAAAGATAAACAATATAGTGCAAATTGTAAACTTACAGGAGCAATTAGTTTCCCAAACCCAATCCTTCAGCTCTGCTTGCTGTTTCCCCCAAGAAAATGAAAAGCCTTCTTCTTTTTTCTCTCTAAAATCAGTTAGGGCTCTTTACAAAGTTAGAACTTTCTCTCAAATAACATCTCAGAGAGAAAAACCCTCTTCAAACTATCCCAAATCACCATTCCATCTTCCTTTTCTCTCTCTAAAAATCAGTTAGGAATTTCTCTCAAACAACATCCCAAGGAGAGAAAAACCTCTTCAAACTTTTTCTGTCTCTAAAAACCATCTTCCTTTTCTCTCTCTAAGCCTCTTCCATTAAGGTTTGTGAAGCCGATGAACACTTCCATTAGGGTTTGTGAAGCCGATGAACACTTCCATTAGGGTTTGTGAAGCCGATGAACACTTCCATTAGGGTTTGTGAAGCCGATGACTTCTTCCATCTTCACTCTCTATAAACCGTAATGGCTATCAGCCTAGCCCCATTTTCTTCTCTTCCTTCTTCCTTCCCTCTCTAAACCGTAAACACAGACGTGAAACCAAATTTATGCGGGCCAATTTCCAACTAAATAAATTTATAAAATTTTAATCATAGTTATGGAGTGACCGCAATACCCATACTATAGTTGAAATCATTGTAACGAGAAAACAAAAAAACAAAAAAAAAAAATTCTCTTTTTTTTTTATTACCCGCTGAATGTGATGTTTAAATATTTAATTAATAAATTTATATAGTATATTTATCACCCTACTATAGTTAAAATATTTAATAAATAAAATTATATAGTATATTTATTTTTGGTATATAATAAGTAGGTATGATGTTTCTTAAAATATTTAATGGGTATATTTTTTTGGTATTATATTAGATGATTGAATGAGAGCCCGAAAGTATTTAAATTAATTGACTGAATTATATTAGTTTAGTAAAAATTTTATGGATGAATTAGTTATTGATAATTTTGACATAATTTTTATTTTTTAGAATTATAAAATTTCTAATATTATAAATTTATCCAAGTTTTTTACTCTAATTTTTTTTTAGGCTAATTTAATATATAAACGATATATTTATATGAAGTATTTTTGCCGATCCGTATTTTTTATCTGATATTTTTATCTAATTTTTTAAAATAAAAAAAATTGGTTTCTAATTTAACGGTGAGCCGATTTATTGATAGTGACTCCCTAACTATACCCAACTATTTTTTCAGAGGGAGGGAGAGAATGCTCTTACTCAGATAGGGTGAGAGAGAGAGGTTGCTGATGTACTTTTGGTCGCACGGGCTGAGATAAAGAGAACGGAAAGAGAGCTTTTTAAATGCAGACCAAAATTTCGAGACAAAATCTTCCTGCACTTTAGCTAATAGAACAATTGTACAGTATGATCCCGTAGAAGCATGCTGTGATATTTGCTCCAGCGGGTACATAACTCCCTCGTTTAGGGCATTTACCAACTGTTGGTGCCATTCCTTTTCGGTCTTTTCCGATTGGGATTGGATTCCGCGGTCGAAGCAACACACCAACAAGGTGACGTGTTCATTTGAACATGGACATTCAAGATGACATGTGGCGTATTGTCAATATGCTGCAGGTATGGGTAGTGTTTGTCTAATTATGTGGAAAAAGGTTTCCATATTTTTTGAGCAGCATAGAAGATCTATACTTTCTCTACCGTCCAATTATCTAATTTTGATCAATTATCTAATTTTGATCAAGAGAGTCATTCATTGTTTGATTTTAGATCCAACGTCTCAAAGTATTTTATTTGTAGTTTTTATATGAAAATTTTATGATTATGAAATCTGGTACGTGCCATCTTCTCATTGGGGCACACCTATAAAAGAATATTAAAAATAAGTTTTCGATAAAAATATAATGATCAAAATACCCCTTGAAACTTTCAAGGGTATTTTGATCATTTTATTTTATCAAAAATATTTTTTTTATATTTTTCGCTAATGTAAGTTTAATAAAGGATTGGACTGTACAAAATAAGTTTAATAGAGGATTGGACTGTACAAAATTTAGCCTTCCATTCATAATGGACGGTTAGATAAGGGGAAGTATAAAAATTTTATGATGTAGAGGAAGCATAGAAAGCATGCCCTCCTTATATATGCTTAAAGGTGTATGCTTTGGTAAGTTTAGATCATAGGAGGATAATATTTTGAAAACAAGAGTCAACTTTGGATACGTATAAAACCCTTGCATGTTTTTTTCATGGGTGTGGTTTCTATAAGGTTGCAACCTTAAACAATCCAATTAAGGTGCACCTTCAAATTTGATCATATATATAATTTTGATGTAAAATATTCTTAGGATTATCTCAAAATCTATTTTCATATCTAATTATAAAATTTTAAACTCCAAAAATAGTTAAAATCAAGTAGATCTATAAACATATGAAAATTTTAAAAATGGATGGTCTAGATAATATGTTGTAAGACGTACTATTTTTGAGACTCAAAATCATTTTTTCTTTTATAATTATACATCTCGATGTCGAGATGCTCAATTAGAAGGTTTTTTAACATTAAAATAATATTTTCCGATAGATTTTTGAGATACATCCGTAATTCTATATTTTAAAGTTGCAACCTTATATAAACTTTTTCCTTTTTCCATTCCTAGAGAAGTTAGGTGCTGTATCTCGCACTCCCTAGAAGACCATAAATATGTTCTTCTTGTAAAAAGCAAGCTGGTGTTTTTAAGAGTTGAAAGTTTGGATTCCTGCTATTGAAATTCTTTTAAATTTTGAAAAAATGAGTATTTTTTTTTTTACTTAAAAGTTTCACAAAAGAAAGTGCTTATATTGAAACAGTGAGAGGAATTTGTATTTTCTTTTCCAAAATTATGGATTCAATAGTGACCAAAATCACCTTTTGAGATAGCAAACTTTGAAATTTGAAATTGGCTCTAGTATACTTAATATGAAATTGAATCTCAGAATCTTGGAAAATTATTGCTCAAACTTGGAAGGTTTTTACAGAAATGGAAAGCGACACTTACTTCTTCACCAAAAATTCTGGCTTAAGTGCACTGAAAATCGTTATTGGTGAAACCCAAAACAAGAACTGAACCCATCTCTGCATGGTGGTTTGCAGTCGAAGCGTATGATCAGATTAGAGAAATGTACATCTTCCTACTTAATGGACTCTCACTCCCACCAGACAAGGCTCTCACAGTCTATATACAATCCCCTGTTTCTGCGTTTGAGTATTGTGCGGCCATCTATACGGGCTACCCCTCAGAAATAAAAGAAGAACTTGGTTGTCATTGCAGGTACTCAAAGAAAATGTTATTGCAGTTACTATGTTATTTTAATGTGGTGTGACATGTTCTGCTCTTGTATCTAATGGTAGATGGACTAAATTGTACAATAATTTCATGCAAGCTTGTTATTGCAGGTACTCAATGACCTTTCGTACACATGAGTTAAGGATAACAACACTAGGTCTTTTGCCCCAAGCAAATGGAGCTTATAGATGGCACAATTATATGAAAACTCCTCATCTATTGGTCATTCTGATGCTCAAACTGCTGAAGCCCTCACCCTTCTCGAAGGCCTGCGTCTGTATGCTACAGGATGGATGTCTCTGCTCATTGTTGAAGGAGACTCTCTCAACGTGATTTGTTGGGCCTCCGAGGTTGTACCCTATATGTGGTCTTTGGCCCATACCTTTGAAGAAATTGCCCATCTTTATTCGAGGATTTCAATATCTTGGAGTCACATTTGGCGCGAAAGCAATGCGACAACGGATATCCTTGCCAAAGAAGGTGCGGGGATTACACCCCAAGTGGAAGACAAGTAGCTGCATTGGGAGGTGTTGTCGGTGTCGCTCCTTAGCTCTTTTACCTTTTTTATTTTTATTTTCAGGCTTCCGTTAGAATCACCCATTTGTTAGTTTTTGTTCCCGGTCCCGATTTGAGAAACCACGCTCTTGTACCCTACCAGTTCAATTAATAAAGTTAACAGTTACAAAAAAAAATTATGTGAAACTCCCAAGTACGTTTGCTATGAACCAAAGGTAAACAGTTTATGCTAATAGATTATGTTTTAGCAAGATACATGTTTCTAAGTTTCTGTTAATCTGTTTAGATGGCTTTGAACTTATTTATTTTATGCAGTTGATCTCTATTGTTATTGATATACAGTCTCAGTTTATAAATATGTTATTCCAGTATATACCTTAAAGTTGGGGTTTATGAATTGTCCACATATAAACTATAAGAGTAATGTAACTAAGTTTGATTAATGGAATAACTCAAATATGATTGGAAAGGTATAATAAAAGATTTATTATTTAACTCAAAATGAAGGTTATAATTGTGCTTGCAGTAACTTTCTGATAGTATAAATTTAGTTATGGCAATAAAAGGTTATTTCACAGCGCTTTTAATATATTTCATTAGGCTATATAAATAACTATATTAAATATCTAACCACAATAATTTGGTTATTTCCAAACAAAACCGAAAAAGATTCTACCTTATAACTAAATATATAGTTATTTATCAAGATATCCCATATTGCTCCAGGTATATGGCTTATAAACTATCGTGGTAGAGTTAATAATGCCTTTGGATCATATAGGTTGAAATACAAGGTATTCCCCAAATGTCAACATATACTACGGGTTGGGTCTATTGGTACAAATAGCAACAAAATCCAAGTAAATCAAGTTTAAAATCCAAGTAAATCAAGTTTTTGTAAATCATCCAAATTTTTACAAAAAGGGCATGAAAGTAACTTTTTCAGGCCTAAGAGCTATGATGGAGAGTATTAAATAGTAACGTAAATGTCTTCATAATTTATTTTTTTTTGCTTTTATATCTCAATAAACTCAATGATTCAAAATATATCTTCTAACCCCATAATTAACTTTACTCACTTTTAACTATTTTTTTAGCCCTAACAAATATAAAAAAAAAATATACTCATTCTAAACCCTTTTCTCGCTTTACGTGATATATTCCTCTCAAATTTCTCTCTTACATTCACCCTCTTTGTTTCTCTAACTGGGGAGAGAGAGTAAAAAAATAGATAGAGATAGATATAGGGAAAATCACGTGAAGAGAGAGAAATGATGGTGTTTAGAAATGATATGTCTTTCTTATATTTGTTTGGAGTAAAACAATAAGCTTAAAGAAGATGAAGTTGGCTTAAGCCGTTAAAAAATATAAAACTTAGAATTTTTATAATCCAAAATATATTTTGAAACCACCATTCTCAAATGGACCCAACCCATTGCCGCCCCTAACACATAAAACAAACAACTATATGCACGTAAATTATCTCTCTCATGGGTACGCCTAATTCTCTCTCTCTAACACACCAACATTAAACATCTTACATCTCTCTCTCCTCTCTCTTTCCCTATTTATCTTTGTTACACTCAAACACATCGAGCAATTTTTATCTACACCTACATTCTTTCTCTGTCTCATGAGTTTATGTCGAAATCCTCTCTCTTTAACACAACAACATTATAACATCTCACATCTCTCTCTCAACCACAACTATGCAGTGTGGACCGTGAGCCTACAAGTGCAAAGATTATAAAGAAATACAAAAAATTGGATACCCTGTCAAAGAAGGAAGAGTGATTATGTAGGGACCCATAAACTTTATCTAAAATACAAAACATCGTTGTTTTGGGCAAAAATTACATAGAAAGTTGGTCAACCTATATTTTTAAATTTTTTCTTAAAATCATCCGTCGATCTAAGGATGTCATCCTTCGACTGCATTAAAAAAAAATTTCTTTTAGTTTTTATTAGTAGGGAAGTGCTCCAAGCTTTAGGGGCAGTGGCGCCCTTGGGATTGAGCAGGCTTTATTTTGTGAGCGATCAGAGGTCCCCATCCTCAGATCGTTGTTTATTTCTTATTTTTAGAGAAAAACGATCATCATACTTAAAGACAATTTTGTAAAAAATAAAAAGTATAGGTTGACCAACCTTCTTTTTAATTTCCTCCTATAACGGATCATTTTGAATTTTAGGCAATTATTCTGGTCCGTACATAATTTATGAAGCACATGATGGGGGAGAGAGAAAATGTTACTACAATTTGTAAGACAGAGAGTATATTACTGTAATTTAAAGATCTTTGAGCATGCCCTCAGAGAGAGGAAAGAACCTCTTGGATTTTAGAGAGAGAAAGAGGGAGAGAGAGAGAGGAGGGAATCGGTCTAAGACTGCTACCTACTGGTTTGGCTCAGCCTTAGCTACTCCATTCAAGCCAGGGTGCTCACTCAGAAGGCAAAGGCATTTGATCCAACAAAGGGACATGTACATTAAAATATCATTACATTTTCTCAAAATTGGTCCCCTCATTTGAAGATTTTTTACTCCATAGAGATCAATACCATTTTCCAAAATTATTGTACAGCCAAGGTATCGTGGGTGGTTAATGGACCAGCATGAGAGGGCAGTGACGAAACATTGTAGCATTTCGCATATAGGTGTTTTATAGGTCTTATATATATATATATATATATATATATATGAAAAATTCTTCCCAATGCCTATAGGTGAAAATGAACAATGATTTCATCTACCTTAATCACCGTCCAAAGTTCATCGTACGGTCATGATTGTCCGGTAGTATTTTATTTTTTCATTTTTTTATATAAATCGGAATGATCTGAAATTTGGAGTGTGTGTACATCTTAGTGAGACGCATCTAATAAAAATCTAAAAAATAATAATTCATGAAAATTATATTGACCAAATTACTCTCTAAACATTTTAGAGGTATTTTGGTCAATTGTATTTATGTAAAATATTTTTTTGATATTTTTCATAGATTTGCCTATTTTTTAAAAATACACAATCAAAATTTCAAGTCATTCTGATTTGTAAAAAAAAAATGAAAAATAAAGCACTACCGGACAATCGTGACTATGCGATGAACTTTTGACAGTGATGAGGGTAGGCAAAATCACTGTTCATTTTCGCCTATATGAGTTTTGTAGTATCTACCACACACACACACACACACACACATTCACACACACACACACACATATATATATATATATATGGGAGAAGTCTATATAGAGCCGAGGCTCTAAACAATCAAATTGGAGCTTACCACAAAAATTTCACTAGAAGAGGTTGTTTTGATGCCCAAATATCCTAAAATTGATCATCTCAACATCAAGATGCATGGACATGAGAAAAAATAGATTTCAAGTTTTGAAAATAGTGCATTGTGTAGCGTATTTTTCTATCGTCAATTTTCAAGATTTTCAAGTTTTCATAGATATGCACTATTTTGGAAGCTTTAAACTTTATAAATGAAGATGAAATTATATTTTAAGGTTATCACAAAGATTTCCAGTATTGAAACCACATTTCTCGATACACCAATAGCCCAAATTTCCAGTATTGAAACCACATTTCCAGTATTGAAACCACATTTGAAGGTAGGCTGTAATTTGATTGTTTAGAGCTTACGCTCTATATAAACAGCACCCTATATATATATATATATATATATATATATATATATATATATATATATATATATATATATATATATATATATATATATATATATATATATATATATATATATATATATATATATATATTAGCCAATAGCCCAAATTGAATCTGGGCCCAATCCAATGGTCACGATCTCATTTCATATTTGAATTTTCGTTTTTCTTATACAAATCTAAATCACTTGAAATTTTGAATGTTTATTCTTAAAAAAATCTTAGAATCATAAAAATATAAAAAAAATAATTCAAAAATATAAATTTAGCAAAATTCCCCCGAAACTTTTTGGGGGTATTTTGGTCAATTTATATTTTTTGAATTGTTTTATTTATATTTTTATTAGGTGCACCTCGATGAGTAGAATGTACCCTAAATTTTTAAATGATTTGAATTTGTAGAAAAAAAATGAAAATTCAAATATGAAATAAGGTCGTGACCATCAGATCGGCGCAGATTCAATCGGAGCCATTGGCTGCCACTGTAGCAATCAACACATGAACTGATAGCATCCATTATATATATATATATATATATAAGCCAGAATGGAAAACATGAATATAATGACGAATGTGTACCTGACGATGCCAAACTTGATGTAGTGGGTGAACGTAGTTGGGCTGCAGAAGACCTAGCTCCATCCACACAAACTGTAGTTGAAGAGCCCATAAGATATAACACACGAAAGAAACAGTATCAGCCCAAGAGAAAGCGGTTAGTGTAATGGTCTTTTGACCATTGTAATGTATTAGTCATTTTGACCCACCCAATTTATTTGTCATTTTGACCCTTGTAATATATTGGTCATTTTTACTTACCCAATTTGTTAAATGAATTTTGTCAAGTCTTTTTACTTTCTTACTTGTTTTTGGTTTGATTCGTTCAATGCATTTTTTTTTTTTTTAAGTAAATATGTATTTCTTCCGAAGAAGCAGTAAGTCAATTCTTTAAGAAGCATATGAGATAAGAAAACAACTGCTTTCTAAAAAACTTCATAAAACACATGCATATCCTTTGATATCACATTTTTGGATGTTCAAAATTCGAAAATGTGATATTTTCGGATGTTCAGCATCCAAAAATGTGATATTTTGGGATGTCCAACATCCGAAATTATTTTCGGATGTTCAACATCCAAAAATATGACCCAAAAATAGCATATTTTCAGATGTTCAACATCCGAAAATTTGCCTACGAAATTCCAGACGGTTTCTGGAATTTCGCGGGCACATTAACATCCGAGAACATTCGAAAATAGCATATTTTTAGATGTTGTACATCCAAAAATATGCTATTTTAGGATGTCCAACATCCGAAATTATTTTCAGATGTTCAACATCCGAAAATGGCAATGCAAGCTTTCTGAAATGTGAGTGATATTGTGAATCATGCTGATAGATCTTTACGATATTAAATTATGCTTTTGTAATTTTGTTCTTACTTCTGTAAATTGTTCTTATTTTAAGTAAAATTTTGTTCTTACTTCTGTTAATTGTTTTGTGTTATGGTAAAGCAGACTGGTAGATCTTTATGGTATTAAATTATGCTTCCTAATAACTTATCATCTAAGAACATCTCGCAATATGCTTTCTGGAATATTGTCGAGATGATCAATTTGAAGATTTTGGACAACATCGAATTCCAATCACACTAACACCAAGTACAACACAATATTGACAACACCGAATTCACTCTGTTCATTAATTCATGAAATTGATAATTCGATATAAAAACACAAGATTTACAACACGTAATTCACTCTATCTTTTCTCTGCATGTCCCCCTATTATGACCCATTCTGCCGCGTCGTTTGCACTTCTTGGCCTGGTTATAGGCTGTTCAGTCTCGAATATTCTTCATCGCTTTTTCGGCCTACTGGGAAAGCGTGTAATCCTTAGTGGCAACAAGGTCCTGTTGAACATACCTGTCAACTCAATATCATCCGGGACAGACCCAAAGGGAATTTGAAATGCCTTTTTAAATTATTTCACTGTGAAATATTGAAGGCAGTACGCAGTGGGATCCAAATGCATATGGTTAATAGCCGCAATATTATGACCACATGGAATGCCACTAAGTTGTCATTTTCTACAACTGCACGTCCAATGCATTAAATCAAAAGCATACTTCTTCCCAAGATAGTGGATCTCAAACTGCGTGCCCATGGCGGTTATAACTGTGTACAAATATCTAGCCTTCATTTTTCACAAGTAGAGTAATTCATGGGCTTTCGGTACTAGCATGTTGTTCCAAGTATTACCTAACTCCCTCTTCTCTTCAAACCTGATCATCAATTGTACCCTTATATCTTCACACATTGTAATGATCGGTTTCTCTCGAGTAGATAAAATCCAAGCATTGAAAGACTCGGTCATGTTATAGGTAGGATGATTGTATCTTGACCCTTAGAAATAGCCATCTGCCCAAAATTTGGGAGGGATATTCTTAATCCACTCATATGCTTTTGGGTCAACACACTGTATATCAAACATTGTTTTTTCAAACCCACCGATGGTCGCTTTATGGGCAGCCTTCCAAAACAACATCAGCAATACTTTAGTATTTGCTGACTTCTTCATAAAGCCCTTGAAGTTCTCTCACATATGTCGCATGTAGAATGATGGAAAAATATGTGGGAAAGCATTTCTCTATTACTTCTTACAGGCTTTTCTATCGATCTGATATAATTGTTAAGGCAGGCATATAAGAATACTCATTCAATATCTCACCCAATATACTTAAGAACTAATACCAACTTTGGTAATCACCTTCTCGACTACTGCAAATGCCAATGGGAAGAGCCCATTATTTGCATCTAGGGCGATGATGAACAATAATATGCCTTGATACTTTCTTTTTAAGAATGTCCCATCAATATCAATTAGTGGCCTGCATCCATTAACAAAACCCACAATGCATGGACGATAAGCAATAAATAGTCATTTGAACATGCCTTCATTTATGTGGATGCGACCTTCTATTCCCTGGTTTGTTCTTCAGATCTACTCCATATAAAAGGGGATGTCATGGTATTGTTGTTCATGTGATCCATCTATCATCTATCTAGCAACATCTTTTCCCCGCCAAGCTTGCATGTAAGAAAGCCTGACACCATGATCGCGTTGGACATTCTTTACGATGTTTTTCGCTCTAATTTTTGGTTGGTCAATAAGGCGGCCTTTAATCTTTTTTTCCACCCAATCATTACGAACTAATGGATGATGGATCCTCCCCATTAGACCACCACATATGTGCTCCTTAACCATAGACTTCACTTTAAAGTATGTGGTACTGCCAACTCGTAAGCACTGCACTTATCATGTACACCCTCTGCCTTGCAACTTGCCCACACCCGTCCCAATTCACCTTTGTCAAACTGCAAAACAAAATTATTGTGGATTGCAAAATCAACTAGATGTCAGCATTCATTGATATTTTCAAAAATTTACCCAATATTCAATTGAACCTCGTTACCAACTCCTTTACATGAGCTCTCTGGTGGTTCAATATCTTCCATATCATGCTCTAGTACAAGCTCAGGGTCGGGCACCACTTGAATGTTTTGATCTTGATCAAGTAAAGCGTTACGCCAACTGTTGACAAAAGATAGAGTGTAAGATGAAGTAACAATTTATGCACATAAAAGATTAAAATAAAACAATTTACAGATGAAAAAGTAAATTACAGATATACCTATTCCTTAAAGATGGGCCATCAGCAACAGATTCTCGTGCTGACTCCATTGTAGCGGTAATATATACAACAATTCTCGAAGATTCTCCTTCCAACATAAAAGATACATTTATATCATCACTTGCATCAATCAATTCAAGCCCACTAGGTAGACTTGTGTTGTAGTACATAATAGCTAATAGCTAATTTGTTGGATCACACATGATTAAAATACCAAAATAACTTTTTAGTTCGTCCAATGAACTATTTCCATTATACTTCGTGACCTTCAATTTTCTCCCTTCATAAATAACATGTTCATCATCTGCATTCGTCTCAAATGACCCCCCATATTGGAATACCAGTTGCACTCCCTCGGTAACTTTCGTCAATACTATTGTATTAAATGAATAGCAAAATTTGTGTTACAAAAAATCAATACAATAAGGAATACAAAAAATTTGGATATTTCTAACTACTTTAGGGTTCATAAAATGTCAGTAATACATATTAGATTGAAATAGTGTACTACTAAGAAAAGTCAAGTAATCAATAAACAAAAAAAAACAATAAATACTTAAATAAACACAAAATAAACAATAAATATTAATACAAACAAATAAGTTGAACAATATTTAGCCAAAACAATGAATACAATGTATCAACATAATACAAACAACAAATATTAATACAACCAACAAATAATTATACAAACAAACAACTTCAACAATATTTAACGAATTTTATTTATTAATCAACAATACACAAAAACTACTAATAAAAAAATATAATATTGTATTAATTGTGAC
Source organism: Amborella trichopoda (assembly GCF_054954075.1). Taxonomy (NCBI): domain Eukaryota; kingdom Viridiplantae; phylum Streptophyta; class Magnoliopsida; order Amborellales; family Amborellaceae; genus Amborella; species Amborella trichopoda. The sequence continues at coordinate 35,006,091 of NC_142343.1, forward strand.
AAAATAAACAAAAGTTAATCAACAGTATAAGCAAAAGTAAGAACGTTACCAATCACGACCAAATAGTGAGTCAATCTCTTCAACTTTGTGGGATACTGTATTGGGGAGACAGTAAAGGAGGTATGATACACGTATGATATTGTATTTTGTTCGTTTTCCCCCAATTTTATAAAAAAAAGCATAAACATTCCGCTAAGACACGAGAAGTTTTAGCACAAAATTTTTCTGTTAATCCAAACTGAAAATCGCTAAATTTCGGTTGTTAAACAACCGAATTCAACATATTTTCGGTTGTTGTCGAAAATACATTGAATTTAGATGTTGAACCTCAGAAAAAGCCTTTAATTCGAATGTTAAACACCGTCTTTTTAAAAACATTACATTATGAAAGGTAAACAATGGACAAACATGTAATAACAGAAACTTTTTGGTACATCCGTAATAACACAAAATATAACAGATATTTATGTAATTTTCCTTTGCAAATATAATATTTCCATTTCCAATGGACTGGCTGGTCCACCAATTCAAGGCCAGTTTGATGGCTATTCCGATCTAGGGGTTCAAAGAGACCGGAATGCCGACTAGTTCACCGGTTTTGAATAAGAACCAACTTGTTAGGTCCAATTGAGACAATATTAATTGCATAATTTTAAATACTAATTTAGTTGCCTAGTAGATAATTGAAAAATGAGTGACCTTATTAACTTTATTTGTGATTTAAAATATTTATAAATTAAAAGTTGGTTTTTTATATCAATTAATAATATTTCTCAATTATAAATTTAAATTTATAAATTAATTCGAGAAGTTTTGCTTTGGACTTTGTGTCTAAACAATGACACACTATCAACCACCCGATTTTAAATCTAACTGTTAATGATGATTATGATATCTTTGTATCAAAAGTAAATGATCTCATTTTATACATTTTCATATATAAAATAATTTAGATAGATATACCATGCAATAAAAATTCATTTTTTCACTGTCGTACATGAGAGAGGGGAGATTACAAACAATATCCTAAGTTAGATAAAAAAGTCAATGTCTTACAGTTTATCACTATATGGGGCACATCATTGAACCTAGTAGCAGTAGCAAATGCCTCCTCATTTATATGGTCTTGCACTAAAACTGCAACCATAAGTGTTAGGCATCCCGCATCTCGCGTTCACAAAGCTTACTCCTAATAAATATTTTGTGTCGGATGAGGTTATAATCATTCTTGTCTTTTAGAATATTTTGTGTCGGATGAGGTTATAATCATTCTTGTCCTTTAGATTTTAAATCGAGTAGTTGTAAAGTAAAAGAAAGATTTCTATACTTCCTCTATAACATAGAATATATATACTCTTCCCATCCAGCTGTCCAGTTTAGATAAAATGTTATTGATCTAGATCCAACGCTTCTGAGTATTTTATTTTTAATTTTTTTTTATAAAATATGAATTTTAGTATGTGCCATCTTGTCATTGGGCACATCTAAAACAAATATTAAAAGAATTTTTTGATAAATATAATGACCAAATTACCCCTTAAAACGTTCAGGGGTATTTTGGTTATTTTATTTTATTAGAAATATTTGTTTTATATTTTTTATACGAGTGCAAGTTTAAGAGAGGAGTGGACGCCCAAAATTTGGGGTCAAAATATTTTGTAACAAAATAAAAATAAAATAGTGTAGAGATGTGACATTGTGATTAGGGCCATCTCAATTGTCCATTCAAAATAGACGGTTGGATAGAGGAAGTATATAAGTTTTATGCAGTAGAAAAAAGATATAAGGAAAAAATTTATATAAAGTTGTAACCTTAAAATATAGAATTAAAGATGCACCTCAAAAGGAAAATGTTGTTTTAATGTTGAAAAGCTCTCTAATTGATCATCTCAACATCAAGATGTATAAATATGAAAATTTTATATATATTGAGCCTCATAAATAGTACATCTTGCAACGCATTATCTAGATTGTCCATTTTCAATATTTTCAGATCTTTATAGATCCACTTAAGTTTAATTATTTTTGGAGTTTAAAATTTTATAATTAGATATAAAAATAGATTTTGTGATAATCCTAATAATGTTTTACACCAAAATTATATGTCCTAATAAAATTTGGAGGTGCGCCTTAATTGGATTGTTTAAGGTTGCAACTTTATAAAAACCACACCCAAGATAGAAAGCTTGCCCTTTACTATGTACCAAGCCATTGTTTCAATTATTCTAGGTAACACTCCAAGGAAAGCTTTCTACGTTCCCCCTACAACATAGAAGTTCTATCCTCCCCTATATCCAACCGGTCATTTTTTAATGGAGGGCTAATATTGCCCCAATCACAATGTCAAATCTCTACACTATTTAATTTTAAATTTTTTTCTATAAACTATTTTGAAACCAAATTTTAAACGTCCATTCCTCTATTTAACTCGCACTAACGAAAAGTATAAAAAAAAAATATTTTTGATAAAGTAAAATGACCAAAATACCCCTAAACGTTTCAAAGGGTATGTTGGTCATCATTTTTATCGAAAAAATATTATTAATATTTTTTATAGGTGTGGCCCAATGAAAAGATGGCACATACCAAATTTCATATTCAGAAAAAATTATATTAAAGAAAACTAAAAATAAAATACTTTGAGACGTCAGATTTAAAATCAAACGGTAAGTGACTCTCGATAAAAAATGGACGGCTAGATGGTAGAAAAAAGAGAGAACTTCTATGTTGTAAGAGGAGCATAGAAAGCTTTCCCAACACTATTTTGGCCACCCACAATGTTGGGTGAATAATAAAATCGAGTGGCTGAATCTCTGCTCGTCCCCTTACAAGAAAACCTAGAGAGAGAGAGAGAGAGAGAGATCAGAGACAAAATATGTTGTCATTCATGTACTACAATTTTGGTGGTTTAGTTACTTTAAACCATTAGTTATTCTTCCAATATAATTTCTGTGCATGCAGGCAAGTGCACACACAACTAAAAAACCGAAATTTATTTGGGAAAGTACTTTAAATTCAGATTTATAAGGGAAATTTTTACTCGATATCCAGGAAAATGCATAAACATACATATCTGGTTTCTCATAAGACAAGAAACGCACCCTACCCTTTTCTTGGTTAGACAAAAATGAACGCTACCAAGAGCCCAGCTTCAATCTACATGAATTTGGAGGACCTCCTGAATTCAACAATTAAATCAAGCTCCCCTCCATCATATTATTCGCTCTCTTCGTGTAAAACATTAAGTTGTGCATTTTGAATGCTCAAATGGTTGAACAAATAAGGAAAATCCACAAAACCTCAAACTTGAGCTACCAAGGACAATGAATGGACAAAATTAAAATCACTTTATCCCATGAAAGGAAGGCAAGACAGCAATGAGAGGATCCCCATAACCAACAGCTTCTGCAAAAGATCACCAGCCAACATTAGCTAAAGCCCTTTATTTAGTACCAAGAAATTGGAGAGAGAGAGAGAGACCTTGTAAGAGAAAGTCAAGAGCGGTTAGAGTAGGGTTGAAAATTTGATAATGTTGTAAGACTTACCGCCGTCCCTGAACAAAATCTTAAGAACTTCTCCTGCCACATCCGACTGTTTGCCAAATTCCAAAAAGGAAGAGAAATCAACCATTAATCTGCCTGTATGAAGATTGAATCACAACAATCGGAGGAAGAGAGAGATAGAGAGAGAGAGATTACTTTGACAGGTAGCTCACTGCCGAACTGATCCAAGTATCCGATGATTTGATCTTCTTTGATGACATCTCCCTATTCATAAATGAATACAAATTTTTGAAAATGAGATCATAACAGCTGTAAGCAAAATATCTCTACAAAATAAGGTTTTCCTACAAATAATATATATTTCCCTAGTGTTCAACCAAAAATCCTGAACACCTTCAACTGAAACATGAGAAAAAATGACCGACCTCCTTAGCAACTGGAGGTTGCCTCTTTCCTTTCACAGTTCTTCCAGTTCGGAATTTCCCAACCTGAAATTACAAAACCAACACAGATACAAGACATAAAATTACAATGGAAAGAGAGTGACAATTTTTTTCTTTGAAAATTTAATTATCTAATTGATCATACAGTTGGAGAAGCCACTATAACATATGCATTTGCTCCATCACTGTCTAGACTCGCTAACTTTGACGCTTTCGCGGAAACATTAGAGAATGGACTGGAAGCAACTGGAGGGGCTTTTTGTGTGACAGATGGAGCAGTCGCAGGAGCCGATTCAACCATGGGTTTTGTTGGAACAGGTGGAGGAGTTGAAGGTGACACAATAGGGGAAGGAGCAGGAGCTTTTGTATTTCCAATGTTCCGCCTCAGGTGCATTTCAAAGTCTCCAACCTGCACGGAAGTTAGGTATTGTGAATGCTCAGAAAATGGACATATTCTCCATGATGTGCATATGATGTTGTAGGACATGTTAATGATAAGTCTAAAATGTAATTTAGAATTTTAGATCAGGGATACATCCATACTTGGCACATGAAGCAAACCTTTTTATTTTTCAATTAGGTGACACCAATTGGTGGATTGTCTGAGAAAAGTCAAATAACTTTCAGTCATAATACAAAAATCCCAATATGACAACTTAAATTTTCGTGGGGTTAGCAACTTGCACTAAATTTTCGTGCATCTTGCACAAGTTCATAACTAGTGTTTTGTCCTTTTGCTGTAGAAAGTGATTGTTTCTTATTCATGAAAAGACAAATCATTTAATTGCGATTCCACATAATGGTTGGAAAAACCTAAATATATGAAGTCAAGAAATGTTGATTCTGACACACACACACACCATCAAAATCTGTATATACATACTCAGATGTTTGTATGCACACACTAATAAAATACATCATTGATCGAGAACTTCTGTTTCCAACTACAGAACTTACAGACTTCAATACCATTTTGCCCACAGGTACAAATCGTCATTGGGTGGGAGTCATTTGGTCGAACTGACACATTTTTGTTTTCGACATCAGCCTTACTGAAGCATTTACAGTTCATCATCCCAAACCAAAAATCCCATCCAAAAGGGCATATATTCCACATGTGCTCTTGACAAATAATGAAAACTACCCCTGAAAAAAGTGATGCACATTAGTGACCAGGGTATTCTATGTCCATAGAATCGGAGTAAGATGACAAAGTTCACAAGTGTATATCAAATACTGTTTGGTATGGGATTCTAAGCACTTCTCTAGGCAACCTCATCCAGTTGCATTTTTCCTTTGATAGCATAGGTGCTCTGGTGTCTTTTGCACTTTGGAATTACATTTCGCCTGTGCTCAGTTTAAACTAGCATCTCTTTTCCTTTATGTGTAGCCATTATAGCATTTCATTCATGCAATGGACAACATATCATCACGATACACAAAATGGAGGTATCAGGAGGTACAATTCACAATATAGGACATCTGTTGAGGGAGAGAAATAAGATTCCGTTGGTCAAACTTCTCTCTAACTACCAAACTTGCCAAAGAGTCAACTATCTCATTGGGCTCCCTAAGGACATAATGAATGGACACCCAATCTCCAGCTAATCTCAAGGGAATAGAGCCTTGCCTGGCACCCACAAAATGATATTCATAAAATCACCTTCAGCTAATAATAAGAAACCACAGAAGTACTCAGAGAATGACTTCAACCTTGTTAGAAGGCTCTTGCATCCTAAGCAATATTTCCTTATCAAACCTGAAAGCACCTCAGGCCCAAACATCCTTTGTCCAAAACCCCAATTACAGAATAGAATTTCTTTCACTTTTCTCTAACACATGAGTCAGGCTGATGTTAATTTTCTAGTGCTCCATGTAGATTTGACCTCCTAGGTTCTCAAGTGTCTCTGGTAAATAATGTCAAATTTATGGGATAAATCCTACATCTCAGAGAGTTGATTAGTCAAAGCTTTCCAAAGACAAACTCCAGCTCAAAGTCCAAATTTGATTTGTGCATTCTAAGATTTGTCAACTGGTGTACACGTACATTGGATCACTGTAAAGATGTTTGGTTGTCACAAAGCTAGTATAGGTTTCAGTATGGGTTAAACAATGAAAAATGTAGATTCACTCCTAAGGTATCATGTTTCTCTATGTTCCATGTGAACTTATACGGGTGCATACTTCTTTTTCGACTTCTCAACCCATTTTCATTATTTAATACTTTGAACCATATCTGTCATATATCCCCCATCCCTAAGCTGTGATAAAGATATTGAGATACTTCGTGAAGTCAGTTAAGAACTTTTCTCGTGCTCTATCAGGAGAACGAACTTAAGCATATATTGAGTGTTGGTATGATAATGAACTTGAGCATAGGATACCTTATACAGGATACAAATGGCTTCATTTTCCTGAAAGACTTAGTTTTATATATGAAGCACCCAAATGTCTCAAAAGAATGAATTAAATGCTCAGCAGTAAAGGAAACCAACAATGGGCAGAACAAACTAGTTTTGACGCAGTTATATAAGAATGATAAATAAAAATATTAATTTTGAACTCAAGATGGCCCAAAATTTTTGAGCAACAAAATTCAACTTGAACACCACAGGTACAACTAATTTACAGCTATATACACTGAGTTTGATATTGATATAGTGAATAGCTTATCATGCTATTGCAAAATGTTTAATTAATGGTTATCAAGTGTTATTGAAATTCTAAAATTGTACAACATAGTTGCTGTGTTTGGTACAACATAGTTTCAAAGAGCAAGACAAATAATTTCCACACCTTTAGCTTCAGTTCTGCAACTTCTGTCTCATCACAGATATCCGAGACCCATGCCTACAATTATAATTTAGGACATCAACTGAGTTATGTTAATAGAATGAAACATCTCCCTGCACATAATATACACAACTAAACTATGACAAAATTCCTTAAAATGGAACTGAAGTGGAGGAAACATATTATACTGCACACAAATCAGGTCCATAAACAACCACTGCAATCTGGTGTAGAGATGTCTTTCAAGTCATAAGAGCTCGACCTCAAATCCATCGGGAAAGGTTGTCTTGTGGAGACTTTTCTTTTCCAGTTTCCCATCTGAGCTGCTTTCTGAAGTAACCGCTGCATTGGAAGTCAAAAGCTTAGTAAATCCAAGACAGCCATCTCAATATCTATTTCATAATAGCAACAAACTAGAGAATGAGATTGGTGGTATCCATGTATATGAGGTGATGCTACCTCATCATCATCCACCAGAACTCACATGAGTCTAATCTTGAAGTGTGTCCTAAAATAACCACCTAACATTATTTCTTGCCTGGTCAATAAAAATGTAGCTGTACTTTTAGCTAATTTAAAACGCACATACACATGAACATGCTATGCAGACATCAATTACCGTGGGATGTATGTTACATATGCCAAGCCTAGTTACTGGAGGGGTGCAGGAACCAGGAGCACCTAACCAAATGAAAATTTTCCATTGGTTCACGGTTTCCTACTGAAATTGCTTAGGGAGTTTCAGTTGCATAGCAAGAACACCACCCCTAGTAGGATCTTCATCAGCAAAGATTAAAGAAACCTCTTTTCCATTACTCTGATGAGTCATAATACAATGGGCACATATGACTTCCACCAAATAATTAATTTAAAGCAAGGTAACCCCAACTTACTCGTTTCGTGTTTGTTCACCAGGCTACTTACCTATTGACTCAGGTAAAAAATAAATTTGCAAAAACTTATATATGTGAATTGAAAAAGATAAGTGCGCTATACAAACCCAAGTCCAGTGACTTTGGCAAGCATGTGCTTCCTCACAAGAAAACATGCAAATTAGTGCCACAGAAACCGGGAAGATTATCCAATGTTTATAGACATCAAGAAGTGCTTCAAAAGGGGTTCCAATCTGTTTCTATTATTCTGTCCAAACTCAGAGATAAGTTAAGTAAAATTTCCATAGAGGAACTGCTGGCATCCGACTAATTCTTCAAATTTTGCAATAAACTCCTCCCCTAAGATCATAATTTGTCAAAGCTACTATCTTGCTACAAAATGAGGTTATGCAGTTGGTATATTTTGCATGAAACTGACAACAGTGTATTAAAGTAATAGCAGTTATACTTAACCAAAAAGAAGTAATAGCAGTAACATGGATCTGTCCCCTATACAATTCTGACTATTGAGGATGGTTTTTACAAAATGATACAAACAATGCAGACTTCAAAAGCCTTGGTTGTGGTGAATTTGTCACAAATTTTGGGTGGACTGATGATCGCTCCTTCGCAAGTGTGCCCACTCCTGCATTAGCCTCCCTCCACAAGTGCTTGAAGGTGACTTGTAGAGACCTCGTGATCTAAAAAAATTGGTAAAAAATGGTTCCCTATCTCCTCGGAGACTTGGAAGACTCGGAGGCCCAAGAAATAACCTTCTGGGAATCCTTTTCTACAGAGAGAGTGTGACCCCAGCCATTATCTAAGAATTTGATTCCTTCTAATAAGGCATGCCAAGGGGAACCAAGGATCTCATTGGCTTACCCTTGTTCCTTGCACTTTATTAAAAATTGATAAACTTCCAACATTCTCCAACTTGGACTTTTGAGGCCTAAAACTCATAGAGAATTCTCTCATACTCTCAAGCTCTCATATACTCAATATCGATATCATATAAGCATACTCATAATTATAATAACAGTACTCAAGAAAAAAAAAATCGCTCTTGTGCATGTTTCATGAACACATTGGCAGCCAAACCCTTAGTCAAGGGTCAGCAATCCTCAAACTAATTTCTCACATGATAATATTCAGTCCTTATGTCTCTAGGCCTACTATGAAACCTAGGCCCTTTTGTCTTTGAAATGGCAGCTTGATTGTCACGCATGATTCTTATGGTTCCATGTCTTAGTGAGGTATGGTAAGTTGGTTACGAAATTTCTTTATCCATATGGCTTCCTTAGATGCTAAACATAATTGCATATACTCAGCTTCCATAGTCGATAAAGCCACTAAATTGTGCTTCGTAGAATGCCAAGATACGATGCCACCTCCATACATAAAAAGATAACCGGAAGTTGATTTTAGGTCATCCGGATCTTCTTGAAAATCGGAGTTGGAATAGCCCAAGACACTCAATTCATTCACATCCTCATAGGTCAAGGCATAATCAATTATCCCCTTTAAATATCTCATAATTCTCTTAACTGCTTTCCAATGCTCCATCCTGGGATCACTTTGAAAGCGCTCTATTAAGCTTTGGGCAAAAGCTAGATCGAGCCTTGTTCCCATGGTTACATACATTAGAGAGCCCACGGCAATCCTATATGGCATCTTTTCCATTTATTTTTTCTCATAGTCATTTCTTGGGCTCATATTGACACTTAATTTTCCTCTTCTGTCAATGGGTGTATCAATGGGCTTGCACTCACTCATTCCAAACCTTTCAAGTATCTTTTTACAATATGTGGATTGAGATAATCGACATTATTTTTTATTCCCATCACATGATGCTTCTCCCAAATCTTTCATGTCAAATTTCTCGGATAACAAGGCCTTCATTTCCCTTATTTGGCTTAAGGTGCTACTAGGTATTAGAATATCATCCACTATAAGGTCATGAATGTGATGCCACTCCCACTGGCCTTAACATATATACAATGATCCTCCTCATTTGACTTAAAGCTATTTCTAATCAAGGTTTGGTGAAATTTAAGAAACCATCTCCAAGACGCTTGTTTGAGACCATACAAGGACTTATTGAGTTTATACACTAGTTTATCCTTCCCTTTTACCTTGAATCCCTCAAGTTGGTTCATGTAAATTTCCTCTTCTAAGTCATCAATTACACCAATTAAAAAAACAGTTTGATATCCAATGGATCCAACCTAGGTCAAGGAAGGTGGTACCGGACAAGATCATCTTAATAGAGGGCGTTTTGGCAACCTGTGGTTAGGTATCATAATAATCTACTCCTTCCTTTGGGTGAACCCTTTAGCCACTAATCTCATCTTAAACTTCTCAATTTGGCCTCGGAGTTTAGTTTCTTTTTGAATACCCACTTAACCCCATTGCCTTTCGGTAAGGTGGTAGATGGACTAACTCCCATATATGGTTTTTAATGACGGAACTCATTTCATGATATGTGTAGAGTTCATGCTCGTGTTCCTCAATAATTCTCTCGTAAGTTTTTCCAAGATAAGTAAAGAACTCGGGTGGGCTTCTCACTCTTTCACTCCTCTTAAGTGGTTGTGGCTCAATCTCCTTATTTAGCTCAAGTTCATGGAAATCCACAAGAGAGGAATTGCATTCATAAAAGGTATGTGACATCTATCTAATCTGTTATTTTTGTGTTTTGATGCAGGGAGAAATGGTAGGGAATTGAATCCACCGATCTCCTGAATCTTAAACAAGTAAAATCAACAAGAAGAGAGAAAGAACATGGCTGTAAATCAAGCCAAGGGAAGAAGACTTTCTTCTTTCATAAAATAAAATTTATTCCAAATAACATATCCCTCAAACTATGACATCTAACCTTTTATAAACCTATGAAACCCTAATTTAACTTGAGATTCAAGTAAATATTTAATACTCTAAAATATCTCTAAAACAATACCAAAATTCCAAAAAAGCCCTATGAACAGTAACCCGTTAATAGTAATGCGTGAACAGTAACACGTGAATGGTAACATGTGAACAATAACTATGAACAGTACCATGAATAGTACTTGTGAATAGAAAATAAAAAAATAAAAACCCTAGAAATATATCCTAAAAACTAAAACTACAATATAAATCATTGAAATTGAATAAAAATACAAAATAAGAAGACTTTTTCCCTCCATCATTCTCCCCTTGTTGGAGAAAACTCGTCCTCGATTTTTGAAGTGTGTTAAGATGAACTCAACATCAAAACCACCTTCTTTGACCTTCTTTTTCTTTGTCGGCTCAAATATTATTCGCAAGAAAAATTCCTCAAGAAATGGGTCTTGATATGGATAATGAGGAATCCATGCAAATTTATCAAATTCAGTTATTTGTGAATTCCCATCGGAAATCATGTAAGATACTCCAAACTCAATTTTTTGGCCTTTGGAGGTTTTCTCAACATCGAGTTGATCACTCTCTAAAATCAGGGCCACAATTTACATAGTCTGAGTCGACCACACTTCCACTGCGCTACTCTGATTCCAATGCCCTAAATATCTTAAATGTTCCAGATCTTCATCTTTTTTTTCGTCAAAGATTGGTTCACCCATAAAATCTTGATCACTATCAGAGATTAGATCTCTTTCAAAATCATGTACATCATCTAAGTATGTATTGAAAATTGGTGGCAGATCCCAATCTACAACCTTCTGACTTTCGACATGACGTACAGCAAGATCAACCTCGTTCTCCTTCAAATCATGTAGATCAACTAAACCCCATGATTTATTCTCCCGAGCATGAGGCTCCCAACACAGAACACGTGCATAGAACAGGTGGTTGAAGGCAGCTTCGTCATTCCGCTCCAACTTTGAATCGGACTCTGATTTGCGCCACTCTCCATAAAAACTCTCACGATTTGGATCTATCCATGTAGATTCCTTTGCGTTTAGGGCACACTGTTGCTGGCACCGCTTACGCAGCAATAGCTCTTAAACCTTCTTCGTCAAGTTGTTGATTTCCTTGCGCAATTGGATCAAATCGGTATCCCTACAGCTAAGACCTCCACAACAAGCCATCGCAATATCTAGCCGTCCTCGAACCATGCTCTGATACCACTTGATGCAGGGAGAAAATATAAAGAATTGAATCCATTGTTCTCCCGAATCTTAAACAAGTAAAATCAGCAAGAAGAGAGAAAGAACATGGTTATAAATCAAGCCAAGAGAAGAAGACTTTCGTCTTTCATAAAGTAAAATTTATTCCAAATAACATCTCCTTCAAACTACGACATCCAACCTTCTATAAATCTATGATCCCTAATTTAACTTGAGATTCCAGTAAATATTTAATAATCTAAAATAACCCTAAAACAATACCAAAATTTTAAAAATGCCCCTATGAACAGTAATGTGTAAATAGTAACGTGTGAGCAGTAGCACGTGAACAGTAAATCATGAACAGTAATGTGTGAGTAGTAACACGTGAACAGTAACTATGAACAATACCATGAATACTACTTGTGAATAGTAAATAAAAAAATAAAAAGTCTAGAAATCTTAAAAACCCTAAAAATGAATCTTAAAAGTAAAACTACAATATACAGCATTGAAATTGAATAAAAATACAAAATAAGAAGACTTTTGCCTCCCATCATGTTTCCACTGCTCTGGGGATTCACCAAGGAATCCTACACAAGGGTCGCTATGGTGAGGGTTTTGGTTTCATCTTAGCAGCCACATGTGCATTGAGACCTGAGCAAATCTCAGGATTGCATTGGGCTAGGTTCTATTTCCTTCGGACACATGGGAGGATTGGTTGAACCATACTTGCGGTAACCTTGGGAGCTAAGCAATAGTCCCAACTTAGGAACTCGATCCCGCGGTTCCTCGAAGGGATCTTAGATAGAGCTGGGTTTAGAGAAATAGGGATCTCGCTCCCTATAAAATGGATCTGGGTCTACATGCATGTAAGATCTCTTCAAGGAGAGGAGCTATACTATTAATTGAACAAGTGGTCCTCTCCTTGATATTATAGGTTTATTGTGGTGCATATCACATCGTGGTATACTAGAACTATAAAACTATGGTATTAAAAAAACTACAGTTTAATATCATAGCAGCCCATTTATGATATTATTAAACTATGTTATTGTAGTAAATTGGAGTATAATAGCTATGGTAGTGGTAATAAGCTAAGGTGTAAGATAATGGATTGAGCGGGCATGGATTGGATCTTAATTTTATCATATAATATTAATTTATCACGTTTTATGTATAGTGGAGCTTAGATCCCTCTGCGTGAAAACCTTGATCCCAGTGACATATGGGATCTCGCTCCCAGGTATGCTAGGATCTAGCTCTTTAAGTTGTTGAATGGGCGCCGATCCTAACCCCAGGAAGCTTCCACCCTGTGGCGGTTCGGCGTTCCCTGAACCGATCGTGCTCCCAAACCCACTCCTGCCTCCAACAATTGCCACTGTCCATTGCATAGTTAGTGGTGTGGGAATGATCCCCTCATCCATGTGGTTGTTGGATTGGATGACAACCAGTTGGTAATGCGGGGAGGGAAACCCATGGATAGCTGAGGAGCCTGTTAATGATATTTCAAAATTTGAATTAGACAATCAGGATTTAGGGGGCTAGGGAAGTGGGGAGAGAGTGGCATGTGGCCTGCTAGCTGTTCGGCATTGCAGGGATGTATTGGGCAAAGGGCAGCTGTCAGAGCATGGCTAGCCACTAGATTTGAGCAAGGTGGGCTAGATGGTGGGGTATGGCCCTAGGGTACCTCACAACGGGAGGAGCGGAAGCATGGGTAAGATGTACTAGAGTGGGGGCAATTGTAGTACCAAGGACAAGAAGGTTCGACAAATGATAGGTGGACAGTAAGCATCTACTCATTTAGGGAGCCCCATGGGTTGAGGAACTTAAATTGGAATTTCCATTTGAATTTGAATTCGAATTTGGAACCATTATTTCTCAAAAAGAATTTGGAACCATTTGGTGTGGGTAAAAGAAAAGTATCTCTCTAGAATCAGAACTAGGTACAAAATCATAGATACTTCATCATCACCACCACCATCATCATCATCATCAGAGCCTTTTCCCAACTAAATGAAATTCACATATACTTCTAGGCAAAAAATTGTTATAACAAATATCCATGAACACTAGAGAATCCGTACATTACACAAAACCCAATGCATATATGTATTCATAACTACAGATTTGAAGACTCACAATCAGATGCTACAGCCAATACAGTCTTGGAAGCCTTGATATATGGGACAAGTGGTACTTTTCTATTCACTGGTGAAGGAAAAACTCTATGTCGATGACTAAATGAGGATCTGCACGAAACAACCCTGAATATCTTAACCGCATCTGATGTGTCACAAAATGACTGAGCATGCGCAATAGTTGCCCCAGAAACTGTTATTCAACAATAATAACAGAGGAGGGTCAGTTCTACATGAAAAATTGCATCAAGAATAAAAGAGGAAAGAAGAAGACCATATCAGGACATGAATTTAGGAAAATCATAAAATAGACATCACATGCCATACTCACAAATTTATATACCAATGTTAGTCACCAGACCTTACACAGAGTAAAGATAATTCCTTTCTTTGAAAAAGCCATGATACAGGTGAGCATCAATATTTAAATTTGTGTAAATTTTATAATGGTTATCACAAAAAATTCTAAAATTTCCTGGTTTTAACTAACCCATGATGAATGTTAGCATGGTCAATTACATTCACTCTACGAATTTTGCAGTGGCTCATAACAAATTCATAGCTTAAGATTGATGTAAGGGCTCGAAGTAAAGTCTATCCGAAATGATACCTCCACAACTCTCTTTAAAAACATCTTTCAAACAATTCAAGCTTTATATGCTTATATTAGTCTCACATTAAATCTATAACTCACGAAGTCATCATCATCCGAGGCTCTATAAGTATCTTTTAACATCTTCCAAACAATTAAAGCTTTATATACTTGTGTTAGTATCACATTAAACTTTATAACTCACGAAGTAATCATCATCCGAGCCTTATTCCACATTATACTATAAAACTCATGAGAGTTATATAGTATCATACATAAAGATACTTCTTATTCAGAAAACTCAGCAACAGACATTCATTTTATAGTTATGAGATTCCCATCGCACAAAACAAAACTGGTAAATATTACAACAATTCAAAAACCATAAAAGTAAACTACAAGAGCTGAAGTTTTGTCAGAATTCCCTTAATGGTGGGAAGCTATGTTTCACAGGCACAGATGCACGTCCACTTCAAACAGAAACACGCTGTGTCTGACATGGATCCTCATAAAGTGGTATATGGGGCACAAGTGCCTGCACAAGTCTATACAAATACCTAAGTATTCATATATATTTATAAGGGATATATATGAAATTAATTTGTAACATTTAGTTATAAAATTGACTGAAAATGAAGACACATGTGTCCAAATCATAGACAAACAAGTAAATTATTCTAACAACCAGGACACTATAACTAAATTCCTCCTTCATAATTGCATTAGAAATTTAATATCAGAAGTTCCAATCCTTTCGGTAAAATACACTCCCAAGGATTGTTCTTAATCATCGATGCACAACTTTGCAAACATATATCACAGAAATTTATGCATATCAATTTGGAAATTGACTGTTGGAAATCCTAGTGAGTAGATTCCTTAGAGGAAGGTGTAAGAGATAGCTAATCAATATATTCAGCAGAATCAAACAAGTCAAAAACTGTGATTACCTAGGATTAGTAGCCAAACAGTCAGAAGAACTTACCGAATTTAGCTACAAAACAATGAAAAAGAGACCCGAATTCAAAAATGCATAAGCACGTTCTTTGTGTATGATGTCTCAATCAACATTTTCATACAATTTAAAATTTCCTAATTTTTCCATCCTGATTTTTACAACTTTGTTAGATGCATGATAAGCAAATGACAATCAAATAATATACAAATACATACGCACATGCGACGCGCTCAGACACACAAACATCATCATTGAAATGCACCTCAAGAAAATAAGCACACATATCCCACTGACACAATTAAACAAATAAGCCCACTAAACTACTCAATACTCATCAAAACTGCATAGAGAGAATGTTGAATTTTTTATAGGTATGTATTAAATATTGAAAAGAACAAAAGAAAGGAAAAAAAAAAGGTCTCTGGTTTTGGACTCTAATTATCAGATAGTGTAAAAGAACATCGGTGAAAGCAAAATCTTGGTAATTTTGTATAAAGTGTAAAAACAGAGAAAGGGGAAAAAGATGAGAAACTACAACAAAATCATCATCATTTTACTTTTATATACTGATTATAACCAGGAAAAGTTAAAATCTTGATAATTTTCAAAAAAGAAAGAAAAGAAAATAAACTAGAATTAAATCCCAGGCATTTATCTCCTAATCACTGCTATAGTGCATACTATAAAACGCACTCTTGGGTAAGAAAAATGTCCAAACAAAGAAATGAAAAATAAAATATAGGAAACTGCAACAAAATCTCAGTCATTTCATTACTAATTCATTCTTATGAAAACAAATATGGAGCTCCAAACAATTCTTCAGAATTTTCAAATTAATTTTACTCGTAATACTACACAAAATGTGAATCTAAAAAACGTGCGCGATTTCAGGTAACAAAAATATCATAAGAACACGCGCGATTTCATTCGCAATAAACTAGAAATGAAATTTGAGTTTATTTTCACATCAAATGAAGTAGAGAGAAAAGAGAAGAAAAACTTAGATTATTTAAGCACAGGCCACGTCTCACACACAAAAAACGTCGAAAGAGGAATAGAATGAAAATGGGAAGTTACCGTGAATTGAACGGAGAGTTGCTGCAGCCTCCATTTTGCGACTGGTTGAATCAATGGAGAGAGGAAATTTTTAGAGAGAAGAGAAAGAGAGAGAGAGATTAAGAGATGAACGAAAATTAAGTAGCTCGATTTATAGACTGGTGCATCGAAGATGCAGGAAAAAAAGAGGGACAAAAAGCACCTCGACATTATATCGAATGTCCAAACCATCCTCTTCGAAATTTCATCCATTAAAACAAATGCGCGGTTTATGTAAGTTCGCAACTTTAAACAATCCAATTAAAGCGCACCTCCAAATTTTATCATTAGATGTAGTTTTGGCATAAAAAATTCACAGGAATATCTGAAAATTATTTTCATATCTAATTATAAATTTTTAAACTCCAAAAATGGTTAAAATCAAATTGATTTATAAACATATAAAAAACTTGAAAATGAACGGCGTAAAAAATTCATAGGAATATCTAAAAAATTATTTTCATCTCTAATTATAAATTTTTAAACCCCAAAAATGGTTAAAATGAAATTGATTTATAAACATATGAAAAACTTGAAAATGAACGGTCTAGATAATGTGCGGCAAGATGTCCTATTTTTGAGACTCGAAATCTTTCTTTCTTTTTTTCGATAATCATACATCTCGATGTCGAGATGATCAATTAGAGGGTTTTTTAACATTAAAACGGCCATCAACCTTAAACAATCTAAATAAGGTGCACCACTAAATTTTATCATAAATGCAATTTTGATATAAATATTCTTAAGAAGGCTTGAGAATCTATTTTTATCTTTAATAATAAACTTTTAAACTCTAAATATCGTTCAAATCAAGTAGATCTAAGAACATAAGAAAATATTGAAATTAGACGGTCCAAGTAATGTGTTGCAAGATACACTATTTCACGGATTCAAAATCTTTTTTCTTTTCATATTCATATACCTTGCTGTCGAGATGATCAATTAGAGGGTTTTCCAACATCCAAACAACCTTTTATGTTGGATTTTTTAGGTGCATCTTTGATTCGAAAGGTTTCTAAATGTTCATAGAAAATATGTAAGACTTGAAGAAAGAGAGAGGATGATGTCCCTCTCTTTAGAAATATGTAAGACTTGAGATTAAGAAAGAGATAGAAATATATAAGACTTGAGATTAAAAAAGAGATAGAAATATGTAAGACTTGAGATTAAGAAAGAGATAGAAATACGTAAGGCTTGAGATTAAGAAAAAGAGAGGATGATATCTCTCTCTCTAAAAATCATTTAGACATGAGATCGCATCAAATACGATGTTAACTTTACATTTGCGTCCCCTGATGCATCACATATAGAAAATATATGTAATCCCACATTGAAGTAAACTTGATACTCAATTTTTTTTAAAAAAAATATTATTTTTAATTTAAATATAATATCTTACATAATAATGCTCCCCATATTAGAGATTAGACGTTCATAAAAAAATTAAGTTACAATCCATCTCAAATATAGAAAGAGGACGCATAACTAGACGTGAGTCAGCCGACTCATAAACTCCATGTCTTTGTTTTTTTTTTTTTTTTTGGGAACGGACTCATAAACTCCATGTTCTAAAATAAGAGCCCTCCATGTCTCATAGCTTAACTTTATCCTTGGGATTGTGGTCGAAAATTTAATTTCTTCTAATTGATTCATTGAGTTGTTGGATTAGGGTTGAAAACTTAAAATGGATGCTAATGTCATTTCAACGCAAAATTGGGCATTTGGTGGTAATTCAATATTAATTTGGTAGATGCAACCTTCGTAGTGTCCGCCCGCTCCTAAGTTTCTCCACCCTTACTCGCTAAAGCTATAAACCCCATCTATGTTTTCCACGATCTTCCTGCACAAAGCAAAAAATTGTAGGATTTCCCAAACGTAGTCCCGTCCGAGCACATTATACGCTTACTCCCTTGGCAGCAGGCATATCAAGTAGTTTGTTTTCATTAAGATTTTGGGATCTAATTTAGAATTTTTAAATCATCATCATCGTAGCTTTTTTCCATTTGTTGGGGATGGCTACACAAATTATGATCCATCATTTTATTTTGTTTTATTTAAAGGTCATAACCTAGCGAGATCATAAATCTAATTTAGAAATTCTAAATTAGTAATAAAAAATATAATGATTTTTTTTGTTTTGGGTAATTAATAAGAGAAGACAAACCCTTACCTATTTTTTTAAATCATTTTACAAGTTATATTTTTTAAAGTTTTAGCGGAGTAATGAATTGAAAACCACATTGTGGTGACGGAGTTGTGGGGCGTACCCCCACAACCCGATACCTTTTCAATCGTTTGGTTAAGAAGGTTACACGCCTAAACGTTGGAGTCATGAAAGTACTAATTACTCCTAATAAGGCTTTACCTGATGGAGTGGATATATGCCATGCTCCCACCGTGTGCGTGAGAAAGAGGGGCTAACCGAGACTATCTTAAGCGGATAAGTGGTCTGGGATGTGGCCCGGTTCGGCATGTCTCGGGCCTACAGCTGGATAATTAAGTCCAAGACATTATCACACAGCCCAACAGATCCAACTAGCCATAATCATTCTGTACGTTTTTAGTGTACCACATTTAATTTCGGCCACATTGGCTAGCATGTTATTTTATTGGCTAGTTGCCTCAGGTAGGATAAATCCCAAAATGGACAAACAAAACATAGATCGTGACTTTCAACTAATTTGATTAGACCACCACCGTTGGATTTAGTGTGTCTTCTAATACCATTGGTAGGGAGCGGGCAGCGAGAATCGAACCCGCATCGTTAGCTTGGAAGGTTATGGTTATAATCGATTTTAATTCATTATTTTAAAACCGAACATGAAACTTTGGTGTGCTTAAGACTGGTGAACAGGCACATTATTGGAAAGCTAATCTCATTGCTGATATGACTTTTTGGTTATATAAACCCCCTCCAATTCAAATTCAGGAAAGATTGGAGCTCTTGAATTTAGAGTCTGCTAGTCTTTAGTCTTCTAGACCTTAGAAACCCTAGATCATTAAACACTAACCCCCTGCAGCTACACTAGCCTTGAAACCTTGAAACCAAGAGCTTTATGAAAACCCTGTCCTGAGCAATCAAAAACTTAAGAAGAAGATCAAAATTCCCTAAGTTCAAGAAAATTTATATGGAGCAAGCAAATCTCTGTAGGGTGGGGGGACGAAAATGCTTCAACTGCTAGTTTAATAGGGGCCCACCAACTCAGGTGCCGGGCCTGCAAGATTCGCTTCCAAGTAACTAGTTCTTTTTTAAAAAAAATTGAATTCTTTTCTTTCTGTTCCTTTCGAGTTTTTTTGGTTTTTTGTTTAATTTTATGTGATCTCAAGCCGACTTCGGTGTATGAGGCAAAGTTCTATTGTGAACTTACTTTACTATATATTGTAATTTGACGGAACCCGCATTTATCGATCGTACTTTTAAATTGTTGTTTAGTTAAAAGCATAAATAAGAGGGTATTTCCTTAGAAATTCTGAGATTTGGCTGTAAACAAATAAACAATCTGTTGCTTGAAATTTTTTTTATTTCTTTTCAAGACTCATATTTACAAGAAATTTGAAGGCTATGTACACCTCACTGGGACACATTTATAAATAATAATTTGAGCAAAATAAGAAATCCTAAAATTTATAAGGTTATCTTATGTTTTTTGAAATATTTTTTTAATATCTTTTAGAGGTGCGCGAGGGATGGAAGAATGGTAGTCCCAAATTTCAGTATATTTCCATATACATAAAAATAAAATTCAAATACTTAAACATGCTTTCAAACATTAGATGAAGATCGTACAATTGAGATTGATTCAGTGAACTACAATGTGGATTGTTTAGTCATTTTAAGTTCATTCATTTTTTAATTTTTTTTTCTGGGGTGCACCTCATTCAGGCATCTATATAGGATATAACAGTATTTCAAGTAAAATAAAATAGCCAAAATAGTCATGACAGCCATTTTATGTTTAACAATTTTTTTTTTATATATTTTATACAATTCCACGGGGTTGAGAAGTACTAAAAGTTTAATTTAATTATACAAGATGAAGTTTTTAAAAGGCCTAGGCTTTATGAAAACAAAAAAAAAGCCTCACCTCAAATCCTTATATGGAAAGAACTTTTGGCAACGGAAAACTCCATGATGGCTCTAAAATCAATTTTCAACTTCAACAATAAAATTTGAAACTAAAAAAATTGTACAAATCTTGTGAATCCATAAACACTTATTTTTAGGGCGAAATGGACGGCATAGATAATTTGTTGCAATATACACTATTTTTAGATCTTCAAAACCAAATTCTTTTTCATAAATATAATGTCCAAGCCAAGATGATCAATGTAAAGGTTTTTTAATGCTTGAATTGTAGTTTTCAATGAGTTATGAGGTTAGGCTTTGCTTATTTTGATAAGGCTGCAGCCCTATCAAACTATTTTTCAATTATATATAACGCAAAAATAAAATTAAAATACTCATGCATACTCTCAGCCATCTATTTGTGGTGACCTATAACCACATTCTCCATGCGTGGGTGTGTATGTATGATTAAACCTTCCAATTTGTTAGGGGTGCAGTTTGCATACTGACGCATCTGTAGGAGTAGATGCAAGGTGCACCTTCTATCATGGTATATAATTTAGATGTAAAATGTTTTTAGGATTATCTCAAAAACTATTTTTATATCTAATTATAAAATTTAAATTTAAAAAAGGTTAAAATTAAGTAGATCTATAAACATATGAAAATCTTGGAAATGGATGGTGTAGATAATATGTTGTAAAATGCACTATTTTTGAGACTTAAAATCAGTTTATTTTTCATAGTGATACATCTCGATATCGAGATGATTAATCAAAGGGTTTTTCAATATTAAAACTACATTTCCGGATAGATTTTTTAGGAGCATCCGTTCTACATTATAAGGTAGCATCTTTATATTAACTTTTTCCATTTGTTAGACTTATCATGTGCGTGCAATAGTTTCAAAATCTCGTTCAATTAACAAAATATCAACCTTTCATTATTGATAACTTCAATGAAAGGTTAAAACTAGCTATTTTCTTGATTTCTAAGTACTAAAATTCCAGGTTCAATCGAACACATTCTCAAGTTTCCTAGGACTTAGAGGCACATTTTCAAATAGATGTTTTTTCAACTATGGATACAAAATCTTCTAGATTCCAAACTCCCAACTTCCCAATTTTTAAAGAAGTTCTAACTTCATGACATCAAACAACCCTTTAATTTGTTTAGCAAGAGCGCGCTATATTTGTGGTTAAAAAAGTGTGTGAGTTTTATATCTATTTACTTTTTTTGTAGTTTATGTAATACATTTATCTATCTATTTATATCTATTTATATATTACTCGAGAAGGGTGCCAACTTTATTTTCATGAGAAGTATCCCTTTTAGTTTTCCTCAAAATTTTAAAATTAAACTTTTAAAATTGGCTAAATCTCAATTAATTTTACCTATTTGTAGCACTATCTATTTTGATGGCAAGTTTAAATCTCTCACTAAATCTCTTTTTCTCTCACTCAATTAAAGTATATCTCATTAATTTTATATATTTATAATACCTATTTATTTGGATGACACTTTTATATCTCTCTCACTAAATCTCTCTCTCAATTAATGCCTATCTCGTTAATTTTATGTTTGTAGCACTAACCTATTTGATGCTCATTTAATACTCTTCTATCTCTCATCCATTATCTAGCAAGTCTAGTTTGTTTCACTACGCCCAAACCTTAGACCCTTTTAGAACTCTCTCTCTCACTCCTTCACCCCCAAATCCTACAAACCCTAGCTTTGCTATATATTAGGACAGATTTCATTGACGTTCCTTCATGGCGACGGTGACGAAGAAAAGAATTGATTGATGGTTTCTTTGTACTATGAAAAATTTATTTATGTTTTTTATATACTATTGTAAGGTAATCTCTACTTACCTCAAAATTTATATGGTACATACTGAGGTGAAACCTTCTTGTTTTTGGACGTACTTATGGTGCTGACCACAAAAGAAGTTGTACAAAGAAGAAAACAAAAGAGCAAGTTTAATTGAGGAAATCTGGACTCTTTAACACATAGGTGTTGTTGGTTCAAAAAGTGCCCCTTCCAGCTGGATTGCCATTCATTAAATAGAAAAACCTATGTGCAATATATGAGCCAAAAAATCAGCTCCCACTAACAACCAACAACCTACTAAAACAAACTAACAACCCATTAAAACAATCCACTAAATCAGCTCTTATTAACAAACTAACAACCCACTAAATCAGCTCCTACTAACAAACTAACAACCCACAAAAGACTCTTAACATGACCCCATATTCATCCATGCGAGCTTTATTCATAACGACAGAAAAACACGTAACATTTCTATTAAAGGATGTATGTATTTCAATGACATGTTAGAAACTATATTTCTGTATATTTGGGCCTTATGCCCCCATGGAAGATTATTTCAGAATACTACAAAGAACTCGTTGTTTATTGATTGATTAAGAATATACATGACCCGTATAAATATACTGCCAGTAACAATTAAAGATAAATACCAACGGTTATGGAAAACTACGAACTAATCTTATCATAATCAAGAAACACCTAAGAGATAAAATTTTAAACACCAAAAATGGTTAAAATCAAGGATATTTATAAACATATGAAATGGACGGTCTAGATAATATATTGCAATATACATAATGATAAATATCAGTATAGATATACATACTCTAATAATTTCCTTCCCCCTTAAGATTTGGTCTTGTCTTCAATACTATATTCTGGAAATTGCTTCATCATGACTTCGAGATCCTCCCAAGTGGCTTGTGCAGGTGACATTCCTTGCTAATGGATGAAAATTTGTTTCTTCCTTTGGTGAAGTCAATGATTGCTTGAGGCTTTGGATTGAGTGTCTCATAGTTTTCACTCACTGGTGGTAGCTCAGTTTGGACCAAGGTGCCTTCTCCCACATTCTTCTTCAACATGGACACATAGAACACCGGATGGATGTGTGATTCTTCTGGCAAGTCTACTTTGCATGCCACGACTCCTATCCTTTTCAAATTTTTGGTATGACCTATAATAACTTAGAGATAACTAGAGGTTTTTTCCGAGGGACAATGTTGCTTGCCTGTAAGGCTGAAGTTTGAGATAAACCTAGTCCCCTTCTTCCTATTCTCTCACCTGATGATGACAATCATACACCTTCTTCATGTGGTTTGGTGCTTCCTTGAGTGTGGCCCTTAACTCCTTAATCTTCTGATCCCGGTCTAACAGTTGTCTTTCAATTGATCCAACCTTAGCAATGCCCGAAACATATGTCAACAATGATGGTGGTGGTCGACCATAAACCACCTCAAACGAAGTTGTCGTTATGGCTGAATGCCAACTGGTGTTGTAGCAATACTCTGCCTAAGAAATCCGCCTTCCCCACTCCTTAGAATTTGAGCTAGTGAAGCACCTCAAATACATCTCCATTGTTCGGTTCACCACTTCTCTTTGCCGATTAGTTTGGGGATGGTAAGCGAAACCAAAATTGAAGTTTGTACCGTTGAGGAAAACAACTCTGACCAAAAGTTACTGGTGAAAGTAGGATATCGATCATATACGATCATTCTAGGCATACCATGCAACTTGAACACTTGATCAAAGAAGATTTGGGCAACTACGGTGGTTGTGTACGGGTGAGATAGGGGAATAAAATGCAGGTGAGATAGGGGAATAAAATGCACATACTTTGATAGTCAATCCACCACTATAAGTACAACCAACTTGCCTTTTAAAACGGGCAACCCTTCTACAAAATCCATCGATATATATTCTCGTATTCGTTGTGGAATAGGCAGAGGTTGGAGTAGTCCAGTAAGAGAGACTTGCTCTGCCTTGTGACGCTGACACGTGTCACATTGAGCAATGAATTTTTTTATTTTATCTCTCATACCGGGCCAATAGAAGCTGGTTCTTATCCTTTGGAGGGTCTTATGATAACCCTCATGAGTGTTGTCGTGAAACTGATCAATGATGTTGTCGATCAACATGGAGTTCCTAGCAAGATAAACTCTATCTTTAAATAAGATAAGTGCTTCCTTATATTGCCATGGCCCCACTACTTCATCCTATTTAATATGTTAAATCAATATATGTAGAACCAAATTTGCACTAGCCTTCATTGCTGCTACCCAGTTGGTGACTGGTTGAGAGACAGCTGGTTAGGTGCCTCGATCTCACCCTCCGGATCTGGATTATCGGGTGGCACATGTCTCGGGTTTCAGAAAGACTCGAGACTTTGAGATTGCTATCTCGGGAACCTTGTTCGCAAACAAGGGCAGGTAGACCAATCGATCGATGAGAGAGGAATTTAAGGTAGGTTCAGGACTTACTCGGGTTGGCTCGTGTGGGCGCCCTTTTAAATCTTGAAGAAAGCCCCTTAATCGTAAAACTAGTTCGGAATCACATCCCTTAACTTGTATTCTCTTGTTTTCTGCAATCGCACACATATGGCAAATGTTATAAGACAGGTGGGTCAATAGACCTCACCTTGCCTTTTTGGTGAACGCACAGGGGCATGCACATTCAAGAGGAAGAAAAGAAGAATCAGAGAAGAAAGATGGGGGAGAGAATAATTTGACTAGGCGGGGAGATCGCCACAATGACTAAACCGATAAGTAATTGACCTGGAGTGGCAGTAAAACGGGCTCGGTAACTCAGACTGGCTTAACAGAATTACTACTAGACAACAGTACCAACACCGACTAGCTAGACACGGTGGCTAGTTTGTCGTGGCAATAAAGCAGGCATAGTGACTCTGACTGGCACAATAACATTATGACTAATTGACAAGACTACCATGGAGGGCTAATCTCGACCCTTCTTAATTAAACGAAAGAGTGAGAGAAAGAAAGAGAAAAAAAAAGATCAGAAAAGGAGAGAAGAGAAGAAGGGGAAGGGACTAGAAAGAATAGGAGAACGAAGGGAGAAGAAGAGAATAAAAAGGAGGAGAAGAGTATGAGAGAGGATAGAGGGAAGGAGCAAAGATAGACACAGACAACAATGAGAGGAGGAGAGAGAAAGCATAGTCAGCGATGCGTTCCACTAGCTGTGATATGAAGAGAGAAGAGAGAGAAAGCAGGAGACGCAGGCAGCACTAGGCCTTCGCCGGTTGTGGCGGGAGCAGAAGCATGAGAAGACACAAGCGGCGCTAAACCTTCGCCGATTGTCTTAGAAGAAGAAGAAAGGGAGGACACAAACGGCGCAACGCCCTCACCGGCTATGTTAGAAGAAGAGGAGAGAGAGAACATAGGCGATGCTAAGCTTCATTGACTGGGTCAGAAGAAGAAAAGAGAGGGGACACATGCGGCGTTAAACCTTCGTCGGCTGTGTCAGAAGAATAAGAGAGAGGGGACACAAGCAGTGCTTGACCTTCGCCTGCTGCGTCAGAAGAAGAAGAGAGAGGGGACATTGGCGGTGTTAGACCTTCGCCGGCTGTGTCAAAAGAAGAAGAGATCGGGAACACAAGCGACACTATACCTTCGTCGGTTATGTCAGAAGAAGAAGAAAGAATCTTAACAGAGGTCCGCTATAGGCGAACAGAGAAAAGAAACAAAAGCCTAGGAAGAGAGACATGATGGACCAGAGGATAAAGAGAGAGAGAGATAAAGATAAGAAGAAAGAGAGAGCAAGAGAGATAGAGATGAAGAGAAGAAAGAGAGAGTAAGAGAGATAGAGATGTGAAGAGAGGAGAGAGAGAGACAAAGATGAGAAAGGAAGAGAGAGAAAGAGAGAAGAAAAAGAGGGAAGAGATAAAGAAGAGGAGAGAGAAAGTTACCTTACCAAAGGATACCGGCCCTTTTTTTCTCTCTCTTCTCTCTCTCTCTCTAAGACGCACTCACGAACTCAAGTAATAAGCAAAATTTTATTGAATGAATGAAAGTTGAACCGACGGTCTTTTTACAATGAAGCTTTGCATGTTTATATAGAATTGGGCCCAAACATGGATGGACGCCCAAAAACTACCTAGAATTGAAGATAATTACAATTTAATTGAATTAAAAGAAATTCTAAAAATGGATACAAAATGACTGTTTTGCCCTTGCTTAACAATGTGTGGAATTCCATAACAGTCCATGCTGCTGCTCGAGAACTTGCGTAATCTTCCATGACTGATCTGGGGTTGCTTTGATGCCCGTTTGATCGAAAGTTAACTGTTTCCTTGTAGAGCTGAACATGGCGATCGATTTGATACCAATTTGGAGCCATGAGTCATGTTTTTGAGCCATAATCAACAAACTTGAATTTTGGATGAATCTTCAAATCGATAGTGTGTTTGTTCTTTGATGTTTTTCTTTTGTTTTCTTCACTGAATCGCACTAAGCATGCCGTCACGATCAGATTGTAACAAGCGCAACTCAATTTCGTGTCCGGATGAAGATTTTGTCGTCTTGAGTTTTTAGACGGAATCTTGAAATCCGGCAGTCGAAATTTATAGAAATTTCGATGCCTCCGTGTGTGAAATCTAACCGTTCTCCAAACGCGGGGTTCTTACCAGAGATAGCCTCGGACCTTTTGCACATAATGCAATTGGTTTCGTGTCGATCGGGTACACGAATGTCGCGATTTGGCCGCCAGAGTGAGGCATGCTGCTGCTGAAGTTTCTGCAACTTTCTTCACGAATCAGCAATTTCTTTCTAGTTTTTCTCCCTGCTCGGGCATCGTCACAGGGCGCACCATCTATCGAAACGCTCGTCTCGATGAGACAAATATGCTCACAAAATTTGAGCGCGATCCGAATTGGAACGAATGAGATATAGGCCCCAAAAGTGACTGCCTGTAACTGTGAAAACAACTACCTTTAATGGTGTTTTGGTGCATGGTGGCCACACATGAATAGTGTGCGGCCTACCCCTTTTCGATATTTTACCCATAATTTTGTTCTGGAATGCCCGATTAAGCCGAAACTTGACAATTAGGGGTTTTCGACCGTGCCGGATCCAATGGCGGTGGTCTCACAGCAATTTGACATACTAAAAATTTAGTTCTAGTTACGGGGTCTGTTTTAGAGGACTAGAGGCCAATTTTGCCGAAATTATTTCTTTGTGTTCACTGCTTTAGAAATGTATGAATGCAATGAAACTTGGCAGGTGGTCTTTTGGAGTACTAATGAAGATCTTGACTGATTCTAGGGTCATTATGTGACTGTCAAAATCTCCATTGTATGTTGAGGCTTTATTGACTTGCTTCCTCTTTATTCCGCATCAAGGACCAAACTGCTGAAAGATACGTTTCAAATAACAGCAGCCAGTTTCCCATCTGCAACTATATCACATTATTCATTTCCTTCCCTCCTAAACAACGCATCAGCTACAACGTTCTCCTTCCCATTTTTGTACTCCACAATGAAGTCATACCTCATCAACTTGTACAGCCACCTTTGTTGTGCTGAGGATGTAATTTTTTGAGCCCATCAATATTGCAAACTTCGTTGGTCTGTCCTCACCACAAACTGCCTTCCCAGTAAATATGAATGCCACTTCTGTATGGCCAACACCAATGCCAACATCTCCTTCTCATAGGTAGACAATAGTAAGGTCCTCCCTTGCAAAGCTTGAGTATAAAAAGCGATTGGTCTTTCCTGCATCAATACAGCTCCGACCCCCGATCCACTGGCATCACATTCAATAATAAACTTCTTGGATAAGTTTGGAAGAGCTAGAACGGGGGCCTTATTCATGGCTTCCTTCAATTTTTGGAATGCTTCCTCAGCTTTCGGGGTCAACTTGTACAAATCTTGTTTGAGCATGTGAGTGAGTTGCCTAGCTATTTTATCATAATTTTGAATAAACTTTTGATAGTAGCCCGTTAAACCAAGAAAACCTCTCATAGCTTTGGGGTTTTTTTACTTAGGCCAACTCAACATCTCAGAGATCTTGTCAGGATCAATTGCCACTTCAACATTAGAAATTATATGACCGAGGTAGTGAAACCTCACTTTCGCCAAACCAACAGTTTTCCTTCTTGAAAAACAACTTTTTAGACCGCAAGGTAGACAATGCAATTTTGAAATGCTTGAAATGCTCGTCCCATAATGCACCATATATTAAAATATCATCAAAAATACTAAGATGAATTTCCTCAAGTAGTTTTGGAATACCTGATTCATTAAGGACTGAAAGGTTGATGGTGCATTGGTAAGTCTGAAAGGCATCACAAGGAATTCATAGTGGCCATGGTGCGTCTGAAATGTCGTTTTCTCTATGTCTTCCGACACCACTCGAATTTGATGATATCCAAAACGCAGATCCAACTTTTAAAATACATGTGCTCCATTCAGCTCATCCAGTAACTCGTCAATTACTAGAATTGAGAACTGATTCTTGATAGTGATCTTGTTAAGGGCACGGTAATCTATGCACATACGCCACGACCCATCATGCTTATTAACTAGTATTACATGTGAGGAATAGGGGCTGTTGTTGGGGCGGATTACCTCTGAAGTAAGCATTTTAGCCACCAACTTCTCAATCTCCACCTTCTGGTAATGTGGGTGGCAGTAAGGCTTGGTACACACAGGTTTGCTTCCCACTTTCAATGGAATCCTATGATCATGTAATCGCGAAGGTGGTAATCCTTTGGGCTCCTTAAACACGTCCTGAAATTCTTCCAAAATATGTTGCAACCAGGTAGGTTGATTTTTACCATTAGTTATAGGAAGTAGAATCCCAATCGAATATAAGTGTAGCAACGTCCCCTTCTTATTTCTCCTTGCTTCATGATTGAACTCGTGATCTCTAATTGCCTTATCATTGAATGAGGTAACTCCCTTAAGAGTTACTTCTTTTCCAGCCACCTTGAAGGTCATAAATAACCTTGCGAAGTCCCACATAATGGGGCCAAGTGTTCTTAACTACTGAGCACCCAAGACAACTTCATAGCCTTCCAACGTAAGTAAATAAAAGTCTACGTTAACTGGGACACCTTGCAAATTAACTTAATGTCTGAGCACTTCTCGGGGCTAGGAAGTTTCTCCCCGGATGCTACCATCACCTCAAAACGACTAACATTGGTTGGTTGCAGACCTACCTTTTTTGCAAGTGTTTCACTCATAAAATTATGAGTGCTTCCCGAATCTATCAAAACCATGACTGCAATATGGCCTAACTTGTCTTTCACACGCATGGTTTCGGGAGCTCATATCCCACAGATTGCATGTAGAGAGATCTCAGGAAGCTCACAAAACTCTTCTGAAACGTCTTCCTCCGGTATCGTAGTCATCTTCCTCTTCATAGAGGCCCTTAATCAAGGACAACTTCTTATAGCGATGTCCAATTATAAACTTTTCATTACAGTTAAAGCACAGACCCTTAGCTCGCCTCTCTTGCATCTCCGCAAGTGACAATCGCCAAACGGAAAGTACAGGGCTATTGTTGGTTGTTTCTTTGCTGATTGTAGAAGTTTTCGTCATGTCGATCAGTGTGCCAGCGCTGTTGAGAGAAGTTGCGGGCTTCATAAAGGCGGGCTAACCCAATAGCACCACGCCCTGCCAAAACGTCTGCTTTGATGTTGTCTTTCAACCCACTGATGAAGCAGCTAACCTGGCAATCGAGCCGGAGATACCCCCCCTTAGTTAAAAGCTTCTCAATTTTGGGTTTGGTAGTCTCGAACATTCCCAGCTTGTTGTAACTTAGTCAACTCTCCAAAGAAGTCTTGGAGTTGAGTGGGTCCATACTTGGTATGTACCCCATCACAAAACGTTTACTAATATATCTCGCTTACTTCTTGTTTAAAGATTTGGTATCACAATAGGGCGTCACCCTTTAGATGGAAGGATGGAAGAGCCACGCGCTCTTCTTTCGGTATTTGATAGAATTGGGAAATTGCTCTACCCTACAAGTCCAGCTCGTTGTGTCCTCATTGCCATTAAAGCGGAGAAAGTCGAGCTTAACAAGCTTTGCAACGAAGGACTGTTGCGTTCCATGTTGACGATTTCCATTGGTGTGCCCAGATCATTCACCATGGTTCGAGAATGGAGCTCTGGTGTTCTCTCATTTCTCAGGTTCAGTAGTACCGGAATACGAACTAAGCTTTTTTGAACAGCTCGTTAAATTTGTCCATGATCTGCTGCTAGCCAATGTTGAGAGAGCTCACCTCACCTTCCAACTTCTCCACTCGCTGATCCATGCCTTTGTTATGATACCACAATGGTGCATATTGAGGTGAAACCTTCTTGGACGTACTTATGGTGCTGACCACAAAAGAAGTTGTATAGATAAGAAAACAAAAGAGCAAGTTTAATTGAGGAAACCTGGCCATAAGTATTGCTGGTTCAAAAAGTGCCCCTCCCAACTAGATTACCATTCATTAAATAGAAAAACAGAAAAACCCACCTACAAGATATGAGCCAAAAAATCAGCTCCCACTAACAACTACAACCTAATAAAACAAACTAACAACCCATTAAAACAACCTACTAAATCAGCTCCTACTAACAAACTAACAAAACTCTAACAACCCACAACTCCTACTAACAAACTAAGAAAACTCTAACAACCCACTAAATTAGCTCGTACTAACAAACTAACAGCCCACAAAAGACTCCTAACATAACTCCATACTCATCCATGTGAGCCTTATTCATAAGAAGAGAAAGACACGTAACATTATAACTCTTACATTGATAGTGAATCATTTCCTTTTTGGTTACTTGTGAATTAGCCATACCACGTATATTATATGTTCATGGTGCTTTGATTATGGTTTGTCGTGAGTGGTTGTGCCATTTTATGTTTTTTTGACATTGTTCAAAAATTTTATTAATCAATTACACTGCAATCAAATAAGCAATATATCCGAAATAACCAAAGCTTGCATCGATCCTCCTCTTTTGGCCAAACATCCGCTATCTCGTTACCTCCATATTTTGCTTTCTCTTGATTTCATCATATTTTTACTGAATTTACTACGCCACATATTCGATTCTTGGGTGTTGGATTTCTTGATATCAATTTGCCGACTTTGGTTTGGAGGTATTAGAGTTGTTGTAGTGAGGCGTTCACTACAACAAGGGTAAACGAGATACCCTCGGTTCCTCACAATGGGGAAGAGCAAGAAGTGCCTTTTCTCTCTCAAACCATCCTTCTCTCTGTCATGTTCCTCTCTCCACCCAATACTTCTCTCTCTCTGAGATCTCTCTCAAACCATCCTTTCTCTCTCTCATGTTTCTCTGTCAATCCATTTTTCTCTCTTTACGATCTTTTTCCCTCTAATCATCTCTCTCCCACACTCCCACCCATAGTTTTTTCTATGGGCAATCTTTCTCTCTCTACTCTCTCCCACGCTCTCACACTTAATTTTCATCTTAAAAAAATAGGGCTTAATTTTCATCTTAAAATAGGGCAAATGAGTACATTGCCACTTTAAAAGCCACTGCATGGGCTGGGAGACCAAAAAACAAAAGAATAAACATATAAAAATTTAAAAAAAGAAAAGAAAAAAGAAAAAAGGAAGAAGGATTTGAACATGTTCATTTTCTTGAAACATAGAGGATTTTTCTTAAAAAGCCCTAAAAAAATTGATTACGTACTAATCCTAACCCTTAACATACCTAAAAATTAGAGAAGTCAGCAAAAGAAGCCCCCTGAGTCCAAAGGACAAAGTTTCAATTTGCTGAACCTTTTAACAGTTATTGAGAGAAGTTCAAGTTTGCTGAACCTTTTAACAGCTATTGAGGGAAGAGAAATCTATCTTGGTTGCAAACTTGCAATACCTAAAAAATAAGCCAAATAATTTTATGCTTGTGCACGAGTAAACTGTCCCTTTACTCCCTTGGACAAATACCAAGCTAGGGGTACTTTACGGATCCCAAATTCTAGGGACATATCCTCTACTACCTATAGATTAACTTCAAAACAAATGAAAAATTCAAATACATATTCAATGAGCCTCAAAAAAAACAATGTCGCAAAATCGAACTAACACTGTTATTTTTTTTACATCTTTTACCGAAGGAGAGCAAATGAACAGTTTGCTTAACAAGAAAGTGCAATGCCCATCTATTGGGCAAAATATATAACACCCATTGGAGGTCGCACATTGTTATACAATTATCATTTAACTAAGTAGCACACATACTATGCTGCCTTACGAGCATAATTTATTTCTACTTCCTCGGTCAGAGGACCTACTTGGGAGGCTTTTTTCAATCTCAAATTTTGGGAATCACCATAGAATCACTAGTTCATTATTCTCAAAAGAAAAGTTTAAAATTTGAGTTTTTTAATGCTTAGATCTCACCATTTAAAAATTTGATGGTCCATATTCTATCTTGACACATTATTATTTTAGGTGCATAGAGTTTGCAATTAAGAATGTGTTTTATGAGTTGAAGATGATATATCCCTAAACTTTGAGGTCCTAAAATTAATTCTAGGTGCGGATTTACCCTAAGGCTGGGAAGGATGGTCCATTTTCCTGAATAGGATACATCATATCGGACCCCTTCTTGTTTTAGCCATATACGAATGCTCTCTCTAAAATTTCATTAGGGCTGCCAATTCTGGCAGGCTAGGCATTTCTTTAAGGCCCGTGGACAAGGGTCGGGTCTAGCTGGGTTTATGAAGTCCTGGTAACCTTATTTAAAGTGTAGGCTGCTAATCAGGCTGGGACAACTAGTGGGCTCCAAGTTGGGCCCATTTCAGGTCTTAAGCAGCCTAGAAACAAGCTAGCATTGGGGTTAGTTTGGTTTGAAATTTTTGGGTCCAAGCCTAATAATAAAGTTCGGATTGGACTCGGCTACAGTCTTGCCCTACTCATTCAATCCTAACTTATATCATTAATAATTTAGAGGATTGAACTTGCCATCTTATACCATTAAGAGTTTACAGGATTGAACTTGGCCCACCTTAGGCCGGTTCATTTGTCAGCCCCAACTTAGGGCAAGAACAATTAGTAAATTAATCCACCAACACCAATTTAAGTGGTGAATTGGTTGAAATAGAACTTGTTGTTGTTTGTAAGCATGACAAATGACATTTTCTTAAGACAAATTTCCCCCCATGCTGAAGAAATTAATGTACATAATATATTTTTCAAATAAAGATTAAACGAACCGCAAGCCCCACCCTCTTTCAAATTCTTCAATGTGGGACAAAAGGTTCTCTAAAATGAAACAAAAACAATTTTTTAGAACATTTTGGTTTTGAAAATACTAGTTTAAAATAACTCTTGGTAATACCAAGATTTATCTTGGGCTAAATTGCCCAGATATTGTAAAGAAAAGTAAAACCACATCTCAAATTTCACTAAAAATTAACCACATCTCAAATTTCACTAAAAATCAACCACATCTCAAATTTCACTAAAAATTATAATTCTGCTGTCGAGAACCCTTCAAATTATTCTCAGCCTCAAAAAAGACAAGATTTCAAATTATTCTCAACTTTTAAAAAAAACAAGTTTGTATATTACGGCACATCTGCAAGATTTGCACCATTTTTCAAGCTATAAATTTCATAATTAATAGTGGCAATAGATTTTAGAGCTACTAGGGTTTGATAAGACGGAAATGAGGGTGGCCAGGATTGATTCTCTGACCAAAAATCAAGTGCCAATTGCTGCATATCACAACTTAGTAATGAAGAGAATGCTTCGAAACTCAGAACACATGAAGTTGAGAGAATTTCTTTCAAAGAATGAGTGGGAGCACAGATTGGAGCACGTGATCTGCAATGGCTTTGTAAGCGGCCTCGGTGGGGTGAATGGCGTCCCAAAATAAAAACTTGGAGGCGTCCTGGCAAGCCACCACACCGATGCACAGCGGACCGGCCTCCATCAAACCAGTGCCACAGCACCCCCTTGAAGTTACTTCGAAACCTACCACACAACACATACAATAATAAAAATTAATAAACTTGAAGGGATATAGTAAGGAGTAAGGAGTAACATAGGCCAGTCCTATGTATTCCCATGTCTAACAGTTCCTTACCCTATTTCTTCAATTAATTTATTTCAATGTTCTTAAACCTAATCTTAAAGGGATGAACAATACAAAAGACTAGTTCTGTGAATTACCATAGTTGTGAGGATTAGTAAGCATGTCCATAAGGAGACTATACAAGTCCACATAGGCAACTTTGCTTTCAAGTAGCTCAGTTTGCAGACTTGCTAACATGGCTTGAAGCTTAGAATTGTAGGCCTTTGCATCTTCATTTTGTGTCTCTATGCATTTTCTCTCAACAAGCTCCACTGGTTTTTGAAGGATCGCAAGCGTCATTTGTAAGGGTATGCACCCTATAGGAGGAAGGCCTGCTACCGTAAACTTTCGACCACCTGCTTCATGGAGCCTCTAATGAAGTCCAAAGGAAAAAATATATAAATTCAGTTATTCATAGGTTCAGAAAAAAAAAGCAGTTATTCATAGGTTAAAAAAAAACAGTTATTCATAAGTTCTAAAAATCAGAGGTTCGAATCCCAGCTTTACATAAAAAAAGAGAAAAGAAAAAGAACAGGACATTAAAGAGCAACCTGGATAGAAGACCTGAGATTTCCAAGCAAAAGATTTTGGTAGTCAGGCAAGTTTCCCTTGGAGTCGTTCCCACTCACTCCATACACAGTCCATATGTAGTCATTAGAGCCAACACTGATCACAAACACTGCATTCGAAATGATGTCCTGCGTCCGATTTCCAGCTACCTTTTGTAGCCTCCCCAAGTACTCTTCGAAGTAAGCAAGTTGCTTCAACATCGGAATCGAGGAAGAAATACTAGAAGTACCATTATCAAGCCCCGACCCCGCAGAGGCAAAACTCACACCTGACTCTAGATTTGAGTCAGTTAGACCTGGGTCCAAGTAGGGCCGGACCAAGGGCTCCAGTCCTAGGGCCGAGGCCAAGAAGTCAGTGACCAATTTTCCATTTGAGAACCTTCCGGTCGCTGTATGGTCCGGAAAATCGCGACCATATGGTACGTGGTTGCTCTTGAAGAAGGTCGATATGTAGTCATTGTTTCCAGGGTCCACTGTAGAGTCACCAAATACAAGTAGAGCTGAGATATTTTGGCTAGGGCTTGCTGCCACCACCATGCATTCAAACATTAAAATGGCTAGGAAAATGGCTGGGAAAAGGCCCAATTGGGCTTGTTTTCTAGCCATGGTGGGTGCACTATGCTTTTAAGGTGGAACTTAGGGTCTTTTGTTGCTCTCAATGCGTTTTCAATTGAGTAATTTATGTAGCGGTTCATAGATGGGATGTTAATTAGGGATTATCATTCTTCTTTTAATGGATAAAGATTGTTTGTTTTAATGTGATTTGGGATGATCTAATTGGTTTGTTTGCAAACCAACTTGATGATTTTGTTGTTTTGAATTTTAGATAGGCTTTGGACGAAGTGATCTTTATGTTGATTTTTTTAAAAAAAATTAGCCCACGTCGTCTAAAATAGTTGTTATTAAGAAAGGATACCTAAAATGCCCCCAATCTTTTCTGGGGATGACCTACGAGTGAGTGAGTGCTTGTGCCCGTGTGTTATTTGGATCAAGATGGTAAAACTTGTTTTATGTTCATCACCGGTGAGAGTCTGGCCAATCCATAGCCAAAAAAAGTGTTAAAAAATAAAAAAAAAATACAAAAAAATTTGAAAATTAAGAAAAATATGTTTAAAATAAAATTAAATAAAACACATCTAAATGAGGTTAAAATGTAGTGAATAAAAAAGATTTTGAAAAACCTGACTTTGAGACAGGTATTTTAGAAATAATTCAAAACAAATGGAAAATATAAAAATAATACTCATGATCGAAATACTTTCATTCTTTGTTAAAATGATAGAAAATATAAAAATATATATCACAAATATATTTATTTATTTTTAGATTTCATAATTTTTTTGAATTTCAAGTCGGACCACCAGCTCGAAATCATTGGCTCACCCAAGTTTTTCCACACTGATCTAGACCACCGATGATAGCTCAATTATTTTTTAAATAATTAACACGAGCAATTTCTCCATTACTTTAGTAAGAGAGTAAACATCTTATACTTTATTATGGGGGAAATGAGAGGACAACAGTTTACAGAAACCGCCTCTATAGTCTAGCTGAACTACCAAGAATTCTTTTTTAACCTAATTTCTTTATATCAAACATTATTATATCTAGTTTCAAGGAAGAGTCTCATATTTGTAGAGAGATGGATGAGGTGGTGGTAAATGTGTCGACACATGGTGCACATTATTTAAATCTGTGTCTACAAATGAATTTTATTATTTTCTCAATGGGCTCAGTAGTTGATCAAACTTCAAGGATCCCAAACAATGAGGCCACCTGGATGTATTATTTTCATTCATATATAACAATTTGATTTTCAGCTATTCTTATAATATCCAATATATGACATAAATTTTAAAAGTTGAAATTGCAACTTATTTATTTTAAGATTAATTGTTTTCAAAATAAAATAAGAGATCTGAAATTTCAAGAAAAACATGAGTTGGAGTCATACAATAAACTATCCCAATTTTTTTTTATGCTATTTTTTCTTATTTTAATTAGTTTCACCTTGATAAAAACTGGATTTTTTCAGTAAACCTTCCTCCTCATAACATCTATCAATAACGTAAATTTCAAGTTTCTAAATTATGAATAGTGTTTATTTGTAAAATAATCAGTGGTGGTTCATTTCCTTGCATTTTGGAAAGAGTATAAGAATGGTTTTGAGTTATACTGATAGACTTATTGAATGTGCTTGAGAATGAGAATGTAATATAGTATCATATGGCAAGTGAATTCTTCGATGCTCTAATTTATGAAATTTGAAATATATCATTTTTAATTAATTTTCTAGTCTTATTTTCAACCGATTTATGCCAAGATAAAATACTAGAATTTTTCATGCATTCTCAAAAATTCCTGATTATCTATTTCATATATACTGATTTTCTCATAATGCATGCGTATATTTCATTATCTTGCAGTAATGGCCTTTCATTTTCACTCATTTGATCACAACCATTAGTTCCTCTCACAGTCTTCTCTCCCTATGGCGTAACATCTCTCCCTCCTTACTGGGTAACACTTTTTAACATACATATACATATAAATAGGGATTCTGTCTGGAGTAAATTTTAATGATTTGTATTACCCAATTGCAAGAATATTTATAGAAGATTAAAAAAGATGTTATCTCTTAATTATACGGATCTATCTAACAAAAAAAAAAAAAAAATGTACAATGACTATCCCAATTAGAAAATGTAAAAAATTACAAAATTTGAAATTCAAGAATTTCTATTAAAAATTTTGGTAACTCTTAACACTCCCCTTCAAATTAGAGCATAAACATTGAGAACACCCAACTTACTTATAAGAAATTGAAATTATTCTTTCCCAAGAGCTTTTGTGAATGTGTTGGCCCTTTGATAACCAGTTGGAACATGAGCAATATGAATTTGGCCTATTGAATTTTCTCTTGAACTAGATGCCAATCAAGTTCAATATGTTTTATTCGTTCATGAAAGACTGGATTGTCGCCAGTATGTACAGTGGATTTGTTGTCACAATAAAGCATCATAGGGCCATTATGAGAAATGGAACGATACTCAACTTCTACATATGATCAAGACCAAACAAGATATGGAACAATACTCAACTTCTACATATGATCATGAAGCTATCTATTGCTCCTTAGTTTCCAAGATATGGGGCTATTACCCAACTTATTGCAGTATATGTAGTTAAGTGTCTAGTCATCATGCAACTAACCCAATCAGAGTCATAATAGACAGGGAGTTATAGACTACTACTAGTATAAAGTAAAATTCCTAGGTCAGGTGCCCCTTTAAGTAACGAAGGACTCAAGTAACAACATCTAAGTGTGATTTGCCAAGTTGGTTCATAAATTGACTGAGGATGTAGATAGGGCAAATAATATTTGGCCTTGTAATAGTGAGATATATAAGTCTAATAGTCAACCGTTGATAAGTCGTATGACCATCCAAAAGATGTCCATTTGTTGCAATCAATTTTAAATTTTGTTTCATTGGGAAAGCAACAAATCTGGTAGCCAAATGAGTCATGGCTTGAAGAATATCGAGAGTGTATTTTCTGTGCGAGGAGAATTTCCTTCGTAGAACATAGAACCTCAATGCCAGAGGACCTAAATCTTTGATATGAAATCAATCACAAAGAACGGTTTTGAGAGCATTAATGCCATTAATGTCATTGTCGATGATCACGATATCATCTACATAGACTAGGACTTATGTGCATGAACTGCGAGGAATGTAAGTGAATAAAGAATAATCTGCCTTTGATTTAACATATCCTGCTGTTAGTAATGCATTTGAAAATTTGGTAAACCATTGCCTAGAAGCATGTTTATGTCCATAATGGGACTTAATCAAATGGCAAACTTGGTGCAATCCTTTATGTGAAAAACCCAGTGGTATCTTCATGAATACTTCTTCGTGTAAATCACTTCTACAAGAAAAACCCAATGGTATCTTCATGAATACCCCTTAATGGGCTTAATTTCAAACACTAAAATCATGTGTTTTTTGCCAGAAGTTAAGAAAATATAAAGTGATCTTCAAAAACAGAAAAAAAAAATCATATATGAATAGATCTTCAAAAGGAATAAAAAGGAATTTTTATTATAATGATTTAAATAAAGAAAACAATGATTTAACCTTATAGTTATGTGGAGAATTACATGGGTTTAAATAAATCTAAAAAATAAAATGGAAAATAATAAGCATTTTACTACTCGAAAACATAATAAAATTGTCGGATTCAGGCTTTAAAAATAGGTGAGTCAAAAATAGAATTTGCAAAACCTGAATTCCGTCTTGATGATTTTCAAACAGCATTTACCTAGAACCTATAATTTGTATCTCCAACATGATTCATATCAATATCATTTATCCAAAAACCACGATTTGTATCTGAAATTCATATCAAAGTTTG
The DNA here is from genome assembly GCF_054954075.1 of Amborella trichopoda. Classification (NCBI taxonomy): domain Eukaryota; kingdom Viridiplantae; phylum Streptophyta; class Magnoliopsida; order Amborellales; family Amborellaceae; genus Amborella; species Amborella trichopoda. The sequence goes on from NC_142343.1 coordinate 35,045,518, forward strand.
AATCAAATCCAAGATTGAGATTTCCATGAAGCCAAATAAATGATCGTATAAAGCAAGCTTGCAAAAGCCTTTTCCAAAGCTCAAATTTGTAAACCACGATTTGTTCCTAAAAACTCGTATCAAAGATTGAATCAAATCCAAGATTGAGATTTCCATGAAGCCAAATAAGAGAAGGTATAAAGCAAGCTTGCAAAAGCTTTTTCCAAAGCTCAAATTTGTCAGAAAGCAGAATCGTGACTTTCATTTGGTCTAAGTCTGTTTGGTTCAGTGTATTTCTCTTTACGTTTTCAATACCGCAGTTTGAACGAAAGCATGATATTTTGCCAAGCATCTTAAAGGAAAATATGTTTGATGACGCCGCTCTATTAAAATAAGTAATACCCCACCTCATAATTCATCGAAAATTGTAACTCAAGCATTGGAAAACCTTTACATCGATCATCTCGGCTTTTGGACATTATGGTTGTAAAAAAAATTAGGATTTCAATCTCTCAAAAAGTGTAACAAATCATCTAAACCATCCATTTCGTCCAAAAAATAGTTTGTACCATTTTTTGAATTTCAAAATTTATTATTGGTATTGGAAATTGATTCTAGAGTCATAATGGAAACTTCTATTGCCGAAAGTGCTTTTTGGACAAGGATTTGAGGTGAGGCTTTATTCATTTTCTTAAAGCTTAGGGCTTATAAAAACTTCATCCTAGAGGCTTTATTCATTTTCTTAAAGCTGAGGGCTTATAAAAACTTCATCCTAACCTAAAAGAGCACGGCGTCTATCTTTGAGAATGCAGTTTTTCATTTCATGTCAAGACGACACTTTGCATATACTAAACTTTATTATATGAAATATTTTTTAGCTCTATCCAAATATAGGTTTTATGGAAAGTTACAATAAAGTTTTACACTGACTGCCTACCTAACACAATTCTTTTCAGGCTTGGGACGAGCAAGACTGGCAGGGGGCCGGCAAAGCAAAGTTATGGTCTTACTAAAGGTGCGACCCTTAATTCGAGTAGAATGGCAAAACAAGATTCATGTAATCGACTCCAAATAGTAGTATAAGACTCTAATTTTGATGACAATCCATAAATTAGTTGATAAGAAAAATGAAATGAGATTACGATACAATAACCAATATAAAATAAGTAGGCAAATTGTTTCTGGTTTTTGCTTTTCCTCAACTGTGTCGCATTTTTGGCAAGAAAGAAAACTTGTCATGCGAAGAATCAGATGGCTTGAATGCTCTTTCTTGGGGTGGTCCACTAAACTTTTAAAAAGATTCGTTCTTTCCAATTAAAAAAGCATGTTTCTTTGCCAAAGTTTATATTTAAAATATGCTATAAAGCAAAATGGCGACAAACCTTTATTAAAGGGAAAAAGTTTATATCTCTCGGGGCTCTAAACAATCAAATTAGAGCCTATCTCAAAATTTTCACTAGAAGAGGTCGTTTTGACTCTCAAATATCCTTAAATTGATCATCTCGACATCAAGATGCATGGGCATGAGAAAAAAATATATATTTCAAACTTTGAAAATAGTGCATCTTATAACACATTTTTGAACCGTCAATTTTCAAGTTTTTATAAATCTGCTTGATCTATACTATTTTTGAAGCTTTAAATTTTATAATTAAAGATGAAAATATATTTTAAGGCTATCACAAAAATTTTCAGTATTGAAACCACATTTCTCAATACTATTTGAAAGTGCGCTTTACTTTGATTGTTTAGAGCCTTGGCTCTATACAAACTGCACCCTTTATAAAGTGCGGTAGCATTGTTTTTAGTGATGGCCCTGTTCTGTTTTCACTTTTAACTCATTCGGAATACGTGACATCAACCACCACCCTGAAATTGAAAACATCTAGGTATCTTACAATTTATTCATATTCCTACAGAAAGAAATTTCATCGAAATATGGATTTATGGATGGATGGGGACCCTCAAATTTACTTAGTCAATGCAATATAACTAGTAATTCATGTTGGAAAGTTCAAGAAAATTTGGGCAAACTTAAAGGTATAGGAAATGTTTTGTCCACACAAGGGAGGAATGCAACACTGTGAGTCTTCCCCCATTTTTGGGGGTTGTTGTGCCCCAAGTTTGGCGCATGATTTCTATTGGTCCCAACAAAGAAGATGGCAAAAAAAAAAAGATTTCTTCTTTAAGGAGAGAGAAAATGCAGTGACCAAAAGGTTATCTTTTGAGGAGAGATAATGCAGTGAGCATGGGTCATCCATTGTTGGATTGTAGGAAAGAAAACTATGTGTAGGATTGACGCCCTAGGCTGATTTATTCAACCCCAAGTTTTGTTGTGTAGGTTTGGCAATGGGTCTGACCTGGGTTCGTAGGGATAGCCCAGGCCAGGCTTGGCCATGAAAGGACCAAAGAGGCCTTGGTCCCGAACGGACCAAAGAGGCCTTGGCCTAGGCTTAGGACGGGCCTCTCAAGGCCGGCTCAGCCAAGTAAAATAAAAAAAAGTAACAAAAGGAATAGTAAAGAAAGATGGCTAGATCTACCAAGTGCCGTAGAATGTTCCTTTCTATTACCCCATCCAATCTTAACATAATCACACAAGCAAGAAATCCTGCTGGAGAATTGAAATTCTAATTTAAGAGGAACTTGTGTGGAAGGTTCCTCTTCTTATTTTTAATTTAGTGTTGATGTAATTGCTTGGAATTTTGTGTTCTTTTGGGCCATATTCTTAAAGAAAATTGATATTTGTGAAATCATTTAGATTAAACATTTCAGCAAGGTGAACTTTAAGTACGCTATTGAGGAGTCGCATATTAATGAAGGGCCAATTTTCAATTTCGACCTAGTATCAAAATAAAAAATGGCTTTGTAGAAAAAAATTTTTGTAAGGTTTTAACTGTACCTCAAAAATCCAATAAAAAAGAGAGTTTTTCATGTTGTAAAAAAAAAAAAAAAAAAGAGTTTTTCAGTTGATTATCTCAATCTCGAGATGTATGAATATAAAGGAAAAACAAATTTCAAGTCTTAAAAATAGTGAAGGTTTTAACTAGTTATATGGGGTGTTTATTTTTCAGCCTTTATAGATGTGGTTGATTTGCACTGTTTTTCAAAAATTAAATTTTATAATTAAGGTTTAACATGGATTCAAATCATCGTAAGGCTTCCAATATAGGAACTTCAACCTCACTCGTTGAAGAAATTTAAGTATTAAACAGTTGATATTTTTGGGTCCTAGTATCTAACTCTAAACAGCCTATGAGTTATCAAATAAAAAGAACCGGGAAATTTGTCAAAATGTACCTAAGTTATTCTTATTTAACACTTTGCCATATATTTTGATTTAATCTCAAGATGCCCAAAAAAATACACATGCCTTTGAGTTGAAATAGCAAAAAAATAGGTAAAATGTTAAACAACTAAAAATTATGGTGTAAAAGGGTTTTGTTAAGGTACTCTTGCACATAGAGTATGTCTTTAATCTGCTCAACATTTTGGACACTCCTTTATCCCAAAATTTAGTAAATTTTTGTCTAAAAATATTTTAAATAATTAATTAAGGATAAAATAGATATTCTTGACTACAGAAAATTAACTATTAATTATAGTAGAGAATGATATTATCAAAATAAAGTGTGACATCACATACATGGAATACTAATTACTTTTTAACAAGTAATAGAATATCACTAGTATCTATTTTACTCCTCCTAATGATGAAAACTGTATTTGCTCCAAAAACTTTATACCATAAGCCAAGAGTAGGGGCCAGTATTCCCTATTGATCCACCTAAAAAAAATACTCTATGAGAAACAGTACCCTAACAAAACCTATAAATAAATTTCTCTATGCTAATATTTTTTTTCAAAATTACTTAGGGTGACTTATTTAATAAGGTAATGTATAGGGTAATATCATTTACTTTATTATAAGGAATGACAATCATTAATTATTAATGGGAAAATGGGATGGTTAGGGGATATGCCAATCACTAGACAAAAAGTTCAAAATAAAATTTCTCCATATAGTTCAATGTGTTATTTTCCGTATCTCACATATATATATATATATATATAATATATATTATAATAATAGTTTAAAGAAGATATGTATGTTAAAAATACAAATACCTCAAACCGAACACCGGTCAAATGTGGGAAAAATTTTTATATTGAGGCAGTATTTTATAAGAGGAGATGAAACATCCTTATCAACACCTGTCAAATACTTTTTATGTGGATCCTGGTGGATTGGAACCCTCTTACACCAGGAAGAGTACCTACAAACGCCCTGGCATATGGTTAAAAATATCAATACCTTACAAACGCCAATGACATATGGTTAAAATATCAAATCCTCACAAACGCCCATGACATATGGTTAAAAATGTCAATACCTCACAAACGCCCATGACATATGGCTAAAAATATCAATACCTCACAACAGGACTTGATAGCATTTCCATTTTTTTCCATATTTGAAAACACCAAGTCATCAATATCTCATAGGCTAATGTCTATGTGATAGGGTATTTAGGGTAGATATATATTTCAAAATAACCGATCCCAAATAATTGAGAAAAAACTTGCGATGATAATGATATTCGTATTCTAAAATAATTGAAGAATAATAATATTCGAAATACCAAATGGGTACAGTTTCTATAGAACCAAAGCTCTAAACAATCAAAATAAAGTGCAGCTTCAAATAGTATCGAGAAATGTGTTTCGATAATGAAAATCTCAGTGATAGCCTTAAAATATATTTTTATCTTTAATTATACAATTTAAAGCTTCAGAAATAGTATAGATCGAACCAGTGTTTTAAAAATCGGCGAGTCGAACCAGACTCGCCCGGTTCAACTCGAGAACCGGCACAGGCTGTGTCGGTTCCATCATAAAACCGGGAACCGCCGGTTTCCATCCGGTTCAGCCGGTTCACGCACGTGCTCTCGTTCGCCCGTGCGAGCTCACACGTGCGCACGTGCAAGGTTGTCGATTCACTGTATAAAATCGGATGGTGACGTCATGTCTCGGTATGTATGATGTTTCCAAGGGTAATTGGGATATTTGTCTTAAAAATAAAGGTAATTTTCGATATTGTTGGACGGCAGTACCACATTCATATATAACCACGTGTTACCCCATGCACCGTTCGCTCGCACGCTGTTGAAGAGCTCAACCTCACATCTTTTATAAACTTGAAAGTCGCTTGATATTTCCGATGTGGGACAATTCCCACTTGCCTTCAACAGCGTGCAAGCCATCGTCACACAAGCCATTAATTATTGCAAGCCATTATCCATATGTGTAGCGTTTTAATTTAGCGTGTCAAATTAATAGCACTAATAAACGGCTATATAAAATTAAAAAATAAATTAATAGCACTCATTAATTTAGTGTGCCAAATTAAAAAATAGCCATATAAATTTTTTTGATGTTTATTAGTAAAATAGTTTTTTCGATGGGTTTTATTACAATATTTTATTTTTATTTTTATTTTTTTGTAGCTATTGTGCATATTGCCGATAGGATTTTTTTTTGAATTTTGGCATCCTTATTTTTCATTTTTTTGGGTAAAGTTATTTTGAATCTTTTAACATAATTACATTAGAATTTATTGGTCGTTTTATTTTTAATTTTAGTCATATGATATGGAAGCCTCTTCTAATAATTTTTTAATCACTTTTCAATTAGATAATATTCTAAAATATTTTTAATTTGTTATTATTTGTCTAATAAAATAATTATAAAATGTAAACTAATAATTATAATTTCAGTATATAATATTATAATTAATTAAGTTGTAATAATTTTGGATTATAGTTAGTTAGGTTGTAACAATTTAGGTTTTTTTAGCGGATTAGGGTTTTTCGCCAAAACAAGATTTTAATGGCCATTCTTTCATTGATTAGTCTACACTTTATAATTGTCCATTTGTAATTATATATTTTATCCATGATAATTCTATGATTTTTTTTTATGTGATGCAAATTTAATATTTAATTTAAGTTTATACAGGGAAAGAGCATCTCAATATATACAAATTAATGAGAAAAATGAAAGTTGATAATATAGTATCCTCATTTCTTATTGGATTCTTAAAAAACAACATGTATAAAGAATTTTAATCATTTTTTTGGATTTTTTTAAAACTTTAATCCAACCTATTCAGTCGATTCTCGATCCGGATCGCCGATTCGCCGATCCGAATCGGTTTTTGAGATGCCCGATCCGGGTCACCGATCCGCTTTTTAAACCATTGGATCGAACAGATCTATGAAAGTTTGAAAATCCTGAAAATTGACAATCCAAAAATACATTTCAAAATGCATCATTTTCTAAACATAAATCCATTTTTTCTCATGTCCATACATCTTAAGGTCGAGATGATCAATGAAGATATTTAGGTATCAAAACAACCTGTACTTAATGAAATTTTTGAGATGGGCTCTATTTTGATGGTTTAAAGCCTCAGCTCCATAAAAAACTTTTTCAATACATCATAGGCAAATATCTCATACGGGCATTTGGGGTAGATATTCGTATATTATTATTTTGATAGTACTAATATCTCCCATTATTAAAATGCAAAATTAGAGACTGCACCTTCAACATTTTCTCACGTGGCAATGCCCTATGTGGATAAAGTGGATAGGTGAGGTCTTTATAAGGTGTCAATCTTAAACAATGACATGAAAGTGCACCTCATAATCTGGTTAAAAGATATATTTTTGGTGTCAAAACTCTTATATATTTATGAAATTTAAAACTCCAAAAATAATATAAATTTATTAATATATGAAGACTAAAAAATCTAGACAGCCTAAATAATTTATTACAAAATATACTATTTGTAAGGCTTAAAAATAACTGTTCTTCAATGTCCATACATATTGAAGTAGAGATGATCAATTAGAAGGATTGTCAATAACAAAACAACATTTTCTCCTGGGGTTTTGAAGTACACCTTACTTCTATAGTATAAGGTTGAAGCCTTGCACAAACTTTTTCTGTGGACAATGAAGTAGGTGAAATATTGAACAGTGCACCTTGTAAGTTAATTTCCCTCAAAAACAGTAAAGAGATGATATAAACAAGGTAAAATTGCTGATGTACACAGAAGGAAAGAAAATAACAAATAGACACCAATTACACCTGGCCAAGCTAAAAAAAACCCTAAATCACCACTCTCATCATATATACAAAACCCAAAGGTCAGATCGGTGCATAACCAATACAAGACAAGATACATGAGAGAGATCATAAAGACCATAAATAAACAAGAGAGGCCCAGAGAGAGAGAACCATAAGACAAAATAAAAAGGGACTAGGAAGAAAAATAAAATTTAACAAGACAGCCTTAATCCAATAAGGAGGGTGAGACATGAGAAAGAATGGAGGAAAGAGGGGAAAAACAAATGCAAGTAGAAAAAGATTGGGGGGGGGGGGGGGGGGGGGGAGAGAGAGAAGCAAAAGGCAAGGAGATAGGAAGAGAGACAACAAATGAGTGAAGAGGGCTAATCACCAAGAAAAGGGCCTCGAACCCCCAAAGGGATTAAGATAATATGGTCCCAAAACAAATGAAAGACAAACAAAAAAGTGCACAAATGGAAGAGACTGAGACTAGCAAAACAAAAGAGACACACAGAGAGGGACCACTAAACAGGATAAAAAGAAAGAGGGGAGGACCACCAAACATGAGAGAGAAAGAGGAGAGAGAGGGGGCCTTACTCAAGAACAACACAAAAATTACACATACAGAGACTCCAGAACCATCAGCCAGAGAGCACGGATGGAAATAGCCCAAACCCCAAAATGCAAACAAAAAAAAAAGAAGAAGAAGAAGAAGAAGAGAGAGAGAAAGCCCCAAGTTCCCCCCTCTCTCTCCCTCTCAACCAGCTGATACCCCCCTTTTCCTGCCACCTGAATTCCCATGAAACAACTCATTGATCAAACCCTCAATCCCATCTGCACTATACTTCAAATACCTCTCTGAGTGCCTTTCTCCCTCCATCTTCACTCCATACCTCCCCAAAAATGATCTATAAGCAGGCACCACAATCTCAGCCACTGAGATTCTGAGCTCCTCTCTCACTTGCTCATCAGCAGCTGCCCAGCCTCTCTGAACTCTATGTAGCTCCTCAAACCCACCATTAAAGCCCCTCAACCTCTCCTTTATCCACTCTTTGTTGACATTCCTTGTAGCATGGCTGTCGGCTCTGAGCCAATTCAGAAGCTTTCCCCATGAATTCCTCATAAAATTTGTATGGTTTTGCCTCACTTTGGCTCGTCGTTTCCTCATCCATTCGTCACCCAAGAGAAGACCCATCTCTGAATCTTGAGCCTTTTTCACTATGTATCTCAAATTGTTCATGAGAAAGAGAGAGCTTAGAGCTTGATCTTTATAGAGCTTGGCTTTGGTCTCAAGACTGGTTTCGAGGAGCTCCATGACCCATTGAGTTCGAGAGGCAAATGGGGGGTCAGCCATCGCCTGAATATTCGCTGGAAAATCGAAATCTCCGGCAAAAATCCGGTCAAGAGATGGCCTATAATCACAGGCAAATCTCAGATAGTTCATCACATACCTGGTCAGAGGGTGGAGGTCACCTCCAGGTACTGGAGATCGAGCTGAATCCCTCTGAATTGCTGCTTCAAACTCCATAAAAATACCTCGAACTGTTTCCCCAATTCGTCGAAAAATGGCCATTGCATCTGACTTTAATGGGGCAAATGGCTCACCTGCAAACATAGTAAGAATTTCAGGCAAGAGATCAGCCATGGCCTCAAACATGTCTAAAGCTTTGAATAGCTTTTCAGGAGATCGAATTCCTATAGAGACTGCATCTGCGAAAGTGAGCAACTGGGTCATTGCTCCTCTGCAAACTTCCATGAAGCAGAGGTCAGAAACAGGGGAGGAGAGATAACCTTTTGGGGAAGAAAGAGAAACACATGGGCTAGAGAGAGAAAGGTTTGCGAACACTCGATCACAAAGGAGCTTCTCGCTAGGGAAAAAGACATGGATTGAGACCTTCATGGCCTGAACCCATTTCACTATGCTGGGCTCCAATTCCTCCCACCCCATCTTCTGAACATCTTCGATGCTGAGCTTCTGAAATCCTAACCTGAGAATGCTTTCTTCTAGGAATTCCCTTCTCAAGCTACTAAAGGCATGGCAACACTCCTTCCGATAGCCAGAAGAGACCATCCTCTTTGCAATTTCATGGAGCTTTGAGACCACTGAACCAGGCAAAACATCAATGATAAAATTATAATCTCTCACTGGTTTAGCTACCATGATTCCTTCGACCTCCTCATCCTCTGATGAAGATGGAGAAGTTGGGTAAGATGACCTCTTTTGATTGCTCTCAAATAACCAGTCGGGATCAACAACCTCACCATTTGTCTCCATTAAAAGCTTGAACTCGTCTTCTAACCTGAACATGGCCTGTTGCATTAGGGTTTCAGCCCTGTCTAAAAGAGAAGAAAAAGCTCGGCTCTCTGAAAGCATCGGAGCCCAGTTTTCGCTAATTGCCTGCAATTCATCAATGGATTCGAAGAAAGTCGCCGGAAAATCACCAGACTCTGGCCAAATTGGGCTTTCTCGGGCGACCCAAGAGAGGATTACCTGCTCTAATGCCTGTATGGATCTCTCGAGCTCGAAAGCCTCTGGTTCTTCCTCCTCTTCTAGCTGTTTTCCTGCCATTTTTTCTCTTGAGAACCTGCGGTCAAAGGTGGAGAGGATCTGTAACATGTCGTCTGTCATGGTATCTGTACGCCCAAGCGATTTCACTATGTGCCTTGCCGTTTCTATCACCTTCGCATCGCCATTATCTGCCATAAAAGCTCCCTCTCTCTTTCTTCTGGTTTTTCCTAGTTTCTTCTTTTTCTTCTATGGTTTTGGGGACTAGGGTTTTTTGGGTCCTCTTCTTTTGGGCTGTTCAACCCATGTTCAACAAGAAAAACAAGGATTTTTACAGAGAAAAAATCTAGAGGTTTCAGACAAAATTTAGGGTTTCTCGTCTTTTTAGAGAAAGAAGAAGAAGGAGCGTTCAGAGAGAGAGAAAAAGACGACTGCTTTCGGTCGTCTCAGGACTGGTTGCGACAACATAAATGGACGAGGAATAGCCTTCGAATTTGCCCTGTAAGTTTTCTAAATATCAAACTGAACCCCTCTTGGTTAAAATATAGTACATCACCCAATCTTTTTTTAGAATGTCCAAAAGACCCAGACAGGAAGACGGGCCGCTTCTTAAAAAAAGACTATATTGTTATTAGAAATCGAGTGTTTAAAGATATATAACTATATAGGCATAAAGTCCAAGTAATATTGAGAAAGACCCATTCTTTAAGCTTGGGGATGGTAAATATGGAGAATGTTATTGACCATTAGAGGTGTAATCGGGTGGCTCGAGATATATTATTAATTGGGTACAAAGTATAAAATAAAATTTTTCAAATGTTATGACATATTTTAACACGTTAGATTTGGATGAAGTTTCTACATGATTTAGGCTTTATGAGAACAAAATAAAACTTCATCTCAAATCCTCTTGCCAATGGAAATTTTCATGATAAATCTAAATCAATTTTCAACACCAATAGTAAAACTTGAAACTTAATAGATGGGACAGATATTGTGGATCTATGAAGTTTGGGTATATCATAAGGTTTACAAAAAGTCATACACCCCTATTGCTTTCAGATATCGATCAGTTATTGTTCGTTCATGTCCATTCCAATTGGTCCATCTAGTCGATGTCACTTGGTAGAGAGTAATGCAATAAATAATCCACTTCAAAAGGAAAGGGCAGTATGTTCTATTTTTATGGTGAAATAAAGGGTTTAGATAATTTGTTACAATATCTACAATTTTTAGAGTTTAAAATCCATTTTTCTTTTCACATCTAATATTTTCAAGCTGAGATGATCGAAATAAAGATTTTTCAACGTTTGAATTGTAATTTTTGATGAAATATGAAGTAAGGCTTTACTTATTTTAGTAGAGCTACAGCCATGCAAATCATTTTCGGTTAGATTTTATATCAATGACTGTGTGAATGCAGCCTCTTTGCACCAAAAGTAAATAATCTTATGCAAAATTGGGCAAGACAAATTCTTGATTTACATATTACAACAATAAAATTAAAACTATCTTAATAGTACTAATAAAGGAGCAATTGGGCTTCAAAAGACATCCTTAGCCCCATATCGCGCCTCACCAGCATGGGCACAAACTCGCTGATTTGACCCGTTGGGATAATGATCCTTATCTTCCTAGGTTTTTGGGAGATTTAAGACTCGAAATTTATTTATTTTTAACAATATTAAAACCTTCTATTGAATGAGCGCTTAGAAAGCGAAATTAAAGCATTAGAAATGGACAAAAAAGATAAATAGATGCTGACTTTTACTAGGCGATCAGCTGCGTCATTCGCCTCTCGATAGATCGAGGAAAACAGATACCGGGGTATAACAAATATAATAATTTTCCAACAAGAAAACATGGAGAGACGATCGAATTCTTTGCTCGTCCTTACACCAATTCTTTGCTCGTGCTCACACCATTTAATGATATTGAGGGACCCCTTTCAATAAGGATAGTTCTCCTAATTTATTTGCTAAGAATAACTTTCTGCCCTTGTATTAGCGAGCAAATTTCAGCTTGATTAGCCGATGAGGCCTTGCATAAAAGAAAATAACGGACCCCTCATGGTTGCTAAACAAGTTTCCTATTCCCTTAGGTCTCAGGTTGCCTAGGGAGCTTCCATCAAAATTGAATTGGAGAGGGTCCTCAGGACGCGGTTTCCAAACAGAGTGAAGACGACAATTATGACTTGAAATTTATCTATAAATACAATAAATCTATTTCTCCATATTTGCTTCAGATCTATCAATTTGACGCTTAAAAATTAGTGCAAATCTGAAGATTCCTAAAAATTCATGTGATCAAAAATAAAATTACAAAATAAACCATCTTTTTTAGGATAGTAACACTTTTCCTTGCACCCATTTTGGTTTTTGAGGGATTTAAGACCATAAGCACATCCCAAACAGGGTTGGCAATTGGGCAGGGCTACTCTTGCCTGACCCTAGTCTGGCCCGGTCTAGACGTGGCCAGACTAGACCTGACCCACTTCGGGTCAGGCCAAGCCTAATAAACTCAACAAAGGAAAAAAAAAAAAGAAGGAAGAAAACACATGGCCAATCCGGGCCTGCCTGATGGCCCTAGTTTTTCAGGGATTGCTAAGTCTAATCTCAAATTATTGCAAATCCATTTCTAATTTCTACTTTAGATTAATGAATGCAAAACTTAAAAAAATGGGGTAGACATGATTATCTTTGAAAAATTAAAATAAACCACTCAAAATAAAACTGCAAAATGAACCATATTTAAAATTCAATTTTTTTTTTTGAAATTTATGATCGTGGTGGTTTGACTGTTAACAAGCACATATAAACCTAACTCTTTTAAGGTACAATACAACAATACTAATTTTAGAACTAAGATTGCGATGTTGTACACCTTTCATTTTAATTGGATGGTATAAATTTGACTTGTCCTTTAAAACAAATTCAAATTTTAATGTTGTCTTAAAAAAAGACCATATAAAATGATGTAAATAAAAATAGGGTTATTTTAACTTTTTTATTTTATTATTCTTTTGTTTTTATTTGTTAAGAATAGGAAGTGAGCTTTGATAATTAAGGGGATGGAGGATTGTGGTACATATTGTTAAGTGGGAGGATTTTGTGAAATAGATTAGGAATAATGAAAGATCATGTGAGAATGAGGGAGCTATTTTGGGGAAGTGGGTTCGATGAAGAGATAAAATAGGGCGATAGCATGTGAGGAGATAAGGAGGAGATTTATGTGGAAGTTGGAGAGAGAAAGAGATAAGGGAAAATGGTCCAAGACTTTTAGAGAGATAAGAGAGTTTATTTATTATGGATTTTTTATTTGTTTATTTTTTCTGTAAAGTTTATTTAAAGGGAAACGTCCTATTGTAAAGAACAAGGTGAATGAGTTCAGTAAAATTTAGTCTCATGAAGAGATTATTTTCTGGGGTGGATTCAACCTTGAGAGAAGGTATATTCCCTCGACGTTTACTTTTTTTGTTATTTTTTTCTGGTTTTATTTTCTCCTTGCATCAATTGGTATCAGAGCAAGTTAGATCTATAGATAGTAAGGAAGAGCCAGAAATCCTGTTTGTTTTACAATGCCACCAAAAGCTAATCAAACTGATCATGCTCTTGCTAATCAAGCTAATCTTGCTCCTGCTATGGATGATCGTTGGGGACAAGCTATAAAAATTTTAACTAAAGCCCTAGAGGATATTCGAACTGAAGTACGTGAGATGAATCAATCATATAACGGTTGGATTAGAGGATGTTCGAACCGAAGTACGTGAGATGAATCAAGGTGTGAGATGAATCAAGGCTACAATGATTGGATTAGAGGTTGCAATGGTTCAATAATAATATTTCTCGTGAAGAATAGGAGATGCAACAGTTGGATCATAGGGTGCAACAGTTGGAGAACAATGTTCCTTGCGAAGAAGGTGTTTGCAGTCACATTGATCTAATCTTGTATCAGTAGTCCCACGACAAACCCAGGGTGTTAATTTCAAGCGTAATGAATAAATTTACAAGCCAAATCCGTGTCCAATAGAGCGACCACAAGATTTTAGTATTAAAATTAATCTCTCAAAATTTTATGGACAAGGGTGTTCATTGATTGCAAATGGTGCTTCTTTAAAGCTGGACTCTTCGAACACAATTGCAGACAAAGATTCTTACATCAGTCTTGAAGAAATTGAAAAAAAAAAGTACCAAAGCTCATGGTGGGACTTCATCATTAACTTTTGAGAAGGCCCCTAAAATATTTGATTTCGTGGGACTTCATCACCAACTTTTGAGAAACCTAAACGATTTGAGTTCAATAAACTTAAGGTCAAGCTTCTCCCAACCCGGGGAGAATGATGCAAATAAAATTAGAGTTATTTTATTTTTTTATTTTATTATTCTTTTGTTTATTATTCTTAAGAATAAGAAGTGAGGTAGGATAATTAAGGAGAGGGAGGATTTTGGTACGTATTGTTAAGTGGGAGGATTTTGTGGAATAGATTAGGAATAATGAAATGTCATAGAGAATGAATATTTTGGGGAAGTTGGTGAGATGAAGAGATGAAATAAGGAGATAGCGTGTGAGGAGATATGGGAGAAGATTTATGTGGAAGTTGGAGAGAGAAAGAAAAACGGAAAATGGTACTACGCTTTTAGAGATATAAGACAATTTATTTATTGTGGGTTTTTCATTTGTTTATTTTTTCTATAAAGTCTATTTAAAGGGGAGAAGTCCCTATTGTAAAAAACATGTCGAATGAGTTTAGTAAAATTTGGTCTCGTGAAAAGATTATTTTTTGGGGTGGATTCTCTTGCCGACCTTGAGAGATGGTATATTCTTTTTACTTTTCCTTTTTTTGTTTTTTTTCTGGTTTTATTTTCTCCTTGCGTCATAAAATCTATATCATCCAAATAAAATGACAATGCCCACCACACGCAACCTATATTGCAACCTCATATAAACTTTCTCCTTTTATGTATTGGTTGCATTTTAAGGTTTTTTTTTTTTTTTTTTTTTTTGAGAAACTATGGATTTTGAAGAGTTTATCAAGCGTTACAACGCATGGTATCTTTGGTAGGGTTAGGTTACTTTACTTTGACCCTGCTAGAGCTTTTAGGATGCCTTCCGTCGGCTGTTCAGATGTATCTGCAAGGCAAATAACAAACAAAAAGAGTTAGTCTCAAAGATATTTTGATTTCAAATGGTTCGATTCAAACAATCAAATTAGAGCCGAGGCTCTAAACAATCAAATTAGAGTACACCTTCACATAGTCTCATGAAATATAATTTCAATATTGAAAAGCTTTGTGATAGACTTAAATTATATTTTCATCTTTAGTTATAAAATTTAAAGCTTAAAAAATAGTGTAGATCGAGCAGATCTATGAAAACTTGAAAATCTTGAAAATTGACGGTCTAAAAATGTGTTATAAGATGCACTATTTCTAAAACTTGAAATCTAGTTTTTTCTTATGTCCATACATCTTGATGTCTAGATAATCAATTTGATGATATTTGGGCATCAAAACAACCTGTTCTAATGAAAGTTTTGAGGTAGGCTCTAATTTGATTGTTTAGAACCCAGGCTTTATGTAAACTTTTTCTTTAAAAATTGGTAATCTAAATCGGAATCTAGATTGGAAATCAGACAGATTGGTCCGGATCCCGTTTTATAAACTGGCCGATTCTCTGATAGGACCGACCAGTCCTGTCAGAGAACCACCCCAACTTTGTTTTTAAATCTTTTTATTTTTATCCCCGATTTCTTAATTTTTTATTAGTTGGTCCACTAAGCCAGACCACCAATTTGAACCGTCGACCCGCCTGTCCAGACCAATTTTCTAGAGTGCCAATTCGGGTCACTAAACTACGTTTTAAAACCTTGGTCTGACTATTGGCAGTAAGCCATTAGAATTAGGGCATTTCCAATGCGCGATAAACGTATCCTTGCAATAATTGTTGTAAGGGAAGTTGAGACATGCATTTAACTCTTTGAAGGAGACTTGGCATTGTCCATGCTCACTGTATATGCATCATGAATGATTGAGTTCCCATAGAACCTTTTTTCCGCGGCAATTTTGTTGTTTTCACTCATTTGGTCTATTATATCCTAAATTTTAAATCTTTTGCTGAAAATATTACATGCTTCTATCTTAGCTTCTATACTTTTCCTATTGCATAGAAGATAATAGGGAAATTATCGTTAATATACCTATATTTTAATAAAATCGAAAAAAAAAAATTATCGTTAATATACCTATATTTTAATAAAATCGAAAAAAAAAACCTTAAATTTTCAAAACCTCGCTGACACCATTTTTTTCAATTTTTCAGTTTTTTTGGATGAAAATACCTTTTACGGTAGTTTTTTTTTACTGTAATGAACATTACAATAATTTAAATACCGTAATAATAAGTTGAAGGAGTATTACGGTAATTAAAATACCGTAATACTTATTACGGTAATTTAATTGCCGTAATAATATTACAGTAATTTAAACACCGTAATACTCATTACGGTAATTAAAATACCGTAATGCCTTAAAGCAGTATTACGGTAATTTAATTACTATAATATTGCCCAAGCCTCATAACAAATGATTTTCTACTCTCTCGAGTCTACTATCTATTTACTCTCTCGACAAAAATTCATGCTAGTTGTACTTTTCAAATCTCAAATTTTTAAGATATAATCTCGACTTAATTTTTTATATGGTTGTCAAAATTTTAGAACAAAAACACTCTTAAATATGTGTTTTTGAACGATGGAGTAGATCCACATCGTGCTCCGATGGGAGCATGGATTTTTTAAAAAGACATAGGGGTAGCCCTGATATTAGCTTCATTTGAAGCTTTTCAACCAATAGGAGGGTAGAAAGTCTTTACCGTAATTTGAACTATTACGGTAATTTAATTACCGTGTAGAAGTCTTTACGGTATTCTTATTAACATAATACTTTCACAGTCACTTCCACCTTCCTATTGGTTGAAAAGCTTCAAATCGAAGCTAATATTAAGGCTACCCCTCTCTCTTTTAAAAAAATCCATGTTCCCATGGGAGCACGATGTAGATCTACTCGCTCGCTCAAAAACACTTATTTAATAGTGTTTTTGTTCTAAAATTTTGAGAACCATATAAAAATTAAGTAGAGATTTTATCCTAAAAAATTGAGATTTGAAAAATACAGCTATCATGGATTTTTGTCGAGGGAGCAAATAGATATAGACTCGAGAGAGTAGAAAATCCTTAGTATTGAGGTTTGGGCAACATCACAGTAATTAAATTACTATAATATTACTTGAGGTATTATGATATTTTAATTACCGTAATGAGTATTACTGTATTTAAATTATCGTAATGTTATTACAGTTATTAAATTATCGTAATACTACTTTAAGGTATTACGGTATTTTAATTACCGTAATACTCCTTCAACTTATGACGATAAAAAGACTACCATAAAAGGGTATTTTAATCCAAAAAAATCCTAAAATTGGGAAAAATGGTGTAGGCCAGGTTTTGGAAAGTTGGGGTGTCTTTTTTTATTTTGTTAAAATATAGGTATATTAGCCATAATTTCCTAAGATAATACTTTCCCCCATCCAACCATCCAATTTAGATCAAGTCAGCCACTAACCGTTTGATCTAGATCTGATACCTCAGAGTATTTTATATTTAGTTTTTTCTATAAATTATATGAATAGAAAATAAATAAATACACACCTTTGATTTACCTTGATTTACCTTGATTTTGATTAAATAGTAGAAAAAGGATAAATGTTAAATAGTTAAAATATAAGGTGCACTTCGATAAATTTCCCAAAAAAATCACCTCCTGGAATTGCGCATATAAATAGAATTTGAAATATATACAATAAGACTATTTACAATGGTACAAGGATGTTACAATAACCCATGGCTGTAAGTTTTGAAATTGGATAGCTAGGGGTTTACCACTAATCTAGCTGAAAGACAAAATGGTCTTATAGTATACAAACAATCTTTTTAAAAATACTCATCCAATGATTCTAAAAGGGGCTCTAAAATTTCATAATTTGTTTTTTTAGGTAAATCATTTGCCCGAAAGAGTAAATACATTTTCACCCCCTAAAAAAGCATCCAACGCAAGCCTAATTTTGTGAGCCAATCACATGTAACTCACAAATGTAGATGAGAATTAGCTCTTAAACTATTTAGTCCTATGAGAGATTCTTGTGTATTCTTAAGAATATTGAACTATAAAAATGTTAAGTTTCAAGTTCCACTTAGATGAGGAAATAGGAACCAAATATCGGGATCCTACCAAGATTTTGTACTTAATTGACTAGAAAAAAAAATGAACAAGTGCAAATCATGCTATAAGAATGATAAATAAAGCATAAAAGCGTACATGCTAAAAGTACACAAGACATACATAATTTCCCCCCAGAAGAGCTTCTTCTATAGGTATGACAAATTGATGAGACTTACAACACAAATCTTAGGAAACAAAAGTGTCCTTGTAACCCTCGCAATATTACTTGAGCAACTCCTTAAATTCATAGGAAAGGGGTTGGGATCGTGATGGTAACATCCCCACACCCAATTACTGTTGAAAATGTGTTGCCACCCTGTCGTCACCTCATTGCCAATCTGTCCTACCATGGTTTACTTCTTGGTGGTTTTTAACTTTGGAATGTTAACATAGGATATGATAAGATTTTTATGGGATGTAACTGTTGCTCCCTTCTTCTATATATTATATGTCGTGAGGCTGTATATTTTTCCCATGACAGAATAAGGAATACAGTGCTCATCATGGACGTAGGCCATTACCGAACCACTTAAATCTTGTTTCTTTCTGTGCATATGATTTTCTTTTTTTCTAATATGGCATCAGATCAAGTTTCACTCTATTGATTGCCGCAAATTTTTTCTGGCATGTTCCTATCTCTTGTGTTACCTTGGGGTATTCTTGTTTTCTCATATTTGAGACTCTCTCTCTCTCTCTCTCTCTCTCTCTCTCTCTCTGATCATGCTATTCTCTATCTCTCAATATCTCTCACACGATATGCTCTCAGATCTATCACCACTTTCTTTCTCACGATATCCTCTCAAGATCTATCCCAATTTTCTCTCTCACGATATTATCTCAACATCTCTCACGATCCTCTCTCTCTCTCTCTCTCATGATCTTCACTGCTCTCTCTATATCTAACCTCGTTGGAAAAAAAAAAATTTGTGCTCGTTTTTTCTTAGACTTTCCCCCTTTCTCTTTGGTGCTCGATAGTGGGACGCGTTGGAGATCGATGGTCAAAGGTGTCTCTCAAAAAAAAAAAAAAAAGGCTAGAGAGATCAAGCCTTCGTTTTTTGTAAAAGGAACTCTGGTATCTGATAATAGTTTTTTTGTGGGAGTTTGTGATTATCAAGTATAGGAGATTTGTTTTTTACTCTTTTACAAAAGGTAAAGAGGTGGTCCTTAAAACCATATTATTTCAAGGTGGTTGTTTCTTCCATCAACTTGGGTATTCATTTTTCTGGTACCCTCTCTTGCCTCTTTGGCTTTGAGAGCATATTATTCAGTATGTGCTCCTGCTCAGGTCAGTTTCCTTTTTTTTGGGTTTGGTCTTCTTGTTTTTGTTCAATTGTTTTTTACATTATGGAAGATATTATGAATATGAACCCTGAACCTAAAACCATTATCCATGAAAAAGAGTCCAATACTAGTGATAAATTAACTAATATCCCTTTGAACGGACTAAATTATTTAAGTTCGTAAAAAGTTATCTTGATTTCTTTGAGCAGGCGATTCAAGTAAGGACATATCAATGGAAAGAAAATAGCCCTTGCTATTGATGTTTTCTTATATGAAGATTGGCAATCTAATAACTACAAGGTCATGTATTGGATTTTGAATTCCATGGAACCAAAGATGGTCGAGATCTTTACTTCGACATATACTGCCAAATAATTGTGGGACTCGATAAAAGAAGTTTATGAAAAAGATAATAATCTCTCTCATATTTATGAGTTAAAGCAAGAAATTTCTAAACTCAAATAAGGAGATAAAACTATTACTGAATATCTTGCTCTATTCAAAACATTATGGGATGAATTAATTTCTTATTTACCCATAACAACTGATCTGAAGATCATTCAAAAGTGTATTGAACAAGACAAAATATTTTCATTCCTTGTTGGTTTGAAACTTGAGTATGAGAATCTTAGAAGTTAGATTTTGATGACCACTAAACTCCCAACATTTACAAATGTTTGTTCTACTATTCATCAGGAAGAAACCCGAAAAAAGTTTATGAATGTTGAAATAAAGTCTGAATCTGAAATAAGTGAAAAATATGTCTTTGTTGCTATTAAGGAGAATACTGAGAAGAAAAATGATAATATGCTTAAAAAAAGAGGATATGGTGGAGCTAGGGGCCATGGTAATAGACCTCCTCTACGTTGTGATCATTGTAGGTCTTAGTCATCTGATTGATAGATGTTGGGAAAGGTACCCTCACCTAAGACCCAATAGAAATAGAATGGGTGAACCTTCATCAGCTTAGATTGCCGATACTTGGATCTCTATAGATAAACTGACTCAATTCTTTCAACATTTTACAATAAATGATTCATCTTCCACACATGATCTTCCTCGTGAGTCAGGTAATTGTTGTGCTCTATAATCCATTTTTCCCTTTAATAATGATAATTTGATTATTGACTCAAGGGCTACAGATCATATGACTGGAAATAAGAATTCTTTGTCTGCTTCTCAAGATGTATTTGATGAAGCCCTTATATTAATTGCAAATGGTTCACTCATCCCCGTTAAAGGAATAGGTAGAACTAAGTTTTTTTCAAATTATATCAATTCTGATGTCCTTTTTATGCCCTCATTCCCTTCAAACCTTCTTTCCGTCAGTAAACTAACTTAAAGCTTGAACTACAAAGTTATTTTTCCTCCTTCTACTGTTTCCTTTCAGAATCGAGTCACAGGGAAAATAATTGGTGAAGGGAGATTGTCTCAAGAACTTTATTATATTGATAAGAAGAATAAGGCCTTGGTTGCCGATAGTGAAGACTTGAGAAAGATTTGGCATTCCAGACTTGGTCATCTTGCTAATAAATTTTTACTTTATTTAAAACTTGAATTATCCATTGACTCTCATAATTGTGATGTGTGTCATTTGTCAAAGCAACCAAGACTTCCCTTTCAATCTTCAAAAATAAGGCTAATTTTTTTTTTAACTGATTCATCCTAATTTGTGGGGGCCTACTGTGGTTGAGTCCTATAACGGATTGAGGTATTTTCTACTTTTCATTAATGATTTCTCTAAGATGACCTCAATATATTTGCTTAAATTCAAGAGTGAAGCCTTTGAAAAATTTAAGGTATTTTCAAATCTAGTTAAAATCCAATATAATGGCAAGATCAAAATTCTACGTTCAGATAATGGATCCGAATATACAAATAAACTTTTTTCTAAATATCTCGTGGATCAAGGCATTATACATCAGATATCTTGTGTCTCTATTCCCAAACAGAATAGGGTGTCTAAAAGGAAAAATAGACACTTGCTTGAAGTTGCTCGATCTATTATGTTAGAAAAAAATGCCCCTAAAATTTTTGGTCTAAAGCTGTTCTTACTGCCTGTTATTTGATTAATAAGCTACCAAGCAAGGTCCTTGAGAATAAGTCTCCTATTGAAATTCTAAAGGGAAAGGAAATTGATTGATATCATTTACATATATTTGGATGTATTTGCTTTGTTCACAATAATTCTCAAGGAATAGATAAATTCGATCCTCGGGCTTTTAAATGTGTTTTCATGGGGCACTCCTCAACAAAAAAGGGATATAAATATTATGCCTTCAAAAATAAGAAATTTTATATTTCTCGAGATGTAACATTCAATGAAAATAATTCTTTTTTCCAAACTTGCAAATCAAGAAATTTTGAAAAAGGGAATCAGGGGGAGTATTTGGGAATGATTCCTATAATAAATGGTGGAAACACACAAATCATTTTAAAATGATCAGGAAGAACACGAAAATAATGTTGAAAGGGTTCTTGTTGAAGAACATGGAGAATCAGATGATCATGAACAAGAAGAACTTGTGGCCATGTCTCCTGATACTATTCACGCTCTTGATTTTCCATCCTTACGCAGGTCTGATTGTGTTTCTCGTCTTCCTTCACATTTGAAAGACTTTTTTTACTTGTCATGTTGGTTCATATCATATTCAAAACCATTTATCTTATTACAATGTGTCTCAATCTTATTATGCTTTTCTTTCACACATTTCAAAAAAAGTTGAGCCCACATCTTTTCATGACGCTCATTCCCAACCTGTGTGGAGGAAAGCCATGAAAGAATAACTACTAGCTTTGGACAAAAATCACACATGGGATATTATCCAATTGGCAGTTGGGAAAAATCCTGTTGGATATAAGTAGATCTATAAGATCAATTAAATGATACAAAGCAAGGTTGGTTGCCAAAGGGTCCACCCAAACCTATGGGATTGACTATAAGGAGACATTTGCTCCTGTTGTCAAAAATGGAAACCGTTCGAATCTTTATATTTGTTACCGTTCACCATGGTTAGAATCTTTATCAAATGGATGTTAAAAATGCCTTCCTACATGGGGATCTAGAAGAAGATGTCTACATGAATCTTTCTCCATGACATCCCATGGAAGGAAAGCTTGGAATTATGTACAAATTAAAAAGGATTATATATGGATTAAAACAATCTCCTCGGGCTTGGCACGCTAAGCTGAGTGATACTTTATTTAAAGTAGGATTTAAGAGAAGCTCTGTTGACTCCTCCATGTTTGTAAAGAAAAATTTGTAAGGAGTTATTATTGTGTTAATTTATGTTGATGACATTGTTATCACGGGAAGTGATGATGAAGGAATTTCGAACTTAAAGGCTTACTTTCACAAGAAATTTGATATTAAGGATCTAGGAAAATTGAAATATTTTATAGGGATTGAAGTTGCCTATTCTAAAAAAGGAATATTTTTGTCTCAACGAAAGTATGTCTTGAACCTATTAAAAGACACTGGAAAATTAGGAATGAAACCAATTGAAACTCCCTTCAAGATAAACAACAAGATTAACTCCTATGATGGAGAATATGTTGAGGATATTGGAAGATATCAAATATTGATAGGCAAATTAATATATCTAACTATAACTCGTCCTAATATATGTCATGTTGTAGGAGCTGTCAACCAATATATACATGCTCCTAGAACAAATCACCTTGAAGTCGTTGAAATAATTCTAAGATATTTAAAGGGTTATCCTGGAAGAGAAATTTGGATGAAAAATAATTCACATGTCAATATTATGGGTTATACTGATGCAGATTGGGCTAGAAATCAGGATGATAGAAGGTCTACAATAGGCTATAGTATGATGGTAGGAGGCGATCTTGTTACTTAGAAAAGTAAAAAGCAATATATGGTTGCCAGATCAAGTGCGGAATTTGAATATCGAGCTATGACATCTAAAACTAGTGAAATTGTCTGGATAAAGTCTCTTCTTCAAGACATGGGTTTTCAAACTAAAGAACCAATTGAAATGTTTTGTGATAATCGTTCTGCTATTTATATTGCTACTAATCACATTTTTCATGATAGAACCAAACACATTGAAATCGATTGCCATTTTGTACGCGAAATGGTTCAAGATAAAATAATCAGCACCCCTTATATTCGAAGTGAAGACCTGCTTGCCGACATATTTACAAGGGCAGTCTCAAAGTCAACGTTCCATCAAATTCTTACCAAGTTGGGCTCTATTGATATCGTCACGCCAACTTGAGGGGGAGTGTTGAAAACGTGTTGCCACCCTGTCACCACCTCATTGCCAATATGTCCCACCGTGGCTTACTTGTTGGTGGTTTTTATCTTTGGAAGGTTAACATATATCATGGGATATGATAAGATTTTTATGGAATGTAACTGTTGTTCCCTTCTTCTATATATTATCTGTCTTGAAGCTATGTATTTTTCCCATGACAGAATAAATAATACAGTGCTTACCGTAGATGTAGGCAATTGCCGAACCACATAATCTTGTCTCTTTCTGTGCATGTGAGTTTCCCTTTTTCTAATAGTTACCATACCATGGTATCTATTCCTACCGCTGACACCCCCAAATAAAACCTTCAAAATGTAAATCCCTAATCTATTGAAAAAAAGGATAGGGACCTGTCTTCCCTACTGAATTACCCAAAAAAAAGAACTCCTTAAATTCACTCTCTACCTTTGGCATACACAATCAAATACACATGTAGAGATGCAAGAGCAACAAAAAAGTGACTTAATCTTTACAAAGGTGGTACCACCTAAAATCTCCATTTCTCTCTATGAAAAACTCACCTCTTTTCTAGAAGTTCCTCCTTTGTGTAAAAGTTCCTCCTTTGTATAGGAGCCCTTGCCTCTCTTTGGAAGGAGGTCCACCTTTCTACTAAGGTATCCCAAATAGGGCATACTAAGGTTACATACATAAAAGCCTATACTAAGGTTACATACATAAAAGCCTTACCCTGACTCTCTCAAAGAACCCTAGCTTAACCCCCTGGGTAACCTATTACTCAATAATTCCATAATCTCTTACCTTAAGTTTTTGTTTGGGAAGATATTGGCTCCTCTTTTTGGGTGAAGAAGATATTGGCTCCTTAGAATTAAGTATTTGCATTTACACAAGTTTCGAAAAAAATCATAGGTTTGCTTGAGATTGAAAAATGAAAAATTATAAAAACCTCCAAAATGAATTTTGTAGACATCCTAACCCCCGATACTTTTAGTATCCGACCCTAAACCCCAATACTTTTTTTTTTTTTATCCCCTGTCAAAAAGTCAAAAAAATTTGGAACTAAAATGCCCTTTCCCTATCTCTCTCTACCCTCTCTCTTTCTCTCTCTGTACACAAGAAATCTCTCACACGTCACCTTTTATTCTATCTACCCACGCTCTCTCTATCTCTCTCTACCACCTTCTCTCTTTCTCTCTCTCTACCCACCATCTTTCTCACTCTAGGGTTTGCAGGTCTCCAAGCTTTGAGAGCTGCATCGGCAGAGGTCAAGAGAGCCTGTTTTCGGAGAGGTCAAGGGCTTGAAGGTTCGAAAGCTTGTCAAACTTGCTGCAATCTTGCCTTTTAATTGGTTATTAGAGAAATATGTATAAGTGAGGGAGTTGAGATTGCCTAAACTCTCTGGAATATCACCAAAAATATTTTGGAATATCACCAATACTAAAAATATTGATGTTTAAAAAGTTCATTTTGAGGGGATTTCTATAATTTTTTCTTAAAAACCTCTCAACCCAAAATCCCCATTAAGGGGTTGAGTGAAACTTCCAATAGAAATTCCCATTAAAAGTGGGGGAAATTATAATCTAGTTCTCTTAAAAGATAAATAAGGCTTTACCTATTAGCATTTGATTCTAAAGTCTAATTTTTTAAAAAAAAATTGTATTTTTGAGTAGTTTATGTCACAATGTCTCACCTGTAACTTTCAATCCAAAAAAGTTTAGAAACATGGCCTTAAAGATAAAAAAAAGTCCTCGAAGTGATGGATAATATTCTAAACATCAATAGATCCTACTCCTAGGAATCTAAAACTTCATGTTTATGACTATTAAAGAGGCCCAGAGAAAAAACACGTAGATGTCGTTCTTCTATTCCCCATTGGCATAATTAGAAATGAGATAGTATGCTATGAGACTATTTATTTCTTATTATATGGAGGTCACAATTAGTCTTAGTCATTAGATATCAAATTAGATGACTTGAGGTGTATCATTCAGTTTAAGAAATTCTTTTTTAACTTTAAGTTTAGTCTATGACACACTCACAACCAACCGATTCAAAAATTGGTAACCCACTACTGGCAGTTAATATTAAAAAAACACAATACTACAGCACCAAAAGAGTTCCAATCCTCATATTAGCCAACCATTCAAAATGTATTAATCATATTTGATTTTTGAGTGGTGAGAGAATTGAAGTCTACATCAAATGTTTTTAGAGAAATTATTTCAGAATTTTATAGACAAATAATATTTGATTTAGATCTCTAGAGAGTTTAAAATCCCTTATATTTGTAATCATTTAAATGGATGGCCCAAATTTGAGTTTCTTCTATGACAACAGATAGAAAGCAATTTTGGAGCTTTGGAGCTTCAAACCAAATTTCGCTTAGGGCACATTTTCTATGCATTAAAATACTTTCGTGAAAGTATTTTCACATGAAAGAACTCTCATATGTGATGAGGTGTGGTTGTTTTTCACACTAATTAGCTGCCAATTAGTGTGATAAAATGTGCTAGGACCAATTAGTATGGAAAAATTCCCGCATCTAATTACATGGGGGAGTTCTTTCATGTGAAAGTATTTTCACGAAAGTGTCTTCACACGTAACAAACGTAACCTCATGAAATTGTCTCTAGGAGGAGTATGAAATTCTCATTACTATCGGGGAACTTTTCATGGAGTGAGCATGCTTTTCTACATTGCTAAGGAAACCGCAAAATCATTTATTTGTTAGATGCTTCTCTGGCTCTTGCTGCAACTCTAGATCGTCTCTCTTTACCTCTCCACCCATCCTCTCTTTTTCTCTTTCTACCCATTTTTCTTTTTCTCTCTACCCTCCATCACTTTCTCTCTATCTCTCTCTTTTTACCTTCCCTCATTCTTTTTCTCTCTACCACTCACATGCCCATAATACGCTTCGGCACAAAAACGTGTCTGACCGCATTGGATTCCAGTAACTTTCACATGCCCATAATGCAATCCAGCACGTTTTTTGTGTCAGACCAAAATGTTTTTGCGGTCCGATACGTTTTTGTGCCGAACCGCATGATGGACATGTAAGTAGTAGAGCGAGAAAGAATGAGGGAGGGTGGAGAGAAAGAGAAATAGAGAGAGTGAGGGAGGGTAGAGAGAGAAAGATAGAGAGATATAGTGAGGGACGGTAGAGAGAAAGAATGAGGCAGGGTAGAGAGAGAAAGAGTTAGGGAGGTTAGAGAGAGAAAGTGAGCTAGAGAAAGAAACTGGTGGGGAGAGAGGACAAGTGAGAGTATTTTTTTTATAACTAGAGAGAGTTGGAGAAAGAAATATAAAATAATATGTTGAAAGGAGAATGAGAGAGAAAAAAATAACATTTTGGTCTCAAGATACTCTGACTATTTGACTAGGGTTAAGTACAAAGAAAAAATAGTGTTGGGGTTTAGGGCATAATAGAAAAATTACTGGGGGTAAGATATGTAGAAAGTTAAAATTGGGGGGTATCTATAATTTTCCCTTCTTTTTTTTCCTTTTTTTGTGGTATTGATTATTAGGTAAATTCGGAGATTTTTTTAAAAATTTGGATCCATCAGAAAAAGTTTATGTAAAGCCGAAGCTCTAAAGTCTAAACAATCAAATTAGAGTCCACCTCAAAAATTTCACTAGAAGTTGTTTTGATGCCCAATATCCTCACATTGATTAACTCGACATCAAGATATATGGACATGAGAAAAAATGGATTTCAAGTTTTGAAAATAGTGCATCTTATAATACATTTTTTTGCTGTTAATTTTTAATATTTCCAAGTTTTCATAGATATGCTCGATCTATACTGTTTTTAAGCTTTAAATTTTATAATTAAAGATGAAAATATATTTTAAAGTTATCACATTTATTTTCAATATTAAAACCATATTTTTCGACACTATTTGAAGGTGTACTTTTCTTTAATTGTTTGGAACCTCGACTCTATACAAACCGCACCCTTTTCCATAACCGTAGCTAATTTTTCCATGCATCTCACCGCAAAAAAAGTGGTTATCGATGTAAGAGAACATTTATGAAGCCATTTAAGGAAAATTTATTGAAATTGCTATAAGATATGAATTATGTAACATTTTATTCATGTTTAATTTAATTTCAAAATACATATTATAAAAGATCATCTAGAAAAATGCTAAATGATTTCTCTCTTATGGTAGTATAATATATTTCTTATAATTTAATATTAGTTCATAGGAATACATAAAATTTTTAGCATTGTCTACAAAGAGACTATTTATTTGTACATGTCACAATCATTATTATCTCTTGAATTTCAAATTAGGTGGTTGTAAGAGTGTCATTGAATAGACACAAAAAAAAGTTTTTTAAAAAAATCTCGAACTTCGTGACTCACCCAAAACCATCCAATTTAACATCTAATGAGTGAGAATAATTGTGGGTAAATGTTTCTATACTCCCCTGCAGCGTATAAGATATATACTTTCCCCTCATCTAGCCGTCCAATTTAGATCTAGCGAGCCAATGACCGTTTAATTTATTCGATGCCTCAAATTATTTTATTTTTTATTTTTTCTATAAATTATATAAATATAAAATTTGGTATGTGCCATCATCTCAATAGGACGCACCTAAAAAAAATAGTAAAACAATATTTTCTATAACATGCCATGACCAAAATATGCTTGACACTTTAAAAAGCATTTTAGTCATTCTATTTTATTGAGAGTATTGTTTTTATATTTCTTACATGTGCGAGTTAAGAGAGAAGTGTACACCTAAAATTTGGTAGCAAAATATTTTATAAAAAAAATTAGTGTAGAGACGTGACATTGTGATTGTGGTCATCTCAGTCATCCATTCAAAATGAAAGATTGGATAGAGATAAGTATATAAGTTTTATAAAGTCGGAGAAGTATAGAATGCTTGCCCATAATTGTAACCTCCATGTACAAAGATAAATTGTCTCTTTGTAGAGAATCCCAATTTTCTCTAGGTCTCAGGCTGAAATGCGGTTTTTGAAGTGAGAGAACATTTATAAGTTAATATAATAATAATAAAGAAAAAAGTTTATACAAGTGTGAAGCTCTAAACAATCAAATTAGGGTGTACCTTGAAATTTTCACTGAAAGAGGTTGTTTTGATGCTAAAAAATCTTCAAATTGATCATCCCAACCTCAAGATGCGTAGACATAAGAAAAAAAATAGATTTCAAGTTTTAGAAATAATGCATCTTGTAAAGCATTTTTTAATTGTCAATTTTCAATATTTTTACATTTTCATAGATCTACTTGATAGATCTGCTCGATCTACCCTATTTTTGAAGCTTTAAATTTTATAATTAGAAGTGAAAATAACATTAAAACTACATTTATCGACACTATTTGAAGATTCACTTTACTATTGAAACTACATTTATCGACACCACTTTGAAGGTTAAGTTTACTTGAACTTGTACAAACCTCACCCTAATATTAATGGGGACACATGAATTTTCCCTTATTCTTCACTAACAAGGAGGAGAATCCCAACCAATAAATGACATTTTATGAGTTCTTGTGAGAGGGTAAACGTCTCACAAAGACGTCGTTTTGGATGCATATGCAAAATATGGAGAGCATCTTAGGCATGCACACGAAAAGGGCATTGTCGATATAACAGGAAAACTCAAGTACCGCGTATTAGGGATAGCGGCGTAATGAGAGGATCGGAT
Source organism: Amborella trichopoda (assembly GCF_054954075.1). NCBI lineage: Eukaryota > Viridiplantae > Streptophyta > Magnoliopsida > Amborellales > Amborellaceae > Amborella > Amborella trichopoda. The sequence goes on from NC_142343.1 coordinate 35,074,621, forward strand.
TGGAATGGTGGTGTGGGTCCCATATCGGCACTTGTATCTGACACGTTTTACGCGATATTGGTAGGTGTTGCACACGTGCCAAGAAGCTCGTCGTTTTCACTTAATCTCATGAAAAACGGCGCAGATTTAGTGAGAGGCGAACCGACGGCCAGGATTTGATTTTGGCTTCTGGATAACTCGAGGAACGAAAGGCGTGGATCCCGTTGTATTAAATTTGAGCAGATTAAATGAGATTTTCAATGACCATTTATCTTTGGTAGGGGTTAGTTTTTTAAATTTCAAAATGAGTAGTTGTAATTAAATAGATATTTTAAAAAAATAAAATTTTATTTTAATCATCTTAACCTATCAAATTTGACATTTAATGAGAGATAATTTTTTTTAAAAAAAATTTGTATCTATTCAATGACACTCTTATAACCATTCATTTTAAATTTTAAGGGACAATAATGATTGTGACATTTATATATAAAAGATAAATGGGCTAAGTGCACACTGTCTCTTTTTAAAAACCGAGTGATTTCCGATCCTAATAGTTGATTAAAAAAGAATCAATAAGGATTGAAATGATTCTGGGATAGTATGGATCCGGACATAATTTCGCCCCAAAACCCTCTTAAATATTTTTTTTTCTATTTTTTGTAAGCTTATCTAATTTTTTTAGATCATTTCTAAGTCCTCACCCCATAAGCCCCATTTTAATTATTTTATTTTATTTTATTTATTTTTAATATTTTTTGGATCATTGGTTCAGACTGATCTAGACCTTATCCGAAACATTAATCCAACGATCCAACACAAATATGTGGGTGAATGATATGCTCCATCGATCGAGGTTTTGAAATAAGTATGATAAAAACAATTTCTCGACTCAAAAATCTTGAGGACTTATGGTATAATACACTTACTCCCTCGAGTAAAATTAGGGAAAATTTATGCAAATATCCTTCGGAATTACCAATATTTAAAAACTTCTCTTTGAAATTTTATAATTACATTTATATTCATTTTTTTTTCTTTTTTTAAATTTTTACCTAAGTTGACCCTACTTCAGTACATTAATACCTGAAGATTTTCCTTTTTTGGAATAAACCGAGGACCTTCAAGGACCTACGTTTATTGAAGATTGTTTTGATAATAATTTGAGAAACTTAAGACCAGGTCCTGGTTTTGTTTTTTTCCAAATAAGCTTAGTTCCTTAAAGGTCTAAAGTTAGAAGATTGTTTTACTAAAATATGCCTACCGGTCTGCCACAAAAATGTACCGGAATAGTACAACGAGTTAGTCCAGTACAAAAAATGCGTTGGACCGGTTCTATGTTCATGTCATGTCGGTCCGACACATTTTATGACGGGCCGACTTTTAGATTTGATCAAAAACATAGTTTTGAGATTTGATAGATGGTATGAAAAATTGTTCGGCCCCTACTTTTCGTTTTACTTGAGGAGGGTGAGCGGATGAGCTGCTCTCTCAAGAGCATAAGATTTTCGGCATTTTGGATCAAGCTAAACCATGGGGAAGTCGTTCTCCTTTTTGTTTTTTTTTTTTTAGAAAATAGTATATTTACTTCATTAATATATGAGCACTATTACAACAGTACATAATACAACGAAAACAGAAAGAAAAAAAATTAAAAGAAAAGATTTTAAATATCAGCAATTCATCTATTAAATCCCCTAAATTAGCAAGACCTTCCGCCATCAAAACTCCTAAATTGGCTAAACCCATGGGAAAGTTATTGCCTCACGCCCCATTTCATGCCCTTCTCTATGCCGATTGTTTTAAAGAACAAAACAAAAAAAAAAACACTCCAAAAAGGAAGTTAGTAGCGTGAAAAATACCAAGAAATACATTCAACAAATGAAAATGACGAAAATGATAGGCTTCTTCTCCATTGAAACTTTGGAGACTAATGAGTTTTTGGTCAAATTCCGGTTACACAAGAACACCGAATTGTTTAACATTGACATGTGCGGGCATGTTCGCTTCTAAGTTGGCTAAGATGTCCTTGCATGTACAAGGGGATGTTAGATTAATAATTATGCAAACATCATGACCCATCATCATACACAATTCTAGAAAATATTTTTTTTGACCCAACTTATTCTATGAACTTTGGAGTCTTATTAACGTGCCGTAGGTTCCCATGGTCCCATATAGCTATGCTCGCTTCATAATTTCCATGCATATTTTATTCAACTTTTGTCTTCTTTTATTGAATATTGAAAGAACAAGGTTAAAATAAAGCCTAGCTTTTATATAACAAAAAAAAGAAAAAAAAAAAAAGAAGTAAATCCTCACTTTAAAACTAACTGAAAAAGTAAATCCTCACTTTAAAACTAACTGAAAACTTATAGTTTTATCATCAAAAGACCGTCTAATCAATCATCTCGACTTGAAAATTATGGTCGCAAAACAACAAGTTCAAATTTTAAGTCCTACAAATATTAGGGAAAGCTTTCTACGTTCTCCCTACAACATAGAAGTTCTATCCTCCCCCTTATCAACCATCCATTTTTTAATGGAGGGCTAAGATTGCCCCAATCACAATGTCATGTCTCTAACTATTTTATTTTTAATTTTTTTTATAAGCTATTTTGACACCAAATTTTGGACTTCCATTCATCTATGAAACTCGCACGAACGAAAAATATATATATAAAACAATTCAATAAAATAAAATGATCAAAATACCCCTAAAATTTTCAAGGGGTATTTTTATCATTATTTTTTATTGAAAAAATATTTTTAATATTTTTTATAGGTGCGCCCCAATGAAAAGATGGCACGTACCAAATTTCATATTCAAAAAATTTGTATTAAAAAAACTTAAAATAAAATACTTTGAGACGTCTGATCTAAGATCAAACGGTGAGTGGCTCTCTTGATAAAAAATGGACGGCTGGATGGTATGGGTAGGATAGAACTTCTATGTTGTAGGGAGAACACTTTTCCAAAATATTATGTATTGTAACACGTTATTTATTTCAAGTATTATAGATATGTAAGGTCTATACTATTTTTTGAGTTACAAATTTTATAATTGGTGATGAAAATAGATTTTCGAGCCACCCTAAAAATTTTCAATGTCTGAAGTGTCTTTGTGATAAAGTTTCAAAGCAGGCTTTACTTTTTTTTAAAGGGCCTAGGCCTTATAGAAACTACATCCTTATAAGTAACCAATGTTGATAATGTTAAGGCGAGGCCCACCTTGGAGGCTCCTAGAATTGTATTCATGAAAATTCTGTTCAGGTGGGGCAAGACGTTCTCATTTTAAGAACTTTGGAAGCATTTGGGGCAGGCTTTATGCATGAATAAGTGTCGGAGTCGGAGTCGGAGTGGACCAAACATTGTTGATAAATGACTAAATTTAAGGACAATTTAAAAACAATACTAGAAATACTAGACAATTTAAATTTGATTGGTTCTTACAGGGGACGCAATCGACCAGGTGGCATGGCCCAGCCCTAAAAAACTAAGACCTAGGCCACTTGAGGGCAGGGCCTTTTTTTCTTTTTTTTTTTTTCTTACTTTTTTCTTGATTTTTTTTTTTTTTTTTTGTCTTTCCCAAGCCAGATAGGGCTAGGGCCAGTTGCCAGCCCTAGGTTCTTGGTATATCTTAAACCTAGATGCAAGCCTTTCCATACACCCTAGGGTCCACATTCGAAGCACAACTAAAAACCTGATCTGGTTTTTATTCTTTAGAGGCTAGAGGCCTCACTACTTTTTCTCCTTTCCCCTTCTTGTCTTCTACAGCCACATTCAGCTATGGTTGATTCTTCTGGCATTCTCTCCAATCGCCAATGGTGTATAAAGCTCACATCGCCCGTTTTCAGTAGAGTATGATGAAGCTTTTGCATGATGTCTCCCCACAATGGAGCAAGGCATTGATAATGGTAGGCATTTGTTGTTCTTCGGAACTCCCCCATTGATAATAGTCTATATCATCTTGGAGCTCTTGGAAATGAGCTTAGGACTATTCATTTTTTTGGGAGAAGTAATCAGCCAAATGTCATGGACTTTGTTGTTCCTAGGAACAGTTTGAATCCTCTCTCCAAACTCTCCCACAACGCTGGCAGGGGACAAGGGCCAGGGCCAAGGCCAAGGTTGGCCCGGCTTGTTGCCACCTTAGGTGGGCATAGGCTTTGAAGACCCTATCCAATAAAATGCTAAGAATGGTCTCCTTGTAGATGTAACCATCATCTTTCCATTTGTACATTTCGGCCACTGAGGACTTAGTAGAACACCACATTCTGAGACTCGAAACTCAGGGCCTCTTGTAAAGAGGTGTGTTGATGTGGGGCAGCCTAACCAACAAGCAACTTGCTAACTAATTGATATAGGTGGCGCTCTTATTATATATAATAATATTTTTCTTTATCTTCTCTAAAAAAATGATCTGGACTTGGCCTCGGCTAAAACCCGAGTACCTAGGCCGAGTTAATTTTCTAAACAATGATAGAACGTCCAGTCCTTGGTTTCTCTAGAAGATCTCCATTATAATGAATACAAACTTGAGCTTTCGCTGCTACAAGGGGAAGTTGTTGGGTGTGTGTGGCTATTAAAAGCCTTTGAGTGTTTGTACATGAACTTATTGATATAGTGGAACATGAACTCAGTGGGAGTGCAGTCTCATATAGATCATACTAAGCACGCGATGTTTGTTGATACCGGACTGTGCTAAATATGCTAGGTTAATCTGGTTAGGAAAAACCCATCTTACCTGGGCATAGAAAACAAACCGATAAGGGTTATGATGGATCATCCCTTAATGAGGTCAGAGTATGCCAGGATAAGTGAGTCGATAGACTATGTGACCTTTGTGTGTGATAGAAGCCTTCAGAGACGGGCCAAAGCCTGATCCGTGTACCATCACACGGCATGTACATTGATAGACATTTTCAGGAAAGCGAACCACCTTTTGGGGTGAAGCACGTGCATGTGTGAGAGATAAGCCCTATGCACCATCGAGTAATGGACTGCATCAACTCTATATGACATTGGTTTCGTCCCCAAGGGATAATCTGAAGTCTATAGACTAGAACTACGATCCATTGCCCATTGGCTAGACTTTGGTGATCCATTAATGATCCCCTACATGGACTGTGGGTCATGGGCGACATTGGATCGATTTGAGAAGCATGTGTGGTCCGTAATCCACAGTTGAAAGTGGAGTGCCCTAGTGCACAATTATTCTTAGATCATACGAATTATTTTACCATCAAAGTATTTAAATTTGTTTATTTTAATAATATATGATTTTCATAATTTTTATTTGAATTTTTCTAAATATCTAGATATTTTATTCATCAAATTTGGATTTACAAAAATAGAGATATTGACTTAAATATTTAACTATGATTTTATGAATTTTTTAAAAATAATATTCTTTTAAATATTACATGGGAGGCCCAATAGGATTTATGGGCCCACCATGACAAATTAGGTGGGGCCTATTATGTGCCACAAAGTGTGGCACGCCCCACCTAAGCAACTTACTATTTTTTAGAGCACAAGCTCTTGTCTTGTTGGATAAGTAAGATATGTTTTTGAAAGCTAAGCCTTGAGGAAATTTTTGAAATAAATTTTGGCACATATGAGATGGCTTTAGTATAAAATAAGAAAAGATAATATTATCATCTATTAATTTCTTATTTGAATTAATTGATGGAAAAATGGTTTAAGAAGTAGGGGATAATGGTTTTTGCACCTTCCATATGTTATTGATGATCTATCTACGGAATGGACGGCTCACATCCCTCACTCCACAAGTCACCCAAAATCAATGGTGCATATTCAATCCCACATGAAGAGACAAGCTAAACCCTAAAGTCATTCAAACACTATAAAAAGGGGAGTACCCTACCTTATACTGTTACACACCCTAAACTCTCTATCTTCTCTCTCCCATATACAATAGTCCCTAGTAGAGGATTTCTCTCCCTCTTGTGTAAAAATAAGGGGTACGCCCCACTTAAAAGAAGGAGATTCTATCTCTCATAGAAACTCTCTCTCTCTTTTGGAAAGTTGCTCTGTCTCTTATGCAAACTAAGGGACACGCCCCACTCTCTTGCTTTCATGGAGTTCTCTCATCTTGTGTTAGGGCAAATGTTTAGAGTATAGTAAAAGCGACTATATCTCTCTCAACTAGGTTATCAAGGGGTTCATCTAAGGTTTGAGTTTTGTGATCAAAGGGGTTCATGTTCCATTGGTATGACTCGTCTTAAAATTGTTTTTCCCGTTGAAATTAAAAGTTGACAATTAGAGCCCACGCTATTGGAAGGTGGTGACTTGGTGTAGGATGTAAGAATCTCGGTTGAGGTAATCTCCAACACCCTTTGTTTTTTCTTGCTTATTTACTTATTGTGTTCTTTATTCCCAATTATAGGTTATGTTTTTTCTTTGTTATTGAAAGAAATGTTTGAATGACTTCAAGTTCTTGAGATCCTAGTTGTATTCTTTTTTTATTTTATTTGAAGTTGATTTATTGTAAAATGACTACTTGTGAGTGATCAAAGTTGTGAAGAAAAAAAAAATTAATTAAAAAAGAAGAAAAACAAAGAATATACACTCCGACTAGAGCACATGAGTCCTTCTTTCAGAGGTCAGCTGCATACAATTCCACAACTTCACTAGTTCCATGGTGAAGTCTTCTCGTCTTTTTGCAACTTATTGGTTTTGAATTTAGATTATTGGCTGTTGGAATTATAGATAACGGGAAAAGTTTATATAGAGCCGAGGCTCTAAACAATCAAATTTGAGTCTATCACAATAATTTCACAAGAAGAGGTTGTTTTTATGCTCAAATATCTTCAAATTGATCATCTTGACATCAAGATGCATGAACATGAGAAAAAAAATAGATCCAAGTTTTGGAAATAATGTATTTTGTAACGTATTTTTGGACTGTCAATTTTCAAGATTTTCAAGTTTTCATAGATCTGTCAATCTGCACTATTTTTTAAGCTTTAACTTTATAAATAAATATGAAAATATATTTTAAGGCTATCCCAAAGATTTTCAGTAGTATAACCACATTTCTCGATACTATTTGAAGGTAGGCTCTAGCCTAGGCTCTATACAAACCGCATTCTCTTGATTAATATATCACAAAATACAAATTATTTTGAAGTTTAGAGTGCAAAATTTCACTGAAATTTGATGTACCATTATTTAAGAACACGCTGGCCTAAGTTCCCTATTTTTGCTATCTGCTAATAGCAACACAAACCACAAATCCAAGTTATATAATAAGATACTAGCATTCTGGACAATTGCACAGCTAGGAAACCCTCTAGGGTCTCAAGCCCACCCAAAGGGAGGTACAAGGCAGAGCCTATGTGGGTTTAAGATCAATACTCCCTCTTCATTAGGTAGTTAATATGTATGGTGAATGAAAATTCCTATAGACCATAACCCCTTTTGGCTTGAGCCCTTAAGCTCAATGGGTTGAATGCACCACTATATGACTTCTAGGAAGTGCCTTACCCATTCTTGTCAGTCTTTGATGCAGTACTAACAAGAAAGCCTCTATAGGACAAGGTATCACTGGTGGTAATTGGAAATTCCAACCAAAGTACCCCAAAAAGGCTTTTCTCCCAATACAAGTAGCACTACCGTCATTTAGGTACTTATTTGCACATCGAAACTATATGTTAAGTCTTATGGTGGTGGGAGCTCCTTCCTGCAGTGAAACCTGCATGTTAAAGAAATAGCACTTATATTCCCTGCTTATTTGTTCTTCCAAACAGGCAGTAACCATTCCGCCGGAGTAGAGTTATCTGCGATTTGCGTAAACCAAATCCAGCCATGCTGAGCACTTTGTAACTCTGATGTGAGTGAATAGTCACTCATTAGAAAGCTAACAAGGACATCTACAATGTCAATAGCGTAGAAAAGTAGAAGAAAACCACTAAAATCTGCAAAAGGTTTCAAAATCTGGTGTGAGACAATATGGTAAAATATCATTGAGGGGTTAAAATCTCTTGCAAAATCGTTAATGATCCGTTTGGCTCCCTAGAAAAAATTCTTGAAATTTCACCAACAGAAAGAGGTGATTGAGGCTTTGTTGGAAAAACTGGGTGATCTAACCACTAACCACCTCGTTAGATTGAGGGGTCAAACTTTCTTGCAAAATCATTAATGACCCGTATGCCTCCCTAGAAAAAAGTTCATGAAATTTCACCAAGAGAAAGAGGTGATTGAGGTTGCACTATTTGAAAAACTGGGTGATCTAACCACTAACCACCCCGTTAGATCCGGTTCTGGTTTTGGGTGGCTTTCTTGATCAACCGGTATTTACAAAAAATTAAATATATATATATATATATATATATATATATATATATATATATATATATATATATATATATATATATATATATATAGGAAAACACTACGCAATGCTTATAGGCCAAAATGAACAGTGATTTGCATACCCCCATCACTATCCAAAGTTTATCATGCTGTCACGATTGTCCGATAGTGTTTCATTTTTCATTTTTTTTTCTACAAATCGGAACGATCTGAAATTTAGAGAGTGTATTCATCAAAAAAAGGGGAATCTTCAAAAATTATATAAAAAAATATTTTACATGAAAACAATTAACCAAAATACCTCCAAAACTTTTTGGGGTATTTTGGTCAATTTATGTTTTGCAGATAATTGTTTTCATATTTTTATTAGATGCACCTCAGTAAGATGTACATACCCTTCAAATTTGAGGTTATTCCGATTTATAAAAAAAATAAAAAATAAAACACTACCAGATAATTGTGACCGCGCGATGAAATTTAGACGGTGATGATGGTAGGAAAAATCACTATTCATTTTCGCCTATAAGTGTTGGAAAGACTTTTCCATATATATATATATATATATATATATATATATATATATATATATATATATATATATATATATATATATATATATATATATATACTATTCATTTTCGCCAATAAGTGTTGGAAAGACTTTTCCATATATATATATATATATATATATATATATATATATAAAGAATTTGATTTGTAATGTATTTTTTTAATATTCTTTACATTATGGTAAAGATTGAAAATTGTTTTGGCCATTTAAAAATTGTTTTATATTTTCCCATCTTTTTCAAAAAAATTTAAAAATACCTCTAAACACAGATCAATTCGTTAAAATCCATTTTTTTCATTAATTCTCAATTTCATTTGAATGTGTTTTGTTTAAATCATTCTTTATATATTTTTTCATATTTTAGTAGATTTGTTTTTATTTTTTTTTAAATTTTTTTCAATACTTTTTTGACTGTTTGTTACTTGCCCAATTAGAACGCATGCATAGGCTGGTTTACCGGTTAGGGCGATTAAATTGCTTTCGGACACATGTCCAGTTAACCATTCCGTTCAATTTTGTAAAGAGTAGGGTTTGTAGGAGAGAGATGATTGGGTGAAAAGGACTTTTTTAGAGAATAAATTTTTCTACTTATTTTGTCAAAGATATTTTTTGCGAAAATAAGGTAAAAACGGGGATAACAAAGATTTCTCCCCTCTTTGGGCGTCAATTATTGCTAGGCATGGAAGATGCCTCATTTCTAGGAAAGAATATCCGGAAAATTAATTTCCAAAGATCCAAGCCATAAGAAGTCAAAACATCTCAAACGATACAAGAGGGCTTATTTTATTTTTTTCTTTCTTTTTTTTTTAATTTGTTTTTTTGTTTTTTTTCATTTTATTTTGGTGCCTAAATAAAAATGTATTCAAAAACAAATTGCCTCTATTCATTGTTGAGAACCTTGAATAAGCAGGGTCATTATAGTAACTTGACCTATCCTCAACTAATTGACAGAAGTACCCTGCCCAGTGGGTCAAATATTAAAATCCTCTAGTTGCTTAGGATTCTAAACCTTGAATAAGGGCAATTTAGGTATTTGTGAAGATAAATTTTGAGGATGTACCTCAAGAAAATGAAAACTAAGGGGTAAAACAAAAACTCTAATCTTCGTTGAGATGTTTGACCCCTTAATAAACTTGTAAAGGGTTACACCTTTTATGATATTTTCTCTAGCATTAATATTGTCTAAGCACTAGTTATAGCATCAATATGGCCTAAGAAATACTCATTATACGGACTTTATACTAAAATTGATTTAATAGAAAAAAAAACTAAAATTGATCATCTTCTCCTTTTGGTAAGATCGTACCTTCTTGTAGACACTCTATTTTGGCTGAGGTAACTCCTAGGTGTCCCAAACCTTAAAACCTAGACCTTAAAAGTACAAAACACACTACCTGAATATTTAGATGGAACATTGAACTCACGAGAACAATTGACACTCTTCCCCTCACTTCCCTCTATGGTTATGTCTACTAAAAAGTATTATCGTCCCATTTGTGTCTAATTTTCTTGGAATTAGGTATGTTTGCAAATCTCCATAACTTTACTCTAACGGCGTGTTTGATAAGCGGAAGTTTTTAGAAGTGGGAGTTAAATGTCCAATTTCTATGTTTGATATTACCGATAAGTGGAAGTTTTTAAAAGTGGGAGTTAAATGTCCCACTTCTATGTTTGATATTACCAAGTAAAAACTGTAAAGTGGAAGGGCAACTATTTTTTAGTTTTAAAATGGGTTCATTTTTTAAAAATTCTCTGAGCAGCCTTCTATAATTTGTAAGAGAGTCCCTTTCACTCCCAAAAACTCCATATGTCAAACGCACCCTTTATGAACTCAAATCATTTCCCCTAAAAGATTCCTAATCAATATCATAATATTATCCACATGAGTTGGCTAACCTTTGGAAAATGGACAGATTGTAGGCATGAAAAGGTACCCCGTAAAAGCGAACCCAACACCAAACTTTATGCCTCACATAAACATGAGAAAAAGGCTTTTGATGCTCCAAAGTTAGTAGCTCACCTCTTACCCTCCAAAATATGTGTCAAAAAACTTCTAAAACCTCTATTTTAGATCTTAACATGAAGGCAACTCTATTACCAAAGATTGACATTTGGGAGCCATTTGGTTACCTTGAAATATATTGTCCATAAAATATATTACCGGCGTAATACATTACTGCGTAATACATTACTTGTAAATGGATTGTTACTGTTTGGGTAGTATTTAGATGTAATATGGAAAATACATTATTATTGTTTGGCTATGTCTAGAAGAAATATAAGAAATGCATTACTGCAATAATACATAACCTGTAAATAGATTGTTACTGTTTGGGTAGTATTTAGATGCAATCTGGAAAATACATTGTCATTGTTTGGCTATGTTTGGAAGAAATATAGGAAATGCATTACCAACATTTTACCAGCATGTACCTATAAACTATTATTTCTTTTTTTTTTGTTACAAAATTCCACTAAAATGCAGAATTATCATTTCTTTCTTTTTTGTCACAAAATTTCACTAAAATACAGAATTAAAATCATCATCACACCATTCCAAAAAGATTTCTAATAATAACATTATCACCATTTCAAAAATATTTTCTAATAATAACTTGTACCATTTTACAGTGACCATGACCTCATTTCCTACTTATTTTATACGTCTTTGGCACTTACATAGAATCACATGTCTTCTAACATGACATTGGTTTCAACATGATAAGTCATTGGAACAATATGATTGGAATAACATGATTTTATTATGATAATCTTTATTTTTATTTATTTATTATAGAAGTCTTTCAAATATCTCTTTATATAATTACAAATAAATAATAAATTTATAATACTAAATTCAAAATCTCTATGGTACGAGTTAAAAAATGGGAAGAAGTTTGATTAGTAAACTAGAAGATTCGGTAATTTCAGTAGAAAAATTTGAAGTATTAGAAGAGATTAAAGAGGTATGTTATTTGAGTTGAGATTTTAGTAATCTTTTACGAGGATTATGTTGTGTAAATTTTTTTATTATGATTGTATTGTCTTATTTGTCATTGATTACTAATTTTTATTTTTATTATTTAACTTAGGCTAGATATTATGAAGAGAGAGGGATTAGAAGAAAATATATTTTTTAATAAAAAATAGGTAGACAAAAACATGCATGAAAGATATTCTAAAATTATTCATCACTCCGTAATAGATTTTTCACCTATCACTGCGAGTTATGGATTTCCTGATTTTTTAAAAAATTTCGTATAATATCTTTCTATTTCCTTACTATTATGTTTACCCAAATAGTAAAAATGACATAGATTTCCAAATACCCAAAGGAGCCTTTAGAAATATGGCATACCTTATCCCCCTCCTAGCTCAAAAGTATCGTTAGAATGAAATGAAAAAGATCCCGTAATCATAGACAGCGCACGACTCCTAGTCTCTCTGCAAAATCTTTAAAATCTATGGATATAACATGAAAAGATCTAAGTCTTCCATAATCATCCTCCCCCTTAGCCCTAACACCCTTCGCCTCCATTGCCTCTCTCTCTCTCTATCCCAAGTGCAAAACCAAAACCCCACTATAGCGCCTTTCTCTCTCTAAAATCTAAGTCGTAGAATCAGAGCACTCATGGTTACCACCCTTGGAGCCTCCTTCAAATCATACCTTTAGCCCCACCCCCTCTTCTCACCCTACCCCCTCACCTTCCTCCCTCTGCAACTCGTCCAAGCGCCCCTGCAAGCACAACTGCCATGGATAGGCCCCTCCCTCTCCCTTCTCTCACTAGGGTTATAAGATTTTTTATTTATGCAGTGGCCAATTTTGGGGCCAAAGGTTGATTTTTAAAAAAATAAAACAAAATACAATAAATCATTTCAAATATTTTGGGGCCTATGACTAGGGCTTACCCTGACTGGCATTTTAAGATATTTGTTGGGAACCATCTAAAAAATAGGAAGGCAATGATTCCTTTATTTTATTGAGAAGTCTTTTTTTTTTTTTTTATGACTCTTTTTGTTTACTGTGAAAACGTTTTTATTGATTTGGGCAATGGTCGTTTTACGTGGTGTAGACCTAGTTTATTAAAAACGGTATAGAGCCATTTTTTTTTGTGGTGAGATCAATAATAATTAAGAACTTAATAAATAATATTTCTATGGGATTGATGTTCTTTTTGCAAAGAAAAAAGGTGACCTGTTAGAAATGAAAAAGCATTTGGGTAACATAATAGGGTGCCTATACATTAAATCTACTCGTCCAAGTGAAAAACAACATATAAAAATCACCTTTACCGTAAATACAAAACCACCAAAAGAAATTAACCAAAAAGATGGAAAAATGATATTAAAATATTATGATAAAGTACAAAAAAAATATCCTAATAAATAAATTTGAGGATAATTACATGTAAAACTAATGCATGGATTTTTTATGAGATATATTTCTTCCATATGATCCAAATATAAGGGTCTAGGTTGCATCAAATGCTATCCAAATATCGGAAATTAATTTTACAAAAATTATTTTTCTCAAGAAATATATTTAAAAAAAAAAAGATTTTATGGACAATATTTTTCCAAAGATCCATTTGACTCCTTAAAATCCAATCCCGTTCGAAGAACGCAAGACTGCATACCTGTAGATAGGGAAAACTAACCAATTTTAATCCAAGATCAACAACGGTAGTGCAAACTTTGAGGGGAATACCAAAAAAATGAAGTTTTTTGTAACAAATATTTACAAATCAAACAAATAAACAACAACATTATTAAGATATTAATTCTAAGGACAATCTACACGCTTTCATTCTCAATAAAATTAGGGCTTTGAATGGGTACCAGGATTTAACAGAGAGTTTAACCTCATTTTAGAGAGGAAAATGTTTATATAAAGTGTCAACTTTTCCGGAGAATCATATGTAAGACAATTTGGTGTCAAAAAACCACAAGAAGCAGGGCATCCAACAACAAGAAATAGACGCAAGAGCCCGAGCTACCTACAAGAAAGTTTTAGTAATGTCTATCCGTACATCCATATTTATCGCATCTTTTTATTGATAAGTCATTAAAATTTTGGATGAAGTTTCTATAAGGCCTAGGCTTTATGAAAACAGATTAAAACCTCATTTTAAATCCTCATCCGGATATTGCTTTAGGCAATGGAAGTCTTCATGATGGATCTAAAATCAATTTCCAACATTGAAAATCTATCTTGAAACTAAAACAATGTTACAGATCTAGTGAATGTATGAACACTTATTTTTTAGCGCAAAATCGACCGTGATAATGCATATGAGAAAACAACCCTGAATAATGCATCGTATTCGTTGTATACTTATTTTTATTGTTCCAGTGACTTTTTCTCCCTGCATCATATGCATTGTGTACTTACTCCATTATGTAAAACAACCCTGAATAATGCATATGATAAAAACCCAACCACTTTCTGATCGAAGAGATTAGACAAACATATCCTTAAGGAACACTTTCATTTCCTGCAGAAACACCAAAAGCATGTTACCTCCAAATGTCCTTCTAAGCTTATGAGATAATATTTTTGACATATGATTTTGAAGGAAATTTTCACTTTACAATTAAGGCGCACCTATAAATTTTGCCAAAAGATATAGTTCGGATGTCGAAAATTTCACAGTGACCCGTAAATCCATATTTAACCTTAATTATGAAGTTTAAAGTTCAAACAATATTGCAAATCGAGTAGACTTATAAACACTGGAAAATCTTTAAAATAAATGATCCGGATGACTTGTTACAAGTACACTAGTTTTAAGTCTTGAAATTCCTTTTTCTATATCCATACATCTCCAAGTAAAGATAATCAATTGAAAAAAGAATTCAATTCAAAATACTTTTCTATTGATTTTTTAAGTACTGTCGCACCCTTGTATAGACTTTTTCCTTGCCTCGTTTATCCGGGGTTGTAATACTCCCAAAGGGCAAAGTGCAGGCAAGTCCAAGATACCCTACTAGAGGTTCATCAAAACTTTTTATCTTTCGACTTTTTAATAAAAACTTAAGTATCTTTTGGCCTTTTGATGGTTTTTTTTTTTTTTTCGTTTGGTAAGTACCTTTTAATGAATTTGTAGACCTATTTGCCCTTATCTCTAATTCCTTCTCTAATTTCCAAGTTTGTAACCAACCCAAGTGCCATAAGTCCAAAACTCCAAATAACATATTTTAATTTAGGACATGGTTTCTATGAGGCCAACCCGATTATTGTAGAAATGGCAACTTGGAAATAAATATATTTTTTAGATATAATTTGATCTTCATTTTTAGAAAATATATAATTTTTAATATAGAGATCATGAATATGACAGAAGAAAAAATTTAAAAATTTATAATTATTATTATTATACCTCTGGACCCCATATTGTAGAAATGGGGTCCAAACAATTTTCCTTTAGGGGTTGTTTGGATACCTAGAAATTCATTACAAGGAAACATATTACAAGGAAATATAGCATTTTAAGTGTTTGGGTACACCTAAATAGTAAGAAAATGAAATTAGATTACGAGTCATTTCCCAAAATATCGTAAAAACTATTATGGGTGGAATAGTAAGAAATCAATTATAGGACGCGACACGTAATTGTTTACGCGACATTTCCCCAAATCCCTTCGCTGCTAACTCAACCTCTCTTCTTTGTCCCTCTTCGAGCCTCCCTTTTCTGTGCTCTCTCTACAAGCAAGCCGTACAGGTAACCTCTACAAGCAAATCTACTACCTCTATCTCTCGAAGCAACAAACTTTGAGTAACCTCGAGCAAAACTACTGCCTTTCTCTCTCTTGGAGCAACCTCTCAAACCCTATTCGAAGTCAGCATCTGTCTTTCTTACCATGTCCAAGTAAGAGCACTTTTTTAATCTCTCCCTATTTAAAAAATTAGGGTTTTACCTATTTTTCTATGACATAAATTTGCCCTAAAAAATTTAGAGCTTTCATTTTTTTCTTATGCCCTATAAAAAGTAGGGTTTGGTGGGTAAAAAATTCTTGCAACAGTAAACATTTTATAGGCCAAAGGGGTTGATTTGAGCAAGTAAGATTAGGTTGATGTGGTTCGTTCTTTGTTACTCTAGTTTCCATAAAATCAGTAAAGTTATAGGTTGATTTGACTAGTTCTTGTTATTTTAGTTTACATAAAATTTGTAATTATGAAAGGTTTTAGAAATCTTGATCATGGGGTTATCACACAGTAGTTACCAGTATTTATTTCATAAGGTCAAGAGTTATTAGGTAGAGTGAATATTAATGATTCGAACATCTTGTAACGAGAGCAACAAATTTATATTGTTTGGATCAATGAATTTTTCGATAAAAGTTTCTATTGTTTGATGCCCCTAATGTATGTCAACAATCAGCAATGTGGCAAAGATAGAAATTTTTTTTGTGTATTTATCTCTATTCCACTAACCAGATTTCATAAATAAAAATTTTTGTTAGCACGTGTTGTAGGATAAACATCTTAAATTATGCTTACTTATGTTTGGTCTTGATCACCCATCATGGTTGTTAAATTTATTAGCCATTAGCATCGTCGTTACATTAACTCCAATGCATTCAGATATTTATAATAACCAGATTGTCTCTTTGTGGCTCTGATTCATAACCATTCATTGAAAAATGACTAGTTTGTATATATATGTATCGGTTTTGTGATTGCTATTGGGATTGTTTTTTAGGTCTTATAAAGTGATCAATCTTTTCCCATGGTGAGTAAAAATCAAAATCTCAAACATGAAGTAAAGATGAAAATAGTTGAATCACTTGTTGCAGCGGGTAGTACTCTAGCTATATTAGGTACTATTATAGCGACCTATGTGCATAAATCATCTGTACCAAAACGTAATTCAATTGGTACAAAGTACCATAAAATGATAATTAACTCCATTGAGGTGGACTATCGAAACCATATTAGAATGAGTAAAAGAGCTTACTTTATCATGAGGAATATTCTTTTAGAGAGAGGAAATATTACTGATACAATGGGAGTTTCATTTGATGAACAACTTGTGATGTTTATGTACATTTTAAGCTACAACTTGAAGAACCGAAAAATTGGTCATGAGTTTGGTCACTTTGGAGAAATTGTCAGTCGACACTTTAACCGAGTGTTGAATGCAGTCATAGGACTTCACAGAGAATTCTTCAGACCACCAGAGTCGAACATACCACTAGAAATCGCTCGTAAAAAGGGGACATTGTTTCCTTATTTTAAAGTAATGCATATTGGTCATACTTATTGTTTTTTACTTGATTAATATGGTATTTGACAATATTTTAATTGCTTCTCAATAATAGGATTGTGTTAGAGCCATTGATGGCACTCATATCCCGACAACTGTTCAGACTAGTCTCCAAAAAAAAATCGTAATAGAAAGGGTTTTGCATCACAAAAGGTTATGGGTGTTTGCTCATGTAACCATCAATTCAAATACATTCTTGCTGGATGGGAGGGCTTCGCTGCTGATTCTCGTGTTTTGCAATCATCACTCTCATGTGATGATCCTCTTGTAGTTCCCAATGGCATTTCGACTCTATCTTTGATACTATATTTGTTCACATAACAATATATTACTGATTGATTTTAATCTCAATTAAATATTCATTTTATAGGAAAATACTACCTTGTAGATGCCGGGTACCTAATATCCAATGATTTCTTGCCCTTTATCGTAGGACTCGTTACCATTTGAATGGTTATGGTCGTGGTAGAGAAAGACCACAAAACTACAATGAGTTGTTTAATAAACAACATTCTTTGTTCAGAGATGCCATTGAACGTGCTTTTTTAGTTTTGATGGCACGTTTCCCTATCTTGAATGTGACTACTATCTACCTAATCAAAACACAAGTTAAGATAGTTGTTACATATTTGTATTTTACACAATTTTATTATAAGTGAAGACGATGACCTTCCTGATTATGAAGATGTAATAACTGATCAAAACCAACCACCGTTAGTAGAAGTTCTAAAGTTGAAAGCAATGGTTTAAAAAGCGGATCGGTGACCCGGATCGGGCACCTCAAAAACCGATCCGGATCGGCGAATCGGCGATTCGGATCGGAAATCGGGTGAATCGGTCAGAATAAAGCTTCAAAAAAATCCAAAAAAATTATTAAAATTCATTATAAATATTATTTTTTAGGAATTCAATAAGAAATGAGGGTACTCCATTAAGAATTTCCATGTTTTTACATGAATATGTGAATATTGATATGTTCTTTCTCTGCATGAACTACTATTCAGCATTTAATTTACGTCACACAAAAGGATAAACATTGAATTATCATAGAATAAGTATATCAACATACATGGACTACAATAAAGCATACAATTAGTAACATACGATCTAAAAATAAAATGACAGACGATGTTGTTGTTCTTCTTGGTCACGCTGGTGCTATTGATTGAATTCGTTTGACAATTCATTGATTCGATCTAAAAACGAATCATCGATATTAGCAGGCGTTTGACTATACCCAAATCCCTGAGTGTTAGTGTTTTGTTGTGTTCCTAATCCAAAATCCCCGAAGCTTATCCATCCTTCATGCTCACCTACACTGTCGTGCTCATCCCTACACTGTTGCTGTTGGGACTCGATATGTGAATAATATGGCTGGGATAGGGTGGCCTCAGAATCATCGTCTCTCTCATTTTCTTTTAGACCCCCTTCCCACTCTCCCTCATTAGGTGCAATATCACCGTCATCTCCGACGAATTGTGGATACGTTGGTTGGCTGCTTCCTCTTTCATGCTGCTCATCACCTTCTTCAAGATCTTCCTCATCGATAGCCTCAAGGAACGCTCTCTTGTGCAACACTGGCTCCTCCTCTTTTACTACCCATTGGTCTGCTGTGTCTGTGACAAATATTGTGTCTAAGTCTATCGGCCCATAGTCTTCAAGCTTCCTTCTTATTTGTCGCTCTCGGAGGTTTAAGTTGTAATGAACGTAGACTAGTTTATGAAGCTTCTCCGAAGCGAGTCGATTCCTCCTAGTAGTGTGTAACTATTGTAACGTACTCCAGTTGCGCTCACAGGCAGTAGCAGAACATGTTTGAGAGAGCACCTTGATTGCTATCCTCTTTAGATGAGGTGCATCAGTACCATATATCTCCCACCATTCAGCTGGATTAAAATGCAAAAAACATTGTAAAGGCAAGAACAATTCATAAGATTAAATATATGAATGAACAAAATATTAACGAGGGGATAACCTGGATCCATCATAGTTCGAGATATCCTGGCAAGTCTAGTTCCGAAGGATTCTATAGCATCCCTATACATAGCAAGCTAAAACAAATATATTACGTTTTAGTGCATTATTCCTCACAAATATAATAACTCAATGAAGATCTTACCCAAACATTAAATAATACCTATTGTATTGCTGCTACTTGGTTTCGATGGCTTCTCTCCAACCTTGCAATAGTGTGTCTGACCCCTTCTATAATCTTGTGGGGATGTTCAGGTGTCAAATAGAAAAATTTTGGGTTGAAGTAGTAACCTACAAAATATATAGATAGAAAAATGTCATTTACAATTTCATAAAAAAATGATTTAAAATGAAACATTGTAATGATATAAATATATATTTACCAGCATAATGAATTGGACGTCCAAATTTGGTGTTCCACCTCCTTTCTATAATCTCGATCACTTTGCTAGCAAAACTATACTTCTCCCCAATAGCTGATTTCGCCCTCTCAATACCTTTCATAAAGGATACCCATGGTAGCTTTCTTGTCAGCATCCACAATTCTTAACACTGTGACCAAAGGGGCAGTGGCCCCTACAACACAGAAACATCGAGACCAGAGCCGCCTATTTGAGACTATGTTGTCCACTTTTATACCGGTACTGGACTTCGAAAGGCGGTCATTTAACCACTCTTCATAGGTAAACAATTTCTTTAATGCACCTTCAGATTCTCATATGGAGTCCACAGTTAAGTAATCGGTCGCAAAGCGGGTTATGGCAGGCCTGATTATCTCTTTTTACTTAGAGTGTTCTCTAAACAGAAATAAAATTTTAGAGTGGTTGTATATAAATCTCGACACCAACCTTGCTTCCTCTAGAGTCTCCTTCACAATTTGATCTCACCGATCTCTTCTAACATAAGATCGATGTTGTGTGCAGCACACGGGGTCCCTACTAGATGCTTCCTCTTATCCATCAACTTGCTGCCCGCAAAAACACATGCATGCGCATTGTCTGTAATAAACTGGACTACATGCTTATCTCCCACCTCCTCCACTATCTGATCATATAGTCGTACGTAGAAGTTTGCATCCTTCTTCATCCCTGATACTTCTTTGCTAGATAAAAAAGCTGTACTTTTTGGGGAATAGGCCAAGAAGTTTAAAAACTCCTTTTTGCTAACTTTATTCAACCAAATATCACTCATGAGAGTAATGCCTGTCATTAGCCAACTCTATTTATATTCTTCAATCTACGTTATAACTTCCTCCACCTCTTCATTTAATATTGGCCCACTGAGCTCATATGCCGTCGAGGGTTTTACCCCGGGCCCGACTCTCTGGATTGCACTGACCATAGGTGGAAAATATGGGCTATTGGCTGCATCAAAGGGAATCCCTTTATCGTAGAACTATTTACCAACATATCTCCCCAACATGTTTCTTGTACCTTTAACCATGCCTTTTAGGGTCATTTGTTGTGACTTAGGCTTTGAGAGAAATGGGTCTTTACGACTATGACTTGCAATACTGGCACTCCTAGATAACCTAGAAACAATTTCTTCAACATTTGATTCTCCTTGATACATATTGCCACCAACCCCTCTATACATATTTGAGCTGGGCCCGCCATACATGCTCGAGCTGGGCCCGCCATGCATGTCTGAGCTAGGCCCACCATGCATGTCTGAGCTAGACCCACCGGGCATTCTAAATCAACGTTCCCTCTGATATTGTTCATGTAAACTCAATCTTGTGGCCATGTCCAGGTCATTATTATATTGCTCTTCTAGGTCATTATTATACTGCTCTCTTGTATTTCTGCTTGATGGCGTATATAAATTAGCTATCTCCTCATTCATCTTATGTTTGGCAATTTTTTTTACCTTTGTTAGCATTAAAAATTGCCGCCATCTATTTTTTTATATTACTAGGGACACTAGTGCATGCAGAAATATCTCCCTTAACCCCTGCCAAGTGTTGCTTGAACCTATGTACCCCACTACTTATCACTCTTTGACAGTAATTACAAATAAGTTTGTCTTTATTGTTGGGATCAAGTCTGACCCCATGTTGCCATGCAGGGTCTTCTGCAGATCTTGACATGATTCAACTGTTTTAAGATGTAAAAAGTTAAAAATTAACCTGACAGTTCAACAAGAAAAATAATCACCATGTGTAGTGATAATATGTTGGGGTAGTTCATGTAGTCATATTTGTTGTTATTTGTTATTGCAAAATACCTCTATTGACAATAATGTTTTCGTACATATCAATTACAAACATTCAGGATAATGTAATACAAAATGCAAGCTCCAAACATGGCTACAACTCAATTATCAAGAACATACATTTTTTGCATTAAAAAATTAATAATAAAAACAATTCTTCACAGAGCCACCTAACATCAATCATTCCAACTAAAAAATGCATTAACAATAGATTAAAAAAATACAGTTTTGCATTAAAATAGAATAACATTGGCCTTTTTGCATAAATAATCTATCAATATACAATTTTTTCAACAAAAACTTTAACAATAAAAATTTTAAATAAGGTTTAATACCTCATGATAATTAAAACCTTGTCATGATTTTCACATCTTTTCGAAAAATCATCATTTTTCAAAAAGTTCGATCATGGAAAAAAAAAAAAAAAGTACAGTAAACTCAAACAATAAAAATTAGAAATTGGGTGTAATACATCATGATAATCAAAACCTTATCACAATTTTCACATCTTTTCGGATAATCATCATTTTTCAAAAAATTCGATCATGGATAAAAATAAAATAAAATAAAAAGTACAGCAAATTTTCAAAAAATTTGATTATGGATTACAAAAAAAAATTCGATCATGGATTAAAAAAAAAAAAAACAAATTTTCAAAAAATTCGATCAATGATTACAAAAAAAAAATCGATCATGGATTATAAAAAAAAAATCACAAATTTTCAAAAAATTCGATCATGGATTAAAAATAAAAAATCACAAATTCTCAAAAAATTTGATCATTGATTACAAAACAAAATTCAATCATGGATTAAAAAAAAAAAAAAAAAAATTTCAAAAAAATCGATCATGGATTAAAAAAAAAATCACAAATTTTCAAAAAATTCAATCATGGATTAAAAAAAAAAAAAATCACAAATTTTCAAAAAATTCGATCATGGATTACAAAAAAAAAATTGATCATGGATTTAAAAAAAAAAATCACAAATTTTAAAAAACTTCAATCATGGATTACAAAAAATTCGATAATGGATTACAAAAAATTCGATCATGGATTACAAAAAATTCGATCATGGATTACATAAAATTCTATCATGGATTACAAAAAAACAAAAAAAAAAAAAAATTCGATCATGGATTACAAAAAAAGAAAAAAACAATTCGATCATGGATTACAAAAAATTCGATCATGAATTACAAAAACTTCAATCATGGATTACAAAAAACTCTATCATGGGTTACAAAAAAAAACAAAAAACAAAAAATTTGATCATGGATTACAAAAAAAAAAAACAAACATTTCGATCATGGATTACAAAAAATTCGATCATGGATTACAAAAAATTCTATCATGGGTTATAAAAAAAAAAAAAAAATTCGATCATGGATTACAAAAAAAAAAAAAAAAAAAATTCGATCATGGATTACAAAAAATTTGATCATGTATTACAAAAAATTCGATCATGGATTACTAATAAAAAAAAAAAAAAAAAATTTGTTTTTCACATAGCCATCTTACATAAGCCATTTTAACTCAAAAATCCACCTCTAAGTGAATAAATTACATCCAATTGAGTACATTTTTTGATAAACAACAATATAAGGAATCAAAACCCTAAATTTTGAACACATTATCATCAATAAATCAAATCAAATCGATTAAATTGAGCAAAAAAAAAAAACGCAGTTCTTTTCTTCACAAACAGTCATTGAATCTAAAAAATGAAGCTCAATTTGAATGAATCAGATCGAATTGAATACATCTAATTATAAACAACACTATAACGATTAAAAACACTAGAAATCTAACACATTATTTCTAATATATCATGAACAAAAAATCCAAAGGCGGGAAAAAAAAAAAAAAAAACAGCAGAAATTTTTTTCCACAAACATCTCTGTGTTCATCTAAAAATTCATGTTGTAATTGACCAAATTACATAAAATTGAATATGTTAAATCATAATAAACACAATAATGATTAAACACTCTACAAATTGAACTCATTATCTTCAAAATATGCATTGAAATTAATCATATAGCAGAAAAAAAAAAAACCCAAACTTCTTACCTGGTTTTGTGAACCGAAGCCTTCAATCTCCAAATAACTTTGTTTTTCTCAACGATTATCACAAATTCGTAACATAAGGTTTTGATGAACAACTTTACTATCAAAATGGCTACAAATTTTGATAGATTCATGCCCTATTTTGCATGAAACACAAGAAAAGGCGGAAACCCTAAAAATGCAACTTTTGTGATCCAAAAACACAGAATTTCTAAACCATTTAATCCGTGAAAATGCTGAATAAAGATGTTTAAAGCCTACATATTAGATCACATGCCAAAAAAAACAAGAAAAATGATCAAAAAATGACAAATTTTGAAGAATCTCGTGAAGAACACTGTGCAGCCCGTGTTCTTCACGGGACTTGCCGATTCTGTACAGTGAATCGGCGAGTCACTGTACAGACTTTCGGTTCTCTCTAGAACCGGACGAGTCCCGGTTTTTTGAGCAATTCGAGACGCTACTGTTGATTCCCGGGTCGAACCGGGCGAGTCCGATTTGACTTGGCGTTTTTTTAAACACTGGTCGAAAGTATTTGGGAGGAGTCAAAGGAAGAGAGATGAGTGGGTTGAGTTCAGAGATGACCTTGCGATACGAATGTGGGTAGATTATAGAAGTCATCTTAATTGAAGCTCAAATTTTTTATTTTTGTAATTAAGATGAATTCATGAAAAAAAACGTTTGTGGGATGTAAACCTGATTTTGCTTTATGTTTTTTTATTAGACATAACCCTTTTAAATCTATGCAAATTTCTATTTTGCTCATGTATAACTTGGCTTTGTAATTGTATTTTACATTGCCATATTAGATGAATGCATTCTATGTGAATGTTTTTATAATAGTTGATGTGGTAGTGATATTTGATAATTCATATTAGACATGGCGAATGAAATTCCAATGACTTGATCAAATCCCAAGACAGGGAAGAAACTTAAATGGACTTCAAAAATTGAGAAAATTTTGTTGGAGCTACTTGTTGAGCAATGCTTGCTCATTAAAAAGCCCGAATCAACTTTTAAAAATGAGCAATGAAGTGTAATTGAGTAGAAGTTCAATGCCAATCTTGGAATGAATTTGAGAATAGATGATTTTAAGAAGAAACTTAAAACATGGTTAAAGAACTACAAGACTGTCAAACAAATGAAGGATCAAAGTGGCTTTGGATGGAATGAAGAATCACATATGGCCATCATTGATAAATCTTTATGGGATGACTATATAATGGTATATGTTTGTTTATCATCTATCTAATTTTTTATTATTTTAAAAAAATATAAATTAGTTATTTAAGTTAATACATATTATTTTAATCTTACAGTCTAATCCGCTTGCAAAGAACTTCAAAGGGAAGTCCTTCGAATATTGGAAGGAGCTAAGCATAATTATCGGCAATGATTTTGCCGAAAGTGCTGATGCCAGAATGACAACACAACTAGAGAGAGACATGAATGATGATGTTGAGGATGTTTGAGAGACGATTGTAGGCTTAAATGATGATGATAGTGTTGAGGAAATAGGTGATGATGATGACTTTCCAGATACACCGGTCTAATCAATGGCGAATGGAATGACCATCAATCCATTCAAGAAGTCAACATCGGTTATGCTATCGAGGAAGAAAAAGAAAACCATGGTTGTGGAATCAATAGGTGTAGCCGTGAAAGAAATTGGTGTTGCATATAATGAAATGATGGCAGAAGTAAATATTAGTGAGGAATTCTTAGAAATGATTAAAGAAGATCAGGCGTCTTGGATTAACTCGAAATATTTTCAAGAAGGTGGTGACATGTAAAGTGGAGTGAAATCCACACTTTTTTTATTTGGGTTCCTCTCTCTCTTTATTTGACTGAGATGGTTTTTGGACTTGGGAATGTTTATTATCAAATTGCTATACTTACTCTCTAACATATACATACATTATTTTTCTCTTTTTTGGTGGATGGTGATGAACTTCTCTATCAGTTTTTATATCTATGATAACATTAGTAAATTTTATTGGAACAATGACAATTTTATTTCATGTTTTCATTCTCTCTTTAAAATGGTGATGATTAAGATCAATACTTTGCACTCTCTCTATCTTTGGAACGATGATTATTAATACATTTATTTCTCTCTATCTCTCTTTAAAATGGTGATGATATCTTTTTGGAATAGTGTGATGATTACTTTAATTCTGCATTTAAGTGGAATTTTGTGACAAAAAAGAAAGAAATAATAGTTTATAGGTAAGTACTAGTAAAATATTGGTAATGCATTTTTTATATTACTTTTCGATATAGCCAAATAGTAACAATGTATTTCTCAGGTCGTATCTAAATACTACCAAAACTAATGTATCATGCAGTAATGTATTACGTTAGTAATATATTTCAGACAGACATCATAGTTTCAAGCAATGGTTTAAAAAGCGGATCGGTGACCTGGATCGGGCACCTCAAAAACCGATTCGGATCGGTTAATCGACGATCCGGATCACGAATCGGCTGAATCGGTCTGATTAAAGCTTCAAAAAAATCCGAAAAAATTATTAAAATTCATTATAAATGTTGTTTTTTTGGAATCCAATAAAAAATGAGGGTACTACATTATTAACTTCCATTTTTTTTTATCAATTTGTGAATATTGAGATGCTCTTTCCTTGTATAAACTTATTTTAACTATTAAATTTGCACCACATAAAAAAAAAATCATAGAATTATCATGGATAAAATATATAATTATATATAGACTATTATAAAGAGTAGACTAATCAATGAAAGAATGGCCATTAAAATCTCGTTTTGGCGAAAAACCCTAATCTGCTAAAAAAAACCCAAACTATTACAGCCTAACTAACTATAATCCAAAATTATTACAACCTCACTAATTATAATATTATATGCTGAAATTATAATTATTTTATTAGACAAATAATAACAAATTAAAAATATATTATAATATTATCTAATTTAAAAATGTATTATTGACAACTGTAAGAAAAATAGTACATTGCATGATTTATAATGTAAAAATTCATAAATAAAATAAAAGATTTGGTTATCAATGTAAAAATTAATAAAATGCGTACAAATTTTGGAAATAACACTTCAATTTTTCAAAAATTTATTTTTTTCGATTTATATAATCAATTTAGTAAAAGAGATTGTTAATAGAAAGATGGAGATTTCAAATAGAATAAACTTTTTATTTTTATTTTTTTATACCTTTCATATTATTTACAAAAATAATTATACCACTATATACAACAAAAATTAACTGTCATATAAAAAATTAATTTTTTTATTTTTCATTTATTTATATCTTTTATATTATTTACAAAAATGTTTATATTTATACCAACCACTATATACACAACAAAAATATTTATATTTATACCAACCACTATATACACAACAAAAATATTTATATTTATAGCAACCACTATGTACACAACAAAAATACAACACATGTGCAAGGGGATTCGAATGCATGCCCAAGGGGATTCGACCTTGGGACATCAAGTAAAAAAACGAAAATCATAACCACCAAAGCATCTAACTACATGTGATTATAAATTAGTGATTAATATACTATATTTACATTTCGTTTTCATTTAATGATGTTTGGGAATTATCCCACATCGAAAGAAGGGTGTTCAACTTTGGTATATAAATACCTATGTAATATGAATTATAATATGTGTACAAGAATATTAGGGTAACCTCACACTTGCGATTGGACACACGTGTGAGTGTGCATGGGGCAAGCTCGCAAGTGCGCTCGAACACACGTGTGCAAGTGTGAGTGTGCGTGGGGCAAGTGGCACGCTCACACTTGCGCTCGGACACACGTGCGCGTGTGTGTGAGTGTGAGTGGGGCACACTCGCATGTGCGTGTCATGCCGTTACTTGTGTGAACCGGGCTGAACCGGATGGGAACCAGTGGTTCTACTCTTGAACTCGGGCGGTTCCCGGTTTTGTGCTTGTGCTGGTTCCCGAGTCGAAAACACTGGTTTCAAGTATCCAAATGACCGATAAGCCCGTCTTTGTTATTTTCCAAATTGAAGGAGGGTTTTTTTTGTAATCATATTACACATCGTGGTATCGACTGGTTTCTTGGCCGTGCATTGGGAACTAGTGTGCCGGTTCTCGAGTCGAACCCGGGCGAGTCCGGTTCGACTCGACGTTTTTTAAAACACTAGTTTCAAGTATCCAAATGACCGATAAGCCCGTCTTTGTTATTTTCTAAATTGAAGGAGGAATTTTTTGTAATTATATTACACATCGTGGTATCGACTGGTTTCTTGGCCGAACACTGGGAACCAGTGGTTCTACTCTAGAACTAGACGGTTCCCTATTTTTTGTTAGAACCGGCACGGGCTGTGCCGGTTCCCGAGTCGAACCCGGGCGAGTTCGGTTCGACTCGCTTGTTTTTTAAAATAGGTTTCAAGCATCCAAATGACTGATAAGCCCGTCTTTGTTATTTTCCAAATTGAATGAGGGTTTTTTTGGTAATTATATTACACATCGTGTTATCGACTGGTTTCTTGGCCGTGCACTGGGACCAATCGGATGCTCCAACCTCGGGCCAGAAGGTTCCAGAAGGTTTAGGTTTTTCACAGATGGAGATAATTTAGAGAGAGAAGGTTTAGGCTCTTTAGAGAGGGGGAGAGCGAGGGTTGTGGGTGTTATTGCTGCCAGTGAAGGATGCCTTGCCTGAACATCTCGACAAACGTTACAGTGGAGGGAATTGACCCCTCCTCTATTCTATCTGAAGCCAGCAAGACTGTTGCTAAACTCATCGGGAAACCAGAGGCCGTAAGCGCCCTTCCCTTGCCTCTCTCACCCTCTCTCTCTCTCTCTCTCTCTCTCTCTCTTTCTCTCTCTCTTCTCTCTCCTCGGGACAGTGGCTAGGCCGCTGACCCCTCTCTCTCCCTCTCTCTCTCTCATACACAAAAACCCACATTTACCCATTTTATCTCCCTTTCTTGCATTGCCCCATTCCGTCCTCTGTCTCTCTCTGATTGCCCATTTCATCTCTCTCTGTGTCAATTCCTTGTTTCATCTCTGTTTCTCTCTCTGCTTGCCCATCTCCCCATTTCATCTCTTCCTCTCTCCGTATTTCCCCACTTCCTCTCTTTCTATTTTCATAATTACTTATCTGTCATGATTTCCCCTACTTCCACGATTCATCTCTCTCACACACATTTCTCCATTTCAGTTCTTTGGAACTTTGACCTAACTGGTAACTACATCTCCATCTATATGGCAAGGTTTAAAAAAAAAGGCCTCACAAGACGCACATATATGTCAATTTTTTAAGTTGTGGCAATTGAAAATATTATAAGATATTTTTTTATATGCAAACATATGACATATCACATATTGAGATATATATACGACAGATTACATGTTGAGAATAAACTTGTTCAAATTTTCAAAATTCAAACCATACAATACATTTAAAAGTCTAATAGGGCTATGTAAGAGTAATAGTTTGATATTCTCCAACTCTCTAATTCTCCATATTCCATATCCATAAACCATTATAACATCCAAGTCTAATATCCAAGTCTCCAACTCTAACATCCAAGTCTCCAAGTCTTCAACAAAGTTACTTACAAAAGTATAAAGCTACACAACAAAATAGTCTAAAAAAGTAAAAAAAATGTCTAGCTAACATCTAAAATTCAAATGACTAAAGGCCAAACAAAGATGGTGCAATAAAGATACTACAAAATATGAGAGAGGACATCAATAAGAATCAGAGTCATCATCGTCATTGCTTGCATCTGCATCGGAATCGAGATCATCATCATCAGAATCATCACTCTCTTCAACATATTTCTCTTCTTTCATAGATTCTTCTAAATTTGCATCCTTCTTCCTCTATCTCGAGTGTGAAGTATCATCAGAAATAGTTGCTCGAGTGGCTCTCCTAGGGTCAGAAGGTCATCTCGAAGCCTCCTCGACCATTTTCCATGTCAAACCCTCCCTGGGGAAGACCTCCTCAGTAGGAGGGTCACCATCATCAACTAGCCAATCTGAAGCATTCTCCACATCTTTCGAAGCGATGGGATCTTTCTTTGGCTGGTTAAACTTCTCCTTCAGCCTCTGATTCTCTTTAACAAGAACCAAGTCATTGAGCTTCCTTTGCTCAAGCCTATTTCTTCTCTTTGTATGCACATCTAAGGAAAAATGCATGAGTAGTAGACTACTATGATCTTCTTACCTTCTATGAATTTATATTAGAAAAATGAACTTGTGAACAAGAAAAACATATAAAATAGTAAAATATCATCTCAAACGAACTCCAATTGCGCTCACAACCAGAAGAGGTAATTGTCAAACTCAAGATTCGAATAGCCATCTTCTAGAGGTGTGGAGCACTACTCCCATGTTGTCTCCACCATTGGGCTGTAATATGTGGGCAGCCTTTATAATTAATTTAGGTATTTAACTTTATCATACATAATTTTAGGAACTTGAAAGTTGAAAGAAAATTATAAAACAAAAGTATAAAATATATTACCTGGTTCATCCTTGTTTCTCTGTCTTAGTGCCATATCTTTTCCCGAATGACATCAAAGCACACTTGTATGAAATGAGCTCTTCAATTGATATCTTATCTTGGATATGTGGATTGGGAACTAATTTCTCAAGGAACTCATTAAAACCATCCATAATTGTAGCTTTTGCCTCAATATAAGCATCTGCATAACAAAATTTGGGGTTCAAGTAATACCCCATTGCATGCAATGGTCTACGGAGCTGCCTATCCCACTTAATATCTATAATCTCCAAAATTGGGCTGTATTTGGCCTCATCATTGCCCAAATTCTCTACATTCTCCTTCTTAGCCCTTTCAAGTGTATCATATATAAAGCCTATTGAGGGCTTATCAACATCAACCAAGCGCAAGACCTTCACCAAGGGAAGAAATACTACTATCGCATACTTTACCCCATGCCAAAAATATATAGCAAGAACAATATCCCGTGCCTTCTTTCCCTTGGCATCTCTAAGCTACTTACACCAACTCCACTCCTCCGAAGCAAACTAGACCTCAATGGGATCTTCCTTCTATGAATGCTCTATAGATTAAGGTAGGCACTGGCAAATCTAGTGACCCTGGGCCTCACTAGCTTTCTTTTCTTTGTAAACTTGCGCATCATGCTAAAGATAAGTGTGTGACTGTATATAAAGATTGTAACCTCCTTAGCCTTAGAAAGAACTCATTTAATAGTAGTCAACTCACCAATGGCCTCAAATATAAGATTTATGCAATGTGCAATGTAAGGAGTCCAAAATATATGAGGCCTCTTCTGTCGAAGCAAATGACATGCAACTAGATTGAGAGCAGGCCTCACTAGCTCTCTCTTCTTTGTAAACTTGTGCATCATGCTAAAGGTAAGTGTGTGACTATACATGAAGACTGTAACATCCTTAGCCTTAGAAAGAACTCCTTTAATAGTAGTCAACTCACCAATGGCCTCAAGCATAAGATCTATGCAATGTGTAGCGAAAGGGGTCCAAAATATGCAAGGCTTCTTATGTTGAAGCAAATGACCTTCAACTAGATTGCGAGCAGCATTATTTGTGACCACTTGAATTACAAGATCCTCCCCAACCTCCTCAATGCCCTTATCAATGAAAGAAAATATATAATGAGCATTATGAATATCATCAGAAGCAGTGAATATCATCAGAAGCACCAATAGATCGCAAAAAAATTGTACCTAAGGGACAATTTGCCAATAAATTTATGGTACTCTTCCTCCTATCACTCCACATATCAGTCATTAAAGAAATCCCAAATTCTACCCACCCCTCCTTATGGGTCTTAGAGATATTCCTTAGTATGCTCAACTTCTTAATTCAATAGTGGCTCACCAATCTCATATGGAGTTGGGCCTTTCAAACCTCGTCCAAATTGCCCAGTTGCTTCCAATATTGTGTGGAAGCTATCCAAGCGAGCGGTGTTAAAAGAAATGCCCGCATGGTAAAACTACTGAGCAATATACTGAATTAGCCGGCCTCTGTCTTCCTTCTTAAATCTATTTTTAAGTGTCACTTGTTTTTTCCCCTTTGCCTTCCCTTTCTCAATTACTGTCTCGGGGCTAGGTGTAAAAAAACTATCAATAAACCCTTTCATACGAGGTTTCTTGGACCCAAAACCCCTCTTACTCTTAGAGCTCTGAATACCAACAATGGCTACCTCATTTTCTCCCCCTTCATCCTCTTCAATGCCAATATCATCATAAAAAACATGAACCCTTGCCCTCAATTCTGTTATATCCTTTTCTTTTGATTTTTTTTATATTCTTTTCACCTTCAATGTACTCAGAAATTTTTTTTCCTTACAAGCTCTAGGACTTTCTTACACGGGGAAACATCACTTCTAATACCGGCAAGATGTTTTTTAAATCTATTTTTGCCGGCATTAGAAACATGTCCATAGAAATTGCACATAGTTTTATTCCTATCATTCTTGTCCGAGTTAATACAATACTTCCATCCCGGATCCCCACCCTTAAAAGACCCCGTAGAAGATATCTTAAATCGAAAAAATAAAACTCAAATAAAGATTATAAACAACCTTTTTTTGCCCAATCTCTGGTATTCGATGTTTGTTACCTCAATCGAGCTACTGATCAACTCAAAAGTCTTTTAATACCTCCAATAGCACCCTAAAAATAATTCTAATGAGAAAATAAAAGTTTAGGAAACTTTTTGTAATTCAAAAAAAATACTTTCGATTCTCAAAAATATATATAGCAAAGAGATTGAGGGTATTTTTTTAAGTTTGGGGGTTAAAAATAACCTCCATAACTTATTTATACTATCTAGGGTGTCAAAATGAGCTCCTTTTTCTTTTTGGGCAACTAGAAAATACAAAAAAAGGCCCATGGTCGTGGGCTGCCTGGGCCTAGTGTGTAGTGCTTAGGGTCCCAGGCGTCAGGCGGGTCCTTTTTTGAATCCTTGATATATGGACATGTCGTTTTTGAATTCTTTATCTATTGGATTTTATATTCAATGATTAAAAATGATTGTGACCTCCTTGTACCAAAAATGAATGGTCTCATAATATATTATCTCATAAAATAAAGATAAACTTAAAAAACCAGAAACTGAATTGCGTAAGAAGCATAATTAAAGGCGTGCTTATTCAAAGGGGCAACAACTTGGGCGAAGCAGGGTCTTCTCGCGATATAAGGTAGCAGCACCGTCTAATTGGGGTAGCAACTTGGGCGAAGCAAGCTCTTCTCATGATAAAAGCTGCAGTGAGGCATGTCCATTAAGATGTGTGAACAAAGAGCAATCAGCAGACGGGTGGTGAGGGAGGAGAGATGAGTGTGAGGGGAAGAAGAGAAACAAGAGAGAGAAAGAGAGTGAGGAGAAGAGGGGTAAGGATGCGAGAGAGAAGAAGTGGTTGGAGGTGTAGGAGGTTAGGTGAGAGGGAGGAATGAACGGGGGAAGAGTCACTTTCAAAAAGCGTTAGGCTCTTAAGCGGCCCAACGTTTAAGCGGGCGCCCAGAATTTGGGCGTCCCATTTGAATCCAAAAAGTATTTTACAGTTATATATTGTATAAAATATAAGAATTAAGTATTTAGGGTACATCAAAATTCAAAGTATACTACACATTAGCACACACTCTATAAGCATAACCATAAGTCGGTGTCAGTCCATATCCAATTAAAACTTAAAATTTACCAACCAAATTACCAAATCAAAGTTACTAAATACGAACCAGTGGAACTACCAATCCACTATCCACAAGACTACAATACACAACCCAGAGGAAGAAAACAAAAATAAAAGTAATACTTGAAGACTCAAAAGAATCTTTAATAGTTCAATCAATGTTCAATGTTTAATCATTATCCAACATTCATCATTCATCAATCATCATCAGAAAAACTAGGGTCAACTGCATTTGTATCATATTAATCGCCATCGGAGTCGTCACCCTTCTAGACATATTGGTTGTCCTCCTCCGTCTTTTCTGAATCTGCCTCTTCTTCCACCCTCGTGCTTTGTGCAGAAGATCTAGTGGCTCTAAGAGGGTCAACTAATGTCCCTGAAGCATCTATGATCATGTCCCATATCAATCTTTCATGCTCCTCGACCTCATCATCATCAACTAACCATTCCATAGCATTATCCATATTTTTTGATCTGATGGGGTTAATGGGGTCTCTCTTATCTCTCTTAGCAAACCTGTATCGATTATACTTGACATAGACTAGGTCATTGAGCCTCTTAGATTCAAGCCCAGTCCATCTCTTTGTATGAATCTAACAAAATCAAATGAAATTAATTAAAATCTATGGTTCATGTATTATTAATACAATTTTACAAATTACCCTTACGGCTTTGCCCCTTCAAAAGTACTCTAATACCGCCCACAACCGGATGAGGAAGTGGTTAGGTTTAAGATCCGAATGGCCAACTTTTGTAAATTTGGAGAACTACACCTTTGTTGGCTCCACCAATTGGCTGCAAAGCTATAGAATAAAATCCTAAATAAATAATAGAATTATAAAAATGAAATTTGATTATTTGAACTTGATGAACTTAAGAATATTATTACTACCTGGATCAATTTTGGTCATTTGCCTCATCGATTGGACTCCTAAAAGACTTTAGTGAACATTTGTAATTTATCAGCTCATCAGCGCATGTAATATCCTGGATGTCAAGATCAGGGACTAGCACATCTACACACTTCTTAAATCCAGTCA
This sequence comes from Amborella trichopoda, assembly GCF_054954075.1. Taxonomy (NCBI): domain Eukaryota; kingdom Viridiplantae; phylum Streptophyta; class Magnoliopsida; order Amborellales; family Amborellaceae; genus Amborella; species Amborella trichopoda. The sequence goes on from NC_142343.1 coordinate 35,108,756, forward strand.
TAATTGTGTCATTTGTGTATATATCCTTGTCAACATAAAAAAAAAGCTGGGTTCAAATAATAACCAGCTGCATGCAATGGTCGATGTAGCTGTTTATCCCACTTCTCATTAATAATCTCCCAAATAAGCTTATAGCAGTTCTCATCATCATCAAAATTTTGGGCTATCTCTCTTTTGCATTTCTCCATAGCCTCATATATGTAGCCCATAGAAGCCTTGTCACTATCAACAATATGAAGGACACGCCTGGTTTACTGATGAGATCCGGGACGTGCCTGCATAGTATAAAGACCTATTTTTCTTGAAATTAGTCTATTGGTCTTTGAGCCTTCTGTGAAATCTGGTATATTATTTTCAAATTGAAACTCCTTTTGATTAAAAATGAATGCTCAAATGGAGCTCAAATCTGTCAGAATTGGCCTCGGATTTGAGCAATGTGTTGCACATGGTGTCCAAAATATTCTAGGATAAGCTATGCGTAGCAAATTAGCTGTAGCAACATTAGGAGCAGTATTGTCTGCGGCAACCTATACAACAAGATACTCCCCAACCTCCTTGGTTCCCTTCTCCATAACTTGGAATATGTAATGGGCATCATGGATATGATCAGAGGCATCAATAGACCCCAAAAAACAGTCCCTAAAGGACATTTCACAAGCAAATTCATCTGACTTCTTCTCTTCCTATCACTTCAAGCATCAGTCATAATAGAAACCTCGTACTGAGCCCATGCATCCTTCTTAACTTCTACAGCTTCTTTCGTGACACTCACCGCTTTTTTCAAAAGAGACTCTGAAAGCTCATATGGGGTTGGGGGTTTCATCCCAGGCCCAAATTGGCCAATTGCCTTTACTGTGGCATAGAAGCTCCTTAGGCGAGTGGTATTGAAAGGAATGCCTGCCTCATAAAACCATGTAGCGACATAATAAGCAGCTCTATCTCTCTCTTCCTTCTTTATTTTATTTTCAATGGTGGTTTGCTTTTTTGTTTTCTCTCCTACAATCTCAGGGTCAGGCCGAGGTAAAAAACTATCCATAAGGCCTTTAACCGAGGTTTCTTACTCTCAGAACTAGAAGCGATTACCACTCTCTTTCCCTTCCCCCCTTAATAATGGATTGTTCTACCTCTTGACATCCCTCCCCAATCCCATCCTCATCACTATCATCATCATCATAATTGACCCGAAGCCCAGACCTAACCTCTGCTATGGAGGCAAATTTCTCATCTTTTTTCATTTTTACCATACTAAAAAAATTGGTTATTTCCTTTTTAACAGCATCAGGAGTCTTTTTATATGGGGTAACATCCCCCCTGATATCGGCAAGCTGTTTCTTGAACCGGTTTATGCCCCATTTTGTATCCTTCTCACAAAACTTGTATCTTATACAATTTTTATCATTAGGATCTGGGTTGTAGCCATATTTCCAACCGGGATCACCACTCCTATTAGATCCGGAAGAGACATCTCAAAATAATACAACTTATACAAGTAATAAACAAATCACTTACTTTGATTGCTCAATCTCCAAACTTCCACCTTATAGATGCTTATAAGGAATCAAAATCTTCTACAAAACCCCCCAATAGGTTTTTGGGCGCCTAGGCGGCCACCCAGGAACCTCCACTTTTTTTGGGCGCCTAGTACTGAGTCAAAGATAGAAGGGGCCTTCCCCTAAAGGTCCTAGAATTTCTATCCAGCCATATTCTCTGAAGGGATGCTACCACAGAAAGTTGCTAGAGCTTTCTGCCGAGGAAAAAGCAGGGAAAGGAGGGTAGAGAAGAGGCTTTCTAGAGGGGGGCGGGGGTGGCGCACTGAATGCCACAAAGTTTAAGAAGGAAGGACCAAAGAATTGAAGCTGCTTCACAATGAATGAAGAGGTGGGGGTTAGTTTCCTCTTCCAGGAGGCAGACCACACCTTTGTAGCTGGTCTAAGGTACAGTTTTTTCCGAGAGGAGGAGCCAAATTAAGGCCTGAACCTTCTGAGGCACCGGCATGGTTATTCAGGATGGATGAGGGGGAAAGATTAGGTAGAAGAGCAAAGTAGAAAGTTGCAGCCGTGAAGGTGCTTGACAGGTTAGGGGACCATACGAATATATATGGACATGTCATACAACGATTCCAAGATGATGGTCCTTTAATTGGAAATACGCGTTGTTTATCGGTTTTTGGTTATTTTTCATTATATTTTTTATGTGCTCTCTGGAACTATTAATTTGTAGGTTTTTATGCAACTCATTAGGAACTAAATTAGTGGTTTTGCTGATTATTTTATGTTTATGACTGCTACTTAGGGTGTGGTTTTCATCATAATTTATTGGTTTTTTCCCTCTTGATAACCCTGCATTTTTCATTTTTCCCTTGAAAAAAGTGAATTAGTTTTAAGAAGGTTTCAAAACCCAGATCGATGGGGTGGATCATCCACCTCACATATTTGTGTTGGTAATAGATTGGCAATCCTGATCGGTTTGGATCAGTCCAAATTGGCAATCAAGAAACATATTAAAAAATAAAATAAAAAAATTAAAATTAAAATAAAGTTTATGGGGTGGGGATTACATAACAAAACATTAGATATGCTTAAAAAAAGGGAAAAAAAATGAAATGAGGGGTTTTCGAGGGGAGCTGGGCCGGGACAAATTTCTTCTTTGAACCGGTTCGGTCCTGGCCTATTCCAGGTCTAGATCAGATCCAAGTTTTAAAACATTAGTTTTTAGGCTTTGTATAATAGAACCATTGCATGTATGCAGAAATGTGATAGTTCTTAATTTTCCCTTTTTTATTGTTATTGGTGAAGCAATTTTTAGATATGGAATGACAGTACCAATGCATTTATGCAACAATGAGTGAGCTCATAAACTTGAGCAAGTTTTTCAAAAAGAATGGGGGAAAAATGATGGGAACAGTTTTTATAAGGTTGCAACCTTGTACTGTAGAATTAAGGTGATCTCAAAATTTAGTAAAAAATATATATTTTTGAGTTGGAAAACCTTCCGATTGATCATATCGATCTCGAGGTGTGTGGATATAATGAAAAAAGTATTTCAAATCCTAAAAATAGTACATATTCTAACAAGTTATCTGGACTGTCTAATTTCAAGATTTTCAAATGTTTATATATCTCCTCAATCTACACTGTTTTTTGGAATTTTAAATTTCATAAGGTTGAACATGAATTTTCAAATCCACATAAGGTTTCCAACATCAGGAACCACACCTTCCGATAAAATTTAATGGTGTGCCTTACTTGCATAGTTTAAGGTGGGCACCTTATACAAACCTCACCCAAAACTGAAAGGGAGCAATTCAGCAAAGAAACGGGGTGAGTGTAGTAAATAGTGAAATACTGGGAATGCTATATTTTGAAGGAAATTAGGTGACATTTTATGGGAAATATTATTTTCAGAAAAGAATAAGCTTTATGATTTCTAATCCTGTCATAAGGTTTCAGTGCTTGCATTTTCCTGTAGTTTATAACTGGAAATCTTTGTAAAAAGAGTTAGGAAATTGTTGCAGAGAATTGCTCTTCCAATATGTTGGGTTTTTTATTGTTTAACTTGTTTAGGCTTTCAATTCCAAAATTCAGTGATTTTTTGAAAAATTTGCTGATTCTATTGACTAATGATCTGTTTCCAAGTTATTTTGTATTGCTCCATTTAAGGGTAAATGTTCTCTATTTGTATGGTAAATGTTCTCTATTTGTATGGTAAATGTTCTCTATTTGTATTTATCGAACAATATTGAGAATTAAAAAATACCATTTCTCGTAAATTTTCCATTTCCTCGAAAGTTGCTATAGAATTGGTGGTTTCTAGGGAAATTATCGTTATACCCATGAGTTAAAATTTACTGCATTGCTTTTCTTTTAATATTTTCGGAACAGTATGTGATGATAGTGCTCAAAGGATCGGTACCCATGTCGTTTGGAGGAACTGAACAACCTGCTGCTTATGGGGAGCTGGTATCCATTGGGGGCCTGAACCCTGATGTTAACAAGAAGCTGAGTGCTGCCATTGCCACAATTCTTGAAACCAAGTTATCGGTTCCAAAGTCTCGCTTCTTCCTAAAATTTTATGACACAAAGGCAAGCCTTCATCGACTTTGCCTCCACTTCTTTAAAACCCTTCTGTTTCTTCTTATTGTATTTCTCCTTTTTGTTAGGCCCATCAGAGCCAAGAATATGCACAGTGTTTGCATGCTTTACACCAGCTATAGATCATGTAATTAGCCCTTGACTGCCAAAAGTTTTTATTTTTTATTTCATTGTTTCTGGGAAGTGCTTAGCTTATTGAATTTGGGCTTTGGGCCTTTGATAGATCCACACAAAAGGGTTTTAATATTCTATTGGATCCCCTCTCTGTGTATTGGTTTCGGGATGCTGATTTACTTTCTTTATGATATGACTGGAACTGGCTGATGTTTTCCTCTATTTGAATTTTGCAGGGTTCCAACTTTGGATGGAATGGTTCTACTTTCTAAATTTGGTATTCCTTTTCTGTAATGGCTCAGATTTAGAAGTCTCCATGGAGACCTTCTTTGTGCTAAGGAGAATGCAAAGAATTTGTTAGTCAAACTGTAGAGAGGAGGAAGACAGTTGGATAGTCTCTTTGTTTGCCTGAATGCTTTAAACTTGGTCAATCGTGGATGACAAAACTTGCTTTCCTTGAACACATTATTAGTACAGATATGAACTGTCTTTGCTGCTCCCCCTTGTTTCTGAACATAGTTATATATTATATTGGTGATCTGAAAATGCCTTGGTTGAACACTAGATCTGATAGTTGCTACTTTTATTTCGTTTCATGAAGGGTTAAGATTGCATATTTCTTTCTTTTTTTTATTGGTAAGATTGCATAACACAACATTCTGGCCTTCCATTCTGAGAAATTTGTACTGACAAAAGTTTTATGGTGGTTTAATTTTTCATGTAGGAAAATTAGTTATTGAAGCCTTTCCTTTTTCATGATAAGATGCTACCCATTTGGGGGATCTGCTGACCTTTACATCCTTTATACAAGTTGCAGATGCAATTGGCTCCCTAAGAGAATATTAATATTGAAATAGGTAGCACCTTTGTTTTGAAGGTGTTGTTATCTCTTCTTTTAATTACCAATTGACTAATTGATCACTTGTTTTTACACTATCATGGTATTATTGCAATTTTTGTTTATTAATCATCCATTCGATTGGATAATGCAATGCATGAAAAGCAAAACATGAAAGGGGGGGTGGCCATAAAATCGCTTACTTGAAGCCAACCTACATATGTTGTGTGCCGTAGAGTTTACCCTGAACCCCTCCCACCTCCAAACCCCACCCCCCACTCCAACAAAAACAAAAAGCCAAAAAAAAAAAAAAAGAGAAAAAATATAAACAAGGAAAAAAGGAGTGAGGTTAGTGTATACCTTCCTTTGCACATGTAGTGATTCATTTAACGTATAAGGCATTATATGACATTGAATCACCGTTCACAACACTGGTCGGGTCGAATCAGACCCGGTCGTGTTACCTCAGCTTGCCTGGTTATGGAGGTCTAACCGCCAAGAGTTGGACCTCCTACCTGAGCAGCCTCAGTAGACCTTCTACTCAGGCGGTTTATTAACTACCTGGCCGCATTTTCTTAAACTCGGCCAGTTACTGGGGTGCTCAGTTGGTTAAAAAGGAGCCCTACAAGTTGCATGGCTCCATTGGTGAGTTTCTCTCCCCATGAATATTTTAATTTGGCATGATGGTATTCCGGTCTGTGAGGGCAGAGTCTAGACGGTTCGCAGGGATGCAGTGGCATTATTTCAGGATTTCGGGTTTAGGCTGGCGAATAGTAGATGGCCGACTAAAAGAAGGACGACAAGAAAAACTACACCTATGCATAGTAGATGTGGACCTACGAAACGAAAGCCCACATTATCCCATACCCAACACTACATGTTTTTTAGGGTGGTAATTAGAGGATGCACCTACTAGTCTACGATATATCTCTTGAAGTCCATTTGTCTATTGTGCACATCCTATAGATTGGCAATCTTAGTCCGTTCCATATAAGCCTCAACTCCTCATTTATCGAGCTCCTCCTCATCTATAGGATTGTAATACCCCCAACATTTTTACCATGACAAAAATTTTGGAAAATTTAATGGTAAAAATTAAATTTCTTGAAAAATTAATGGTTAAACTTAAAATTCTGGGAATTACCTTAAAATTTTCCATAATTCTCAATATTTTTACCATGATAGAATCTTACAAAAATTTAACGGTAAAATTTAAATTTCCTTAAAATTTAATAGTAAAAATAATTTTTTCTGAAAATTTAATGGTCCAAATTAAATTTCCTGGAAAATTAATGGTTAAAATTAAAATTCCTGAGACTTACTTGAAAAAGTTTCAATAATTCTCAATATTTTTACCATGATAAAATTTTATTAAAATTTAATTGTAAAACTAAATTTACTGAAACTTTAATTGAAAATTAAATTTCCTGAAAATATTACCATGATTCTCAATATTTTTGCCATGATAGAATATTTTAATTTTTTGTCATATTTTGAGAATCATGGTGTAGAGAGAATGTTAGGGGCCATGTCGTCCCTGCGCGAGTGAGAGAGAGAGAGAGGAAGGGGGAGAGAGGGGGTAGGGCACTGCCCTACCTTAGAGAGAGAGGAGACAGAAGGGTAGGGGCCCTGTCGCACCTATGAGAGAGAGAGAGAGAGAGAGAGAGAGAGAAGGACAGGGCACTACCCTTCCCTAGAGAGAGGGAGAGAGAAAGGCAGGGCCCTGTTGCCCATGCAAGCAAGAGAGAGAGGAGAGAGATACAGAGAAAGGGGGAGAAATAAGGGCAGGGTACTGCCCTGCCGTAGAGAGAGATGGAGAGAGAAGGACAAGGGCCTTGTTACCTCTGCGTGCATGTGTGAGAGAGGGGGAGAGAGAGGACAGGGTATTACCCTGTCCTAGAGAGACAAATAGGTAGAGAGGAGAAGGGCTGGGGCCCTATTGCCCCTACGAGAGAGAGAGAGAGGGGAGGAGAGAGCAGGGCGGGGCATTGCCCTACCTAGGGAGAGAGGGAGAGAGAGAAGGGCAAGGGCCATGTCACCCTGCGAGAGATAGAGGAAGGGCAGGGCACTGCCTTGCTCTAGATAGAGAGATGGGCAAAGGTCATGTCGCCCCAGTGAGAGATAGGAAGGGGCAGAGAAAAGGACATGGCATTGCCTTTCCCTAGAGAGAGAGAGAGAGCGAGAGATAAGTGCACAGGGAGAGAGACTCACTTAGTTGATTGAGAAGGGTAGAGCAAATAGAGAGTTGAGAGTTAGAGAGAGATGAGATGGTGCGTGAGGGTTGTTATAAACCCCTCACACTGTAAAAGAGCTCTATTATTGGAGCTCCATTAGGGGTTCCCTGCAAAAATTGCTGGGAATCCTTCATATTTGGTCAGCCACAACAATGGAGCCCTACAACTTGCAGGGCTCCTTTTTAACTAGCCGGGTAGCCCATTAGCCGGCCCAATTAAATAAAACCTGGTCACGTAGTTAATAAACCGCGCAAGTAGGAGGTTTACTCAGGCTGCTCAAGTTGGGGGTCCAACCCTTGGCGGTTAGAGCCCCCATAATCGGGCTCGGCTAGAGGCGAGCCCAAGTAAGCTTGCCGAATGCGGTACCACCCGACCGGTTTTGTGAACATTGACTTGGATGTTGCACAACCTTGTATGTCCACTGTAAACTCAAATTGAGAGAGAGAGAGAGAAATAGAGAGAGATAAGGACCCCCATAGGCTAACCAACCTCAATTACCTCTCCTAAAGGGCCGATGAGTGGGTATCGCAAAGGCCAATAGTATTAGATCAGGATTTCCTTAGGGGAGCAGTTGCCCATATGGATCATAATGTGGGCATGGCAACACCCAAAAAGAGGACACGTGGCAGAGGACATGGACATTGACACGGATGAAGATGGGGATTGGGACGACGAGGAAACAGATGGGGCAATGGAAAACCATTGGCAAGAGGCAATTGTGGAGGATTGGACTAGTCTAGGAGACTTTGGCCTAGGGGCTACCTCGAGAAATGTTGTTGATTGGCAAAGGAGCACAACTGCAAAACTACAAACCCCACCAGGGTTCACTCAGATTATTGGCGAAGTGAACCCTGATAGCGAGACACAAGAATACCCTGAACCCATCGACACTCTTATTACTACTAGTCAATATTAATTGTACTTTGTAATTTCTTCCATTGAATTAATTTGTCATTCCTTCCATTGAATTAATTTATGTAAAGTTTAAATTGTGTTGTATATCTCCCTAGTCTTCATAAATGAATTTACATAAAATCGTTTGAATAGCCATTTTTCATCAATTCTTTTTTTTTCAAGTCAATCCAGTCCCTGGTTTCCCTTTTCTTTGAGGACAGATGGAGGAAATCAGGGAAAATCCTGTGGAAAGCCTCGCTAGCCGCTACCCTCTGGCATATTTAGGGGGAAAGAAACTCTTAGGATCTTTCTAGGAGAGAAGAACACTATCCAGACACTGTTCCAAAAAATAACATCGTCTGTTATTTTCTGGGCCTCTCACCATAAACAATTCGTAGGCATCTGCCTCCTCCTTTATTAGAGATTGGGATAACCTTCTTTTTCTTGGCCATCAGAGGAGCATAAATACGCCTCGATGGATTCCTCCCCCAGAGGGCTATGTAAAGCTTAACTTTGATGGATGCTCCTTTGGAAACCCCGGTCCGGCAGGCATCAGGGGAGTGTTAAAAAATCATGGAGGAGTAGTCCTTCTCACCTACTTAGAATACATAGGAAACAAAGACTCGCAAACAGCAGAAGCCTTGGCTCTGCTAACTGGAATCAAGCTCTTTCATAATTCTTGGGGTAGAATCTTACAGATTGAAGGAGATGCCAAAAACATCATAAAGTAGGGTTCTAGTAAAAGAGACCCACCTTGGTACTTAGGCCATATATTTGATGAGATCGATCACTTATGCAGGGACTTGGAAGTTACTTGGAGGCACACTCGAAGAACCGCAAACGCAGCGGCAGACGCGCTCGCTAAAGAAGCGCCCTGGCAACATATCTAACAAGATGTTTAATCTGTGTAAAAGGGCATCATTACTAGCCCTAACCGTTTTCTGTTTACCTCTTTTCTCTACTCTTGTTATAAAGCGAGAAAAGGGCTGAAATTCTAATCTATCCTTTTGTCCGCTTTTGTACTTGGGCACATATATAAGCCCCCACTTTACTGTAAGCCCTCTCCGCTGTTGTGTAAGTCTTTGTAGTGGAAGTCTTTGCAGGTCCTCCTCTTAGGGACCACGATGCTATTGAGGACATGCATGAAGGCCTCACAGTATCGACAAACTCATGTATTTTATTTTCATTTAATGCTAAGTTAATTTCTATCAAAAAAATTCTAAGTAATAACAAAATATAAATAATATCAATATTTTTCCATATTTATGGATTTTTCTTTCACCTTTTTTAGTGGGCTTTTTGCCACATTTTGTACCTCTGCCAAGACCTGACCGACTTGGGTTGAATTACTCAGATCTGGTCCGGGTTAATCGGCTCGGCCCTTGGCCGGGTTCTGCGCCCAAGTCTTGCAATCCTACACTACATTGAATTGATTGCACTCAATGACAAATGGCTTTGGAAATCTACTGCCTTTGTTAAATGCGATTCTGGGGTTCTGGCTGCATTAGGCTGCAATGGCCTTATTGGGCATCTCGGCTAAGGACTCTAACATCAACTAGGACCTTTTGTACCAAGTGATTGCTATTGATATTTACACCCCATAAGTGAGGGTTTCACACCTTTTTTCTTGGTTTCCCTTTGCTTCTTAAAGGATCACTAGAAGAAATACTTTATCTTGAGCTCGCAAATGTTATCCATCAAGCAAAGTTATCTAACAAGCATATAAGAATTAGAGTGTTGGTGGGGATGTTTTTTATGACAATCACATTGCATCAGGTGAGGCAAATGGGGTATCTAAAGAAAATATTAAAATTATGTTAAAATAAACTACAATTTCTAATTTATTAAATTTCTTTTTCCATCTTATGGCATGTTCTCTTTGTCATGTTTCATGGATGATGAGTTTGCCTGCTTTACTTATCCATTTTATGATTTTCGAATTGTGATAGAACCTGTGAACATAGTCTTCCATGAGTCTTGGGAAAAGTATGGAGGAATTGAGATTTGGAATGGATGAAAAATAGTTTCCCATGAGGAACAACCTGGGAAATGCAGGTTAACGGGTTCCAAATCTTGGGAATCCAGGTTCCTAGTTACTTATTCTCGTGCTTCCTAAGACTACCTCTGACCATAAACCTGTCCTCCTCGATACTAACCCCTTCTTTCCTTCAAATAAACCCTTCAGATTTGAACTCCTCTGGTTGGAAGAACCAGCCTTTCCTCAGCTCTTCAGGAACTGGTGGTCCTCATACTCAGTTAACGGATGGGCCAGATTCCGTCATTCCAAAAACCTACAACTCCTGAAGGGCTCCATTGACCCATGGAGCCGCTCCATCCCAGGCAACTACAGGGAACAGAATGCGGCCCGTATGGCCCTCATTCACTCTCTAGACAACCAAGAAGAAACTAGACCTCTTTCCTCCTAGGAACTCACCGATAGGGCATCTGCCAGACATAATCTGTTCCTTCTGCTCAAACAGGAAAAGACCTTTTGGTACTAAAGGTCCAAAGTCAAATGGCTTAAGGTGGGGGACCGTAACATGACTTTTTTCCATAAAATAGCTAGCGCCAAGAGAAGGGGCAACACCATTACTCGAATTTCTGTCAGTCACCGCACCTTCTCCCAACCTGATCAAGTCAACAGACTTTTCGTCAAACGCTTCAAAAACCTTTTGTCTTTTTACCACTACCCCTAAACCTTCCGATATCCCCTTCCTTTCCTTTTCTGTCGAGGACGCAATTTTGCTTGAAAGACCCTTGTCTGAGGAAGAGATTCACAGGCTGTCATGGATCTTGGGTGGGATAAAGCCCCAAGTCTTGACGGTTCGCGGTCGCCATCTATGAAGACTTTTGGGAAACACTGGCTCCGGATATTATTGCCTTCTTTATTGAATTCTTCCATAGAGGTTGCCTTATTTCTGTCCTCAATTGTACTTTCATTGCTCTTATCCCTAAGGTTGAAGGGGTAGAAAAGTTAAGAGACTTCTGTCCTATAAGCCTTCATAACTCCTCGGACAAAGTTCTAGCTAAGGTTCTTGCCTCCAAGCAGTCTTACACTCTGTCATCGACCCACCCAAATGTTCTTTTGTTGCAAATAGGCAAATCCTTAATGGGGCGTTCTCTTGCTCATGAAGCTATCCACTCCAGATTTCTATCCGGGGACAAAGGTCTTGTCATGGAGTTTGATTGGGAAAGGGCTTATGACCGTGTCGGGCTGGAGTCTTCTTGACCCTCTCTCCCCATTTCTGTGCACCCTTATTGGGGAGCTCTTACTTGATCTCTATCTAGATTATATGGTCAAGGTATCCTTAAGGGCTTCCATACCTCCTCCACTGGACCCACCCTCTCCCATCTCCTCTATGCTGAGAATACCCTTATTTTTTGTGATGTTGAACCTACCCATGTTGTAAACTCTGGCTTTTCTTTAGATGTTTCGAAGCTGCCACTGGGATGAAGATCAAATTGTCTTGAAAAGAAATATTGAGGGTTAGGGTGAGCGACAATGAGACTACTATCCTCGCCCAGCATCTTGGGTATGTCATTGATTCTCTCCCTTCTACCTACTTGGGCCTTCCTCTTTATATAGGGAAACCTTAGAAACACCTTTGGGATAATTTAATTGAAAAATTTATCTGGAAGTTCGCCAACTCGAAGGGCAGATTCAACTCCCTTGGGGGAAGAATTACACTTAATTAAAGCTACTTTGGCCAACATTCCCATCTACCAGATGTCCCTTTTCCAAATTCCTGCCTTGGTGGCACATCGTCTCGAGAAACTCATGAGAGACTTTCTCTGGTCATAGATTCCATCTAGTGTCCTGGGATAAAATCTGCACTCCTAACGGTGGCCTTGGTTTTAAGAGAATTAGATCTACGAACCGCTCTCATTTGGGAAATTGTGGTGGAGATTTACTTCTCCTCACTTCCTTCTTTGGAAGTCTATCATCCAAGCCGAATATGGACTTGAAGATAACAGATGGCTGCCTCAGTGCCCTCTCTTTCGCACTTCGGGGGCTTGGAGATCCATCTCCTCCACCAAATTTGCTTTTAGGGCTCCACCAGGTTCAAGTTAGGTAACAGTCTCAAAATTAGGTTCTGGGAAGACCTTGGTTAGGACAGCAAACTCTCGATCAGCTCTTCCCTTCCCTTTTTCTTCTCACTGCTGATCAAGATGCCCTCTTTGCGCATTATGTGGAACTTAGAGGCCATCTTCTCTACTAGACTCTGACTGCCCACTCTCCACTCTCTTCTCCAGCTCCTCAATCCCACTTTCTCCCTCCTTTCTAGAGAAGACTCTCTCATCGGGTCTTTCAACCCCTCCAGAAACTCCTCGGTCGCCTTTTTTTACATTTCTCTTCTTCCTAACTGGAATCCCTCTCCTCTACTAAATAAAATTTGGTCCTTCCCCATACCTCATAAGGTCCAGGCTTTTCTATAGACCCTTTGTCAAGGCAGAGGCCTTACTTTGGATCAACTTATGAAGAGAGACTTCTCCCTCCCAAACCGTTGTATCCTTTGTCTTCAAGAAGAAGAAGATGTACCTCACCTCTTTATCCATTGCCCTTTTTCTTCTGCCCTCTGGTCCACTATCCTTCAACTCTTCGACCTCCTTTGGGTAACACCTCAATCCATCCCCGATCTCGTCCATATTTCCCCTCCTTTCCTACCTAATAGCACAAAACTTTGGCGTATAGTTTTTGCAGCACTTTTTGGTCTATCTGACTCAAAAGAAATGTGAGAACTTTTCGTGGGATAGCTGGACCTTTCCTCTATATCATATTCTCTTATCTCTCTCATTTCTTTTTGGGCTTCTACCATCCCTTTCTTCTCTGAAATCCCTATTTCAAACCTTAGAGGAAGTTGGTACTGTTTGTTTGCATCTCACTCGCCTTCACCCACTATAAGAGCCATCTGGAGTCCACCGACACTGGGTATCCTCAAACTTAATACAAACGGTGCATCTTTTGGCAACCCCGAACCCTCCGGCTATATAGGTACCCTGGCCAACTCGAACGGCTTACTCCTCTCTTTTTCGGGGCCTTGGGAATTACTGATTCCACCCATGCCAAGGCTATGGCCCTATTGGAAGGACACAAGAAGACCTCCCTTGCTATACAAGTTGAATGTGACTTCAGCAATGTCATCAGGTGGGCATCCAACGTCTCTCTACCTCCATGGAGACTGACATCCATCTTCGAATCTATTTACCTTATCTGCAGTGACCTGCCGCCTGTGACTTTCAAGCACATACTCAAGGGACCAACTCAGCTACGGATTGCCTTGCAAAGGATGGAGCCCACAACACCTTCCCCACCCTTTTATTTTTTCACTTGGTACACTAACCCATTCCCCTCCCCCCCAAAGATTGCAATGGAAAAAAAAACAAGAAAAAAAAATTTGAAAAAAAGTGAGAAGAAAAAGAAGAAAAAAAAAAGGAAAAAGAAAAAAGATGAGAAAAGGAAAAGCTAGAAAAAAAAAAAAAAACACTTCGTCATTACCCCCCACTTTACTTCTCTCCCTCTCCCCTTTTATCTCGAGCTTCCAGTTTATATAATCTCTCTTCTCCCCCCCCCCCCCCCCCCCCCTCCCCTCCCCGCCCAATTTTATTTGGTATCCCTTCTTCCTCTCTATTCTCTACCCTATCTCACTCTGTCTCTCTCTACCCCCTCATGAAACCCCTATTCTACACCTCCCCTCCTTTATTTCTCCTTACATCTCCTGTCTCTCTTGCCCCTCTTTTAGAAACAGGCTTTCAACCATCCCTCCTCCTCCTCCCCTCTATCCTTCTTGCAGCCTGAAGCAAGTCCCCAAGGGATATTTAATACTCGGAAGGACAGCACAGAAGTTCAACACTCAACCTCATCCTGGCGGTGCGTTATCTCGGCAATGAATCTAACAATCGAATATCTTCGACCCCTTGCATAACAAGATAGGGCCTCGTTACCCCCAACCTTATTTTGTCTCGGCCACACCCTACTTTAAGGACTCTCACCGCCTCTGTTGGCTCAAAACTCTACACATCTATGTTATGTTTGTTGATCCCTTTGGATTCTTTAATTGTTATCTTTAATTCTTTTCTTTTGTTTGTTGTTGTATCACCCTTCCCCTTTGTAGTCCGAGCACCCAATTTGTGGGCTATCATTTTACCACTCCACGTGGTTCTGTACTTTTTCTTTCTATTTAACTAGTCAACCAGTCTAGAAATAAAAAACAACCTGGGAAATGCCATGGAGCATTTACTTTGAAACAGTGAAATGCTACTTAAGGGATTTGTTCCACTCATGGTTTAAATCATTACTGACATTTTAGATTTTTCACCTTCATGGTGTGTTGACTGCCAACAACGGTTAGGAGGGGTGATTTGGTTTGAGTGGAAGGTTCTAAAAGGGCAAGCAGAAGGCCCAAAAGGATATAGATGAAAGTAGTGAGAAGAGATATAGTGACTTATAGTCTGACTAAGGGTATGGCCCTTTATAGAGCAGAATGGTGAAATAAGGTTCGTGTAGCTGACCCCAAATAGTTGGGATGAGCCTTAGATGATGACGATGATGATGATGGAGTGTTGACTGTCAAGATGCCCTAATGCTTGTGAACTACAATGCATCAGTTATACCTTATAGTCCCTGTTAATGTGTGTGTACATATATTCACCCATAGATGTTACACAATCATATGCATTTGCGAATGTGTGCTCACAAATGCTCATATAGGATTGTGTGGCTAAGATGCTGATTGTGCAGAAGGCCATGAGGTGGGATGACCATTATAAATACAAACTTTTCTGTAAAGCCTCAATTGCTTTTCTATGACTTCATGAGGTAGGGTTTAGGTGCGTCACTGGGTGCACTTATTGCATTGTGCCCACCCTTCCAATATCCTTCTTGGAGGTGGATTGAGGACCAAAAACAACGTCGCAGGTCTAGCATCTCGACCGTTACTTCAGGAATCTGAAAGAAAAATTAAGTTTGAGCCTTAAACATGGTCCAACTTGTACCTTTTTTTTTACAATTAATTTATATTCTTCAAAGATCATCAGCTCTTTGCTATTTTTGAAGCTCCAAATGCATAGATTTGAGCATTGCAAAATCGCCCAATCTAACCGCTAACCGCCCAATTAGATCGGAACCAACCAGTGGCCTTTTCCGGTTTTGGGCGGTTAGGGTGTTCAATCAGTATTTAAAAAAAATATCAGAAAAATGTATATAAATTCTCAAAAATAAGGAATTTGATTTGTAATCCATTTTTAAATATTCTTTACATTATGGTAAAGATTAAAAAATGTTTTGGTCATTAATACTCACTTTTATATTTTCCCATTTTTTTTAGAAAATTTTAAAAATAGCCATTGGAAAATATGAAATGGGTTAAAATCCATGTTTTTCTTTAATTTTCAACTTCATTTGAATGTGTTTTGTTTTAATCATTCTTTATATGCCTTTCATATTTTAGTAGATTTTTTTTTGTATGTTTTTTAAATTTTTTCGACACTTTTTTGACCGCCCGGGACTTGCCCGATTAGAGCGGTTGAATCGGCCGGTTTATTGATTAGGCCAGTTAAATCGTGTCCAGGCCCATGTCCGGTTAACTGTTCCGGTTCGATTTTACGAACATTGGATTTGAGGCAAATATGGATATCTAGTGACCTAGAATGTGTTTAGGGCCCAAAAAACCCAATGCAAGACAAAATTAATCTTATTATAAATTTTATTCAATTTCAAATGATGTATATTGTAATTTTAGTTTTAGATTTTTATGTTTAGGATTTTGAAGTATTTTAAGTATTTAAGTTTTTTTTATATATACTTTTTATTTAGTAGACACTGGTTGCTATTCATAGGTATTGTTCATGGGTAATTGTTTATAGGGGTATTTTAAAAATTTTATATTGTTTAAGGGTATTTTAGGCTTTTATGTTTAAATTAGCACAGTATCAATTTCTTGTATGATTTTATCAAAAAATAAAATTTCTTGTATGAAGATGATCGATGTCCTTTGAATGTTAAATAGTGTCTAGGTCTATTGATTTTGGGCCAAGTTTTGCCAAATTCAGCCTAGATCTTGATGATTTCAGCAAGGTTTTGTTGATTCTCTACC
This sequence comes from Amborella trichopoda, assembly GCF_054954075.1. Lineage (NCBI taxonomy): Eukaryota > Viridiplantae > Streptophyta > Magnoliopsida > Amborellales > Amborellaceae > Amborella > Amborella trichopoda. Next base: position 35,125,020 of record NC_142343.1, read on the forward strand.
TAGGATTTATGATTCCGGTAAATCAATGGCAGCGACAAAGAGCCTTGAAAGGGGGGCTTTCGCAAACCTCCTTTGTGATCTCAGAGATGAGGAAATTAAAGAACTGAAAAGGCAAGTTCAACAACTAGCACAACAATTTGCAAGCATCATTCATGGGCAAGATGGTGATCTTTTCGCCTAAGAAGATGTCAAGTACTACCATTTTTACCTCCATGCCCTGTGTGAAGAGAGTAAAGAGGAAAGTGATAGAATACCTAGACATAGGGGGCATCACTCTAGGGTTTTCGATTTGAAGGAGGACATTCTTGATTTTGATGCAGGTTGTATCAAAAACCAATAGGTTGTAGTTTGGGATATGCTGCCAATCTTCGATATATACTTAGATGAAGAATAAGGTCTTGTAGGAGATGTAATCTATGATCATAAAAAGATTTTGTGGTTGTATCAATCTTTGACGAAGTTAAAGATGATGGCCTCCAAGGGGAATCAATAGGTAAAGTTATTGGTTAAGTCATCGAATCCAATGCTCATGTCGAAGATGCAGCTGTAGTATGTTCTAGGGTTGAGTCTAAGCAATTTCAACGGGTTTGTATTTCTGAACTGATGCAATTTTAGCAAGTTTATGTAGCTAAACAGACTGTTGACATACAATGACCCTTTCCTCGATGGTTTCTCAAAAGTCTTTATGAATATATCAATTGATTTCAAAGCCCCAGCCCCAATGCATAATCGTTGTACTTTGATTGGGACAATAAACCATGAGTCCAAAACTCGAGGACGAGTTTTCTCCAACCAAGGGAGGATGATGCAGGGCAGTTGATCTTATTTCTTAGTTTTATTCAATTTCAAATAATGTAAAATTATATTTTAATTTTAGTTTTAGGGTTTTTAAGATTTTATAAAGAATTCTATTTTGGGTACTATTTATCGGGATTGTTCATGGGTAAAGTGTTCATAGGGGTTTTTTGGAATTTTGAACTATTCGTGGTACCTATTCATGGGGGTATCTTTGGAACTTTTAATATTTTTTAAGGGTATTTTAAATTTCTATGTTTAAATTGGGATGAGGGTGTCAATTTCTTACTTTTATGGACAACTAATGTCCTTTGAACATCATCATTTGAGCCTTAATTCCAACTATTTGGAGTCAGCTAAATGAGTAGTCTGCCATTGCGCTCTATCAAGGGCCATACCTTCGGTCAAACCGTAAGTCGCCATATCTCTTCATATTACTTCCATCCGTGTCCTTTTAGGCTATTCTCTTGCCCTTTAGAGCTTTCCTCTTAAATCAAATTGCCCTCTTAACCGATGTTATATGTCGACACTACACATGACCAGACCACCTAAGTTTAGTTCGCTCATCTTATAGGCTATTGGGGCCATCCCTAAAAATCAGGGGGACACATGAGTTAGCTGACTCACCAAAATCTTTTCCTTTGAAATAAGACCATTTTCTTTTGGACACGGGTTCAAATTCAAGGTAACCACATTTGACTTTGTTTCTTCAGGTTTATTAATGGTCGTCCATATTACTAGGTTGATCAAGTTTGTGGGAGCTATAAGAAACACTTGGCCTGGATCTGATGCCATTCAACGAAAGAAAAGTTAAAAAGAAATTCATGGATATAGATAATGTTTGCAATTAGGAACACTGCAGGATGGGATACACAAAGAGCTAGTTGACTTGGTCTAATTACATCAAAATAAAATATATTATAGAGCAAAGCAGTTTTGCATACATACGAGTTTATGCTCTCTACTGATGGAAACAATAATTGAACTTGATGGAATCAAAATGTTAACATTCTCGCAAGTCTCCATACCCATCCATGGTTTAGGGAAAGTATATAACAAGTAGTGGCTTGGAGCACAAGCAGACAGAACGTATACTAAGAAGGGGAGAGAAAAAAAGGTAAGAAAAGAAAGCAGACCCTCAGGATAGTGTCCATAAGGCTTAACGACTTAACCCTGTGCCCTCTTTGGCCATACTAGGCTCACAGAAACTCTTTTCCACTAGGCCAAGCTGGACAATTTCCTGAAACTCCACAAACTTGGTCTCACAGAAAAAAGTTCGATATTTGTTTGGCCAATATGTCACATAAACACTCCCCTTGATCTCCCAATTCGTAAGCATGCCCTTCACTTCTTTCCTAAGCCTCCATGCAATCCCCTCACCGTACTCATCCCTTGCAAAAACAACCCCTCCTTGCTTGGTAAAAGGCCTATAGGCATTGCAATATCGGTCCCGAAACCACACTTTTGGTTGAATCAATGTCATCTTAGAAGGCCTAGATGAGAAGACCTCCCTCCCATCCATGCTATCATGCAAGAACCAGCTCATGGTCCCACTACTTCCCTCTGCACTCTGCTCAAACCTCCATGGCTTCATGCTCATGCTATTGCTGTCAGTGGCCGAGACCTTGACACCAAAGTAAGATTGGGGAGCATCAAACCCAGTTTCAATTCCCCTTTCAGTCCCAATCTCATGAGTAGGGTTGTCTGAAGATTTGAAAACTGAAACTGATAAGAGATTTGCATCATCAATGGGGGTTACATACAGAGAGATACGTGAGGGGAAGTGCTTCTCTTCTTCTCCTGCTCCACGTCTCTCTAGTAATGCATCGGTGACCAAGGGAACAATGTCGCACCTTATGTTATCGATGCTCATGAATACATCAACCCAATTGTGTTGAAAAGCCAGTGAGTAGCGAAGTTGGAGCACGGTCTCAAGGTGGTGGTGTCTTAGAGAGAATAGCAAGCGGTCATCCGTTGAGCACTCACCTGAGCTCTCACCCACTTGTTTCATTGCAGCAATAGGACAATAGAGTCGTAGTTTCCAGGCCCCAAAAATGGGTGTTGCATAGGAATAGGGTCCGAGCTCTAGGGCTATCCCTGGGCCTATATTAGTGATGGCTAGTGCTAGTGACCTCATCCATTGCTCCTCTAGGTTTGAACCTATAGCTTGGAGAAAGTGTTTTTGGGTTTGTTTTGATTTATTGTGGGTAAGATGGCGCTGGAACGTGCGGAGGCAGATGTTTCGGATGTCTTGGGGGGCCTCGTATATGCACACACACAAGGACATTGAGGCAAAACAGAGGTTGAAGAATTCAGGAAATTTGGGGTCTTTTGGGGTTATGTGAACGTTTACTATGGTAGGTGAGGGTTTTGTATTAGAGGAATAATGGAGGACATGAGTGATGAAGTTGAGGAAAAGAGAGAAAGTGGTTTGTTGATATGGTTTTAGGGTTTGGGGGTTGAGTTCACAGGGGTTGGAAGACCAAAGAATGATGGGGAAACGGAGATCGATTAGGAGTGAAAAGACGACTGAGTTTGAAAGGAGAGGGTGCTTTTTTATTGAGAATTTGAGGGCTGGTTGGTTTGGTTTCGGGGAGCATATGGAGATAGAGAGAGAGTCTGTTTCCCATTGGGGTGATTGTGGAAGGCTGTTGATCCATGTCCATATATCAGGAACGCTGCAGGAACCCATGTATGAGAACTTTGGATTGTCCCAGCTCCCCTCTCCCTGGCTCTTCATCTCCTCTCTCTCTCTCTTATGGGCATCAAGGAAAAAGTGAAGTTTGAAATTTTAGTTTCAAATATTCCTTCCTATCTACTTTGTTTGGATGTTGATACCCTAATGTGTTCCTTTGATTCCTGTACACTTTTATGGTTCTTGCACTGCACGTAGTCTCTCTCTCTCTCTCTCTCACATATGGGCACATGGGAAAATGAGGTTGGAAACTTCATTTTGAGAATCTTTTCTACAACGTGCTTTAACTTTTGACAAGTCAATAGATACTTGGCTCGTTTTCTATGTTCACTCCCTATGTGTGTGTTTTGTGTAATGATATTGCCTGTGAATGAAGCTTGGTGCTATGGCCTTAAAGTTATTGATGTGAATCCATTGCTTTTGAGACTAGGCATCAATATATTCTTTAGATTGTTTGATATCCTCTTGCGTATCTATTCCGGTCTCATGCTTTTGTGTGACCATGACCAGTGCATTAAAAAGCTGGTTAATGCAACTTATCGTACCCATTCTCAAGTCTCCTTTTACTAAACATTCAAAGTGTATTGTCTCTCTTAAGATGAACCTGCACTCACACCCTACTTGAATATAACAAAAGACTGTTGTGGCCATTACTTAAGAGAAAAGGTTTATATAGGGCGGTAACTTTATATCAGAAGGATAAGGCTCGCGTAAAAGATCCACCAGAAAAGGTTGTTTTGATGCTAGAAACATCTCGATCATTTCAATTTTGAGATGTATGGATTTGAAAAGAAACAATTTTTTAGTCTGAAAAATAGTGCTTTTTTAACATATTATTTGGACTATTTATTCTCAAGGGTTTATAAATATGTTCAATGTGTACCTTTTTTTGGCGACTTTAATTGTTTTAGTTAAAGTGTGGAGATAGATTTTTACGCCATGATTGGGCTTTCAGCTATAAAATTTCATCTTCTGGCAAGAATTGGAGGTCCCCTATCATTGTTTAAGGTTTGACACCTTATGTAAACAGTCCTTAATTGGTATAGATTTACCAGGTTATTTTCAGTGAGAATATTTCAATGGTCTTTCCACTGATATGTTTGACAAATTTGAAAAGTGAAAGATATTCTGTTGGCACTCATGCAGCCACTTCGTGGAATTATATCAATACTTTACTTCTACAATAAATTATTCATTTTGAGACGATCCTCTTAGGTAAGGATTGATTCGGGGAAGTAACAGATTTGCCCGTTCTCTTCCTTCCCGCTTGTAGTCTTTTCCAAGTGTTGCAACTTGCGAGATATTTTCAAAATGATGCGAGACTTGGGACCTGACTTAACCTGATGAAGTATCTCATTGGGAATTTAAATTAAATAAAAATAAGATATGGGGTGAAGCGACATCTACCATTCATTTTTCTAAGAAACGATGGTTATGAAACGATCAACCACTTCATAGACGGCTCCTATCAATATCCATGTCCATGAAGTATATTCTCTATTTTCTGGACGTGTGGTGGATAGGCTCATGGGTAGGGCTTCCACCACGCACCGCAACAATAAGCTCACATATGAAAAGCTAGTTACTTTGACTATGATTCAAAAACGAGAAAAACACATAAGAATTGGTTGCAATGCTCACAATAGTAGTGTTCAAGTAAACGTCAACCAATATGGTCTGGGTATGTGCTCTTGCAAGAGTTAATCTAACCTCATGCTCAAATCTTGGCCATCTTGAGGTTCATGTTGACCTCTTTGCTTGTGGGTGCTATAGATAAACATATTTGATACGTTTGGGTGCCACAAGCCTATGCATCAGACATTTATTTAAATGATTCATATACCATTCTTAACAGTTTTTACGCCATTCAAAGCTCTCAAATGTGGAATTTGACGGCAGGGGTGTTTCATTCCTTTACAATTTCCGGCCATTATAGTGTACTGGTATTTGTTTTAATATTGGCCTTCCTTAGAAAGGGCAATGTTCAAATTACATCTCGTTAAAACTATTTTCTCCTTCCAAAAACTTGTCTCGAAGATGGGTTTAGGATATGTGAAACACAATGTTGGTCCATTTTTGCTAGAACTGTGGTTTTGCCGCTCCTAAACAGTGCAATTTTGATGACTTATAAAGAAATTAAAGCAAACAACAATTAACGGCTGAAAAACAAATGTTCATAATCATCGTCTAAGGTTCAAAATCGATTTTTGGTCCAGTATTAATTTTTTACGAGACCACTTGAATAAATGTGCGAGACGCGAAACCCCATGTCCCCTACCCTTAAAAAAAAATTCCCCATTCTTTCTGCCGTGGGGGCATCATTTCTTGTATAAATAAGCGCTATTAAGCCATTCCATCTGATCGATTCTAAATCACTATGTAATCATGTATATTTTATGTAACATAGTTTTCCTGATTTAGATACATGATATTGGCCAGTACCATTGTCATCCCCAACCTAGCCAAACTGGTTCTTTATCTTTCGTTTTTTTTTTGAACCTTGATCTACGGCCACGGCAATGTAGCCGATGTCCGAGTCTTGGATCTCACTCGACAATGAAGCGAAAAAAGATGTGGAGATGATTCAGTTGATCCTGAATTCTGTGAGCAGTTGATTCTGAATTCTGTGAGTTTTTGGTATATTGACGAACGATAGGCCCCAACTTGGGCGCGGCACAAGTGGTCAGGGTTGTGATATGAAGAGAGCCCAACTATTCTTACTAGTAGGGGAAACTAAGTTTGGTGCAATCAAACGCAGAAGCCAATCCAAAAAGCATCCAAAGAGCCTTCACCCTCTCCTCTTACATCGGTTGATATTCCTAGGATTTCATAACACCAAAAAATGAGCTTTAAACTATGCAGAAGTTGGAGACGCTATCAATATATTTCTCTTTCTTAGGCCTTAAGGTGCAAATTACAACATATCAACCTGAGTTTGTACTCTGAATCGAAGCAGGCAAACCTTGCTTAACTTTTCTCGAAAATAGAACCGTTACAGATGCAACCCACAAAACAAAGCTAAAACAACAACAATATAAGCCACCACCCACAAAATCAATTGTTGATCTCTTCAAGATTACAAGGCCCACAGGGACCAAAAATCCGCTTGGTAAAAAGAATAGAAAGACCCAACTCGACAGTTTACAGATCGAAAACCCACCACCAAAATGTTCAGTAACCTAGAGATCATAACTGTTTCGGAGCTTGCAGTGATTTCAACATTGAACAACATATATGGTGAAACTCAGACAAAACAACTTTCTGGCCGTTCAAAGTTTTTTTCACTGCATCTTCAGAGCTCCATGTTTCTATTGCCCTGCTTATCCGTGGCCCCAATTCCCCATTCCTTGCACTAGCCGAAGCTTCTAGAATCTCAATAACTCGCCCAGGCCTTCCACTAGAATTTATATCACTCGATTTCCTTAATAGTGAGCGGAAGTAGTTTAAAGACTCATCCTCTACCCTTCGAACCTCTACATCCAACCACTTGACAATCTTCTCAATTTCACCACGCAAACTCCTTGTTGAATTTCTAACTGCCTGTGACAACAGTGAAGGCCCTGGATCAGGTGCTCCACCCTTTTTCTTCTTCTTTACTGAGGGGAACAAAACTCGGGAACATGATTGGAGTATGACCAAGTGCCAAGCAATGGGCTCAGTCACTATCTGCACAAGTGGGGTAAGGGAGCTTCCAGTGCATACCGAAGAAGATTGTGCACATTGTAAGCTATCAGTTAAACATTGTTGCAGAAGTTTGTCCAAAGCTTCCATCAAATTTCCTTTGGTTTCTCCATCAGATGATAATCCAAGACTACGGGAGCACAAGTGCAAAACATTGTCAAATACAGCAAAGTTTATCCAGTCAACCAACTCTGATCTGTTATCCTGTGCAAAGATAAACAATCATGTTGGAGATATGTACATGGTTCTACACCCAGGAAATTGTTTTGCCCTGTCTAATTATCAAGAAAATGGATAGTACAGCCTCATGGACTATGCAAAACCATAGTCCATTGAGGTCATGACCATCCGATGAGATGATGGAGTGTGAATGAGAGAGAGTGGGACCCACTAGAATAGGGTATGAACTCATAAGTCACGCTCTCCTTCACCATCGATTTCATCAGATGGTCATGACCTCAATGAGCTAAGGGATTCAATGGTGGACTGTTTTGTACTTTCCCATCAAAGGTTATACATTTTCTAATTAAAAAGAAGGTAAAGCGAGATTCGGATTGGGCCCTAACTGATGCTATTTCATCGAATAATTCATAATTGTTTGTTTGTCTAATACCCAAAATTTCATTGTATTCTAGAACATATTTCATGCCAAAATTTAGCTGGTGAATTATGGTTGCAAACAAGGTTAGAAACCATCCAACAATATTGGCCATTTGTGGAAATGATACCAGAAAAAGGAAGCACCTTAAAAGACATGCGACCTGTTGAGACTGTGCTTATGAATCTCCTAGCATCATCAAAGGAAAAACCCATGTGCCTTGTATATTGTTCGAGGAGATCCCTCAGTTCTAAGGAACTCTTGGCATCAGATAAATGCCCATCAGTTTCAGAAGTTTCCACAAGTAACAGTGCCAGGCTTTGTAACGAGAGATAAACCAAACGAGGAAGAAGGGCTCTCCTTTTAATGACTTTGAGTTGTTGTGCTTCCCGCTCCCTAGGATGCTGCAGATAATATTAAAATTTAATAAGGAATAACACAGAAAGCATTACTGGGAATAGTTGCACTACATAACAGAAGGGGAAAAGAAATCTCCACTTTGAGAAAAGAAGATCGATCCTGTAAAATGACTAACTAGACCATATTATTTTCAGTTGTGAAGCACTATGACATCAGCATGCGCCCCTTGAAACTTTTCTAGTTTCTCTTGAACATATAGTTATCAGAACTAACTCTGATGAATTAAATCAGAATTGAGCCAGCCCAAAACTACAGATGTTTAAATTGACCTTGTAGACCAAAATCTGCAAATTGATGTAAAATGGCAACTTCCCATATTCTTGGCCAGTTCCAATCAGCTCACAATAGAAGATTTTGAATCTTTTCCATGCAAAACTTAGGTAATTTTTATGTCAGTATAAAATCAATGAGACAGAGGACACTTGCCAGCAGTTGTTGGGGGTGCTACACACTGCATTCAATCCGAGGTTCAGAGACATGAATTATGAACCAAAAAGCAGCTCTCTCAGCCAGCTCCTCTTGTTTCCTTATTTGGGTGCCTTTGGATGGCTAGAATGCTTGGACAAGCCCCTCACCGCAAACCATATCTAGCATATGGGTCTTAAAAAATCCAAATTATGTGCATCATACGTAGAGGGGCAGTCGAGACAGTTGTGCATCTCCTTGTCTGCTGTGTGTAGCATGAGGCGCATTCTACATAGATCTTCTAGTTTCAATTATTGGTCTTCGGAGTTCACTGGGCTGTGCTGGAATTACAAGATGCATTATTGGCTAATCGGCACTTGAACTTTCTCTACAAAAGGAACAAGCCTTGGAAACTCTACTTTGGGTGTCCGTGAAATCAGGTAGGAACTGGATAAAAGGATATTCAAGAGGAAACAGAATATGCTTCCTGCAACAAGGGTATAGCAAGGTTTAGATAACGTCTTTCAGTAAAGATCCTAACTGAACCTTCCTACACATTCCCATAGAGGTTTCAAAAAGAGAACTCTCGAATTTCTAGATAGAGAGAAACCCCAGTTTCAGGTTGAGAATGAAAAATTCAAGAGGTTTGCAACTGTTTCAGTAATGAATCAGATACTTCTCGCGAAAACGTTGAGTTGTGGAAGAGAAATGCATGCAAGCCTACTTCAGGCTTTTAATCCTATCTTCTTGGATATATTTCTTTATCATAGGCTTCAAAGGATACTCCTCTCTAAAGAATGTCTTGATGTTTTAACCAAGAAAAGTATATTGCTCTTTTGTATTTAGTTGAGAAGATGGAAGAGATATTTCATTTGGTTCAACACATGAAATACAAAACCATAGATCTGGTGTAAAACTAAGACCTGTTGAACACCCAACATAGTTTGTTCATAATTATTTGGATCAGGAGAAGGAAAACGTAAGCAGATCCCTATGGTTGGAGTGTCATGTACAATGCATACCTTAGAGATTTAAATCGCCAATTGTTAGGAATAGAGATCCCAACCTTTTAGAGATGTTAATCTTGATCTTTTGGGATCTTGATAAAACCTTTTGGAGATCTTGCTCCGAACCTTGAATATGTATAGATTAGGACTATATATACTCTTTAAAGTAGGTATCTCTTTATTAATAATCCGCAAGAAATGCAACTATATTAAAAGTATAGTTCTATGGCTAGCTGGCAATAAAAAATAAATATAAAAATCATCAGTTTGGTTGTTTTCTTGGTCTTTATGGTTGGGATCGAGTTAATGGGGAATCAAGATCACTTTGCTGGAGTGCCAGAGCGAGAATCTGGAGCAAGGTCGCTTTCTAGATTGGGAGATTCAAAAAAATATGGATCGTTGTGTGGCATATTTCTCCAACAAGAAAAAGAAAACAATTGTGAGCTAAAATGAAGAGAACAGTGTATCCTCCAAAAAAAAAAACATATTTATAATGTGAAGCTTGCCTCATAATTCAAAAAGATAAAATAAAAAATAAGAAACGAAAACTTACCAAGTTTTCTGCTCGAGGCAAGCCAGATGTGCCTACACAACAAGAAAGTAAAGCATGAAGGGTACTCAATTAGTAAAGTGTTTCTTATAACTTTTAGGGGTATCGTGGTCAAATTATTTTTTAAATATTTTTGTTAGGTTCGCCTATTTTTCAAGAGTAGACGCTCATAATTTCAAATGAATTCGACTTGTAAAAAAAAAAAAAATCAAATTAAAATTCAAATGTGAAATGCAATCGTGACCATTGGATCGACCGAAATTCAATCTAAGCTGTTGGGCGTTTATTATAGCTATTAGCTAGAGGGCTGACATCAAACTATATATATATATATATATATATATATATATATATATATATATATATATATATATATATATAGAGAGAGAGAGAGAGAGAGAGAGAGAGAGGTTTGTATAAGGTTGGAACCTTAAACAATCAAAGTTAGACACACCTCCAAACTTTGTCACAAGATGCAATTTTGGTGTCAAAAATTATTAGGATGGCCCAAGAATCTATTTTCATCTCTAATTATACAATTTTAAACACTAAAAATGGTTCAAATCCAGCAGATGTATAAACAAATGAAAATATTGCAAACAGACAGTCCAAATAATGTGTTGCAAGATATGCTATTTTTGGGCCAGAAATCATTTTTTTTCTCCATATTTATACATCTCGATGCTGAGATGATCAAGTAGGATGGTTTTTCAATGTCAAAATAAATAGCCTTTTCCAATAGATTTTTGACGTGCAACTTATTTCTACAATTTAAGGTGTCACCCTTATATAAATTTATATATATATATATATATATATATATATATATATATATATATATATATGGGAAGTGATTTCATGTCACCATGTCAATGTAATACAATGAAATCACATTTTTAGAAAACCATGTTTGTGTCATTTGTATGATCCCAAATATTGCACACACCCTCTTTTCATGCCAATAATCAATCCTCAAATAAAGTAAAATTCAATTTGCAACCTAGACATGCTCACAATTAGTTGCCCTTTATTAATAGATCTAGACCATCCATTTGGTTTAAGTTCAAGATCTAGGCCTTTACGAACACGCCTTTATGAACACAAATCAACTTTTTCCTTTTTAGCATTGTTCATCTACTAACAAAAAACCAAGGAAAAAATATGAAAATGAAAAAAATCCGTCTAAGGCCTAGATCTAATGTCTCACCAAAATGGATGGCCTATATTAATTGAGCTAAAAAAACATTTTCTAATGTGTGTTTTCAAATTTTGTTTTTTTGTCATTGTTCATTAGAGTGAAAATAGTGTATATTTAAAAATTGAGGTCCACCAAATGGCCTAGTATGGTTTTTGAAGATTGTTTCATTATATTACAATACAACCGAGGCATGAAACCACTCCCCATATATATATATATATATATATATATATATATATGGAAAAACCTAAAAAATGCCCATGGGCGAAATTCTACAGTGTTTCACCACCGCCACGAACTTGTTTTTTTTATAAAGAATTATTTTCATAGGTGACTTAATTATTATTTTTTGAGTATATAGGTGACTTAATTATTAGGTACGGGTATATTTGAAAAACTCACTAATGCTATTTTCAAATATTAAAAGTTACAACTTTGCCCTTATAAAGATGATAAAAGTACCCATCATCTTTTAGTACCAATTACACATGCACACTTACTTAGTGAGCACGCTACCATAACAAAAAAAACCAATTCTTTCATAAATCAACATTTCACAACTCATTCTAACATTAACATTTGTATTTTTAAGGGTTGTCAATTGTAGATTATATACATACATACATACATATATGGACCCGGTTCTATGCGGCCAAGGCCGCATACGTAGAAATGCAGGCCTCTTAATAAATCTATTTTTGAGATGGATTTTAAGACTTAATTTTTAAGGACATGTAATCTAACATGGAGATCATCAATATGAAATAAAGAAATAAATTTTAAAAACTATAAATAATAATTCTTGTAAGAAAACATTTGGATTGTTAGTTTCCAATGTTTTTAGATAGAACACCTACTTGCATCCATCTTTAAGATGGATGCTTTACACTTTCTGGACCACATGTGTAGAAATGCGGTCCGGCCCACAAGAAACAATTTTCCTACATATAAATATACATAAGAGTGTGCGTGTATGTATCATCTGAGCTTTATCCTAATTAATACAATGAAACAATATTAAAAAATCATGTTAGGGCAATTTGTTTGACCCCAACTTTTAAATATACACTCTTTTCATTCTATTGGACAATCACAAAAAAGCAAAATTTGAAAACACACCCTAGATAGTGTTTTTTTAACTCAATTAACAAAGGCTGTCTTTTTTGTTGAGATGCTTAGATCTAGACCTGAGAAGGATTTTGTCCCTTGTAAATTTTTTAGATGCCTTTATTATCTCTAGATGTACAGTGTTAAGGAAAAAAACGATTGAGTTAATAAAGGCCTAAAACTTCAAATTCACCATATGGATGGTCTAGATTCATCATTAGAGGGTAACTCATTCTGACCATATCTAGGATCATCATCATCATTAGAGCCTTTCTCAACTATATGACGTCAGCTACACGAATCTTGGTATGTCATTCTGCTCTATCAAAGATGCAAATTAAAATTTATTTTTTTGAAGATTGATTATTGGAATGAAGAGTGTGTGCAAAAATTGGGGTCATACAAATGCCACAAACATAGTTTTTTTTTAAAGTGTGATTTCATTATATTACAATGGCGCTATGACATGAAATCATTCCCATTTATATATATATATATATATATATATATATTTTCTACAATAGTAGCTCACATGCAAAAACTTGTAAAAAAAGTAGCTCCACGGCTTTGATTGATTTTGATTGTAGATTGTTAAACATGCACTCTCTTTAACCTGGAGTGAACAATCTCAATGAAGAAGACCTATAAACTGGATTTTTTAGGAGAAAAAATTCGGCAAATATCATACATGCGTTTTAGAGCAAAGCCTTTACAAAAACAACATAAACGGGACGCATGTCCTCATTGCATTTTTCTCTCATAAAAAAACTACATTATTAATAGGAGTAAACGCATCTATAGGTCTGCAGATGACAGTTATAATTAATGAGACTAGAGATGGTGCAATTACAATGACAGAACTTTGGAGGGATGCTTAAGAGTTTAAAGGCCAGACTAAGATAGAAGATATGGTATGCAAGTTTAATAATAATATAAACAGAAATGAAGAATTTGTTAATATCATTGTTCGCAAAATCGCCCGATCTAACCGCTAACCACCCGATTAGATCGGAACCGGCTAGTGGCCGGTTCCGGTTTTGGGCAGTTAGGGTGATCAACCGGTATTTAAAAAAAAAAAAATGTATATAAATTCTTAAAAATAAGGAATTTGATTTGTAATGCATTTTAAATATTCTTTACATTATGATAAAAATTAAAAATTGTTTTCGTCATTAATACTTACTTTTATATTTTCCCATCTTTTTTAGAAAATTTAAAAACATCTCTTGAAAATATAAAATGGGTTAAAATCCATTTTTTTCATTAATTTTCAACTTCATTTCAATGTGTTTTGTTTTAATCATTCTTTATATGCTTTTCATATTTTAGCAGATTTTTTTTTGTATTTTTGTTTTTTTTTTCCAACACTTTTTTGACCGCCCGAGACTTGCCCGGTTAGAGCAATTGAATCGACCGGTTTACAGGTTAGGCCGGTTAAACCGCTTCCAGGCCCATGTCCGATTAACCGTTCCGGTTCGATTTTGTGAACACTGGTTAAGATTGATGACCCATAAGTATCTAAAAGAGATCATTCTTGATTGTCAATAATCACTAAGAAAGGAGAGATTGAGGAAGATATTGCTCATAGAATTAGAGCTGAGTGGACGAAGTAGAGATGAGCTTTTTGATTCTTACGTAATCGTCTCAAACCAATGAAACTAAAACGAAAGTTCTATAGGACGGCTGTAAGACCAAAAATGCTTTATGGGATGGAATGTTGAGCAGTCAATAAACAATGTATCCCTAGAATGAGTCTAGCTGAGATGAAGATGTTGCGATAGATGGGTGGCAAGACAATGAAGGATAGAATTCGGAATGAATACATTCAAGGTAAACTTAAGGTAGCTCTAATAGGCGATGAAATGAAGGAAAGTAGACTTAAGTGGTCAGGTCAAGTGCAGCGTCGACATATAACAATACCAGTTAAGATGGGTGATTTGGTTCAAGTGGAAAGCTCTAAAAGGGAAAAGAGATGGCTCCAAAGGACATGTGGATAGAAGTAGCGAGAAAAAAATATGGTGACTTATGATCTGATTGAGAGTACGGCCATTGATAGAATGAATTCGCATAACAAGATTCATGTAGACCCAAATAATTGGGATAAGGCTCGAAATTGATGATAATAATGATGAAAAAGACCCCATTATGCTAGTCTTCCTTTATTTTTCTCGATGAGCTTATTTATTATACTGATTAAAAAATTATTGATCCAAAGAATCACACAAGACCGTGCTAGTTCTCGAACTGAGTTAGAGGTACACTTATATAAACATATATTAACCACTCAACAATGCTTAAATGGCTTTGTTGGCTAGTGAGCTCCTTGCTTTTCAATGAGTTCAGAGGTTTGAACCCCTTTGGCGAGCATTTCTTAAATTTTTTAGTGTGTGTGTGTGTGATTATACAACATTATATGGTACATATCATAAATTTAAATAGTTTTTTTCTCAATTTTAGAACAAGGAGAGAACTTCAGAAAAGGTCTTGCCAATTAGGCTCTTTAAATGTTTTTGCTAAGTTAGCTAAGGGTTTGAGCAGGTACCCCACCCGCTGTATTAATGTAGGAAATAAGGTCTAATTACAAAAATAAAGGAAAAGTGAAAAACAACGAACTCTCAAAAGCCACCTATGTACAAAAGGTCCTCTCTACATACACCAAATATCACACACTCCTTGGGAGCTCAAATTCCCCACTACTCTAAATGGTACTTTCCCTTTCATCCTTGGGTGGGACAAACATACTTTCTATAGTGCTATTCTTGATTTTCCAAATTCTTGATAACGCAATCTACTTTTGCTTTCTGTTTTTCCTTGCCAAATTACCCATATGGTGGTGAGTGACACTTTCCAAATCTTGGCAAGGTACCTGTTTGTCAATTTCTTTTCGAACCAATTTGTTAGGGGGCTAGGGATACTTAAAGCTGTAGTGCCCGCATCGAACCTCCCCAAGATTGCTTTGTACATGTCGCTTACAAACTTACATGAAATAAAAAGGTGGTCATGACTTTCATTATTGCCTTTACTTAAGTCGCAAATATTACCCAATAGGAGTTCCCAACTTTGCACTCTATCAAATGTGATTAGCCCCCATATTATATCATATATATTGACTCTCTTTTTTAACTTCATCATGGCCGGTCATGTTGGTCCCAAGCCTGGATAACGAAGGAGGGTTGTGTTAGGTATGGTAGCCATCATGAAACTTGCCCACATCTTTTGATGAATCCCAAACCTATGTTAAATGCTCATGTTAGGGCGTTACCTGTAAGCGGCGTGTTGTATCGGAACCCAGGTGAGTGAAAAATAGGCAAGGGTTAGCTAGGGAGTTCCCTGGAAGCGACGCACCACCACGACGCCTGATTGTGGTGACAAGTAGGTAGGATTTCCCGTGCTATTTTGGACGAGCACTGGTATGGAAGGTAGTCCAAGAGAATAGAATTCGTCTAGCCACATGGAATGTAAGAGCTCTGACAGGTAAGAGAATGGAGTAAGAGGATACAATGAGACGAAAGAGTTAACATAGCACGCCTACAGGGAACTAAGTGGAAAGGGAGACAAACACTAATGAAATCAGTGGCTATCAACTTTAGTTTATAGGAAAGGATAATTATAAAAATAGTGTGGGCAAAACAGTAAACAAGGATTTAAAGGATAAAGTAGTTCGTTTCAAGAGAGTAGATGATAACTTCCTAATAATTAAATTTGTATAAGGGAGGAGATAATTAATGGAATTAGTACTTTTGCACCACATGGTATAATTAGGGTGAGGAAGATGAAGATGAGAAAGGCTTTAGGACCAGATGGTATCCTGATAGAGGTTAAAAGTGCATGGGGGAGATTGGAGTATGTTGGCTTACCAAAATGTTCAACAAGGTGTTGAGATCAAAGAAAACGCCAAAGTAGAGAAAAAATATTGTGGCACCTATTTACAAGAACAAAGGAGACAAACAAAATTGTACAAACTATCAAGGGATTAAACTTATTAGTCACACTATGAAATTGTGGGAGAGAGTACTTGAACAACGACTAAGGCGTGAAATAAGAGTATCAGAAAATCAGTGCGGTTTTATACCAAAACGGTCAACTATCGAAGCCAATTCCCTACTTAGGCAATTGATTGATATGTTTAGGGCAAAGGGAAAAGACCTCCATATGGTCTTTATTGATTTAGAAAAAGTATATGATAGGGCACTTAAAGATTTAATTCGGAGGGTGTTAGAAAGGAAAGGAGTTACCAGTGCGGACAACTAACGGAAAGACAAATGAGTTCTTATTAACAACGGGACTACATCAGGGGTCAACGACTAAGCCTGTATCTCTTTGGTTTTTTATTATGTACGAATTAAACAGCCACCAACAAGATGAGGCATCGTAGTGTACATTGTTCGTAGATGAAATAGTTCGATCAATGAGACTAAAACCGGCGTCAACGCAAAGTCAGAACGTTCGAGGGATGCTCTAGAATCTAAGAATTTTAAAATTAGTCAGACTAAGACAGAATATATAAAATGCAAGTTTAGTAATAATAGGAGTAGAAACAAGGAAGTAGTTAAGATTAACGGTTAACTACAAGAGATTGTTTTTGACATCTAAGGTCGATAATCCAAGAGAATGGAGGGATTGAGGAAGATGTCGCACATAGAATTAGAGCTTGGTGGATGAACTGGAAATGTGCATCCAAAGTTTTATGTGATGCCGTATACTATTGAGACTGAAGGGGAAGTTCTATAGGACAGTTGTAAGACCAGTCATGCTTTATAGGACAAAATGTTTGGCAATTAAGAAACAACATATCCATAATTGAACGTAACTGAGATAAGGGTGTGGTGATGGATGAGTGGCAAGACAAGATATGATAGAATTCAGAATGAATATAAACGAGAAAACTTAAGTGTTGCTTCAATAGGGGATAAAATGAGGAGAAAGTAGATTTAGGTGGGTTGGCCATATGTAGCGTAGAGATACTACAGCACCGATTAGTAGGTACGATTTGGTTCAAGTGAAAGGTTCTAAAAGGGAAAGTGGAAGGCCTAAACGGACATAGATAGAAGTAGTGAGAAAAAATATGGTGACTTTTGGTCTTACCAAGGGTATGGCCCGGATAAAGAAGAATGGAGGAACAAGATTCATGCCAGATGATGATAATGAGTACTCATGCACCACAAGTACGTTTAGAGGATAGAATTAAGAGGCACTTCTAAAAGGACATGGATGGACTAGTCCAAAGAATACCAAATGGAGAGAGGACTTTATTAAGAGGGTACTTAAATGGTCATGTAGGAAAAGCTAGTAGAGGATATGATAGGGTACAGAGAGGATATGGTTTTGGAGAAAGAAATGAGATGGGTGATTCTATTTTGGATCTTTATGTGGCTTATGACTTAGCAATAGCACACACCTGCTCTAAAATGCGAGATAAATATTTAATAAATTATAAAAGTAGATTATATGAAAACCAAATAGACTTCTTTCTAGTTAAGAAGACATATCGACGATCGTGTAAAGACCATAAGGTTATCCCAAGAGAGAGTTTGACCACACAACATAAGCTCATAGTAAAGGATGCCTGCATAAAAAGATGGCAGAGAAATGAAATTAATAACTGTCTAATAACTAGGTGGTGGACATAAAAAAAGGAGAAAATATACTTATTTAGGAATAAATTGGTAAAAGAAGGAAAAGAATTTTTAGCACGAAGCTAATGTTATTTGGAATGAGATGGCTGATTCCAAATAAGTTTAGGAGAATCTAGAGGGAAAAAAAATTCGATAAGGAAACTTGGTGGTAGAGTGATGAGGTTCAAAAGACTATTAGCGAAAACGATCATATTATAAAGTTTGGCAATGTAATAGAAATGATCAATACTTAAGGAATATAAAAATACTAAGAAAAACACTAAGATAATAGTAAGTAAAGCTAAACTTAAGGCATATGATGATCTATATAATAAACAAGGAACAAGAGAAGGTGAAAAAGATGTCTTCAAATTAGAAAAATGAGAGAGAGGAAGTGTTGGGATCTAAATCGTATTAAATACATTAAAGGTGAGGATCAGAGGGTATTGGTGAAAGATGATGAGGTCAACAAAATATTTTCAAAAAAAATTAGATGATGAACACTTTGGGAGCACAACATTAGGAGAAACCTTTGACATAAATGAGGTCAGAGGTTATTGATACATTCTTAGGATTAGGATATCTAAAGTGAAAGAAGCTTTGAGAAGGAAATGCAATAGGAACAGATGTATCCTGATAGAGGTTTGGAAGTACATGGGAGAGGTTGGCATATTCTGGCTAACCAAGTTGTTCAACAAGATGTTGACAACAAAGAAAATGCCATATGAATGGAGAAAAAGTATTGTCGTACATATTTAAAAGAACAAAGCATACATACAAAATAGTATGAAATATCAAGACATCAAACTTATGAGCTACACTATGAAGCGGTGGTAGAGTGATTGAGCAACAAAAGATATAACATGAGTGTAGCAAAAAATCAGTTCGACTTAATAACACGGAGGTCAACAATTGAGGCTATTTCCCTAATTAGGCAACTAATAGAGAAGTTTAAGGAGAAAGGTAGAGACCTCCACATGATCTTTATTGAGTTAGCACAAGCATATGCTAAAGAGGTAATTTGGTGAGGTTGGAAAAAAAAGAGCTCTAGACTCTAGAGGATACTGATGCGGTGAGAGATATGTACAAGGAAGCGCGCTAACTAGTGTGAGGATAACTAATGGAGAGAGAAATTTTCAATGACAGTAGGCCTATGGGGTCAGCGTTGAGCCCATATCACTTTGTTTTGGTTATGTAAGGATGTAATAGGCATCTACAGGGTAAAATACTGTGGTGCATGTTATTCGTGGATGATATAGTTTTAATTGGTGAGACTAGAGGCGGCGTCAAGGCAAAGTAAGAACTTTGGAGGGATGCACTAGAATCAAAAGGTTTTAAAATTAACCAGCCTAAGACATAATACATTGAATGCAAGTTTAGTAATAATAAGAGTAGAACGAGTAGTTAAGAATGTTGACCAATAAATACCTAAAAGATATTATTTTCGATATCTTAAATCAATAATCCGAGAGAAAAGAGAGAATGAAGAAGATGTCGTGCATAGGAATAGAGCTGGATGAGCAAAGTGGAATGTACATCCAGAGTTTTATTTGATCGTTGCATATCAATGAAACTGAAGGAGAAGTTTTATAAGATGGTTCTACAACCAACCATGCTTTATGAGACCGAATATTGGGTGGTCAAGAAGCAACATATCCATAGGATGAGTGTAGCTGAGTTGAAGATGCTGAGACATACGAGTGACAAGACAAAAACGGATAGAATTCAAAATGAATAAATAGAGGAAAATTAGGGGTGGCTCCAATAGGCAATAAGATGAAGGAAAGTAGACTTAAATGGGGTTGGCTATGTGCAACACAGACCTAATACAATACTAGTTACAAGGAGCAATTTGGTTCAAGTAGAAGGCTCTAAAAAGGCATGAGGTGGGCCAAAAGGATATGGATGAAAGTACTGAGAAGAGATATGGCAACCTATCGTCAGACTGTGATAGAGCAGAATGGCAAAATAAGATTTGGGTAGCCGACCTCAAATAGTTGGGATACGGCTAAGACGATGATGATGATGAAATTGCCTTTTTTGTATTTGTTATTGATTTTGTCTGATCACCAATCTAGCCAATCCAAATATGGATCAGTGGGTGGGGATCCAACCCACTGATCCATTTTAAGAAACACTGATTAAAAAAGATGAATATGGGTCATCATCTAGGGTGAAACAAATTCCCCTAGATAGGATTGATTAACGGTCATTAGGAGTTTTTGGCCTATGAGATAATGGACTAGAAATTAGCTCAGGGAGTGTATGCAATACACAGACACAAACACATGTAGTGATTTCATGAATCCATTTCGTAGTAATAAAACGAAATCGCTATTTCAAGAACTATGTTAGGGGCATTCGTTTAACGAATTCTGCACGCACACTTAATTGCAACAATCAATTTCATGAAAAAAAATTGTTAGTTTGCGCCCTAAAAAAGTCCAAATGAATCACCGCTGTCAATGAATGCAAGATGTCCGTCTAATGGACAGTTAAATTTATGTCTATAAGAACTCGATATCAATAGAATTATTTCTTACTTTATTTAGATGGTGATGACAAGTACATTTACAAAATTTAGGGTAAAAAGTATACCCCTTAAGGCTTATGTCTAACCATCCTATTAAAAGGCAGCCAACACTCATTGCACACAAAAATCCACTTTTTGCAATTCAATGTTTTCTTGAGAATGATTGTTGGAAGGAAGAGAACATACCAAATTTTGAGTTCAAATGAATGCCCTTAACATGGTTTTTAAAGAAGTGGTTTCACAATATTACTATGAAATGGTTTCATGAAATCACTCCCCCAAATCTGTGTGTAAATTTGTAATGGCCCAAAAAATGGTTGACAGCCAAAGACCATGCAATGATCCACAAACCTAGAAGGTAATTTTCATCTGGAAATGGTGACCACCATGGACGTGACTGCAGATCCTCATTGAACGTCAAAGGTTTCTTGCACTTTTCGTTCACCAGATCAAGCAGTTGAGCACCTGAGTTCATATTCTGAAGAATGCTCTGTAATAAACAGACACAAGATAGGTCAGTATATCACATGACTGAGAAAAGGAATTCTAGTGGTTTAAACAAATCACAGAATCAACCTTGATGTCTTCAATATTATCTGCCTTCTGCTTAAGTTGAAGAATGGAATCTTCTACCTTGGCTGATAAATACTGATATGATTGTTGCAACCGCTCTCTAAATCTAACAAATTCGATGACCTGTAAGAGCATTGACACAATTCAAGCCATAACTCGGAATACTAATAAACTAAAACATAGGCTCTTTCTTACAGTTTTGGAAGGATAAATGAACAAATCTTTCAAGAAATTCTAATAATCTCCGCTTCTATGTGATCAACAGGAACTATCAAATTTTTATTTACTAGCACCGCCCTTCACACATACATCCTCAAATGGGAGTGTCTCTCTCAGGAAGACATATAAACCCCATGCAGGACAAATGAACAAATCTTTCAAGAAATTCTAATAATCTCCGCTTCTATGTGATCAACAGGAACTATCAAATTTTTATTTACTAGCACCCCCCTTCACACATACATCCTTAAATGGGAGTGTCTCTCTCAGGAAGACATATAAACCCCATGCAGGACAAAATAGTCTAGCACAGATGCCCAACACAACCCCACTCCTCTTGGCCCCCCCCCCCCCAACCCACACACCCACCCAGCTGCAGGGGAGAATAAATATGAAGACCAGTAGAGCTTCACAAATAGTTGAAAATGCACCAGCTTCTATGTGAATTCAGAAGCGTTCATAATATATGCAGTGCTTAATGTTTTTTTTTACTATGCAAGTTTTTTGTAAATGTGCCGTTTAATTCAACAATTTAGCAATATATGGAGTATAGTTTTTAATATTTTACAAATATACAAATAATGTTTACTAAAATAATTATAATGCAGAAATCTAGGGCATACAAAGTGAATACCTTTGCAATAGATCAAGTGTTCATTCGACAACATTTCAGGGTGATCATAGTGACAAGATCTAAGGGAGTTGATACTCATGATATGCTTATGGTCATAAGAGATTTGGCAAGGTTACTGGCCTCTCCTAATGAAGTCAACAATGGCTTTTCAAAATATTAATGGTTCCTTGGAGGCTTTGTGACATCATCGAGGGGAATTGGGGGATTTCCAATATATATATATATATATATATATATATATATATATATATATATATATATGTCATCATATGAACACAAGGAAGTAAGCATATACACAGAGTTGTCGATTAAGTGGGTTGCCATTAATTTAAAGATAAACTAGTGGGATCACATCCAAGTATATAGGTTTGATAAATCGAAAAAGTGTATCATGGCGCATATGCCAAAATAAACAGAATGGTACATGTAGCACAGCATATAAACCCTTCTAATACTGTACGCGTTCTAATGGTGTTACTTCTCCAAAAGAACCAAATAACAGAAATTTTAAAAATGTTATTGCATTTTGCATGCACTTAAACGATAGAAAATTCAACAATAGACAACTTTATTATTTCTGAGTATCAAACTAAGCACCGTATTTAGTAATTGTTTTCACCTAGCTTGCAGTCAAAGCCAAAATGTATTGATTCAAAGAAATGTATGCGGAAGAAGTGAATAAATAGTAAACAAATGAACAGATAGAAAGCAAGGTAAAAGTTGTCATAATATAGGCCATTTGAATAAGGAAAAAATGAGTCTTATATGACAATTCCACCTTCCAAAGAACAATTGACTAGGAAAATACAGTTTTTGCTATTAATAAATATCAGTGGCTAAGATTGCAACACTGTATTTTATTAACTTTCCACTTACTTTTGAGTAATTACGATGCCGATATGCAAGAAAGGCAAGATCAGCAGCTTCTCTGAAGTGGTCATCTAAAAATTTAAGGTATTCCTTCAGCAGGTCACTTAGATCTGACCAAAGCGGCGACAGCAACATATAAGGCCAAATGTGGTGAGAGACAGTCTCTAATAAGATATTCTTTACATCCAATGTCTTGTAGCTGCCAAAAGGAATTGGCCACCATATTAATGTGCTGCATTTACAAGCAGCAAGAGTTTTTGGCTGGAAAATAAAGACAACTAACCATTCATATGCAGATGACAAGGCCCCCATATAGGAATATAAATGCACAAGGAGAATCTTGTATTGCCAAACATGCCTGCGAGACAGTTCAATTATTAATCTTCCAAAAAACACTCCAAATGGGAAGTACTCTTTTAAACTGCAAGACAGGAGACTCTAGATTAAAATGTCCAAAAGTAGCCAAGTCCAAGCAATAAACTTTAAGGGAACCAAACATGAAAAGGTGCAGAATGCTAAAAGGATAAATGAAATAGATCGTTAGATTTTGTTCACTCTGCTTTGTTTGTTTTGTATAAGGAGGTGCTATAAGCAATCTTAAAAATACAGAATACACCCCCTTCCTCTTGAGAGCACCTTGGTAAACAAAGAACTCAAAATTAGGATGATCCTTTCACAATTCAGGAATGCCCAATTTTTTATCGTAATCATAACTTCCAGTCTACCATCCCTTATCAGAACAAGAAACTTACCTATGTGAACTACAATAGAACAAAATGGGGCAAGTAGATTGTCAAAAGAACATTATTGGGAAAATATCTCCATATCCCCTAAAACTAGGATTAATTTCACAGCATCCCCTTCCATTTTCTAGGTATCTTTCTGCATGAAAATTTCGCTAAATATTTCTTTCCACACCCTATTCTCTACTTCTTCTTTTTTTTAACTTTGGCCCTTGAATTGCCCTATAGAAAAAACTTTAAAACATTCCTATCCTTTTTCCTTTTCCTCTTTTAAACTCTCACACCCTCATATCTCTCTCTCATTCTCTGCACTCTCTCTCTCTCTCTCTCTCTCTCTCTCTCTCTCTCTCTCTCTCTCTCTCTCTCTCTCTCCGCCCCCACACTTGCTCGCTGCACCCAAACCTCTCTCTTTCTTGCTCTACCCCCCAACTCTCTCTCCCGCCCTCATGCTCTATGCTGATGGCACAATTACTCTCACAGCACACTTGTGAGAAGAACAAAGGCCTGGTTCGGTGTCGTTGTGAGAATACAGCCACTTTGGGTGAGAGGAAAAATGTCAATTTACCGGGTGTTATCATAGCCCCACTCTCACAGAGAACGACAAAGAGGATATCTTGAATTGGGGTGTCCCCAACAATATTGACATGGTTGCTTTATCATTTGTGCACAAAGGTAGGAAAGCATGCCAAGTCCATCCTGCTATATTCAAAGGTACGGTGTTTCGATTCTGGGTTTTCACATAAGGAGTGCTTCCATCCATTTGCTCTTCTCACTCTTGCAAACTCAGATGCATTCATGGTGGCAAGAGGATACTAAGGTATGGAAATTCCCATTGAAAAGATCTTCCTAGCCCAGAAGGTGATGATATACAAGTGCAAAATCAAAGGAAAGCCTTTCCTTTAACCCATGAGGTTGGGGGCAGAGAGAGGTTGGAGGCAGAGAAAGAAAGATGTACTTGAGGGCATACAGGGACAGAGGGATGAGCGCGTGAGAGAGATGTTGGGTCAGAAAGTGAGAGAGAGAGAGAGAGAGGGAGAGATGAGGGCATAAGTGAGAGATGGAGAGTAAAGAGAGAAAGAGATGGGTGGGTGGGTGGGTGGGGGGAGAAGGCGAGTAGGTGAGGACAGAGAGAGAGGGCGGATGAGGGCGTGAGATAGAGAGGTTGGGAACACATACACATACACACACACACACAAAGGTTGGGGGTGCAGAGAGAGAGAGAGAGAGAGAAGGATCAAGGCGTGCGAAAGTTGGGGGCAGAGAGAGAAAGAGACAGGTTGGGAGAAGATGGTAAGAACTTGGGGGCAGAGAGAGAGACCGGGGGGGTGAGGGTGTGTGAGAGAGGTTGGGGGTAGAGAGAGAGAGAGAGAGAGAGGGTCAGGGAAAGAGAGAGAGAGAGAGAGGGATGAGGGAGGGAGAGAGAAAGTTGGGTAGAGCAAGAAGAGGAGTTTGGGGGCAGCAGCAAGTGAGTGTGGGGGCAGAGAGAGAGGGGAAGAGGGAAACGAGGGGGACAAGGAGGGGGGGCGGGTGAGAGAGAGAGAGAGACAGACAGATGAGGGCGTAAGATTTTAAAAGAGGAAGCTTTTTGTATAGAGAAATTGCATAAATTTGAAAAAAATGGAGGAAGAAGAGACCAAGGGATGGGAAGAAATATTCTGGGAGATTTTTATGCCGCAGAATATTTAGAAAATGGGAGGGGATGCTGTGAAATTAATCCTAATTATTAGTTTATCCCAATCCTAGAGGAGGAAACCAGTAAAGGGTAGTGGATGTGGGGGGCTTGTTTGTTTACTAATAACCCTCAATGTAATACACTACACTATATGGATACTGGTGTTTCATGTCCCATTCCACAGTATGAAGTTCAAGCAATTAGTTCACTGCCATTGATAAGAAAAACAAAGAACTTCCACCACATATTTAACACGAAATTGATGAAAACAAAACTACAAGGAAACAGTATCCACCTGCGGATTGTCAAACCAAATTCTAGAACAATGATTGCTTCCAGTATATATCCAAGATCCTTTGTCCGCCAAAATAGCTACATCAAAGACAACGAATGAGGAAACATGCTGCAACTAAAGAACAATGTCGAGCTAAGATACACATATAGAGTGATAGTGATGTCAGACATGATAAGACAGAGTTATCCCATCAGGTGCATGCAAACTTCTTCAGCAATTCAAAAGGATAGCCAGAAGATGATATCAAAAAGTGCACTCTGTGAAAAGGCTAATGCACATTTTCAATAAAAATATATTTGCTTCTGAACAGGTCCAAAAAAGGGGGCTCCCCTCTCCTAATATTCCACATCTACTTACAAATCATTCAGCATAGGTTCAAAAGACATAATCATGCATCCAAGCGCACCTGCTAGAAAGAGAATTCAAAGGAAAGATAATAAAGAACTCCACTTAGTTACCTGAACCAATACATTGCATGCCAGGGAGAGAAGCTCTTCACCATGCATATTTTCCTGAGGATCAAGATCCTTTGACAAAGGAAGATTCCGACAATATATCTTGGTCATTTTAATGGCATTGCCTTCAAGTTCTGTACAACAAAAATAATAATATTTAGTAAGACGCAGAAAAAGACAACCTGTAGTGAAGAAAATTGAAGAAATGTGCAGGCTTGCTCAAATAAGAAAGGTCAGTGAAAGTCGAGATAATTCATTCGCTGTGTTTCTTCTGACAGAAATTTCATTGTAGACTGAAAATACAACAGGAAGTTTCCTGAGAATGTTCATTTAGGAAGACGGATGTTTTCAGAATCTATCAATAAACCAGACCAAAAAGATATACAGTTTCAAAGAAAAGGAATCCAAACTCACCAGAAAAAAAAAAAAAAAAAATATATATATATATATATATATATATATATATATATATATATTTAATCATGATAAAATCAAGGGAAAAAATCTCTAGAGACCCCATTTTCAGCTTTCATTTCTTCCTAAACCCAAAATTTCAAAACCTATCTTCTAACCCCCTAAATAACTTTATCTATTTTTATTCCAACTTTTAACCCAAACAAATTAAAAAAGACATCTTTTTTCTAACTCTCTCTCTCCTCACATGTTTCTCTCCAGACTATCCACCTTCAGGAGCTCTATCTCTCTTTCTCTCTCTAACAGCCCTCTCTCTTTCTCTCCACCTTCCATCTCTCTCTACTCGCCCTCTATCCACCTGCCGTCTCTCTCCTCCACCCGCCATGAGCTGTTAAGCCCAAATCCACCTCTTTTACATAGAAGAAAGCTTGTTTGCTACAGAGCACCTCCACTCCCCTGTCATCGTCTCCACTCCTCTCTCTCGAAACTCTCTCCCTAGACAACTTATCCCCATTTTTAACTTCATCCTTTTGATTCTTGACCTGCTATTTGTCAAGGATCACCATGGCCAAAAGCCCATGACTTGCAAAATCTCAAACCACAATTGCGGCAAAGGCCCCTGGTTTCAGCCCTTTGTTATTGCTCTGGTTTCTAGTCACAACTGTTGAGCCATTTTTGTTGGTTACAGTGGTCGCAATAGGAGCCTGAGCCCTAAGAGTGTTAGGAATTGCTGCAATGGCAGGTGGTGAAGTTGTCGAATTGAAGGGTGAATTGGAGAGAGTTGCAGGTGCATAGCAGAGATTCTTCAACGCCCTACCGCAAAGGCCTGGATTTCCAGAAAAATATTCTAGCTTTTGATCCAAACTTGCTGGAATCTCACTGGAAAAGCGGTACTGAATATTGCCACCCAGGTCTTCAGGCAAAAGACCCATTCAACAAATTCGAAGAAAAATCCAACACTTAGCTATTGAAGATAGCCGAACCCACTGAGTAAATTGCCAGAGAAGTTGTTGCTGAGGAAGAGGGATGTAAGCTCCAGTGCCTGGGCTAGACTGGCAGGAATCTCTCCAGACAATGCATTAAAAGAGAGGTTGAGATAGAGGAGATGGGTGAAATTTCCGGTCATACTGGCGGGAAGCTTTCCAAAGAGTTCGTTGTTGGCTAGGGAAAGGAGGGAGTTTCGAGCTAAGGGAGAGGGTTTCGAGAGACGAGTGGAGACGATGATAAATAAGAGCTCTTGTCCCCGCAAATAAGAGCTCTTGGAAAGCCCGCTCAAGCTCCCTGCTTTAGGTTCCTGAGTCTAAGAGTTGGGGGAGATAGAGAGAGAGAGGGGTTTGGGAGGTTGATCGGGGGAGAGAGAAAGGGAATCATGTCAAGAGAGAGGGCTTTAGAAAAAATGTATTTTTTAAAAATGTTTGGGTCAAAAATATTAGTAAAAAATGAATAAAATATGTTTAGGGGGTTAGGAGATATATTAGAGTGAATTTCTATGTAGTAAGATAGGTTTTGCAACCTTAGGTCAATGGAGAAATGAAAGTTGAAAATGGGGTCTATAGAGATATTTTCCCTAAATTCAATGTAAACACTATCATCACATTACAAGTTTTAAAATAGCAAAAGAATTCAACATGTCAAAGAACCGAGTCATGCAGACCAATGTCAGATTTTGGAGAGGATATATGGGGACCCCTAAAAGACAGCTCAAATAATTTTAAGGGAAATTTGTCAAAATACCCATGAGAGATGCACTAGTTAACAAATTACACATTTGACACTTCCAATTTATGATCATGCATCATTTGATGGATATTTTGAACCTAAATCAACCTAAATGGGTAAAATGTTAAATAATTTATCTCTTATATGTATTGATAAATTTCCCTAATTTTAAAGATAATTGCTGCAGATGAATGACTGATGATCTACTGCAATATATATATATATATATATATATATTAGAGAGAGAGAGAGAGGAACACAGAGCTTAAGCACATACATATAATTTAGTAATTAAGATAATAGATTACCACTTTGAGGAAGGTTGGAAACAGTATAAAGCTGTCCGTTGATTCTAAAAATAGTGATAGCTTGACCTAATGCTTTCATGGGCTCTGGGGAAGTAAGTCCTTCAAAGCTTGACCGAAGTTTCTCTACCAATTCGTCTTTTTCATGTGGCTCTAGAATTTTTAGGAACTCCTGGACATCTGATGTAAAGGAAGACAAATGTCCAAACCTGCATCAGTCAAGTATGAGTTTCAAGGCTACGAGTAGTACTTCCCACATGACAGCAAAGATATTTATGCTAGTTAAACTTAAGAAGGAAGATCCAAAAATTAGGTGAAAATTAAACCAAAATATTCAGGCAACATTAATTCAAGTTATAAAAAATGAAACAAAAAATTAACAGAGACATACTTTAAGAGAGAGAGAAAGACACAAGGAACACGAATATTATCTAGAAAACAACTATCACCAGAAAATGCTATATAAAAGAAAAATATGCCTTCTTAGCTATGCCAATACAAGTACATCATCTCGAACCTACATAATTCTGAAAGGCCACCACAATGTAACTGAGAGGGAACTGAGATGAAATGCCCCAGGAGTTAACACAAATTGATGAGGCAAAATAAATTCTGATTGCTTTTCCATAAAAGACTATTAAGACCAGACTGGTCATCATCTGGTGAGCCCAACAGTCTACTCCAAATAAGTTGCACCAGCTGATGCACCAGCGAAGTTACCCCTTGGACACCATGTCAAAACTCACAAAGATGAGCAGCATTAGTAAAGTTTTTGAGCAAAAGGCTGGGGTATGAACCCAAGAAATTTTACGCCATGTTCATGCAATCCACCATCGATATAAAAGTGAAATAAACATGAACTATCTGCTATATATAAATTAAAAATTTATCAAAATCCTGGAGCTGCTGCCTGTGGAGGCATTCTTAGAAATGATGGAGGATTTATAGCTATACTCGCATCATCACTTGGCACAGTTTCAAATAATGTAGCAGAATTTGTTGGGGTTTGGGGCTATCAAACCCCGTGAGAGCATGTAAAAATAGTAAATATAGTGAATTGTGCACTTCAGAAGGAGCATGCGTTGTTTGAGTTACCTGAGTTGGGCGTTCTATGGCCCAGGTTATGCCTTTCCCCTAGGTATAGCTACTACCGTTGAGGATTTTCTTGAGGATCATCCCTTATTGAGGTCGGGAGATCCCCAGGGACAATATTTATAGGCCATGAGTGCTTCGCGGTCTCCTGCATGTTGTTGTATGCTTGTGAGAGTGATGGCCAAATTCTCAACAAACTTCTACACGGCATGTATATATCACAGCCGCATTCTAGGAAGCAACTTGCCGAAGCATACATGTCGACATGTATAAACAAAATACCCCTTGCACTATTGCGATATATGCATGTGACTTGCTCTTGGCGGGGAAACCTGTAATCCATATGTCGATACCATGGTTCCACTATTTTTTAGCCAACTTACAGTGAGTCATGGGTCCCACTGGATTGGTTTCAGAATATAATTGTGGATCATGGTTTCCAGCACAAGGAAAAGTGCCCTGACAGCCAGTTTTTTGACCCATTGTACCATGGGTCAAGGAATCAAGGGATAAGTTCCCTAGATTCCTTCCTAATCATGATGGTTGATTTCAGGA
Source organism: Amborella trichopoda (assembly GCF_054954075.1). Lineage (NCBI taxonomy): Eukaryota > Viridiplantae > Streptophyta > Magnoliopsida > Amborellales > Amborellaceae > Amborella > Amborella trichopoda. Next base: position 35,155,170 of record NC_142343.1, read on the forward strand.
ACAGATGGCTCTAATATGTCTCTCTCACCTCACAGATAACCTGGGAATCCTATGGTCAAATTGAATCCTAATTGAGATGGGAATACCCTAAGGCCCTAAGGCCTATATAAAGGGGGGTCCTCCCCCTCGTTCAAACCATTAGAGTTCAGACATCTCTCTCTCTCTCTCTCTCTCTCTCTCTCTCTCTCTCTCTCTCTCTCTCTCTCTCTAGGTAGGTACGCCTCACCTAAGAGGCAAGGTCATGAGGGTGGCATACACCAACCAGGCAGCCAAAACACGTTTGGGGGCACACCCAGCCCACCCTCGGTTGAGTTTAGGGTAGGTGCCTTTGCGGCATGACCAAAGGTTAAGGGTTGAAAAGAGACCCAAAATTGTAATCCATACTCTCAGCCTAGCTCAGTTGGAGGTCATTGCTTGAGGTGCTTCGCAGTTCAAAGGATTCAGCAAGACCAAAGGATCAATGTGCACCATCGGTTCAAAGATCGATTGTGGAGCGTGCTAAGTCCTAAGGAGGTGACCTTAGACAAAGGTTTAAAAAGTCTTCGCAGTTTTGTTTATCAATTTTATTTTCAATTCTTGATTCATATTTGTTTTAGAAGTCCTAATTGTATTAAGAGTCCTATTTAAATTAGGATTCCTACTTGGACAAGGACTCCAAATTAGATTAGAATTCCTAATAGTAATTATGAGTTTGATTTCAGTTTTTCTTTTTTTTAATAAAGTTTATTTAGCAATAAGAGTTAAAGATCCTAAATTGTAGTAGGACTATTTCAATCTTGTATGAACCAGACTGGATCGACAGGTTCAACCGATGAACCGCTACCTTCTCTGTTCCGGCAATGAACCAAGGAAATCTTCGAACCGGTCTAAACAGGTGAACCGGCCAGTCCAAAAGCAAATATTGGACTTGCCGGTTCACCAGTTCAGATGTGAATCGGCCAGTCCAAACGTAGTCGGAGAAAAGATACTTTTTGCAACATTTTTATTTTTTTATAAGAAAGAAAGGCCTTGAGCGGGGGTGTTTTGATCTTATTAAATATATAAAAGGGTTAAAAGGAAAAAAACAACTTATGTACTCTCTCTCTCAATCTCTCTCTCTCTCTCGATCTCTCTCTCGCTCACTCAAACAACCAGCCTCCACCAATGAGATGTCTGGCCAAATTCCGGTAATATTCCGACCAATTTCAACACCAAGTTATTTTTTATATATTCTAGTATTTATTATTTTATTATTTTATTTTAGAGCTTAGAAAATACAAAAATAAATGAAAATATATGTTGCCTTGCCGGTTTTAGGAAATTAAAAATTAGGGTTTTACGATTTTGGAGGTATTTTTCATTTCGGTTGCAATTTTAGGTTGCTTTAAAGGCTTTTACAATTAAATTTTAGGTTGTTTTAAAGGGCTTTTACAATTTTGTAAAAGCCCCTCTAAATATTACCCAAAAATATAGAAAAAGGAAACACCCTATATTTTTGGGTTTTTCCATATATATATCGTTTTAATTTTTAAAATTTTAATATTGTAATTTGTAAGGACTTTACAATTAAAATTTGTAAATATCCCCTAAAATATGAATCCAAGTAGTTTTAAAGGGCTATTACAATTTGTAAAAACCCCTCAAAATATTACTCAAAAATATAGAAAACGGAAACACCCTAATATTTTTGGATTTTTTTCAACATATACAGTTTTAATTTTAAAAATTTACATATTGTAATTTGTAAGGACTTTACAATTAAAATTTGTACAAAACCCCTAAAAGGTGAATCCAAGAAACAAAAAAAAAAGAAAAAAAATTGTTTGGTGCAAAATTGCAATTCTTTTTTTATACTTTCGGTTTTTACCTTACAACTTGCAAGGACTTTTATATTTTGCGTAAGTCATTAAAACAAAAAATGAACCGAAAACACAATAAAAGTTAATAAAGAAAAATGTCTAGGGAAATTTTTTGTTTTTAAATTTTTTATTCAATTTCGGTTTTGGAAAAAAAGCAAAACAGATAAATCCTCAAGAAAAGAAAATAAAGAAAAACAGAAGTAAAAGAAAGAAAGAACATAGAATATTGTTTTTTTTTTTTTAATGTTTTTTTTTTTTTTTTGAATAAATTGTGGTGGTGCACTTATTTTCTCCCTACTTATGATTGTCGTTCATGATTAACGTTTTAGTATTATACTATGAGCTTTCTGTTTTGTGTTCTCTCTACAAATTTGAGTTAATGAAAAACAGGTAGGAACCCTAATCCACACTGATTTACCCAAAAAAAGGAATATATTTGTTTATCATACAATAATCAATGATGTTAAGACAAGACTGGACTGGCTGGTTCGAACCAAAACTAGTGAACCCCTGACATGTCATGTCCAGTCTACCCCATGGACCGAATGGTCCACAAAATTAGTGTTGGACTAGGTTCTAGACCGGCCAGCCCACTAATCTAGCACTGAATGACCAAACTAACCGGTCCTGATGGGGCATATTTTTTAAAGGCCCTCATTAGATGTAAAATTAGATGGCTTCGGGGAGAGTCACAAAGTCAGAGAATTTTTTTTTTTTGAACTTTGTGTCTAATCAATGACACTCTTACAACCACTCATTTTGAAATTTAAGGGCGATAATGATTGTGACCTCCATGTACAAAAGATAAATGGTCTCTTTGTTGACAATCCCTTTTAAATATATTGGGTTGTTTTGGTCTTCTATTACTTTCGGTTGAAAAGAGGGTTTTTAGGGAATCTCTCTCTCTCTCTCTCTCTCTCTCTCTCTCTCTCTCTCTCTCTCTCTCTCTCTCTCTCTATATATATATATATATATATATATATATATGAAAAAAGATTTCGTGAGCCGGTTTGCGCATAGAGAATGGGTGAGTCCAACGGCTCAGATGAATATATAACGTTTCAACGGTGAGATGAGTTACTGTCATTTGAAATTTTGAAAAGGTGAGTTGAATGGGTTGTCAGTAAGGACTGACAACATCCTGCAACTTCGGGCAGGCCGTCTCTCCCTTTTCACTGTCTCTCTTTCTCTCTCTCTCTACAGGGCACAACCCCTCTCTCCCTTTTCACGCTCTCTTTTTCTCTGTACAGAGCACGACCTCTCTCTCTACAGGCACAACTATCTCTCTCTACAACCAAGCAAGAGCACAACCCTCTCTCTCTACAACCAAGCAAGAGCACAACTCTCACTCTATCTACAACGAAGCAAAAGCACAACCATTAGGTCACCTCTCTCTCTACAAAACACAACGAAGGTAAGGAATGATTTTAAGGCTTTTTCTTCATTGTAGTTTAAAGCTTTTTTTTCCTTTATTGTAACAAATAATCCCTTCCCCGTGTATTTCAGTGTCCCCATGAAACCCAATTCCCAATCCCTAAATCCTAATTCATCATCCTCTCTTCTATGGAATCGAAAAAATGAAGAAAAGCTCACAGGTTTTTAAACCACAACCCCCACTGAAAAAAATTTCCGATTCTATAGAAGAGAGGATGATGAATTAGGGTTTAGGGCTTGAGAATTGAGTTTCATGGGGACACTGTAATACAGGGGGAAGGGATTATTTGTTACAATAAAGGAAAAAAAAAGCCCTAAACTACAATGAAGAAAAAGCCCTAAAATCATTCCTTACATTCGTTGTGCTCTGTGGAGAGAGAGAGATAGGTGCCCTAATGGTTGTGCTCTTACTTCGTTGTAGAGAAAGAGAGAGTTGTGCTCTTGCTTCATTGTAGAGAGAGAGGGTTGTGCTCTTGCTTCATTATAGAGAGAGGTTGTGCTCTGTAGAGAGGTTGTGTTGAGAAAGAGAACGTGCTCTGTAGAGAGAGGTTGTGCTCTATAGAGAGAGAGAGAGAGAAAGAGAGACCACGAAAAGAGAGGGGTTGTGCTCTGTAGAGAGAGAGAGCGTGAAAAGGGAGAGACGGCAGGCCCAAAGCTGCAAGATGTTGTCAGTCCTTACTTGCAACCCATTCAACCGACCTTTTAAAAATTTCAAATGGCAGTAACTTATCTCAGCGTTGAAACATTATACATTCATCTAAGCCTTTGGGCTCACCCATTCTCTATGCACGAACCGGCTATATATATATATATATATATATATATATATATATATATATATATATATATATATATATATATATATATATATGGGGGATACAACAAAACGCCTATAGGAGAAAATGAACAATGATTTCACCTACACTCATCACCGTCCAAAGTTCATCGCACGGTCACTATTCTTTGATAGTGTTTCATTTTTCATTTTTTTTCTACAAATCGGAATAATCTGAAATTTGGAACGTGTGTTCATAAAAAATAGAAAAATCTACAAAAAATATCAAAAAAATATTTCATGTACACACGCTTCAAATTTCAAATCATTCCGATTTGGAGAAAAGAAAATGAAAAATGAAACACTACCAGACAATCATGACCGTGCGATGAACTTTGGACGGTGATGAGAGTAAACGAAATCACTGTTCATTTTTCCTATAGGCGTTGGGAAGACTTTTCATATATACATATATATATATATATATATATATATATATGTGTGTGTGTGTGTGTGTGTGTGTGTGCACGTGCGCACATGTATATATATACACATATATGCATACAACCTCAAGTAAGTTTATAACAACCTTTTTTTTATTTCTGTGTTTTATTTTTGAAAAATATAAAAAAATCAGTTTTTCAGGATTTTTGAAAGAAATGATTCTATTTTCAATCAGCACAATAGTTTGTTTCTTGTATTCAATTTAATGGTTGTTTTTGTTTTAATAACTTTATTGTTGTTACTTGTGACAGATTTGCTTGATAGGGCGATTCACTACAGTAAATGAGAAAAATGAGACTGTAGGACCATGATAAGAAGTGGACTTGGAAATCGCCAGAGTCCCTACAGTGAACCGGGCCAGATAGACTAATTCATTGCAGTAAGAATTAACCCCTTTTGGACAACCTTGCAAATATCCCGGTTAGGGACCAAGGGACCTCCTCAAGTTCGAGCTATCTTGGGTGATTCCAAGTCAGCTCACTAGTTTTCAAGCACTGATTTGCCATGACCATGAAAACAGATACAAAAATCATCAGCAGGTGGTCCTTATCTAGAAAATATCACAAAGCAAAAAATCAGTATAATCCAACTTTTGAAACTCCCCCTAGGATTGGGATCCTGTTAAACCGAAATACACCCCAAGGTCACGATCCCCCTTCCATAGGGTTCAAGATCCCTATGGTTGTGATCCCCCTTCCATGGGGTTCAAGATCGCTATGGTCGCATTCCCCCTTCCATGGGGTTCAAGATCCCTTTTAGTCAGGGACGCAATCCCCATAAGATAGGGATAGAGATCCCTTGATGAGAAGGAGCAAGCTCCATTTGGGCTTCAGCTCCGGTATCGTCGGAGTGAGATTCCAAATGGGGATCAACATCCCCCCATCTATGATCTGCTACAACCCACCATAACCAATTTATGAGGATTTGTGAGTAGTAATAGTTATCAAATGCACAAAAACTGTCCTTTAGCTGGCAGCAAAAACATAAAGACAAAATTAAATGGTCAGGACGCACCTGTAGAAGTAGTTCATCATAACCTCTATAAACTTTCTATCACTTGATTTCCCATACAAGCGTAGACGTTTTTCTATTTCAATGTCAGCCAAGTAGGAGCACCTTCCCGAATCATTAGAAACCTGCATGTTCAACTTTTCTACAAAATCTAATGCTCTTGATATGCGTGAAGCAAACTGCATGAGAATTTTTACTAATCAAAGATCCTCGTTGTGACTCATTGCAAAAAAATTGCAACCGATAAAATTCAATTGGCAAAGAGTAGTGGGAATCGTGAACTAAGATTATGAATGAAGATACCAAAGATAAATACCACTTCATTTGTTAGATGAGTTGCCTTCTGCAAGTTAAGATCAACATATGTGGTGGGCTGGACTCCATTCACAATGACCCCTTTATAGAAACCGCTATCAGCCTCCAGCAAACAATCTAAATAATGTAGAAACATTTCCCAATCATCAGGGCTGCACAACAAAAGGCATAAGAATCAATTACATGGAGGACTTGAAGGAACCTCAATATGCACAAGCAAAAATTACAATAGCCATAGAAACATACATGAAAAGAAAACAAAAATCCATACCAAGCACAATCCACTTTTGATGGTTATTAGTTCTTACCATCGATAGAAGCCCTACGGACAATCACATCACTGTAGAATTTGAACTCTTCAGTGTTCGCATAACAGTAGTCTTTGTGAGAGGAATGGTTCAGAAGAACATATCAACCGGTGGTGAAACGGCGATACATTTTGAAATTACATAAATGGCATCCATGATAAGGACCTATCTTAATAAGTTATAAATTAAAAAATCAAGTTACTCGATTATAAATTAAAAAATCAAGTTACTCAGGCACAAAAATCATACTTAACGAATCTGTTCAGTGTCAACCCTTGCTTGGGTCTGCCTTAAGCACCAAGGATAACACATGCGTGCAGATTTCCTAAGGTATCCAACCGAGCTGTTTATTATGCACCATTTTTTCTCAATACTCATCTGGAAATTTTAAAGCCATCTGCAATTTTTGGGGGCCCACAAATCCCTCTAAGGACTCAATCTAACCATCAATCAAAATGGATGACCCTAAAAAGTATTTTCTAGGTTTTTTAAAAAAAAAAAAAAAATTCATTAGCTCATTCACAAGGATTAATACTGTCACGTACGAAAATTAGGGTAAAAAAATACCCTCTAGCTGGGTGTTTTTAAGTGTTTATATGCCATAGCTAATGCTGTAGAAAATTAGCTCATGGCCTCATTGAAGCATGCACACATTCAAATATGTTTACACCTAAATGGAGACCACAGCGGATTTCAAGATAAGGGACCCTAGAAAGATCAGCAACAACACTTACTACAAAGAAAAAAAAATTATGTACTCCTAAACTGCAACTAAATACAAAGATTGTCAGATCAAGGAAAGTAAATCAAAGCAATGTAACACATGATGCAACATCTCCTATCCAAGCACAACTCAAGCAAAATGCAAGCAGAGTCAGAAGTGATGTTCCTAAATGGAGACGTAGGTATCATGCAGGAGCAATTCGGTTCAGCGTTTCCTTTTTCCGTCTATCAACAAGTGACTGATTTCATTAAAATAAAAAACAGTACAAAGAACAAAGGCAAACAAGCCAAAACAGATCTTGAGGAGGAGGTACAAAGAATACTCCCCGACTCGAAGGGAAGCTGGGTACAGGCCCAAGCCTAGCCAGGGTTGGCACAAGCTCAGCACGGCCTGGACCAAGCCCAAGGGGCCTTGGCCCACACCCAACCCTGAACCGGCCCAGGCTGCGCCAAGCCTAATAGACTCAAAGAAAAGAAAATATGAGGAAAACACCGAGCCAGGCCCACCATCCCCGCCATGGTCCTGGCCCTAGTCTAAGCCCAGCTGAGCCCTCGGGTTGTGGTGACCAGGCCCTCAGGCCACAAAATGTGGCCCAGGCCCAAGTTTTTCAAGGCCGGCTGACTGGGTCACCCGGCCCAATACCAGCCATATCAAAGGGCTCGTCTACACCTCCCGTCATTAGAGAACTAGCCATAGAGTTGATCATCCAAAAAAATGGGAGGAGATGTGATTGTCCAAGCCAAAATTGAGGTCTTCTTCAAGAATCCTCCCTACATCCCACACAAGCTTTGAGTCTCTTGAATACCGAACTGAACACATTCACCAAGTCACCATCCATAATGAACAGGGCCAACTAATCAAACGAACAATTTTAAGTCTTATAAACAAGGCCATGGCATCTACCACCTCAGAATTGCAAAGTGTAACAAATTATTGCCCCATTATCATCACATCTTATAACCCCACTCTAGACTGTGTTGTATTACCTCGCAAGCAACCATCAAAATTAAGGTTAAAGGACTCCAACATAGGCGAACACCATTCCAGGCTCTCAATTGGAATATCAGGGTGAATGTCAGTCAATAGCCACAATCGCCATTGAGGGCCCAGTCTATATTTCGAAAGTGGTTTGAGGCAGGCTTTGCAAAGACACCACTTTTCGCTCAGAAGCAGAGGAGTGAGTGGAACAATACAGTGAGCTCAAAAATTGGGGGGAAACATAGGCGTGCACAAAAGGCAAGTAAATTGGGGACATGGAAGTACTTCAAGAAGAGGAATCTATTGGTGCTTAGGACCAAAAGTCAAGTGCTAGAGGCCAAGGTACACAATAGCATAAGGGAAGACCTAGCCTTGTGCGATTTTATGCCAACTTGAGGTTGTCAAAATCTTTCTCTGTTATATGTACTTTATTGAGGAAACAGAAAAATAATAATAATCAACGAATATTTCAGATTCATGCAACCAATCTGGAGTTGACTCAAGTATGGAGATGAGTAATCAACCAAGAAATCTGTAAAAGTTGTTAGTTTTAAAATTTTGATGAATAGATAGAATTTCAAATTGTCAACCAGTCAAAAAAATAATTTTTTTTTTTTTTTAAGAAGTTTTCCATAAATAATTATTATAATTTTCAAAAAAAAAATTATAAAAAATAATTATTATAATTGATGGTTAAATTCCATAAACATGGCTCAAGAAATTTACACATGAACAGTTGAAAACCATCAGTATAAAAAGTGGACCGCTTAAGCCTGGTCCTGAAGACAATCCTAACCCTAGGCAACTCATCTTGGGTGAGGCAGCCCAACTAAGAATGGCCAACCCAGGCAGGCGCCTGCCCCAAACCAGCCAGCCCAAGTGCCAAAAATTCCTTGAAAAATGGGTAGCAGTCACTTCTGCCACTTTTAAGCAACTAAAAGAAAGGGAGGGCGGTGTTATTCCTAAACTCCCCTAGCTCTCTTCTTTTTGTTGCTGTTCTCTTACAACCCCATAACTCTCCAATCCTAGCTTTGTGCGTAAAACACATCAAATACTTTTTGAAGAGTAGTACTTTCTATTTTCTTTTGAGGTGGTTTTTGGATCCCTACGGACTCTTGTGTGCATTGAATTGATGCATGATGTCAGCGGCCCCTAGGCGGCAGGCCTGGTACGCAGCGCCTAGGCCAGGTGCCCTATAGTACAAAATATATATATATATATATATATATATATATATATATATATATATATATATATATATATATATATTCTTTTTTTTTTTTTTTTTTTTTTCCAATTTTGTAATTTATTGCATTTGAAAATATTATAACATACTTTATAATATCCAAACATATGCATATCGCATGTTGAGAATAAACTTGTTCAAAATTTCAAAATTCAAACCATACAAAATTTAAAAAATCAAATAGGATATGTATTGGTAATATAGTCTCCAACTCTCCATATTCCATAATAAGTGCAAAATTTTAAGAAACTTCTTCAAACCACAAAAAATACTTTTGATTCTCAAAAATTGGCATATTCCAACATAAATGAAAAAGTCTAGGAAGCTTCTTCAAACCACAAAAAATGCTTTTGATTCTTAAAAATAGGCATAGCTAAGAGAATGATGGTTTATGGAATTATTCTTTTAACTTTGGGGGTTGAAAATAGCCCCCATAACCTATTTAAACATTTTTGGGGTCAAAATTACCCCCTTTGCCATTATGGGTATCTTTAAAAATAAAAATAAAAAACCCATGTCCCTGGGCGCCCGCCCAGGTACATCTTGCCCAAAACGGGCCGCCTAAGCCTAGGCGCGTTTTGCATAGGGCCTTGGGCGCCTAGGCGTTGGGTGGACCGTTTTTGGAAACATTGATATCAGCTGATTGCCACTTACTGATGATTAATTGTTTCATTGTATGGATTGCATCTAAAAAAAATTGAAAATTTTTAAAAAGAAAATAAATATGGCCAACAAACCCCCTTCTTTTCCTCGTTTCAGACCACCTCATGCTTTTCAATGAACTACAGAAGACAAAGCAGTCATACTCACATCAAAGCAAGAGTATTCCATTAAGAAAATCATTAAGTCTCTTCTAAAAAATAAAAATTGACCTCATAATGACTGCCAATCATTCAGCATACTTCGAACAGATAAGATGAACTGCCAGAAAATTCAAGATCATGCAGTGTTGCAATCAGTTTAAATCAAGTCAGGTTACCATACTTCTCATGGAAAAAAATCATTTATAACAAGAAAACTAAAAATAACTAAATGAATGCAAAATGAAGCAGGTTCTCATTCTTAAGTTATTTAATGAACTTGCAACTCAGCATAGTAATATTCAAGTATATAAGCATGATCCAATTGAAGAATCCTAGGGAAGCCATTAAAGTCCTGGGGGAGCTATTATTATTGTGAACATACCAAGATTCTAGAATTTTCTCGAAAGTGTCAGCAGCAGCAGCATAATCACATGAAAAGGCAAGGAGCTTCCCCTGTCAACTTACAGTCAAATAACAACAAAATAAAGAAGACTTAATAACACTAATAAAAGTATTGCTACCCCTTAAACTAGGAAGCAATTGACAACCTTAAACTGGATCTTAACAAAATAATGCAATAGCACAATCAACACTAAGGAAACATAATGCAAATACTATTAATTGACATAACAGATACTTGAAAGAACATCAACAAGTTTCAAAGCTGCGAAAAATTTGGACTACCAGTATTTCAGCCGCATATTAGAAACATTTTCTAAAGTTAATTAATTATAAAAAGGGGACTTCAAAACTAGTACAACTAATTGTGGAATTAAATATCCAGAGCTTGAAAAAAGTTTATCAAACGTATATTTGTGAAAAGCAGAATTAATGAGACAAGGGAGGCACTGTGAAAACTGACAGATAAATCACAAGAAGAAAGATTACCTGCATGCGTAGCCTATCCACTTCAAAACTTATAAGAGACCCTAACTTTCCAGAAAGAACTTCCAAAGCTTCACCATACTTCCGTTGCTCTTCCAGTACAGAAATATACACAAGAAAGGCTGCAAATCAAGAGTTACAATAAGAAGTTAAATTTTGAGAAATGTAAAAGACTGCTTCAAACATCACTGACCTTCATCTTCAAGCATAAATAGATGCAAAATCAAGGAGGTTGGTACCTTCTGGTTCATGCAAGTCGTGAGACGAGATATGCTTCTTTAGTAAAGCTTCAGCTAAGGAGAGGAGCTTCTCTCCCCCATCTCCACAGAAGACCTACCGAAGCACCAACTTGAGTTTAATGAACAGAGACTTTTCTTTTGATTGCTAACTTAAATAAACATAGCCAACTTGGGTACCATACAAAATATTCAAAATGTAAAGCTTTTTTGTTTTTGACAAAAGGTGACTTGATGTAGGAAAACTTGAAGAAACATAGAAATTCGGCAAGAAAGCACCGTGACACAAGCACTTTTGGAGAAACCTTAAGGTTTTCTCCCACCTATGGCTCAAGCTTTAAGCTTCTTTTACAAGACAAAGTCTTTCTTTTCTTAAAGAGGAATACCCTGAATGAATCTCCAGCTCATCCATGCCCTTATTTACATTGAAAATTTATTGTTTTGGACAATATTTGTTCATGCAGTTTAACTTTTGACCAAAAGGTCCTAACTTAAATATAATTTGAAACTAAACTCCCTATCTTTAATTAAAATATCTAAAAAGTCCCTAACTGGTCTAGCAATGAAATAAATAAATAAATAAAATTTGAAATAGCCCTTAAAAACTAAAAAAAAAATACTAAAACTATTTCTTGCTCTTCTCGTTCTCCAAATATGAACAAAAATTAGGAAGAATATGTTGTTCCCATAAAAGATAGTCATGGCTACTTGTGCTCTGATCTCCATCATTCTCCCCAGGTTGAGGAGAACTCGCCTTCGAGTTCACATCTTCATCTTCATGCACCTCCATACCACAATACTCTTATAGATTAGTAATGTTGAAGATGTCTGAAGTCTCCATGTGAATAGTAATGCGTGAACAGTAACATATGAACAGTACCATGAATAGTATATGTGAATAGTAAATAAAAAAATAAAAACCCTAAAAATAAACCCTATAACTAAAACTACAATACACATCATTGAAATTGAATAAAAATACAAAAGAAGAAGAATTTTGCCCTCCATCATTCTCCCCTTGTTGGAGAAAACTCGTCCTCGAGTTTTGAAGTGTGTTAAGATGAACTTAACATCAAAAAACGTTCTTTGACCTTCTTCTTTTTTTGTCGGCTCAAATATTATTCGAGGTAAAAAATATTCCTCAAGAAATGGGTTCTGATATGGATAATGAAGAATCCCTGCAAATTTATCAAATTCAATTATTCGTGAACTCCCATTGAAAATCATGTACGATACTCCAAACTCAATTCTTTGGCCTTTGGAGGTTTTCTCATCATCTAGTTGATCACTTTCTGAAATCAGGGCCACAATTTGCAGAGTTTGAGTCAATCATACTTCCACTGCGCTATTCTGATTCCAGTGCCCTAAACCTCCTAAATGTTCCAGATCTTCATCTTTTTCTTCGTCAAAGATCAGTTCACCCACGAAATTTTGATCACCATCATAGATTAGATCTCTTCCAAAATCTTGTTCGTCATCTAAGTATGTATCAAAAATTGGTGGCAGATCCTAATCAACAACCTACTGATTTTCAATATGACCTACACCAAGATCAACTCTATTCTTCAAATCATGCAGATTAACTAAATCCCATGATTTATTTTCCCGAACATGAGCCTCCAGAACACAAGGCGCGTACATAGGACGGGTGGTTGAAGGCAGCCTCATCATTCCGCTCCAACTCTAAGTCAAACTTTGATTCGCGCCATTCTCCATAAAAAACCTTATGATTTGGATCTATCCCTATAGATTCCTCTTCATTTAGGGCACGCTGTTGCTAGCCCCGCTTACACAGCAATTGCTCTGTAACCCTTTCTGTCAAGTTGTTGATTTCCTTGTGCAGTTGGATCAGATAAGCATCCCCACAACTAAGACCTCCACGATAAGCCATCGCAATCTACAGCCATCCTCAAACCATGCTCTGATACCACTTGATGCAGGAGAACTTAAGAAATATAGAAATTCAGCAAACAAGCACTTTGACATAAGCACTTTTGGAGAAATCCTAAGGCTTTCTCCCACCTATGGCTCAAGCCTTAGGCTTCTTTTACAAGACAAAGTCTTTCTTTTCTTAAAGAGGAATACATGAATAAATCTCCAGCCCATCCATGCCCTCATTTATATTGAAAAACTGTTCTTTTGGACAATATTTATCCATAAAATTTAACTTTTTGACCAAAAGGTCCAAACTTAAATATAACTTGAAACTAAACTCCCCATCTTTAATTAAAATATCTAAAAAGTCCATAACTGATCCAGCAATGAAATAAATAAATAAATCTGAAATAGCCTTAAAAAACTAGAAAAGCACTAAAACTATTTCTTGTTCTTCTTGGAAGCCCTCCAAGGGTTTTCATCCTCCAAATATGAGCAAAAATTAAGAGGAATTTGTCGCTCCCATAAAAGATACTCGTGGCTACTTGTGCTTTGATCTCCATCAAGACTTTAATTAGAATGAATTAGAGAAATGACTAACTACGTTATGCTATCATTAACTCATTATGGAAATTGTTTTTTTTTTAGAGAATTCATTTTGTCAAACTATTCAAAATATTTATCAAAAAGTATGTAAATTGTCTAAATTACCAATAGAAAGCATAAGAAAATTTTTGATAAAATGAATGAATATTATCAGTAATGTCATCATGACTGGATCACTTGGCCAGTCATCAAACCAAACGGTCTAGATAATGTGTTACAAGATGCACTATTTCTGGGACTCAAAATCTTTTTTTTTTCATATTCATACATCCCGATGTCGAGATGATGAATTAGAGGGTTTTTCAACATTAAAATAACCTTTTCCGATAGACTTTTGAGGTGCATATGTAATTCTACACTTTAAGGTTGCAACCTTTATAAACTTTTTCCTTTACTTAATAGTTAATTTCATACGTACTTAGTACTTAGTTAGGAAGTTAGTAACTACGTGAGTTTTTTTCTATTAGGTGCATACAAAGAAGAGGAACAAACTAGAGCAAAAACGACTGAACAACTTAATCTTTGTTCAATAGAACCAGAAGTTGCAAGAGCGCCATTGACAACTGGAGTACAATGAAAGGTAGGTTATTGAAGCTATTGACATTAATGATACATGTGAGTGGCTGGTTGATGCCGATGATGATGAGGTATTCCCTGGAGAGGGCTTGACCTAGGGCCAAGTTCGTGAGGCTGCTAGGACAACAATGCCCCCTGTTCGTACCACTCTGACTCAATCTCAGAGACAAAGGAACGGGAAGGAGAAGGTCCAGCAAGGGAAGGCCATGGCGAAGAAGAGGAAGAGGGTGATGACAGCAAGAGAGGATAATGAAGAGGAAGAAGTAGATTCACAGGAGACAAGGGATGACGCTCACTATGTTGAGGAGGGCAATGACTCTGATCATCAGATGCTCCTTTGGATCCACTTGACCACCACGTGTGGTGATGCCATAGAGTTGTTTAGTTGACATTAGAGAATTGGGGTGGTGACATGTGACATGTATTTGTTTTTTGTTTTTGCCTTGTTGACTTTGTGTATGATTTCTAGACTTCTAGTTTTCTACAATGACATTTGGGATTTCAAACATTTTAATGCCTTACAATCTCTTTGAGTCTTTGTATCCGTAAACCTGTTATGTGACTGTAATATTATGTTTATTCTATTTCACGAGGCGTCTGGCCACATAGCCTACATGCCCCCCTACACTTTTTTGAACCCCAAAACGCCTAGGTGCCCGCCTACACTTTTTTGAACCCCAAAACACCTAGGTGCCTGCCTGCGCTCTTTTTAACATTGCGTGGACCTTGACTAGAGAAGAATTTTACAAGATCATAATTCCCAACCTCATAGAGAATTGGAGGGTAGCCACCATTAACAAGTCCATTCCCCTATGGCCCCATGGGTGGCAGCATCCATGACTGTTGGACTTGTTGAAACTCGACACTAATAGAAGAACAGTTGGCAAACTTAACACAAGCAGAATGGGGAAAACTTGAGGAACTTCAAGGACATGGCTTTTCCTAACCCATTGGGCAATCATGATTCTCATGAAGTGGAGGATCAATCCATGCTGACATTTATAAGGTCCCTATTCAATCTATTCCAGTGCAACAATACTAGAAGGTGAGTATGCTTTTCTTTTTTTTCTACTTTTAAGGTGCATGTAGGGGTTTACTTCCTGAATGACATTAGGTAGGAACAACATAGTCTCCTCCTCCATTACACTTGGAGAGCATTCTGAAAGATATCTTTAAGCTTTCCAAACCCATACCACCCTTTATTTCAAGTATGTCATGAGGGTTAATGAGTCAGCCAACTCACGTTATTGAGGGAATAAGTTGTATCGATTTGGTGGTTGGTACTTCTAATCCTTTACCATGCTGTCGATGAACTCCCAGCATCCAATCTTACTTCCCCTACTTATTTATAGATATTGTATCTTCTATTTAAAGGAAAACAGTAATCACCAATCAAAATAATTGCAACACACAAAATCTAAGGCTTGTCGATCATAGAAAAGAACACTTAAAATTTAAAAGGAAAGATCCAAAGGCATGATCATGAGTCATACAAAGAAGTATCATGCCATGAAAAACACATAATGGAAATAGAAAAAACAGCATAGACTGCTAATCCGTTCATTTGCATAGAGCCATATGGATAAACACATAATTAACGGGAAAAAAAAAATACTACATCAAAATTAAGGTAAAGGCACCTGTAATTGAATACTACAAACAGCCCAAAGCAAAAACCTCTCTTCGCCAACAAGCTTATACATTTTGATGGCTGTCTGTGAAAAAAAAAACCAGCAACCATGTGAAAAAAGAGAACCTCAATGATGGAAAAATGCAAGTGATGAGACCAATGAACACACATAAGATGAAAAGAGAAGTGACAAGGATACTATAATCCAATGGACTTCTGTACTCATCAACCATTAAGTCATCAACCCCCCAAGAAAATGATGGATAGTAATGGAGAAAGAATGGGACCCACCAAAACAGGACATGACCCCAATAAAAGGTCCATTCTCTTTCTGCTACCCGCCCATCATTTCATTGGCTGGTGAGCATCATAGAAAACTTCCAAAGAAAAATAGTGATCCACAGAGATTATCCAACCTGTTGTTGCTTCACAAATGAATATTCACGCACATAACAGTTGAAGAGCCCCATCATGAGCTCGAGGTTGTTTCCATATTTTCGACATACATATTCATAACAAGAAGTGGCCAGGTCCACTGAGTTTGACATAGAACCAACAGAAACAATAAAAAAAAATGCAATAAGGTTGCAAAATGAAAGAACTGAAAAACAAAATTTGAAGAAGGGAAGAAAACAAACAGCGGTCAAGTCGTTGGAAAACAAGCTGTAGAGTACTGAGAGTCAAGTCATCCATTTGACCAATATCATCTGAATACAGGTGATCTTTTGCATCAAGGCAAACAGATAAGGCCTCATCAGGCTTTCCCATTCTCTCCAAAATAAGAGCCTTCAGTGCCTGAAAAAATAAACAGATCGACCTAAGAGCACTCATTCATTATAGCACAAGAGAAACAGAATATCAAGAAGTTCAGAAGAATTATAGCATGAGGGTACACCAGCTCAAAATATCATTTGCATGCAGGTCAAGTTTCTGAGATTATTAAATACAACTTATCCTCGGATAAGAAGCACACCCATCGAAATCAGTTATATCATATGAAAAACCAGAAAAGATAAAGAAAATAATCATTAGCGATAATAGTCATTCCTTATCAAAAAGGAAATGTCAGTCATAATGATGAAATAGTAGATAACAGGCTGCCATGATGGTCCAACAAATGAAACAAATCCATTACCAATAGAACATGATGCTCATAAAATCAATTTCACAATGATGTGAAATTCTTCAAAGATGACTAACATACTACCACCGACAATCATGAAACCATGCAAAATTTCACTTAAATGAGTAGATATGATCCACTTTTATTTGACATACCTTAATAACTAAATTTTCGTATACAAGTATCAGTGAAGAGGAATAAAGTTCCCAATAGTTCTCCCTCCTCTAAAAACCTACTCTCCATATAAACACTCAACAACCTCGTATGCATCTGTCAATCCATGCAAAATGATATATGGAACATGTTGCTGATCTCATCAGTCTCTTCCAGAACAACCATACAAACCTTTCTGTTATTCCAAACCTGAAATAGAATTTTTTTCAAAATTAAAAATGAGCGTAGCAAACATTTTTGGGGTTTCTAAACGGATTTTATACAAAGTTACAAGTATACCATCTTTACTCTTTAAACGAGTCATCATCAATAAGAAAAAAGGGATTCTCCAACATTGAACTGCCAATTGCTTTGGGATCACATTTCAGAATCCAAGTGTTGATACTCATAAGCATAGTGCACATTCGAGCACTAACGCTCATTCAAACCATTGATCCACAAAACAATAAATATAATTCAATCCACGGACACAGCCACGCATGACTAAACTAAAACGAGCACGTTCGAAGAATTCACAAGTCAATGTGACAACAATCAACCTAATTCAGAAACCATGAGACAGAATAGTATTCCGAACACAAACCAGAGCATAAGGCGAGTTAGGGAATTTTCCCAGCAAAGTAGTGACAAGCTTCATAGCGTTCTTATACTGGCGCGAATCAACAGCATCCCAAATAGGCCGAACTCTGCGCTCAGGAAGCCCACCCGCCATTCCAATCTTGGACGCCATGTTCAAAACAGTTTTCTAGGGTTTCAGAGGTTCTGCCTTTGCAGGATTTCTAGGGGTTTCATGCTACACGTATCATTAGTCCCACAAATTTTACAGTTTACTGAGTTCCTATGGCTTCGTCATTTGAGTGATAGAGTGTTGAACTCTATGTTTTCACAGGCTCTCTAGGGTTTTTGGCTCCGAGATATTGAGACAGAAGAGAGAGAGTTAAGAGACAGAGAGAGAGAGAGAGAGGCCAAAAGGAGATAGTTGAGAGAGACGGAGAGGGGCTGGCTTTTGACGAGAACCAGCAAAGAAAAGGGCAACTGTGTAATGGCACGTGAGAGGAGTGAAAATCAAAACCTAAACCCAATGGGAAAAGTTTTATAGTGAGCCGAGACTCTAAACAATCAGTGCGCACCTCAAAAATTCTAAGAGGTGTTGTTTTGATGTCAAATTGTCTTACCTCGACCTCAAAATGATGGACATGCAAAAATGAAATTCTAAGTTTTTGAAATAATGTATTTTATAATTTATTTTTGGATGGTCAATTTTTAAGATTTTAAAAATATTATATATATGTTGGATCTACACTATTTTTTAAGCTTTAAATTTTATAATTAAAAATAAAATATATTTCAAGACTTTCACCAAGATTTCTAAAATTACGTATTTCTTGACATTATTTAAAAATGCCTTAACTTTGATTGTTTAGAACCTCGGCCCTCTACAAACCATACCCAAAACCAATTGTATATTAAAACCAAGCCCGACACTAAAATCTTCAAGCTTCTGAAGTTACGCTCTCTCACTATATCCATTTTTAATTAGGGTTTAAGAGGAGAGAGACAGAGAGAGGAGGTGGAGAGAGAAACATAGGCGCCTTTCCTTTTCGCTTATATTTAGATTCTCATGTCATTTCCCGCTTTGTTTGTTGTATGGAGCAAGGAAAATGTAACATGGACGTATTTTTTTTTGGCTTATATTTATGTTTCTCATGCCATTTTCCGCTTTATTTGTTGTATGGAGCAAAGAAAAAGGACTTTTTTATTCTTTGAAGGCCTAACATACGGTTCGAGCATGTGAAGATATAGAGATTTGGAATAATAAAATATTATCAGAAATATACTTCACTTTTAGTCTAATTGAAAAAAAAATTCTCAACTTTTTATAAACCTCATTTACGCATTGTTTCTTCAAGTTTGATTTTTCTAATCCAAATAGCTTTCACGGTAGTCATATTACCGTAATGGCTACCGTATTACGATACTTTAAGTGTCGTAATGACCAAGATAAGCATTACGGTATTTTAAATACCATAATGATCAACCTAAAGCATTATGGTACTTTAAAGACGGTAATGCTCAAATTTCAATAGTATTTCAGGACTTACGGTCTTTTAAGTACCGTAATGGCAAGGCTAAGCATTATGATACTTTAAAGACCGTAATGCTCAAATTTCCAGGCATTACGGTACCTTAAAGACCATAAGCATGCCATAATGCTCAAATTTCAAATTGGTTGAAATGCTTCAAAGTACTTTTGAAATTTGCTCAAAAAAAAAAAAAGGGGGAAGATTTCTTACTTCAAAAGAAAAGTCTATTGAAATGTGGCAAATGAGGGAGAAAGAGACCCAGTTAACATTACGGACTTTAAAGTACAGTAATGCTTAGCCTGGTCATTACGGTACTTAGAGTACGGTAATGCGGTAGTCATTACAGTAATACGAGTACCATGAAAGCTATTTTGATCAAAAATGTCAAAATTGAGGAAAAAATATGTGGACGAGATTTATGAAAGTTGAAGGTTATTTTCCAAATAGGCGAATTTTCAGGTATATTTCTGATAATTTCCCCAAAATAATTTATCTCAAAAAAATAGAGCCCAAATTTTAGCAAGTGGGCAAAAATGGAAATTTTTATGAAAATGTGTATAAAGCACCCATTTACTTTTAGCATAAGGAGGTCACAATTACTATTGTCCTTTAGGTTTGAAATCGGGTGGTTAAAAGCATATTATTGACTAGAATCGAAGTTCAAACAAATTTTCTCGAATTCGTGATACACCCTTAGCCATTCAATTTGACATCTAATAGATATGAGTAGTTGTGACCTCATCGTATACAATCCCAAATTTTATTATATAACGAAGGGTTAAAAGAGAGAGGGACGGCCACTTCAATTTTGCTAAGGTAGTTGGTAGCAATCAAAATTCATGTGGGGATTTCTTAGCAGTGCTAGTGTAACAATCTTAAACTTTCAAAAAAAAAAATAAATAAATAAATAAACTTTTAATAAGTGATGGTCCATATAAGCATGATAGTCCTTAGGGACCATCACCATTTTCAAAGCTTTTAGTTTGAGTTTGTTTGTTTGCTGCTGCCTTGCCACGTCCAGTGGACGTGGGCTTCAAGTGTATAAGAGGTCATATAAACGTTACACCTCGTGCATGAGGTGTAACTTAATAAAATATTATTATAAGGTGTCGTAAGAGTTTAAATACTAGAGGCGAGGTTTCTCTCTCTCTCTTTCTCTCTCTAGCCAAATTTTTATAGGAAGCTCTCTCACAAAATATTTTAGGTAAGTGACATCGTCTTCTTGAAAAATAGTTTGTTTTTAATAAATAGTGATATTTCCGTCCAAGATCTTTATTTTATAAGTTTTGTGTGTAAGTGACCTTATTGTCTCGAAAAATAATCCATTCTTTTTAAAAATAAAATGAAATAATTATTGCTACATATTATCATGAATTTTAGGTGCGATAAATTTTATGTGCACGCGACCTCATTATCTTGAAAAATAATCTTTTTAATAAAAATTGTGATATTTATCGATGTTAGAAATTTTAAATGCTGTAAATTCTTAGAAAAATAAATTTATTTATTTTTCTTGTCTATTGTTAGAAAATTTTAGATACTGTAAAATTATTAAAAATAAATGTAATATTTCTGCTGTTAGTAAAATTGCAAGAATTCTTTCTACTGTTTTTTAATATTTAGACATCATAAATTTCATGTGCAAATGACTGCCTTATTATTTGAAAACTGATATTTTTGCATTTGATTATAGCATTGTCTGTGAAATGTTCATTTGTCAATTGATATCCCATAAATTGTGATAATTCCGTATTCTTGAATTTTTATAAGAGTTTTTCTATACATATTAAATTGGCAATTATGCTAGAATGTCTTTACGAACTGCTACCTTTCTAAATTTGAGCCCAAAATATTTGATTGGTTATTTTTGAAATGTTATTAATGGTTTCTGTGAGATTCATATTAATGATTCCAGTGATATGTTGAGTACATGATATTGTTGCTTTCGAATGTTTAAAGAGATTTAGAAATAATTTAAGTATGCAAGTGGACTCATCCGGTTCGCCGGTGAGGTATAAGTGGACCTATCCGGGACACCGGTAGGGATTAAGTGGACTCATCCGGTACGCCGGTGAGGTATAAGTAGACTTGCAGGGATTAAGTGGACCTATCTGGGACGCCAATAGGGATTAAGTGGACCCATCAGGACGCTGATGGGGTATATAGGTGACCTACTTGGGACGTCGGTAGGGTATTTTGTGAAATCCTTTGAATTATGTACTACCGTTAAAGTGTTATATGCATTTCAATTATTCGGATTATACTTAATTATGCATTTATTGAAAGTGAAACTGTTGATGCATTTCTGTTAATATATCTCCATTTGGAAAATATTGATATCTTCCAACCATGATTATTTTTAGGATTATGATGATCACTTACTGAGTAGCCAAACTCATCGAACTATGGTAAACATTTTTTCAGGATAACTGCGGATTCATTTTGAGTGCTAGTCAAGATCAACCTTGGAAGATATTGTTGTTGTGCTAGCTTTCTTTATTTACTTTATAAGACCTCGCCACTGTAAATTTGTCCTATCAAGAGTTGTATATATGTTTTGGACTGTCACATCTCAAGAATATCTGTATTGTAAATTCTTGGGGTGTGACAATTATGGTATCAGAGCAATAGGTTTAAGACTCCTAGGAAATTTAAAAAGAATGTACTTAAAATCACATTTATCGTGTGTACAGACCGGGACAAAGTCAAGATCCAAAATAGCTGAGGCTGATATGGAAGAAATTCACAAAGCCTTGGAAAATATGGTTACTCTAATGCAACATCAGATGGAAAACAACAATCCACCCAAGCAGTCAGTTACAGGAAATGGTGGGAGTAATATCGAACAATTTAAGAAATTAAACCCACCTTCTTTTAAGGGTGCTGTAAACCCACTGGAAGCCGAAGGATAGATTATGCAATTGAAAAAAATATTCGAGGTTATGGAATGTCCTGATAATAGGAAGGTGGCCTTGGCAGTTTTTATGTTAGAAGGTGAGGCACAACACTAGTGGCGAATGGCAAAAGGAGTATTGGTCAAAGAAAATAAACCCTTGACTTGGGAAGTATTTCTAGAGGCATTTAATGAAAAGTATTTCCCAGATTTTATTCGAGACCAAAAAGAAATGGAATTTCTAGAATTAATCCAAGGAAATAGGACAGTAGCACAGTACGAGGCCAAGTTTACTGAATTGGCCAGGTTTGCACCACATATGATTAACAATGAGGCAAGAAATGTGAAGAAATTTGAAAGGGGTCTCAGGCCAGCTATTAGAAGTAGAATATCAGTCCTGAAATTGAGAACTTATGCTGAAATAGTGGATCGAGCCCAAATTATCGAAAAAGATTTTGAAGATTGCCAAAAGACGAAAAATCAGAACAGTCATGTTAGACCTACATCATCTAATCGACAACAGTTTGAAAGGCCAAACAAGAAGCCAAGGCCCTCGCCATTTCAAAACCCAATAGAACCATGTAGAAAATGTGGGAAAAATCATGGATCAAGCCCTTGTTATTGGAATACCGGACCCTATTTTAAATGTGAAAAATTGGGACACCAGATTAGACAATGTCCTAGCTTACAGACACAACAGCTTCCAAAGCAGGGAGAGATAGCTCCAAAGCCTCAGATAAAGGGAATAATATTTACGATTACCGAGCAAGACGCTCAGGCCTCAAATCAGTGATCCAAGGTACTCTTACTATCTTCCAAAAAGTAGCTCATGTTTTGATTGATCCTGAATCTACTCATTCATTTGTGTCACAACACTTTGCATGCCACTTAAAGGTAGAATCAGAACAATTAGAATACATTCTAGAGGTAGCCACACCGATGGGAGATTCAATTAACACCAATATAGTGTACAAATCATGTGTAATAAAGATAGAAGAAAATGAACTGTTGGTTGATTTAATACTCTTAGAAATTCAAGATTTTGATATAATCTTAGGCATGGATTGGCTTTCTGCATACCATGCAAGTATTGATTGTTATAAGAAAATTGTTACCTTTAATATTCTGAATCAACCAGTATTTTACTTCAATGGTGTCAAAAAAGACTCCCCATCATATTTAATCTCTTGTATTCGAGCTAATCGCCTCCTTTAAAAAGGGTGTCAAGGCTTTCTTGCCTATATCAAAGAAGATAAGAAGGAAGAAATAAATTTGGATACTACTCCGTTTATCCGAGAATTTCCCGACGTTTTTTCAAAAGAATTGCCAGGATTACCGCCTGACAGGGAAATTGAATTCTCCATTGAATTATTGCCAGGGGTAGCACCAATTTCTAAGGCACCTTACAGAATGGCTCCTGCAGAACTTAAGGAACTGAAACAACAATTGGAAGAATTATTAGATAAAGGTTTTATCAGGCCCAGTGTGTCACCTTGGGGTGCTCTAGTACTGTTTGTCAAAAAGAAAGATGAGACTATGAGATTGTGTATTGATTATTGACAGTTGAACCAAGTGACAGTGAAAAATAAGTATCCAGTAATTAGAATTGATGATTTATTTGATCAATTACAAGGATCACAAGTGTTTTCAAAAATTGATCTTAGATCTGGATACCATCAGCTTAAGATTAAAAGTGAAGATGTTCCCAATACAGCTTTCAAAACAAGATATGGCTATTATGAATTTTTAGTCATGCCTTTTGGATTAACCAATACACCGGCTGCATTTATGGATTTGATGAATCGGATATTTAGGCCTTTTTTGGATAAATTTATTGTGGTATTCATCGATGATATTTTAATTTATTCCAAGAATCAGAAAGAACATGAGCAGCATGTAAGAATGGTATTGCAAATATTAAGATAAAAGAAATTGTATGCCAAACTTAGTAAATGTGAATTTTGGCTTAAACAAGTGACATTTTTAAGACATGTTATAGCAAAGAAAGGTCTATCAGTTGCTCCTTCAAAAGTTGAAGCCGTTGTTAATTGGAAACAACCAAGTAATGTGACTGAAATTCGAAGCTTTTTGGGATTGGCAGGATATTACAGAAAATTTGTAGAAGGATTTTCTCGAATCGCAACCCCATTGACTCGATTGACACAGAAAAATATCAAATTTGAGTGGACAGGTGAATGTGAGGAGAGTTTTCAAGAACTAAAAGTTTTATTAACTTCAGCACCTATTTTAACTATTCCTGAAGGGAGTGGGGGATTTGTGATTTATAGTGATGTTTCACATAAAGGCTTGGGCTGTGTATTAATGCAATATGAGAAAGTACTGGCATATGCATCTAGACAGTTAAAAGAATATGAGAAAAAATATCCAATTCATGATTTGGAGCTAGCTGCAATAGTATTCGCATTGAAAATATGGAGGCATTATCTATATGGTGAGCCATTCGAAATATACATGGATCATAAGAGTTTGAAATACCTCTTCTCTCAGAAAGATTTAAATATGCGGCAGATAAGATGGATGGATTTCTTAAAAGATTATGATTGTACAATCCATTATCATTCAGGAAAAGCTAACGTTGTGGCCGACGCTCTAAGTAGAAAATCTACGGGAGTCTTAGCTCATCTAATGATCCAAGAAATGAGATTGTTAGAGGAAATAGTGGATTGGCATCCAACTCCGTCCATTAATGGTGTGGTAAGTATGATTGCCAATATTAAGGCAGAACCCCAATTAATCCAACAAATTCGATTGGCACAAAAGAAAGACCCTCAGCTTATAACAATTATAAAAGAGGTGAAGCAAGGAAAGAGAGATGAATTCTTTATATGTAGTGAGGATTTGCTAAGATTTAAAGGTCGGGTTTGTGTTCCGAATGATGAGAGTGTGAATAAATTTATCTTGGAAGAAGCACATCATTCTCGTTATACGATACATCCCGGAAGTATGAAAAGGCCCACTGGGTTGTTGCAGCCTTTACCCGTGCCAGAATGGAAGTGGGAGCACATCTCTATGGATTTTGTCTCTGGCTGGCCTAGAACAAATTCAGGACATGATAGCATTTGGGTCATTGTGGATCGGTTGACCAAAGCTGCCCATTTTCTATTGATTCGCACGACGTATACTTTGGATCGACTGGCCCAGTTGTACATTAAGGAAATAGTGCGGTTTCATGAAGTTCCTGTCAGTATTGTATCGGATAGGGATACTCGGTTTACTTCTAAATTTTGGGCTAGACTACAGTCAGCCATGGGGACAAGACTCACCTTTAGTACTGCCTTTTACCCCCAAACTGATGGACAATCGGAGAGGACCATCCAAACCTTGGAAGATATGCTGAGGGCCTGTGTTATTGACTTTACAGGAAGCTGGGATGACCATTTACCCCTGATTGAGTTTGCTTATAATAATAGCTTCCAAGCCAGTATTCAGATGGCACCATATGAAGCCCTGTATGGAAGGAAATGCAGGTCACCCATCTGTTGGGACGAGGTTGGTGAAAGAAAGCTTTTGGGGCCAGAAATTGTCCAGATAACCACAGATAAAATAACATTAATTCGTGAAAGGCTCAAGACAACTCAGAGTCGGCAAAAGAGTTATGCCGATAACCAACGGAGAGATCTTGAATTTGAGGAAGGTGATCGAGTTTTCCTAAAAATCTCACCAATAAAAGGCATTATGAGATTCGCCAAGAAAGGAAAGCTGAGCCCACGTTACATCGGACCATTTGAAATCCTGAAAAGAATCGGAGGTGTCGCTTATAGACTTGCCTTACCACCCGAATTGGCAAATGTCCATAATGTCTTTCATGTATCTTCACTACGAAAATATCAGCCTGACCCATCTCATATCTTGAAATATGAACCTTTACCGATCAGGAATGACCTATCCTTCATTGAGCAGCCAATTTTGATACTGGATAGAAGGGTACAAGTGTTGCGCAAGAAGGAGATTCCTTTAGTCCGTGTATTATGGCAGTACCATTCAAGAGAAGAGTCGACTTGGGAACGAGAAGACGATATCAGAGAAAAATATCCCTATCTTTTTCAGTAGTCAGATACATAAATTTAGAGGACTAAATTTTTTTAAGGGGGGGAGAATGTAACAATCTTAAACTTTCAAAAAAAAAGAAAAAACAAGAAAATAAACTTTTAATAAGTGATGGTCCATATGAGCATGATAGTCCTTAGGGACCATCACCATTTTCAAAGCTTTTAGTTTGAGTTTGTTTGTTTGCTGCTGCCTTGCCACGTCCAGTGGACGTGGGCTTTAAGTGTATAAGAGGTAATATAAACGTTACACCTCGTGTATGAGGTGTAACTTAATAAAATATTATTATAAGGTGTCGTAAGAGTTTAAATACTAGAGGCGAGGTTTCTCTCTCTCTCTCTCTCTAGTCGAATTTTTATCGGAAGCTCTCTCACAAAATATTTTAGGTAAGTGACATCGTCTTCCTGAAAAATATTCTGTTTTTAAGAAATAGTGATATTTCCGTCCAGAATCTTTATTTTATAAGTTTTGTGTGCAAGTGACCTTATTGTCTCGAAAAATAATCCATTCTTTTTAAAAATAAAATGAAATAATTATTTCTACTTATTATCATGAATTTTAGGCGCGATAAATTTTATGCGCACGCGACCTCATTATCTTGAAAAATAATTTTTTTAATAAAAATTGTAATATTTATCTATGTTAGAAATTTTAAATGCTGTAAATTCTTAGAAAAATAAATTTATTTATTTTTCTTGTCTATTGTTAGAAAATTTTAGATACTGTAAAATTATTAAAAATAAATGTAATATTTCTGCTGTTAGTAAAATTGTGAGAATTCTTTCTACTGTTTTTGAATATTTAGACGTTGTAAATTTCATGTGCAAATGACTGCCTTATTATTTGAAAACTGATATTTTTGCATTTGATTATAGCATTGTCTGTGAAATGTTCATTTGTCAATTGATATCCCATAAATTGTGATAATTCCGTATTCTTGAATTTTTATAAGAGTTTTTCTATACATATTAAATTGGCAATTATGCTAGAATGTCTTTACGAACTGCTACCTTTCTAAATTTGAGCCCAAAATCTTTGATTGGTTATTTTTGAAATGTTATTGAAAGTGAATGTTATTAATGGTTTCTGTGAGATTCATATTAATGATTCCAGTGATATGTTGAGTACATGATATTGCTGTTTTCGAATGTTTAAAGAGATTTAGAAATAATTTAAGTATGCAAGTGGACTCTTCCGGTTCGCCGGTGAGGTATAAGTGGACCTATCCGGGACGCCGGTAAGGATTAAGTGGACTCATCCGGTACGCCGGTGAGGTATAAGTGGACCTGCAGGGATTAAGTGGACCTATCTGGGACGCCAATAGGGATTAAGTGGACCCATCAGGACGCTGATGGGGTATATAGGTGACCTACTTGGGACGTCGGTAGGGTATTTTGTGAAATCCTTTGAATTATGTACTACCGTTAAAGTGTTATATGCATTTCAATTATTCGGATTATACTTAATTATGCATTTATTGAAAGTGAAACTGTTGATGCATTTCTGTTAATATATCTCCATTTGGAAAATATTGATATCTTCCAACCATGATTATTTTTAGGATTATGATGATCACTTACTGAGTAGCCAAACTCATCAAACTATGGTAAACATTTTTTCAGGATAAATTCGGATTCATTTTGAGTGCTAGTCAAGATCAACCTTGGAAGATATTGTTGTTGTGCTAGCTTTCTTTATTTACTTTGTAAGACCTCGCCACTGTAAATTTGTCCTATCAAGTGTTGTATATATGTTTTGGACTGTCACATCTCAAGAATATCTGTATTGTAAATTCTTGGGGTGTGACAGCTAGATAGGTGGTTGGCAATAGTAATGATATTTTCTATTTGTTTAGTAAGTGGCTTGGGGATTGACCCCTCTGATACCATTTTCTTGAACTTTTTGCGAGAGTTTCTTCTCTCGTAGCTAAAATTTCAAAATTAATATCATCTTCCTCATGAGGACTAATTTGGAACTGCAACTATAATAGATGTCAGATTTTGCTATTAACCAGCTTCAAAGTATTTTGTAGCTACTTGAAGAGGTCTATATCTCATCTAATAGCTCAGATGAGGTTATATGGGAAAGTGAGGAGGATGGTTTTTTCTCTATAAAGTCAGCTTACTGATTGCCATTCTTTGATCGTGTCAAATGGTCCAATGGACTTCTCCATGCAGTTTGAAAATGACATACTCCTTTAAAAGTAATGATATCCTACAGTTGATAATCTTTGTAAGAAGAGCAAAATTCTATCCAATGCGTGCCTAATGTATAAGCAAGACAAAGAGACTGGTGATCACCTCTTCTTGCACTATGTTTTACTTCACAAATTTAGAAATGGGCCTTTCGAAATTTGGGTTTTCCTCTTATACTGCCATAAAATCTAATCAATATTGTTAACCATCTCAATCTAGTAAGTTTGTCATCTAATAGAATTCTTATTTGGAAGATCTATAGAGGCGCAATTCTTCAGCAGATTTGGCTCGAACGCAATAGGAGAACCTTTGAGGGAGTGTCTTTAGATTTGGAATGCACTAAGGATAGAATTTTACAAACCCTTTGGGATTGATTATCCATCACCAATGAAGGCAAAGGAATCTCCGGGCAGACATCTTTGTTAACATAAAGAGTTTAGCTTTTAGCTATTCTCCCAACTGTAGACCTCGCACTTTTTGGAAACCCCCTCCGGAGGGCTATCTCAAATTCAATTTTAATGGGAACTCCTTTAGGAACCTAGAACTCGCTGGAATTATAGGTATTTTAAGAAATCATGAACGGTCTATAATCTTCTCTTATGTTGGCCCTTGTGGATCTACCACAGCTAACCAAGCTGAGACTCATTTGTGGATCTACCACAGCTAACCAAGCTGAGACTCATTCGCTATTGCAAGGATTGAAAATCATTATAAGAAAAGGAATTTTGGGTGTGTCATAATGGTTGAAAGAGACTCCCTAAATATAATAAAATGATGTAAACATAAACAAATGGTCTTATATATACAATTTACAAGGTGCCCCTATCGACAATCTAAGGAAAGTCGGATCTCTTATGAGGGATCAGATCACCTTTTGATTGGAATTTGTCTAAACCACGATCTAATTGAGTTATATCATATCAGTGAAGAGCAGATTATATTGTCAATCTCGTACAATATTGATCTCAAATCTAGTTGTACACAACTAGCAATGGAGAACAATTTTCAGCAACATGGTGAATTGAAGATTTGATTACATCGCTTGAATCCCATGACCAAATGGGCTTAAATTTTGATATGGTATTCCCCATCGAGCTTTCTATCCTTATAGATGTCAATAGCGTTACTAATACAGATGATGGCTAGATCGAAGGAAAAAGTATGGGATTGAAAGTGATCTCATGTATAGTAGTTATTATAACTTTGATCCACTTTTTCCCTTGTATCTTATAATTTGTAAAGTATTTTGAGCTGAAAATTTACAGACATGATCTTCACTCAACTTTTAAACATTCATCCAACTTGTTATGGGTTTTTAAAACTGAATTTGGGGTCAGAATATATACATAATTTACCTAAAAAATGAGGATGCAGAATTTTATAAAACTGACCAATAAAATGATGATGGCCCTTTGATTTGAGGATTTTTTGAACTAAATTTTTCTTCAAATGATGCAAGAATGATTACTCATAATTCCATGGCGATATATCATCGAATAACAGCTAATAAAGGGCAAATTTGAAGGAATTTGAGTAGAGCATCAGAGTTTTTAAATTTTTGATGCCATATCCACTAAATTGACCATAATTCCTTTAACCTTGGAGTTTTTTATCCAAATTTCTAGGAAATGATCATGGCAATATATTTTACAAAATCATGGAAGAAAATCGAGCAAAAATCGAAAAAAATTACCTCAAACAAAGGAGCTTGGATGGATATACGAGAGAAAAGCCATTCAATGGCAAATATAAAAAAATTCTCAAATTTGTCTTTCCAAAATGGTCATTTTTTGGGTAGCTTGAGCTAGTTTTTGATAATCCACCTACCAACTATCAATTATCCACCTATAATCTCAAGCCTCCTATATAAAATTGCGAACCCTCATTTTCAAAAGGTTAGGGATTGTGGTTAGAAGTTTAGAGGGAGAAAACCTTGCTTAGGAACTCTAACTCAGTGAAACCAAATTTTCTACCCTAATTACCCTTGAAATTTTTAATTCCAAGTATGCCCAAAAAAAAAAAAAACCCAAAAATCACAAAATAACAAAAATACTCAAAGATACAAAAAAATCAAATTACTTAGGCTACCCCTAGCAAACCCTTAGATCCTAACATCAAAGTGGAAATCAAGGAAAGTGAAAGGGATTGAAGCTTTAAAACATTAGCAACACACACGGGGGCTCCGAGGCGAACACATTCGTGGTAGATAAAATAGACTATCACATATAAAATTAATTGTCATCCAAACATACCATTAATGTCGACTATCAACACTTATTTCATACATTAACCCTAAAAATCGATTTTGGAACCATTCTCAATTACAGTATTACCGTATTCAATTCACTCAAACACTAGCCCCACCAACCACACCAAAAGGCCCCTGTCTCAACTGCTAGTCCACAACCTCTACATATATCATCTACATGCATTCTTAAATAGTAATCAGGGACCACATGAAATATATGTGATTTGGTTGTCTAATTGTCAAGACGACGACCATCCTCCCATGGGGCATTGGCAGTTGAGATATTTGAGGAGGACTAAATCTATTTTGTTGTACGGTCTTATTCACAAAGGGATACTTTTCTATTTCTTTGTAGACTGTACCCTTAATACTTTTTTTGTGTTTATTTTCAATACATGAAAAATTTAGGAAAAATATCTCCATACCTTCTATTTTTAAGTTTCATATCTCCATATACCTAAGGTTTCAAAACATATATTGGATCTTGAAATCCTAGATTTTATATCTTCTAATCCTCTGAGTTGACCTTATCCACCGTAATGTTATTTTTTTAACCTAAACAAATTGAAAAAAGACAGTGCTTTCTGAACCCCATCCTCTCTCTTTTCACCATATATTTTCCTAATTTCTCTCTCCCCAAACCCATTCTCATTTTCCCTATTTCCACCAACCCAACCCTCTCTCTATCTCCTCGTATTTTTTACTCTCTACTTGTTTTTCTCTTTCCCCATTAACTTCCACTCACTCTCTCCCTCTCTCCGTTAACTTCCATCCCCTCTCAAAACATTCATTTGCCTTTTTGGATAAAGGGCAATTTAGATTTTATAGAGAGAGAGAGAGTTTGTTTATCGGTCCTAGTCTCCCATGATTTCACTTGGTTTACATGGTCAATGAAACAAAGAGAGAGAGAGAGAGCTGATTGATCCCGGTCTCCCATGATTTCACCTGGTTTAAGACAAACAGTGAAACGCATTGGCAGTCGCTCACTAATTAGACGATGATAGAAAGACATAAACTGCACTTTCCTCTGATTCACAAAGACCTTTCCTGTGAACCAAAACTAAAAGCATCCCTCTTTTCCTTTTCATCCCTCTAAAACCCCAAGATCAAGGCCCATTAAAAAAAAAGAAAAAAAAAGATGGGCCAAATAACAAAAAAAGAAAGCTCATTAACTCAAAGATTCTCGTATTCATAATGGCAAAATAAGTACATGGGTCGTTTTTCTACAATATGGTACCCCAGCTTACATACCCTCGTAGATAGAGAGAGAACGAGGGGTAGATAGAGAAAGATGAATAGAGAGAGAGGTTTGGTTATATGTAACAAAGGCCAATTATACATTAGGTAGCAATGACTGTTTCGGCATTGCTCGAAGCATCAACTAGAGAAGATGGGGTTTCATTTTTCATGGAGGATAGAGCGCATTTCTCCTTTCTCTCATCAATGTTCATTTATTGTTGCCCATACTTCCGAACTACAAAAGTCACCTCTGCAATAAATAACAAGACATCAACAATCAAAAGCCTAAAAGTGTTGTTTTCATTTATATAATTACATAGAAATCTAATGAAATTAGGGAAGGAAATGGATTATGCAATAGGATTTTAAGGATATGTACCAAAAAAAACCAGAGCAATTTGTCATCCAAAAGTTGCAAAGATCTGTCTCTGTGGGCAGAACAATGATTTATTTAACAGATATGAAGAGACGGCTTTCTCCAAGTTAAGAACGAGATAGGTGAGAGACACGGGGAGAGAGAGAAAGGATTGGGTGGTGGAAATATGAAGAGAGGCTTTCTCCAAGTTAACTGCGAGATAGGTGAGAGACACGGGGAGAAAGAGAAAGGATTGGGTGGTGGAAATATGGAGAGAGAAGGGGTCTTGGGAGAGAGAGAAAGGATTGGGTGGTGGAAATATGGAGAGAGAAGGGGTCTTGGGAGAGAGAGAGAAAGAGAAATTACAGAATATTCGATAAAGAGGGAGTGGATGAGGTTATAAATGATTGTTTTTAAAGAATTTGTTTGGGTTAAAACAATAGAATTAAATTGGGTAAAGTTAGTTTAGGGGTTTAGAAAATATAAAACTTTAGGATTTTTATGTTTCAAGATATGTTTTGAATTCTTGGGTTTATGAAGATATGAAACTTAAAAATAAAGGATACGAAGATATTTTTCCAAACATTTACATCAAAAGGGACCGTGTGGCACTAGTATAAGTGGATAGGCCCTTCATCATTATTATATTCAAAGTCTTTTCCCAATTGCAGGTAGCTACATGAATCATGGTTTACCATTCTGCTATATTAAAAGCCATATCCTCTATGAAGCTATAAGTTTCAATATATTTTCTCATTACTTCCAACCACGTCATTTTGGACCTACTCCTAAATGGATATGCCTTGATAATTGATATTGATTTGGTTGTAGAAATGTGCATGTGGGTTGTGTTCTGTTTCTCTTAAATTTGTAAGATAATAAGATTCGTTTATGACCGAAAGTCGAAATTGTGTTTTTGAAATCCACTTAAGGCCTGTTTGGGTACATGGATTTCTAGTATCTTGGATATTGTCAAAATCCACCGTTTGGATTGTTTAATGACTAGGATACTTAAAATTAGGATAATCAGAATTATGAAAATAAAACATACTTTTCCATGATTCATTTCCACATCAAAACCTATTTTTTTTGTATTTTCCAGGCCTATGGATATTACTCATTCACTCCCTCGACCTGAAACATAAGGAGCATTTAGAAGGTATGAAAATTTTGGAGAGAAAAGTACATAAATTTTTTAAAGAGATAAACTATCTCAAAATTTTTAGAAAGAATAACTATCTCAATTTTTAACTTTTAGATAGAGAAAGTATGTTAAAATTTTAGAGAGAGAAAGTACCAAATTTTTTAAGAGAGATGAACTATCTCAAAATTTTAGATAGAGAAACTATCTCAAATTTTAACTTTTAGAAAGAGAAAGTATGTTAAATTTTGAGAGAGAGAAAGTATATTAAAATGTTAGAGAGAGAAAGTACCAATTTATTTAGAGAGATAAGCTATCTCAAAATTTTAGAGAGAGAAACTATCTCAAATTTCAAAGAAAAACTATCTCAAATTTCAAAGAAAAACTATCTCAAATTTTAACTTTCAGAGAGAAAATATGTTAAATTTTAGAGAGGGAAAGTATGTTAAAATTTTAGAGAGAGAAAGTACCAATTTTTTTATAGAGATGAACTATCTCAAAATTTTAGAGAGATAAACTATCTCAAATTTAACTTTTAGATAGATAAAATATGTTAAAATTTTAGAGAGAAAAAGTACCAATGTTTTTTAGAGAGATAACCTATCTCAAACTTTTATAGAGATAAACTATCTCAAATTTTAAGTTTTAGAGAGAAACTAT
Source organism: Amborella trichopoda (assembly GCF_054954075.1). NCBI lineage: Eukaryota > Viridiplantae > Streptophyta > Magnoliopsida > Amborellales > Amborellaceae > Amborella > Amborella trichopoda. The sequence continues at coordinate 35,189,094 of NC_142343.1, forward strand.
TATATTTTAGAGAGAGAAAGTACATGTAAATTTTTAGAGAGAGAGAAACTATATCAATTTTTTAGAGATAGACTATTTCAAAATTTTTAGAGAGAGAAACAATATCATATTTCAATTTTTAGAGAGGGAAATTATATCAAATTTTAGAGAGTACCTAAAAAGTTTTAGAAATAAAAACTATCTCAAAATTTGTTAGAGAGAGAAACTATATCAAATCTTAAGTTTTACATAAAGAAAGTATTTTTAAAATTATAGAGAGAGAAAATATTCTTAAACTTTTAGAAAGAAACTATTATATATTTTAGAAAGAGAAATGACAAAAAATATATTTAGAGAGAGGAATATCTCATTTTTTGGGGAGAGAAACTATCTTGAATTTTGAGTTTTAGAGAGAAACTATCTCGAAATTTGAATTTTAAAAAGAGAAAATATATCAAAATTTCAAAAATATAAATTGTAGCAATATTTAGAGAGAGAAACTACCTAAAAGTTTTTAGAGAGAACTATCTCAAAAATTTTGGAAAGAGAAACTGTCACAAAATTTATGTTTTAGAGAGAAAAAATATATTAAATTTTTCGAGAGAGAACTATATCAAATTTTAAATAGAGAAAGTACATGAAGTTTTTAAAGAGAGAAACTATATCAAAAATTTATAGAGAGAGAAATCATCTTAAAATTTAAGTTTTAAAGAGAGAAAATATCTCAAATTTAAAACTTTAGAGAGAGAAAGTATATCAAAGTTTAGAGAGGCACTATATAAAATTTTTAAGAGATAAACTATTTCAAAATTTTAGAGAGAGAGAAACTATTTCAAACTCTAAGTTTTAGAGAGAGAAAATATTTTAAAATTTAAGAGAAACTATTTCAAAATTTTAGGGAGAGAAACTATTTCAAACTCTAAGTTTTAGAAAGAGAAAGCATTTTAAAATTTAAGAGAGTAACTATATCAAATGTTAGAGAGATCTCAAATTTTAGCTTTTAGAAAGAGAAAGTATCTTAAACTTTGAGATAAAACTATATTATATTTTAGAGGGAGAAACTACTTAAAAATCTCTAGAGAGAGAAACTATATCAAAATTATTGAAGGGGAACTATCTCAAGTTTTAAGTTTTAAAGAGAGAATATTAAAATTTTAGAAAGAAACTATATTAAATTTTAGAGAGAGTAGAGCACCTAAAAATTGTAGAGAGAGAAATTATATCAAAATTTTTAGATAGAAAATTTCAAATTTGAAATTTTTGATATAAAATATATTAAATTTTAAGGAAAAATTCGTATAGAACTCTAATCCCTCATATTATTTCATGGTAAACCCTCATTCAGTTTTAATTCCAAGCGGCGTAATAAAACCTTTAAAGATTTTACTATAGCCCCTCATCTCTTATCTCATTCTTTTATTGACTTTTGTTTATAAAAATTAGCCCCAACAAATTTTCTTATATCATTTCAACCCAAGAACTTTTTTTAATGGGTGGAAAGGGAAAAACATGGTTAAATTTTTTTTGGATGAAATGATGTAAAAAGATTTGTTATGGCTAATTTTTATGGTAAAAAGTCAATAAAATAGGGAGATAAGAGATGAGGGGGCACAAGGATTTCCTTATGCGTATTGCAAAAAAACGGAAAGATGGTCTACCAGAAATTATGGTTCTTTACGAAATTTTCCCTAAATTTTGTAGAGACAAACCATATCAAATTTTAGAGAGAATAACTATCTCAAAATTTTTATAGATATACTATCCCAAAATTTGAGTTTTAGAGAAAGTATATAAATTTTTTAGAGAAAGTATATAAAATTGTATCAAGTTTTGTTACGAAACAATGGACATAGAAGTGATTGCAAGGAATCCATGAATTTTTTATAGTTTATCCAAATAAGATATTTGAAGAATCCATGACAAAAATCTTTAATATTGAAACTCCATATATTTTTTTAAATTATAAATATCTCTAAGTTTTAGAAAGAGAAAGCATTTTAAAATTTAAGAGAGTAAGTATATCAAATGTTAGAGAGATCTCAAATTTTAGCTTTTAGAAAGAGAAAGTATCTTAAACTTTGAGATAAAACTATATTATATTTTAGAGGGAGAAACTACTTAAAAATCTCTAGAGAGAGAAACTATATCAAAATTATTGAAGGGGAACTATCTCAAGTTTATAGTTTTAAAGAGAGAATATTAAAATTTTAGAAAGAAACTATATTAAATTTTAGCGAGAGTAGAGCACCTAAAAATTGTAGAGAGAGAAATTATATCAAAATTTTTAGATAGAAAATTTCAAATTTTAAATTTTTGATATAAAATATATTAAATTTTAAGGAAAAATTCGTATAGAACTCTAATCCCTCATATTATTTCATGGTAAACCCTCATTCAGTTTTAATTCCAAGCGGCATAATAAAACCTTTAAAGATTTCACAATAGCCCCTCATCTCTTATCTCATTCTTTTATTGGCTTTTGTTTATAAAAATTAGCCCCAACAAATTTTCTTATATCATTTCAACCCAAGAACTTTTTTTAATGGGTGGAAAGGGAAAAACATGGTTAAATTTTTTTTGGATGAAATGATGTAAAAAAATTTGTTATGGCTAATTTTTATGGTAAAAAGTCAATAAAATAGGGAGATAAGAGATGAGGGGGGCACATGGATTTCCTTATGCGTATTGCAAAAAAACGGAAAGATGGTCTACCAGAAATTATGATTCTTTACGAAATTTTCCCTAAATTTTGTAGAGACAAACCATATCAAATTTTAGAGAGAATAACTATCTCAAAATTTTTATAGATATACTATCCCAAAATTTGAGTTTTAGAGAAAGTATATAAAATTTTTAGAGAGAAAAATTGTATCAAGTTTTGTTACGAAACAATGAACATAGAAGTGATTGCAAGGAATCCATAAATTTTTTATAGTTTATCCAAATAAGATATTTGAAGAATCCATGACAAAAATCTTTAATATTGAAACTCCATATATTTTTTAAATTATAAATACCTAAGATTCTTAATTTCTTCTTATCCAACCGTGCCCTTAGATGACTTGGGGAATCACTCGAGTTAGATTGGATGAGGAGAGCGGTTGATTCTGGGCTGGAAAATCTTAGAAATGCCCGAGTCTCCTAATTTTTTAGTTTTTTTTGTTTAAAAATCTTAACATAAGTCAAAATCTCTTAGTCAAACTAGGAACTTAGGCTCAATCGGTGGCGAGTCCGAGCGCCATCTACCTTTTAAACACCAATCAAAAGTGATAATTAACACCCCAATCGTTTCTACAAATGACATAAAAGATAAAATTTATGCAAGGCTTTGAATAACCATTTGGCAGTCATGCTTATCTTTATTCTCCACACCTCTTTTTAGGGCTGCCAATGGCCGGGTCGGGCGCTTTCGGGCTGGGGTGGCTAACGGGACTTTAGCAGGCTGGTTAACGGGTTGCGGTCTGTGCCAGGCCAGGCCATTTTGGATATATAGTATTATAGGACATGACCGGGCCGGGCTGAAAAAGCCCGAAATTAGGTCATCTGGCCGGGCTTTTCTGATAATCCCGAAAATGCCTCGACTGGAACTAATAAGGCTCCGTCCATTTAATTTTTTTTGTTTCTTTAAGCAATAAAGCATAGGTATTCTCTCTACAAATCTCTCTCTCTATGAAACAAATGAACGAAGGTGCTCTCTCTCCCTGCAAGCCACAAGGTTTTCCTCTCTCTCTAAAAAACCAAAAAACTCCTAGATAAAAGAAGAGAAACAAATAAGTCTGGAGAGAATATAAGAAATCACGTACCCCTTCTTTTGAGATTTTGCACTCGGAGCATCTCTCTTTCTCTTTCTCTCTCTATGAATCGAACTTTTTCTTTTTGGAATTTGGAAGTTTTGTAATGTCGATGCTTATTAGTGGGTAGGATTTCCTGGCTTTTCGAAGTGGTTAATATGCAGTGATCCCAACACTTTTTGTGGGGTTTTTTCCAGAGATTGCAGATTAATCCATGATTAATGAGAGTTTTTTTGCTACTTTTTCTTTCTTTCATGCGGTTTAAAAACTATACCATCTTTTTTTTTTAATTAATTTAAAGGTTTTGGTAGTTTTTCTTATCGACATTTTACATATGGTGTCTCGTGTTGTCTCTCTGTTGCTCTGTCTTCTGAGAATTCCTTTGCTATTAATCTTATCTCATTTGTTTGTAACATCGAAACTTATGCAGTTAACAATAAAGTGTTCTTGAAATAGTACATCTTGTATGGTAAGAATTAAGAACATCAAATGCAACACTGCAAGGGAGATAGAGAGGTTCCACGACAAAAAGTAAGTGTTACCTCCTAGTTAAGTTGGGAATCCCATTGCCATCCCATGACTTGGGCGAAACTCTAGTGAGGAGTTGTTCCATAGGGAAGATAAAAGAAGAATCAAATAATTTGCTTTTTTGTTTGGCTTACAAGAAAAAGTTTGGAGAGATTTTTTTAATTTTTTTTTTAAAAAAAAGCCTAAATTGCCGGGTCAGGCCCAAAAAGCCTAATGGGCTGGGCCAAGCTTCCAAGTATAATTTCAGGCCTTAATGGGTCGCCCTGGGCTTTTAAGGGGTGGGCCTTATCGGGCATAGTTCTAGGTTGGGCCTTACTGAGCCCGGCAGAATCAGGTTCGGGCTTTCCTGGGCATAGTTCTGGACTGGGCCTCATTGAGCTCGGAAGAATCAGGTTCGGGCTTTCCTAGGCTCCAAGCCAGGCCTTGCCCGTTGGCAGCCCTACTGGAAAAAATCAATATATTTAAAAAAAACCCATTTGAAAACACCAAGTTCCTTCCTAAGTTTGGCCCTTTAAAACTCGTGACTCTTCTCTCTTGTTATTATGAGAGGAAAGAAGACAAAAGCGTATTAATTTTAGAAAATTGTTTCATGGGGTTGGATTGCATTTCTACATTATACAGTCCAGGAGTATAATCTTAAAGATAGATGCAAATAGGTGACTCATCTAAAAACTAATGTAAATAACTATCAAATGTTTTTTTTTAATATAATTATTATTTATAGTTTTCAATATTTTATCTATTTACTTATTTTTTCATATCCATATTTTTTATAATAAATATTATATATTTTCTAAAAATTAGGATCAAATTATAAAACTCCTATATTGTATCTCTAAAACCCTCTTTCCACCTCTCTCTCGCTAAGAGCACTGTTTTACGCTGCCGTGCAGGCATGCTTTTTACCAGTCCGCACCCCTCTCCCAGAAGTCTCAAGTCCCAACAACCAAAGTAGGCCCTACTTAAGGAAAAGTTTATATGAGGCTGCAATTCTACATTATAGGAGTACGGTGCACTTAAGAAATTCGGTACGAAAAAGTGATTTGAAGTTGAAAAACCTTCTTGGTCATGAAATGTATAGATATATAGAAAAAAAAAAATTTAAAATTTAAAAATAATGCATCTTATAATAAGTTATTTATGCTATTTATTTATAATTTTTTCAAATATTTGTAGATTTGCTTTATGTGTGTCATTTTTTAGAATTTAAAATTTTAGAATTAAAGTTGAACGTGCATTTTGAAATAACTATTAAATTTTCCATACTATTAACCTTCTCATATAACTTATAAATGTGCCTTACTATATAAGGTGGGCACTTTATTCAACGTCTTACTTGTATGGTACACAATACCTCACTAAGTAAGTTTCTTCTCTCATTTATAGGGGTGGCAACGGGTAGGGTTAGGTATGGGTTTGGGTTCGGTTTTTGAACCTGACCTCATCAAAGAATTAAAAAATATGTATTTCAATAAATTTAATTATTTTTCATAAAGAAAGACTCAAAAATATAGGTGGGATCTGGACCCAAATCCGAACCAAAATAATATTCGGGTCTAAAGTTCAGACCCAGATCTAACCCACCAGGGCCAAGTTTTGGACCCGTACCCAAGTTTTGGACCCATACCCCAGCCTGGTGAGGGTCTACCTTTGGGACCTCCGGGTCCATTGCCACCCCTCATTTGACAAAAAAAAGTTCTCACTTGAAAGTCCATCCTTTGTCTCTCTAGTCTCATTAATTTCCCTCTCTCTGCTCTCTCTCATGTGGAGTTCATCTTCATCGAACATGTCATGAGGTTGGGGATCGAAAGTTAATAAGAGCTAGAGAGAGAAGAATAAAGGGCACTCGTGTTGGAGTTGTACCTGAAACCAACCTCATCCGCCCGCCCATAGGAAGCCCTCGGTTGGTTTGTTATTGCCATTGGAGCTGGTGCCATACCACGTGCACTTGTTGCAGAGACCTGGCCGGATCTCATAAAGCGAGGCTAGAAACCCTAACCCTAAAAAACAAATGGCACCAGTATGAAGTTATCAATAAATTATCTGATCTCAAAACTCCATTTATCTGATCTCAAAACTCCATTTCATAACAACCAAGAAGGCAAAGTTCCATTTCATAACAACCAAGAAAGGCAATCAATTTTGTTCTGTAAATTTCATGGTAGGTATGTTTATCGTTTATTTAGATCAAGCTTTTGGGTGTTGACTCTTACTTTCTCTGTTTGTGGTATATATGGTTGATTCAGATCAAGTTTTTGGGGTTTTTAGTATTCTCCTTTGCCCTCTAACTGAGTTTCGACATTGAGATTTGGTTGAGATTCAACTGTGGGAAGATGATGGGCTATGAGAACCTGGAAGTAGAAGAACCTACAAATAATAACAATCTCTTTCCACCCAGAGAAGAGATGGAAAATCTGGTTATTGATGAGGGCCCAAACACGCAAACATTCATCTCTCACAGCGATTACAGGAGTGTGATGTCATCTTTAGCTGAAACCCACCACCCATTAGCTGGTGATGATCCTCTCTCTTCGAATTCTTCCTCCAAAAGTTTTAGAAACTCAAGTTTCACGGAGGATTCTTTCCTTGAACCCCCTGCTTATGCAGATGTGGTGTTCTCTCCATTCACGGAGAAACCCATCTCAGGAAATGGCAATTCATCTCAACCAACTCAGCATCTCTCTAATTCTAGCTCTGAATTCATCACAATTATAGTGTCCAACCCACAAAAAGAGCAGGAAATCTCAAATTCTCTGGTACCTGGGGGCAACACCTACGTTACCTATCTGATAACAACTCGGACAAATATGGCAGATTATGGGTCCTCTGACTTTAGTGGCTCTGCTGAATTTAGCGTAAGGAGAAGATTCAGAGATGTTGTTACCTTAGCTGATCGATTAGCTGATTCTTATCGTGGTTTTCTTATACCTCCTCGCCCTGATAAAAATGTGGTGGAAAGTCAGGTTATGCAAAAGCAAGAGTTTGTTGAGCAAAGAAGATTGGCTTTGGAGAAGTATCTAACTAAATTAGCCAGCCATCCAGTGATTAAGAAAAGTGAAGAGTTGAGGGTCTTTTTACAGGTTCAGGGTAAGCTTCCCCTTCCTTCGACGACTGATATGGCATCGAGAATGCTGGATGGGGCAGTTAAATTGCCAAAGCAATTGTTCGGGGAATCTGTTAGTGCCATTACAGCTCAAGAGGCTGTTCAACCAGCGAAAGGGGGAAGAGATCTGCTAAGGATTTTTAAGGAGTTGAAGCAATCGGTGGCTAATGATTGGGGTGGCTCGAAGCCACCTGTGGTTGAGGAAGATAAGGAGTTCATGGAGAAGAAAGAAAAGTTGCGGGATCTCGAGCAACAGTTGAGCGCTGCATCACAGCAGGTAATCGGATAAAATCTCTCTCTATCACCCTGTCTCTTATCTCCAATGTTTTTGAAACTGCTTTCTTTGTTCCAGTTGCAATTTTTGACAATTTAAATGTTACTCTGAGAATTTCAGTTCATCTCTCTGCCCATTGTGGTATGATTAGGGTTGGAAGGAATTTTGCGTGCCTCATTTTTATCCTCGAATGCTACAGTTCTATGTCAATATAAACTTCCTAAATTAATTTGCTGTTTCCATCTTTTTTAGTGTTCCCGTCATATGCGATTGCATTCAAACGATGCTCTTTGTTCTTAAATTGATTGATTATTAAGGAACCACATACTTGTTTAAAAAGATTATACGATAATAGTTGTTGGATATTGGAGACTAGGTTGCTCAAAAATTCATGGGGGGATAACCATTTTAATTCTATTTCTCTTATGATATATTTGTGAATTATTATGTTTTCCGGAATTTTTTTTTTTGGTGATCCTGGATCTTGGTATTGATGACCTTAAAATAGTTGAGATTATGAGTCATATGCGACGATATCCTAAGAATATTTACAAATGATATTATTTCAGTATCTGTGAACTGTTATTCAAGTATACCTACCTTTTTGGGCGTATAGCCATGTGTTAATGTGACCTTCCCATTATTATTCCATGTCATGTTGCTGTGGTTCCTTCTCAGCTTAACAGTTTTACAATCTATTTCTTTGGCCAGAATCATTGTAGTCTTTCTTTTATTTACTTTCTAAATGTTTCTTTTCACTCTATCAACTCCCCCCCTCCCAAAAAAAAAAAAAAAAAGATAAATTCAAAATGATGTTTATTAGCACTATGGTGGAATAAGGATCCTTTTGTGAACAAGACACTTAAATACTTCCCTTTAGGTTCTTGTCTCTTCAAAATTTTATGTTAACCTCCATTAAATTAAAATCAACCTTGCATGATACGTGATTTTGGAGGCTACACCAGTAAATGTTATGGAAGTAAGCTTGTTCGTATCTTATTCTTTGTAGGATCCTAATGTTCGTTGAATCTTTGGTTTTGATGTTGCACTTTTAGTCTTTTAATGCTCATTGGTCAAAAATTATTTAAAATTAGAATGTTACTGAACTTGTCAAATTTTTTAATTGACCAATAATATTGACTTATATTCTTTTTGTGCTGATAGCAGCGTGATTACATCTGGTTCAGTTGTTTTTGCAAATGTTTATTACTTTTTTGGTTTGCAAATGTCCAATGGGGTATCTGGAAGAACGTGATGGTTTTGAATGTGGTTATACAGAACCATTTTTTTCTTGAAATCGCTTTAAATATAATTGAATAGATTAATTGTATAAGTTGTAAATTTATAGTCAGCTAACAGCAAAAAACTACTTCATAAAAAGAAATCAATTAATTATAAAAATGAAGTGCACGACTGATTTCACGGTTTAATGAAAAAAATGAGGAGAGAAAATTTGAGTGAAAGAGCTTTGGATGCAAACTGTCCCTTGATATCTATGAAGAGAATGCTAATGCTTGTTAGCAGAGTATTACTGTACCTGTAGCATTTCCTATAAAAATCACATCCATCCTAGTCTTAGTCTTTCTTGTGATGACCTAGTCACCCAATCTCTCTTAGGTGAAGCAGGGTCAGGAACAACAAATCTCTTTATGATAAACAAATCCATTTTGCAAGCTCGTTATTACAGGTAATTCCTACATAGGATCACACTAATGATGTATACAATACTTGAATTATCGGTGTAGATGCTACCTAGTTGGTTCTCATCCTTTAGAGACTACGAATGTAGTAGGAGCATTCCTGGACAAAAAGATCGCCCTAAGATGATCATCCCATGGCTATTGAGAATGAATCAAATTAGATAGTTCTATTTCTCAATCTTTCTGACTTGCTCCTAGGGAACCTGAGTCGAAAAGATAGAAAAAAAAATCAGTCATTCACAACCATTGATGAAGGATTCCTCGAAAACTTAAGGATTAGTATAGTAATTGTGAGAAAACTCTAGAGCACTTTTCTCCATTAATTACTCTTTTCATTGTGAAAACCCTGTCCACTCAAAAGAATATTCTACTTATTTTGAAGTAGAATCGACCCCCATATGTTTTGTATGTGGAAACTCTAGTTTTAGTCCTTTCCAGCATAACCTACTAAAAACAAAAAGATCTCTCCCATAGAGCTAACGTTTGGACTATTCAATGAGGCATTCTTTGTTCAATCCCTAATCTCTTTTAGTGGGAGAACTCATTTTCTTTTTCTTTGTCATAGATCAAATCATTCAACAATGAAAAATCTTCCTTGCTGCTGCACCACCATCAATCACCATTCTTCCATCGCATATACAACTGAATGTGGACGAAAGAATTTGGTTCACCTTGAATGCTCCTCTCTTGGGCTGCATGATTTTGTTTTCTAGGAGAGAGAACTAAACTAAACATGGCCCTCGTATCTTGATTACAAAGCGTGGTTGGTAAAGGACTACTCACTAGTTTCATGGCTTGTAAGATGTCTTGAAACTCTCGTGAAGAATTCTATGCATCATCCTAAACTCCAAAATTGTGACTAGGCACATTTATGGTTTCTGACTTTTTCATTTAATTTTCTATGCTCCATGTTGACTCCAATCTTTCGGAGCTAGTTTACAGTGGTGACTTTGACTTCTTCAAAATTCAGCATAAATTTTTTTTTTAAACATATATTTTGCATCCTCACCATTTATCAGAGGCCAATGCTCCTTTACTTTCTATCCAAATGCAAAGTTAATTGGCTTCAAGGAGCCACACATCTTTTGGACAAGATTACTCTCTAGGGTCAAATTCTCTCAGCAATTCCTTCCTCATTTAGGACTTTGGGAAAAATACTGTCCCTCTCTTAGGCACCTCTATGACATGATTTTGACTCCTCATGTCTTCAAGACTTGTGCAAAATACAGGTAAACCTCAACTTGAAACTTTGATTTGTAAATGCTGCTCAGGCTTAAGAGCTTGTCCTTCTTGAATGGCATTATTGTTTCTAAATTTTTCCTCTGGCACATTTGGTTCGTGTGAAAACAAGAAAAAATTATCTCATGTGGTCAAGTGTGGGAACATTTTCATACCAATTCGTCTTAATGCATCTTTCACACTAATTGGCTACTAATTGATATAAAAATATTCACACACTTGACTACATGAGAGAATTTTTTCATGTGAAAATGTTTTCTAGAAAACATTTTCACGCGAACCAAATGTCTCAAGTGATTCCTTTTTTATCATTTTGGGACCTTGCCCAATGTAATTCTAGTGGCATGTCTCGAAACTTTGATTTGTAAATGCTACTCAGGCTGAAGAGCTTGTCCTCCTTGATTGGCTTTATCATTTCTAAATTCTCCTCAAGTGGTTTCTTTTTGACCATTTTCGGACCTTTCCCAATGTAATTCTAGTGGCATGTTTGGATTTTTTCAAACAAAATTTGAAATGATTCCAATTGGAAATTTTTGTTTTCTTCCCAGTAAAAATCTTTTATTGTAACCCTTGTCTTTAATCAAGGGCATGGCTAACATTTGTTGTAAAAGGGAAAATTTCCATTACTTTGTTTTAGACTTTGCTAAATTGATTGTTCCCATGTTAGTGGTTCTTTCTAATCATTTACATGTGATGGACCCTTACAAGGGATGCTGAATTATATCTCATCATCATCATCATAGCCTTTTACCAACTATTTGGGGTCGGCTACACGAATATTGGTCCCCACTCTGCTTTATTAAGGGGCATACCATCAAGCCCTATATCTTTTCTCACTACTTCCAACCATGTCTTTTTGGGCCTAGCCGCCTAGCCCTTGCCCCTTTTGAGCCTTCCACTTGAATCAACTTGCACGTCCTAACATGTGCTGTATTGGGCTTGTGTTGCACATGGCCAGCCCACCTAGGTCTACTTTCTCTCATCTTAGCTTCAATTGGAGCCAGGCCTAAGTTCTGGGGAATGTATTCATTTCGAATTCTTTCTCTTCTTGTCTTGCCACTCATTCATCTCAACATTTTCATCTCAGCTACACTCATCGTTTGGGTATGTTGTTTCTTGACCGCCCAACATTCAACCCCATAAAGCAAAACTGGTCTCACGGATGCTAAATTATATCTCTCGGATATATTTTTGATTGTTTTATTTTGAAGTCAACACATTTCAAACAACCAAATTGCTTCCTTGCAAGACCATTTAGATACGTAAAAAGAATATCTATAATAGCTTTATTTGATTGAACATATGAAAAAGTTGTGAGCTAGCAATTAATTGCAGTGTTATCTCGATACTCCATATATAGGCTGGTGTCATGTATCAACATGTGTCGACATTCAGACATGTGCTGACACTTAGAGGCATGACTGTACGAGTTGGTTGCATCATCAGTACGGTGTCGATACTTTAAATTAAATTGTCTAGCAATTTTTGACATATAATATTAGATCTCCACATGGTAGTATTTACTTTTTGCTTTTGGCAAGTCCATGGTTCTATTGCCAAGCTTGCAATGTCTCTCTCTCCTTTTTTTTTTTTTTTTTTTTTTACTATTCTTTAGCAATAAAAAGGTATACCATGCTTATAGTGGGAATGGAACCCCTTTCCATGCTCGTGGTGGGAATGGAACCCCTCTCCTGCACTGTCACATGTTACCACATCTCCATTAGTTGTTGAATGTTAGGAAAGGGACAATTATATTATATATCCTTAATAATATTTTATTAGTTGTAAAAAAAATATGCTTATAATGGGCTTGAACTCTGACACCTTGGCACTCTACCATCTCTCCAAGAGTTTAATTAATATTATAAAACAAAATATCCTATATTATATGATATAAGATTTTAATTACAAAAAATAGATGTAGTGACATGTCTTGTCCTACTGGCTTTTTAGATTGATGTACTAGATACTTGAGACACTTGTAGGCGTCGACACCCAGGTAGTGCCCATGTAACACAGGTTAATTGCTAAGTATCCATAATATGAAGTTGTACGCTAGCAGTACTGGTTCAGGATGAGAGGAGTGAAAATAGGTAAACCATACTTTTGCATTTGGAATTGTTTGGTGATAGATAATTGTTTGTGGATGCTAAAATGCTGCCTAATATTGTTGTCTCATTTGGCTTTCGTGTTATGAGATTTTTAGGCATCCGATCAAGAAACATTCTCAAATTTTGAACTAACAACCAAGAGATAAGTGTTGGTTCTTTTTGTTTTCTATGCACACGGGACAAAGTTCTTCTGGCTGTTGTTACAAAGTCGCTTGGTTGTTGTGACTCTTGTCCGATTATACAAAATCAAAGCAGCCTACCTCTTTTCATATTTTCAGGGCAGCAATTTCATTTTCAGTTTATTTTCATCTACGTCCTTTTAGTTCATAATAGTTGCAGGCATTTTCCAAAATGTGAATTGAAGGTAAACTTACCTCTGTTGACTGGTTACAGGCAGAGGGGCTTGTTAAAGCCCAGCAAGACATTGGAGAAACAATGGGAGAATTGGGATTGGCTTTTATTAAGCTTGCAAAATTTGAGACTGAGGAAGCTGTATACAATTCTCAGAGAACACGAGCTGCTGATGCCAAGCGTGTGGCTACTGCTGCTGTAAAAGCAAGTAGATTTTATCGGGAAGCAAATGCACAAACTGTCAAACATTTGGTATACAAGAAATCCTTTCAAATTTCGGCCTTTATTAAATCTTTATCCTTATTGGTGGAAGCTTAAGTTTTTCTCATGTGTCTTACCAGTCACTAATAAAAAAAGAAAAAAAGAAACAAAAAGAAATAATCATTGACTTACCAATGATATGTTTTTTTTTGCAGGACACGCTCCATGAATATCTTGGATTAATGCAAGCTGTCCACACTGCATTTGCAGACAGGTCTAATGCCCTCTTAACTGTACAAACCCTTTTATCAGAGTTGTCGTCCTTGAGGTCCAGAGTGGAGAAACTTGAAGCTGCATCCTCAAAAATTTTTGGTGGCGATAAAACTAGAAACAAAAAAATGGAGGAATTGAAAGAAACAATAAGAGTTACTGAAGAGGCAAAGGACTGTGCGATCAAGGAATATGAAAGAATTAAGGTTAGCCTTTTACTGTCGCCTTAGTTTCAGGATCTGCATGTGAATAGGTTTTTATAGATACATGCCAGTAGAAAAAATATTTTTTGACAACTTTTGATCCAAGTGAGAACTTTTGATCCCAGGTTAATTTCTGTAAGTGATTCCTAATTTATTTCATGTCATACATGCTACTGGTGGCTATCTTGATGCTTGGAAACAATATATACTGTTTTTTCTTGTTCTTGAATTGATATTTTTCTGAATCGTTTCGTGGTTCATCTACGAAATATTAACCACGTGATTTGAACGCATAGGAGCTAGTTTGGTTGTCCCCTAATCTGGTAGCTTTTTGGATGACAAGTGATCAAAGTTTCTGAAGGGTTTGGGTGGATTTGGATATTGCGAGTTTTTCTGATTTAAATTAGAAAAAAGCTATCAATTTCATGCCAATATTGGCATTCAGAAAAATTGTACTTTAACTTGTGTTTTTTAGCTTATCAGGCTCTCTCTATCTCAAACTTACCCTTCCTCTCTCAAGTCCCCAACCACATCCCCCAACCCCCCTATCTCTTCTCTCCCTCTTTGCTTCAGACACACAGGGGGACTGCCCTTTTTCCCAGCTCTTTCTCTCTCTCTCTCTCTCACACACACACACACACAGAGGCTGCCCTTTTTCCCAGCCCCCGATCTCTGTCTTCCCCTATCTACACCTGCAACTCAAATTCACAGGTGAAAGTGCAAAGAAACAAAGTAATGTAAGCATGGCTATTTCTCTGTCTCAAATTCAGCTCTCCAAAAATCGTAGCCAAACCAACTCATAAATCACACCATACTTCCTCTCCATCTCCTTCTCCGTAAAATGTGATAAAAAAGAGGCCTATCTTTCCCTTCTTTCAAAGTCCCACAAGCCTCAGTCCAATCCTCTTGTTCTTCTTCTTATCCTTCTCCTTCTCTCTCTCCTGTCCATGATGTCGAAGCCAGTTTATGCCAAACTTCGCCTCCTCGTTGCCTCAATACCCAAATTCTCCTTCTCTCTCTAAGCAATCACCTTCATTTCTTTCTCTCTCTAAGCAATCACCATTGAAGCTCGCCTCTCTTGAAGAAATTATGGAAAATCTTTTTGAATTTTGGCAAAAATCAGCCCCTCCTTCTCAGGCCCCCCTCTGATAAATCCCATATAATCTCTTTCCAAAAGCCTTATAAGAGAAGAGCCGTGGAACCAAATCAAGAAAACATCGATTCTAAGTGCCCCACTAAGCTATCTTACAATGCCATTAGAGAGAGCTTGCGCCAGCTTCGAGCCAGTGGACTCAATTTAACATAAGTATAAAGGCCTCTGATACAGGCATGGATATCATATATCTCTCTGAAGTAATTCAAAGATAGCCTGAATTTTCTGCCTGATGACCCAGCTTCAGAGCCATTAATCAAGCTATTTTTTGGAAAAGAGATGAGTGAGAGGCGGCGAGTGATTTTGGGTCTACAGAGACTGAGTTTGTGATGATGTATAGCGATTCAGAGTTGGATGGGGAAGCTAAGGAATCTGGGGCCTACGAGGTTCAGGGGAAAAACTGTGTATTTCTTTCCTTGAAAAATGTAGATTTTCCACAAAGGTGAAAGTCAAGGTTTTGGCCACTAATGCGGTTTCATGCTTCCATTTATTGTTGGGGTTTGTGTAGAGAGATTTGTGGGAAGGTTGGTCAGTAGCCATTTGCTTGGAATTGGCCATTGGGTAGACAGAGAAAGGAGGGATATAGAGTACATGGATTTAGTGGGTTTCTTTTGTGGGGACTCTCCCTCTCTCTCTCTCTGTCTCGCCCCCACCCATGCCACCAAACAATGTGGGGACTCTCCCTCTCCCTCTCTCTCTCTCTCTCCCCCCTGCCCTTGTGACCAAACAAGTTATGGACACCATAAAAGAAAACATCACATCTCTAAATTCAGCATAAAAAACCTGCTAGATTTTTTGCTGAAAGGAATTTTAAAGCATGCATCCAATCTGGACCCAAATCATCAGGTGCTACTGCTCTCCAATACTAGCGAGACTACCCCTTCAAACAAAATGAGGCCCAAACCTTTTAGCCATATTTTGTGAAGCCCCTTTGTTGTTGTCCCTGCATTTTACCTACCCTCTAATCCTCTTAAGATTTTTGTACTTAATCCAAAATCTGTCAAATAGAAACATAACTTCCTCTGAAATGTGCCATTAGCTTGCTTAACCTTCAGCATGGAGGGAATTTCCTTGATCCAAGAAAATTACATATATGCTATTTGATTCTACTCATATATTATCATTGCTAGCTAATTCAAGAATGGGTTCTTGTTGAAAGATGTATGCATCATGTAATTTTGGGGACATGGGCCTCAATTTGTTTACTGATGAAAAGAAGCTGTTTACATAGAGCTAGTACATCTTACAGTTGCTTATGTATAAAATATTTCGTTGACTTGCTTCTGGCTTTTGGCTTTTATTTCTGGGAGTAATATTGGCATTTGTCAAGGTGCAATCTTTTTTTATGTACATATATATGTGACACACTAAGGGCGGGGCCTAGTAATGAACTGCATAATTATTGCCTCATTTTCTTCCTTATATGGTGATCGAGATTGAACTGCCTTACAGGTTTCTTAAACCCTGCCCAACATTTTACCTCGGGTTGTGTAATTTATGGTCGAGAACAGCCATAGGGGTTTCCACCTTGGGAGTCAAAGGTTTTCCCCTTATAATTATAGAAGCTTTATTGTAATTTCTAGTCGAGGACAGCCTTCTTCCACCCCCCCCTCGCCCAACCAAAAAAAACGGCTTTATTGTAATTTCTTTCATAGTGTCGAGGACATCCTTCTCTCCCCCCCCCCCCAAAAAAAACAAAAGAAAAACCTATTACATATTCACATGGAATGAGAGTTACACTGGCAGTCTCATTCATGAGATTGAGTGGCACAAACAATTGTATCAAATTTGAGTGAAAGAAGTTAGTCTGGAGCATGCAAGAAGTTTCTCAATATTTGGAAGTGAACTTTTGGGTGTATCTACTTTGTTGAAACTTGATACGTAGTAAATCTGGAGAATGTAAGAAGTTTCTCAATATTTGGAAGTGAACTTACGGGGTGTATCTACTTTGTTGAAACTTGATACCTTATGTGCTTAATCTTGGTAATATTGCAGGAAAACAACAGAAATGAACTTGAAAGGCTTGATAGAGAAAGACAGAATGATTTCCACAACATGTTGAAAGGGTTTGTAATAAATCAGGTATGTTTCCATTATGATTGCAGTGGTATATAATTATTTTATTGTTGGTTAATTTTGAACTCATCAAGGAACAAGAGGAACTAGTACTCTTTTTTGGTTGATTGTCCGCATCTAGCAATTGTTTTCTTTGGTAGAGCAGGTTATTTTAATTTGAGTTCTTGATCTTGTTTATATAGGTCCTGCTTATCTTAAATGGGTTAGTGTTGGAGAGTCTCTGGTACACATCCCTTATTCTTCCTAGGACATCCAAAGCAAGTCACTTGGAGCATAGTTGTCGATTTTGTAACTGTCCGGCGTGAGAATATAGGTTCTGATACAATCAGCAAACAATACAATGGATGTATTCAATTATTGTTTTCCGAGATTGTGTTATCAGATCTGCTTTGCTTTGGACAGGAGGCCAAAGACTTCAGCTTCAGACTTCAAACTGAAACAAAGCAAAGCTAACGCCAATACTTTCAAAATATTGGCTGTTTTTGGAATATCACTGATATATCGCCAATATTGTTGATATTTCTAAATTTTATGTATTTTTTAAAATTACTTAGTTATATATTTTTTGTTTTCTTTTACTTAAAGATTACCTGAAAACTTCCACTGGAACAGCTGAAGTGCCAAATGATTCCATTCCTAACCAAATTGGAATCTGCAAAACGAATCTGATAACACTGTTCCCCAATGCCATAATTTTTAGGGTTCAAGTTGGTTTTATTTTCTGCGGGAACTTTTTTATGCATTATTATCAAACTTGTGCTTTGCTCCTTATTGTGGGGGATTCTGGCTGAAGAATGTCGCAACCTTTTTATTGAGGTGCAGTTATGTATTTGAAGCCTTTTCAATTGAACTGTAGCAGTTTTACACAAAATGAGATCCGATTTCTTTCTTTTCTAAATCATTACAATGTTCCATAAATACATGTATGCTTTTTGTTCATATTGATTTCTTGCAAAAAGCTCTTCTATTGATTGGTGTGAATGTCACTCTCAGAAATCAAAACTTAAGGCTCCTATTCAGTAAAACCAACTTTTAAAGTTTTAAAACTCAGGATTCACCTGAGTTGAACCTGCTCGGCAACCCGGTCAGTCTCATAGTTTATTAGGAGACTTGCCCATGTCTTATATGCATTTTCTCTGTTAGTCAGCAAACTTGTCTGGGTTGAGTCAATACAATAGCTTGGGACCAGGCTGAGACCCAAGGTGAACCAGAGGCTTAAAACACTGATAAACATGGAATGCTTATATCCTAACCTTCACATATTGAGATGAAACACACTTTCCTAATATGCTTTCTAATATTAGGATGCTTCTTCTCTACCTTTGCATTTTTGCTTTCATTATCTTGTGAGTTGTGAAGTTGTTTTCTAGACATACTTAAATCTATAGCTTATGCGGCAAATTTTGATGTACAAAACTGCTTTACTAGTATTTTCCAAGGTTTCCTCCCTAGTTGATGCCACAATTAAAGTTTTATGTTCAAATTCACATAAGGATCGTGATGTTAATCTCACCAATTCACCCTCCTACATGTCATATTATTATTTGATATAAACCTGTTACCAACAATTGGCTTAGTATAATACTTGACACAAAATGGACATTACTGAAGTTTTTGAATGTTGCCAGATTTTTTGGGTTAAAGTAATCTTTGCTGTTATCATTTTATCATTTGCATACTGATACCATATGTTGGTGGCAAAGCCATTATTTGATTTTTTTTAAGGAAATTTACGTATGGACCGGGTTTTTTTACCGTTAATATGGTATGGCCCGAAAATAGCCCATTATTACCTGGAAAGATGTATCCACGATTTTTTTTTATTTTTTGCCAAGTTTGCCCCCTGTCCAATGTTTGACCATTTTATTTCCCCCAAATCCTACAAAGATTCTATTCCAAGCTAGCTCTTTTGCTTTCTCTCTCTAACTGGCTTCTCCTTTTCTCTCTTTAAGCTCTGTTCCCTCTCTCTCTCTCTCACCTCACTTTCTGCAGGTTCCGAGTTCTCACTCTTGGGTTTCTCTTTCTCTCTCTTTTGGGATTGTTAATTTGTTATTTCTCTCTCTAATCTCTTTCTCTCTCTAGAGGGGTTAATGATTGGGAGTGTGCATGTCTGCCTCACTGGATTTATTTGTGTTTATGCCCAGTTGATTTTGCATAATGATCCCCCTCATTATTTGCTGTGATATAACAGCTGTTGCATCCCCTAAGAGCTCACGAGCGAATTCTCAAATATACTCGGCCATGTTTGAAAAAAATGCGGTCCGATGGTTTGAACATCAGACCGTCTTCTTTTCTTTTTCTTTTTGAATAAATAATGCAGTCCGATGGTTTGAACATGCCTTTTGTTCTTTTTTTTTAGCTAAACCAAGTGGTCCGATGTTTGAATCATCGGACCGCATGATTTACTTAGAAAATTTCAATAGAAGGCGGTCTGATGGTTTAAACATCAGACTGCATTGTTTAGTTAAATAATTGAACAGATTGCGGTTCGATGTTCGAACCATCAGACCGCTTGGTTTTATAAAAAAAATTGAACAGATGGCGGTCCGATGTTCAAACCATCGGACTGTGTTTTCAAACCCAAAAAAAAAAGAGAAAGAAGACGGTCCATTCTTACACGGCCATGTTTGAGAAAAAAAGAAGCGGTCCGATGTTTGAAAAATCGGACCGAGGGCAAACTTGGCAAAAAATAAAAAAAATTCGGGGATCCGTCTTTCCAGGTAATAACGGCCTATTTTCGGGTCATTCTGTTATAATGGTAAAAAAACTCAGTCCATACATAAATTTCCCTTTTTTTAATTTGATAAATAACGTGTAAATGAGTGAGAATATTCATGAACTTCTTGGCTTGTAAAGGACTGATATTAAATTAAGTGTTAGAAGGTGGAGATATGCAGCGTATGTCCAGAACAAGTAGAGAGAATTTTAAATTTTCATGTGCTCCATTTAGTACTAAAGTTTAAGTTAAAATTGTTGGTACGAGGTGAAGACCAAATAAATGGATTTCTAGATCACTTTGACAGCTTGTTTGCTAAGGATATGTTTGACAAACTACTTATTATCCTAGTACTTCAGAATAGGAAAAAGCCACCAATAGGTTGCACCTGTAATGGATCGTAATACAGGTTGACTCAGCCGTCAGATCTTTAATTAGATGGCTGAAAAAAGCATGTTGCTATTTGAAATTTAATCTTTTTTCTACGAATTGGATAGAGATGAAATATGAAATATTTGGCGTGTACTTCAAATGACTAAAGTGACTAACTTACCCTCGTCATTTTTAGGGGTATTATGGTTATTTTAAATTTTGAAAAATAATTTTTATATTTTTCTTGTGGGCCTTATTTTTTAGTACACAACCAAAATTTCATCTTGAACCAATTTGTAAAAAAAAATTAAAATTCAAATAGTAACATGCATTTTCAACTATCTTAACTATGATTTGACAACTGGGAGTCAACCTATATTATTATTCATTATAGCTACAACGTATTGGTAGCTTTTTCCTTCAGAATAATATATAGATTTATAACAATCATGTTCTTTCCTCCGTAAACCTTGTTTTGATTGATCAAGATCTTTCAGAAAATTAAGATGAGTTCCTCTTATCTGAATATCACAAAATTCAAGTAGGACATAATTTTATGGGTTCAGTTATCACTAAAATCTAAATGGATTGGGTGGCTTTCCTTCCCCCATCTTCTCCTCACCTTCATCTCTTCCATCTTCTGCATACCCCTGAGCCTATTGCACCTAAACCACTCTCTCGCCTTATGGACTGAACCAAGCCAGCTGCCAACCTTGCCGGAAAATAATTTCCCTGTAATTGAAATGAAGAAGACTCTAGGTTAATCACACCTAAAATGAGAGAACCCATCTTGCTTTCCTTCCCCTGCCTCCCCCTCGCATTCACCTCTGCCATATTCTACATGCCCACTGAGCCTATTGCACCTACACCACTCTCTGGCCTCATGGACTGAACCAAGCCAGTTGCCAACCTTGCTGGAAAATAATTTCCCTGCCACTGAAATGAAGAAGACTCTTAAGATTAATCACACCTAAAGAGAGAGACCCCCCTCATTGTTGCTCTTTTTCTACAACAAGGGCAGTTTCGGGGTTTTGGTATAGGGTGAAGCTTTGGTGATGCTGCTGGCCGGGGAGTATGCTGTGAAATCAGCATGAAGGATTGTAGTGCACACCATTAGATTCAGGTTCAATGAGGAAATCTATCAATCCATATAGAAGTAATGACACCATTAGATGAGTTCATGGCTGGACAGAGTAAAAAGAGAGGAGGTAAATTGAGAGGAATGACTATGAAATTAGGGTTTTGAAGAATAAAAAAGGTTAGATTTTCAACGCCCCATTTGGGCTGGTTTTTGGGTGGCCTTTTAAGCTGGTGTTTTGGGAGATTGGGTTCTTTGAATTGCAGAGAAGAAGATAAATGCGGTGCATTTGTGTTGGAAAGAAGAAAATGCTTGGGTACTGGTTTTTTTAAGATTTGAAGAAAGAATTGGGTATTTTGTGTGTGTGTGAGAGAGAGGGAGTGAGAGAGAGAGGGAGAGTGCTGCAAATCAAGTGATTGACATAAAACACCGGAATCAAATCCACCCAGATGCAAATCTAGCAATGGAGATGAGCTGGAGAGAGAGAGAGAGAGAGAGAGAGAGAGAGAGAGAGAGAGGTTTTTCTTTTCGCCGGACTGAAAACTCACCGCTTTTATCAAACCAGGGTAAAGAAAGATTTTCTAACATGTAGTCCGGCAAGCGGATTCGGAGAGAGAAATTTGAAACCCTCGCTGTACTGCTGGGTATCCATTTGATAGACTGGATTTTAAAAACAAAGTTTCAGGGATGGCCGTGATTGTTGGTGGTCATGCTCGAGTAATATTGTCATGGGTTGAAAACATTCAATCAAATGCTTGAAAAAATCTTGATTAAACAGAAATTCTAGTTTTGTTAGCCAAATAGTTCGAATATGAAATTTATTAAAATTTTGATTTATTGGTAGACAGTCAAACGGACAAAAAAAGAACATGTTAGGATAATATGTAATCTAGAAATATGGAAAGCCAATAAAGCCTTTGTTCAAATTTCTGAATATTTAAATCCTGTTTTATCAATCATATCCTAAGGGGCTATTTTTGAGTTAGTGTTATTAAGTCAGAAGTTACTATAGGTTGCCATGATCATTTTCAGCTTTGTTCTTAGCTTTCTAGGCCTGCCCATGCCCTAGTCTCCCCTGGACTCTATGCCTTCTGCATCCTTTACCCAAACCTGACAAAGAATGGTTAGGCTGATGTGTAAAATCATTTGTTTCAGCATACAACAACAGCCCCCTCCTCGGACCCACCCCAACCCCCGACAACCCCCCAGCCCCCAAAAAAAAAAAAAAACACCTACCCACTACCCACTGAACGAAGAAAGAAAAAGGGGTTTCAAATCTGAAACAAAGTTGGACCTGTGAACTTGAACTTGTTAATCTAGCTTAGTCTGGTGGTCCGACAAGTTCATTCTGGTCTGGTTCGAGAGCCTGGCCGAAACTCAGTAGTTTTGGTTGACTATATTTCTGTTGTAATGCAATTAGTGATTTTTTTTTTTGGGTTTTGTTTCTTCTTCTTTTGCTGTTACAAGTATTTCATTCTTTTTTTTTGTGGGAACTAGCAAGATGGTGTGGAATATGGAGAACCTTTTACCCCTGTAGGCACAAAGATGAATGTTAGCACTATTCGACATTAGGATCTGTTGAAGGACAATGTCAACAATTCCCTTTTTCAAGGGATTCTACATTCAGCCAACTCCAGATTTATAACGATCAGATTCTGTCAGCTTGCCATATGACTAATATGTTCCTTGAGCCCAGTTTAAGAAATTTCTAGTAATTGTAATTGTTGGGCACCCGAAGAGTCGGTGCATCTGCTTCTTATTTGTTGCACCCTTCTCTGACTGAAATAGTAGTGCTATGTTTTGTGTAGATGACATTGTGCTTTCCTGGTATGACTGGATGGCTCTTCTAGCATCAACTTCATCATCTTTAATGTTGCATAGATATGGGTATTTGCATGTGTGTTAGACACAGGTCTGCGGTGTTGGTTTCTTCGAGCCTCAAGGAGCGAGTAGGATTCCGTGACCCAGCTCTCCCCCACAGGAAAAAAAACAACAAACACCAAAAAGAAAGTGTTCATTCTACATTCATATAAGAGTATAAATTTCATGACTGATCCACCCCCATGTTCTTTCACTTTGAATGCACAGAAAAGGAAGCTTATATTTTTGCTATTTAACACATACCAAAAGAAAGCCAAATTTTTTTTTAGTATTTTTATTATTGAATGCATAACTGAAAAGGCCAATTTAAAATTTTGAATCACATCAAACAAGTCACCTGTGCCCTTTCATTTTGATCGAGTAACAAAGTAAAGCAAGTTTTCTTTGAAAAAAGAAAACAAAGCGAGTTTTCTTTCTTTTTTCCCTTTTGTTGTTGAATGCATAACAAGAAAAACAAGTCTTTATTTTTGATTCATAGCAAAAAAAGTCACTGATTAGCCCCATAATCTTTTATTTTGGATGCCGGACCGAAAAACGGAAAGTTTTTATTTTCGTTATTTAATGCATAACAACATAAAGCAAGTCTTTTATTTTCATTATCGAATGCATAAGAAGAAAATCAGTGTTTATTTTTTATTTACAGCAAAAAGGTTTGTTCCATGCTGCTCGTTCATTTTGAACGCAAAGGTAAATGAGCTAGTTTTCATTTTTGGAAGCTTCAGCTGGAAACTTTTCAACGTGTTTATGTTCAGAAGAATGAATTCTGGCGAATCTAGGAGAATCTTATCTGTAATTGTGTTGGTATGTCTCTGACACGGTTTAGGGAGAGGACATTCCCATTACTTGAATATGAAGTTTTCTGGACAAATAGTGCTCCCATTGTGTCACTCATGTGGTTATAGTATAGTCTCTGGCCCGGTTTGCATTCGTACATAAGTCGCTGACCCAGCCGACTTATATGCGCTACTGTTTGTGAGCTGTTTGGTCGAGCACTGTGTGCCACTATTAGCTACATTGTTATGACAATTTCATGTAGACAGCCAGGAATTATTGTTGAGTAGTTTGTTTCTTCAAGAGGTCATTTTGCTGCTGTATTGGATAAATCCACCTATCTGCATTGACAAACGGGCACTTTGTATTGCTTGTTGTGTAGTGAGCTTATGTGAATTTATTTTGTCTTTTTCATGTATTACATTTTGCAAGTTATCTATAAATATGTGGATGTCCTTTGACCACTTCATGTAGGCAACAAACTAACAAAGCCAAACCCTCAGTTTGAATCTGAGCGTGCATTTTATATTCTCTGTTCAGCCATGTCTTGACTGCTCTCTCACTAAGCTAAGTCCCCAAGAAATGGGAGCTCAAGGCAGTGGAAGTTTTGAATTTGTAGTATCCCATTGCTGCTTCAGTGGGTTCAGAATCTTATAAGTGCCTGGCAGACATCAATTCTAGAATAAATAAGCAACCCCACAATTAGTTTGGGCTTGAAGAGCTATGGTTTAATATGCATATGGACTAATTTATCAACTTTCAGTAATTATTATTGGTAATGCTATATTAGATGAAAGCTGGCCATTAATTTGCAGTCTTGTGAACCATTAGTTTGTTTACTTTTAACTGAGTATCCTTACAGGAAAAGTTAAATCATAATTTCGTCACCTTGTTAGTGGCTTGAAGGGGCAATTGCCATCCCCAACCCCACCCCCCCTTCCCCCTAATAAAACCACTAAGCACCAAAAAAAAAAGTGTGTGCGGAGATTTTTTATAGGGTGCCATTATGCCCCTTGATGCCAGTGCTTCCATGAGAGTAATACATTATCTTCCTTAATTTGTTCTCATTAACATCCATTTTTATATTTGAAAAATTTAAAATGGATGAGATATTGTTATGTTCTCTTGGTAGTGCCCTTTTGTCATGGTTTGGGGCTTCCTTTGTGTGATGACCTTCTTACCTGTATATTCATCTTATTCTCATAAGGAAGTTTGATTTGGCTTGGTGGATATTTATAGTGAAGGTTTCTGCTCGTGTTGACAGGTTGGGTATGCGGAGAAGATTGCGAATGTGTGGACGAAAGTTGCAGAAGAAACAAGTGAATATGCAAAAGATAGTATTTGATTATTGTTTTTAAGTGAGGATGGTATTTCAGATTAGAAATATGTACATAGGTTTATGGTACGTCCCTTCCACTTCAGAGCCTGTACACTACCACTCGCGCGGGGTTCCTAGAGCAAAGGAAAATAACTTGGCAGATTTTTGAAGTAGCCTTTTAGTTATTTCATGATGTGTACACAAATCCTTTTATGCTTGCAGCCATTCCATGTCCATATGGCCTTATCGATCGCAGAGAAACCTATTAAGATTTTCTAAAGAGTTTTTGGATTCAAGTTAGATTTTCTAGAGTTTTTGGATTCAAGTTATGTGGAAGTGTTGAAAGCTAGAATGTGCATAATGCTCTCTCTCTCTCTCTCTCTCTCTCTCTCTCTACACTCTGTGTATGTTTAGGTTCCCAAGTTCATTTATTTTTTAGTAGTTCAGTGGGAATTGGGTCCTCTATCTATGATATGAATAGAAGTCAGGACGTTACGTTGTGGCATTCCGCTACCTTGACCACATATCATTCTTAACTAGTTCCCAAGTTGAAATACGAAATCTCTTTCTATCTAGGTTTGATCTAAATAATCTTGTTCTTGTTTCATTTCCTTATACCCTTGGGGGTGCGATATCATTCAAACCTTGGATGGAACTCCATAGCTATTTAAATAAGGGAAACGTTTAAATATGACACCTTAAAATGTAGAAGTATAATTTACCTCTAAAAATGAAAGAGGTTGTTTTAATGTTGGAAAAATATATAATTGATCATCTATTTAAGATGTATACATATAAAGAAAAATAAGATTTTAAGTCTTAAAAATAGTACATCTTGTTACATATTATATGGGTCGACTATTTTCAACATTTTCATGTGTTTAAAGATCTATTTGATTTGAACCAGTTTAGAGTAATTAGAAATGAAAATAGATTCTCTTACCATCCTAAGAATATTTGACTCTAAGCTTGCATTTCATGATAAAAGTTTGGAGGTGTACCTTACTCTAATGTTTATGGTTGCAATATGATGTGGATGGCATCCTCCTGAAGGTGCAAGTTATACTTATGTTGGGTGCCTTTTACTTTAATGTTTATGGTTGCAATCTGGTGTGGATGGCATCCTCCTTATGCTTATGTTGGGTGCCTCTGACACCTAATGATGGGGATTTTGTTTGATAGGAAAGTTTGCAAATCATTTTTTATTCACCTTAAAAGGAATTGGTTGAGCTGTGATAAAGTCCCTTAAATGGAGGGTTAGAAGCAATGTTTGAAAACTCGTCGAGTCGAGCTGGAATCGTTCGTTCGATTCAGTAATCGTCGGTTACCGAGTCGGTTCTACAAAAAAATCGGTAATCGCCCGTATCCGGAGAGAATCAGGCGATTCCCAATAGTAAATCGCAAGTCTCACCGAATATTTTGGGTTCACACGTGGCCGCCTCACTAGAGCGACACGTGGCACGTACCTACAAACCCTCAATGCATGACAATTCACCTTGCTCGTATGCCCTCTTCGTTTTTCTACACGCATGACTGAATGACTAGTACACAACACTTAATAGAGAACAAAGGGTTTCTCATCCTTCGATGCGGGATAATTCCCACAAAAAGCCATTCAAGCAAGATGATTCAATATGTATTATATTATAGTTGTTAATGAAACACATCAAGCAATGTGGTGGTATTGGTTAACAACCTTGAATTTTCGGGCGGACGTCTTGAGTTCGAACCCTGTGCATCCTCGTTTATAATACAATATTTTTTTTAAGATAAAGATAAAAATAGAGATAAAGATAAAAAATAAAAAGCTTTTCAAGATAATGAATAAAAAACTTGAAATAAAATAGAAAAAATAAAAAGCTTTTCTTGTTGTAAAAAAAGCTTAAAAAATAAAAAATAAAAAGTTTTTCAAAATACAAGGTAATATAAAAAGTATTTCTTGCAAAAAAATAAAACAAAAGGCATAAAAAATTTTTTTGACAACAAAAATAAACGAAGGCAGAAAATACTGTTGTAAAAAATTAGAAAAAATAAAAAATAAAAAACTTTTCAAGATAAAGATAAAAAATATAATACAACATTTTTTTTTATTTTTCTTGTAAAAAAAATACAAGGTAATATAACAAGTATTTCTTGCAAAAAAAAGAAAACAAAAGGCATAAAAAAAATAAAATGTACTTTGGCAGCATCAAATTTTTTTTTTCTTGTAAAAAAACATAAAAAGTAATACAAGAAGAAAAAAAAAATGCAATCCAACTTCTTCTTCTTTTGTCAAAAAAGAAGAAGAAGATAATCAACAAGTATCATATTTTTCTTGTAAAAAAAAAAGATAACACAATAAGTATTTCTTGTCAAAAAAATAACAGGTATTTCTTAATACAACCTAGGAATAAATAGTTTAATTATATTTTTTATTTTTATAACATGATAGTCTTTAACATAAATTTAGTAATATTAATTTAAAGATAGGATTCATACAATGAGGCAGTTTGAAAGCTCTCTTTCTGCTAACAATTTTTTTACTAATTTATTCTAGAAACCTAAAAAATTAAAAAATATTGGTACGCATTCTAATAATTTCTACATTGATAACCAAATCTTTTATTTTATTTATTAATTTTTGTATTACAAATCATGTAGTGTACTATTTTTCTTACAGTTGTCAATAATACATTTTAAATTAGTTGATATTATAAAATATTTTGGATTTGTTATTATTTATATAATAAAATCATTATAAAATATTCTTGGTATATAATATTATAGTTAGTTAGGTTGTAATAATTTGGGTTTTTTTAGCGGATTAGTGTTTTTCGCCAATTCGAGATTTTAGTGGCCAAATTTTCATCGATTTAGTCAACTCTTTATTGTAGTCCATATATGATTATATAATTAATCGATAATAATTCTATGATTTCTGTTGTGTGATGTAAATTTAATGGTCAACATAAGTTTATATAGGGAAGAACATCTCAATATTCATAAATTGATGAAAACAATGAAAGTTAATAATGTAGTATCCCCATTTCTTATTGGATTCGTAAAAAACAACATTTATAATGAATTTTAATATTTTTTTGAATTTTTTTAAGGCTTAATCCGAGTGATTCGGCCCGATTCTCGATCCGGATCGCCGATTCGTCTATCTGAATCGATTTTTGGGATGCCCGATCCGAGTAACCGATCCATTTTTAAACCACTGGTTAGAAGTAAAAAAGTTGGAGTGGATATTCATTTGCTCTTTTCCAGCTTCAGGTTGAAAATTTTATGTGGGCCTCCTTTGGAATATTTTTTTGGACTTTATACGAAATTTCCTTTTCAAATTGATAGTAAAGACGAAAGAATATGATTTAAAAGTCTTTGGCGCAATAAATCCGCTTAACATGCACAAAAGACTTCCAATTCGCAAAAAACAGGGAGCTTATCATTCTCTCCTAAGACCACAAACTATTCTCACGCATTAGAAAACCACTAACTATTCTAAAACGAGTAGGGGCTTGTATTCCCACCAATCAGCCAAAAAAAGAAGAAGTCGTAATTTATTTATTTTTAACTTACATTAACGACATGCATTTCGTAAGAATATTAATCTTACCGAGTGATTAAGTCTTACTAAACTACACCCAAAGAACGTTACAAACTAGAAGTACGTCACCATCAAGCTAATAGATCAAATCACAATTTTTGTTTACGAACATTTTATTATAATAGATATTTTTGTTTCCAAACATTTTATTATATATCAATAATTCATATTTATCCATTTTCCATGCTAATCATTAATATTTAACAGTAAATAATAATAGTTAATTACTTTATTTTCTAAGAAAATTATCGATAGTATACCTATATTTTAAAAAAATTGAAAAAAAACCCCAACTGTCAAAACCTTACCCGCACCCTTTTTCCCCATTTTCACAAAATTTTGGATGAAACTACCCTTTACGATGATAGTCTTTGTACCGTAAAACTCATTACGGTATTTTTAATACCGTAATGTTTAGTGGCTCTCTATATGGTAATGGGAAAACCATATTAATAAATAAAATTATTATGGTAATATGGTTACCGTATTGTTTTTACAATGAATTACGGTATTCGTAGTACCGTAATACTTCCAAACTTTTATACGGTAATAAAATTACCGCAATTGTTTCCCGCTTTTTTTTTTTTACCAATTTTTTCATAAAACCCTATTTTGACGAATTGTTGAGCACTTTCATGATTTTTTTATCTCTCTCATCCATTTTTTATCTCTCTCATGTATTTTCTATCATATCATCTATTATTTATCAATCTTTGAAGGAGGTCTCTATGAGGATCAAATTTACACACCAACTGATTTGTAGGTATGTTATCAAAATATTATGTTGTTTTTAACTTCTAAAAAATATATTATGTTGCATAAATAAGTATTAGATTTATTTATATTGTTGCATAAAAAAGTTTAAATTTATTTAATGGTTGGCCATCAAAATAATGTTTTCCTATAATAGTTGATGTAGTTTGGTCGGGCATTTATTTTTTTTTATTTTTGATTATGACATTTGTATTACAATCTAATGTCCCTCATGCAACCTCCTCACTATTTGTAAGTATTTTGAACTTCTTATAAGTATTTTATTTATGTTTCCATCAGAAATTTCTATGCAGTGATTCAGTTTGTATGCAACAATAATGGGTGAGAACAAAGTGAAAATCGTTTTACACTTTGGTGGTTTTTTCAATAAGAAATCTAATAATGGAAGTATTTTTTATGACGGTAGGGACGTAAAAGTTATATTTTTTAAGGGGATCCAATCATTTGAACAAGTCAAGGATCACTTGTCAAAAGTATCAAATTATGCCCCAAGTACAATGACTATTAGGTATATTGACTTAGGGTTACCAAGTAATATGATATGTATTGATGATGATGACGACATTGCCAATATGATGGAAGGATCTTCTCCCATCACTATGTACGTATCCAACAGACCTATTGAGTCTAACTACAATGAATATTGACCACAAAAAATGCCCCGATATTACCGAATATCAACCACCAACAATGCCCGATAATGATCCATCAAGATTGGTCATGTAAGAAGTTTGCAATGGAAATCACTAATTTTCTTATTTTTCAATTTTTTGTTATGGGTTAAGATAAATTTGACTATCTTGAATTTTTTTTTTCTACAGCACATCCCGACTAGAGCAAGTAGGTCATAGTGAATGTGCTGCTGGCATAGGCGTACAAGATAAGCATGAATCAGAAATCGAGTGGCATATGGACGACATTGATCCGATATAAAGCTCCCTGCGGATTAACCGTTACGAGTTGTACTTCAAGATGGTTAGGATTTTGATGATGTACATGCAAAGCGTAATCATCTTATTGATTATGCCATATCACAAGACTTCAATATGAAGTTTTAAAAAGCGAGGGGAGACGTATGGGGCAAGGTGTGCTGCAGATGGGTAGTCATGACAAGTGCGCTGTTGGAGGGTTAATACAACAAACTTCTTCAGGGTGAAGAAGTTTGTAATGTGCACTCATGTGCCGACGAAATAGGTAGGGTTCATCAGCCACTTGCTTGAAGCCACTAGGTGGCAAGCAAGATCAAAGATTGGTTGAATGATATGCCCAATCTTACACCTGGAGATGTGGTTAATGATATACAACGTGAACACGGTGTCATGTTATCTTACCAACAAGCATGGCAGGGCAAAGATGTTGCACAACATATAAATGAGAGTTCTCATGTGAAGTCATACAAGGTTCTCACTAAGTATCTACATAAGATCTGAGTCACTAACCTTGGAACCTTAACGATTATTCAAACAGATGATCATGATAGGTTTGAGCATATGTTTATAGGTAACCGTCCATGTTTGTATGGTTTTATGTTTAGTTGTAGGCCGTTAATAGAACTAGATGAGACATTTCTCAAGAGAAGATACAAAGGGATATTACTGGTTGCAATTGGGGTAGATGCGAATGGAAATATATATTCTATAACATATGCAGTGATTAAGAGTGAAAATATACTAAGTTGGACTTTGTTCCTAGAGCTTCTGAATGAGCAGTTTAGCGAGAGGTCTGATTTGCCAGCAGTGACTATTGTCTCAGATTGTCAGAAGAGATTATAAGCCGCAATTGAAACAGTATTTCCAACCAGTGAACAAGGCTATTATATGAAACACGTTGCCAATAACTTCAAAAAGGCCTATAGGAATTCGGCGCTTTTAAAGAAGATGGTCATGTCCCTAGAATGGTGCGACGTGCTTACAACGAAGGCCCAAAAGGTAATAGACCTGAGGAGGGTTAAGTCCATATTCCTTCATACAATCACATGGGCACATGATGGTATGTATGAGATAAATGCAGATAAGAAATATGTTGTTAATCTTGCGACTCATACATGCAATTGTTGAGTGTTACAAATTAGTGGGTTGCCGTGCAGTCATGCAATCGCCACTGTAGATCATAGGCATAAAGATGTTACAAACTTTTACGGCATTTATTTCATAATTCAAATGTACTGTAGAGCATATTTCCTTCCCTTCAAACCACTGCCTGATGTACAACAGTTGCCAAAGATTGTATATACGACATTAATGCCGTCAGCTGCAAGGTGAACTGCGGGTCGGCAAAAGAAACGTCATAGGCAAATAGAGTTCAAAGCAGTGGTTTAAAAAACGGATCGGTGCCCCGGATCGGGCACGTCAAAAACCCATCCAGATCGGTGAATTGGTTATCCGGATTGGGAATCGGCTGAATAGGTCTTATTAAGCCTTAAAAAAAATCCAAAAAAATTATGAAAATTCATTATAAATGTTATTTTTTAATAATCCAATAAGAAATATGAGTATTACATTATTAACTTTCATTTTAATCAATTTGTGAATAATTAAGATATTCTTTGCCTGTATGAACTTATGTTAACCATTAATTTTGCATCACATAAAACAAAAAACATAGAATTACCATGGATAAAGTATATAATCATACATGGACTACAATAAATAATGGATTAAATTGATAAAAAATGGCCACTAAAATCTCGAATTGGTGGAAAAACCTATCCGCTAAAAAAAAAAAAAAACCAAATTATTACAACCTAACGAACTATAATCCAAAATTATTACAACCAATCTAACTATAATATTATATATTGCAACGAAAATTGTTGGTTTATATTTTATTATATAAATAATAGCAAATTTAAAATATTTTATAATATCATGTAATTTAAAATGTATTATTGACAATTGTAAGAAAAATAATACATTACAAGATTTATAACGTAAATAAATAAATAAAATATTTGATTATCAATATATAAATCATTCGAATGCGCATCAATTTTCGAAATAACAGTTCAAAATTTTAAAAATATAATTTTTTAGAAGTCTAGAATAACTTTAATGGAAGAGATTGTTAGAGACAGAGAAATATTTCAAATGTGTATGAATCATATCTTAAAATTAATGTTCCTAAATTTATGTTAAAGCTTACCATATTATAAAAATAAAAATTATAATTAGATAAGTTATTCTTAGTTTGTATTAAAAAATATTTGTTGTATTAAGAAATATCTTTTAATTTTTTGACAAGAAATACTTATTGTATTTTTTTTTAATGAGAAAATATGATTTTTCTTGTATTACTTTTTTTTTTTTGACAAGAAAAAAAGAAGATGTTATATTACCTTTTTTTTTTTTTGGCTTGTTGTATTACTTTTTATTTTCTTTATTTCTTTTACCATATTACTTTCTTCATTTTAGTTTTTCTATTAAGACAAAAGTAAAAACCTAACTTTTTTTTTTTTTTTTTATGAAGATAAATTTTAGTTTTTTTTTTTAAGACAAAAGTAAAAACCTATCTTCTTTTTCTTTTTATGATATTATTTTTAATTTTTTTTTTAAATTTTTTTTTTATGATAATATTATCGTTTTTTATTTATTTTTATTTTTTATGAAGATAAATTTTAGTTTTTTTTAAAGACAAAAGTAAAAACCTATCATCTTTTTTTTTTTTATGATATTATTTTTTTAAATTTTTTTTTGAAGACAAAAAATGAATTTTGCATAATAACGTCTCAACTGGGATTGAACTTGGGAAGTCACGCATGAGAACCGTTGCTGCTATCCACAATAACCCCTCGCACACTGTTAAAAAGTTTTGTACAATAATTACCTATATTGTATGAATTTTCAGTATAATATGGCTTAACGCAAGTCCCACATCGAAGAATTGGAGAAAGTGTGGAAGGTATAAATACCTTAACAAAAGCCTTAACACTAGCATGATGGAGAGAAAGGGTACACTAGTTATGACATTTTGAAAAAAATTACCAAAATATCCTCAGGTAACGACTCGTCCTGTGACGTCACTAAGCGAGAGGCTGGAATTGCGATTTTATGACGTAATAGGGGCGATTCACTGCTAAAAAATGTCGACACTCCTCTAGGATTGGACGATCCCCGGTTTTGCAGAAGAATCGACACGGGGTGCCCGATTCCCGTGTCGACTCGGGGGTGTCCATTGCGACTCACCGACTTCTAAAACCCTGGTTCACAGAGATTAGGCCTCTTAAGTGTAGCCGATGTGGAGTTGTGGGCCATAGCCAAAAGACATGTAAATCAAGTATATAAAATGATGTAAAGAGGCCATTAGTGCTAGTTGATATTTTTTTGATATATCATTTTGTTTTTTAATCTGTAAAGAGACAACTGCCTACTGATATGAATTTTTGGTTTAATTAATGAAATATCTAAAGCTGTTGATTTTGATGAGTGCCTCTTCAATTTTTTAAAAGTATGTGTTTAATTTAATAAATTTATAGTTTATAGACTTTTTTAGTACCGTAATCTTGCTGAAGTTCATTACGGTCATACAAAGGCCGTAATAGACTTGAAAAAGGTTAAAGTACTAACAATACCGTAATGTCTATTACGGTATTGGTACTGCCATAATGCATTTCAAGCTATTACGGTCATACAAAGACTGTAGTGGTCAAAAAGTTCACTGAAATTCCAATGAACTTTTGACTCTTTGTATGACCGTAATGGAATTCAGTCATGCTCCTAAACCTTTTCATGCATGCTCTTAAAGACTTATTCATCAAATCACTTTCACTTGAATCATATCAATTCACATTCATTTGAATCATATCAAATCACTTTCACTTGAATCATATCAAATCATTTTCACTTGAATCATATACAAAGCATATATACAATTCACATACAAAGCAATTGATCACTTGAATCATATACATAACACATATGCAATTCACATACAAAGAAAACTTTTCAACCATGCATCCAATCATGTACCAAAAAATATTTACATATAAACTTTTCATAAAACAGTAGAGGCACTACTGGCCTCTTTACAATAGACAATTTAGGTACTACTGACATCTTTATACAAGACAGTTTAGGCACTACTGGCCTCTTTACAACAAATAAATTTATGATCATAAACGCTTTCGTCGTACTGGCAGCTTCTCAGCCTATTGTGGTAACTACAATTCTATATTTGAGCTGCTTGGCTGTTGTGAGCAGCTCTCCTCCTGTCTTGCAACACGAGGACGTAACTGCCATCTGGGCTCCTCTGGTTTAATCGGTGTGGGGATGGGTTGTGTATTACTTGGCCCCTCATTTGCTTGAGAAGGATGCCATACTGGCATGTTGTCATCCATCTCGTCATCCAACTCCAATTCTTCAAATACTTCTTCCCTGCAACTTCTGGGTCATACATTTTAAGCATGTCTAATGCTTCCCCAATTATGTCACAATTTCTTGAATTGTAATTTTCACGTACAAGTTCAGTTGCATGGCTGATGTCAATAGGATGCATCAAGTCATATAAAATAGAAATTAGATTAATGAGACTTCTAAATTGCATCAAGTTATATGAAATATAAAAATAAATTATTACCATTCTATCTTCATCAGTATAACCTCGAGGTGTGAATTTGGAGGGACGTTTTCTAAATGGACTATGGATCAGATGCCTAATCCTTAGCCCATGCCACTCGATGTATTCTCCTGTCGGCTTCCCATTGAACATATCTTCATCTGTATGACAAATATAATCTAAGCGGTTCGTCCATATATCTATTTCAGCTCTAAGCTCATCTCCCTAGTTGTCAGTCATCTTCCCCCTTCTCTCCCTTCTCTCCACTGCAAGGGATCTGCCGGTATCCCTTGGTGAAGTCCAAATTGCCGGAGTACACAATTTGGCATATACCCGTCACAGATGTGTCCACATGTGCTGTATGTGCGACACAAAGCAGTCTAACGGACACGAAGCCCATAATCTCTGTCCTCTGCAGTTTCATCTCTTATGTCAGGATGATCATCGTATGGGGTCCAGATGACTATACTATATTAATATCATTTATCCGCGCATTATCAATCTTCTGTCGCCCCACGAGACCAAAGTTGTGAGTGTTATACCATTCTCTAGGAGAGGCTGATCTGAGGGATCTAAGTTGCCTTGCCCTTTTCTCTTTGGGAATTGGGTGTAACAGTTTGAAATGCTCGTACGTCCAACACTAAAATGCATGTATAAAAAAATAAGGATCACAATAACAAATATCTATCGACCTTTATAAAAAGTATCAAAACATTCACATACTGTCATTACTAGCAAAAGAATGATTGATCCACTTAGATGTTGATGATCATGACGAACAACCTTTGACAAGGCTCGATACAAAAAAGCTAACGCAACTGCACCCCATGCATACTGTCTAGCTACGTCCATATCCTCAAAAAATTGTAAATGCATTGTAGAAATTGTATCATCTATGGAATCCGCAAATATTGTGTACCTGACTAGATATAAGAGCGGTGCGGTTATAGTAGAAGAGTGATGTGGTTATAGTTCTGTGGTAGCTGCTTAAATGTGTTCCTCAGCCATGTCAGTCGGATAACGGAATGGCTATAACTAGGTGGCAGCTGTCCTATCATGCGGACTATATAATCATCGCAGTTCTCCACTCTCCTCAAGGTTACAGCTACAGCAGTCACCTTTAACCGGAGGATTTTCAATGTATCTTCAAGGGTAGGCATCATCTCTCCGATGTCTACAGTGAAGTGTCCCGTGTTCGTCTTTATGCGCCACCTCTCGATAATTGTAGATAATGTGCCGTGGTCATATTGACTCAATGATACTATGGTCAGACGATACAATCTTGATCTCCTAACCAAATCAATTTGATCGTTATTTGTTAACGGTCATGAAGAATTTGCATTGGGCTTCTCATCAATCCTAAGGGTATTTTTTCGATCCTGAAATAGAATTTGTGATTTCAGATACTAAAATAAATATATTGATTAATTAACATGATAGATAAAGAATATAATTTTAAATACTTGTACATACATCTCCTTCTTTGATCTTCTATGATATATGTTCTCTCTGTCTAGTAAGCAATGTAGGAATTAAGGACCTCCAAAGAAAGGTGCATCTTCCACCATGTTCACTATTGAAAAAACCATCATAAATCATTATTATTGTTCAAAAAGCCAAAGAGTAATCATTATTACTATTAGTGGATGGTGGTTGCGTAAGTTACATTGGAAATTACAGATGAGGGAGAGACATAAATCAATGATCAATGTTGTATAAATCAGTTACTAGACTAGTCTTCTACGTGATACTAGTAAAAGAGATCGCAACTATCACAAATCCACAAAAGAAAAACTTCAAACTTCAAACAATAATTCTCCCTATGCTTGAGATTAACAAATTGGGACACAAATGCTTGAAAAACACAATGTCACAATCAAAATTTTACATATGAGGGGGACATAGAAATCGATGATCAATATTGTATACATCAGTTCCTAAACATTGAATCCAACCTGATGGACTAATGTCTTCTAGGTGACACAATGTAAAAGAGATCTCAACTATCACAAATCGACAAAAGAAAACTTCAAATAAAATTTTGATGATACAACTTCGAGAACAATTATATGAATGCCCAATAAAATCATGGCTAATACAATTATCTAAACAACTTCAAATAAAAGTTTGATACCTATTTGTAGATCGCTGCTAATACAGTATAAACACGAATATCCAATGAAATCAAAGCTAAAAACTCAATAATCCACATATTCAAGAACAATTTCCCCCCAAAAAAAAAACACAAATCCAAAATTTGGATGATCTCTCAATTTCATCCAAAAACTATTTATTTAAATCGATTTTATATAATAGAACTAACAATTTTATAAACTCAGAATAATTCCATATTGTAAGAAATTTTATATATAGAGTTATTTGGATGTAGTTCTTTTCACTGATAATTTACTAATAATTCATTGTTTCGTTTTTCTAAGGCATCTATCATAAAGCCAAAAAAAACAAACCCAAATTGTCATCTCTCAATTTCATCCAAAATCTATTTAGGTTGATTTTACATCGCAAAAATAACAATTTTATATAACTCGAAAACAACTCGAAAACGTGAAATAAATCCAGACCAAAACACATACCTGTGATGAGGGACAGAGCTTTATAATGGAAGAAGGAAAACCGTAATCAACCTTCTAGGGTTCACAGACTATGGTAGAAGGAAAACTGTAATCGGCCTTTCTAGGGTTCACGGACCTTAATGAGAGAATAAGGTTTCGGTTAGGGGTTTATAGGTGCCAAACAATTACGGCAATATGATTGCCGTAATAAAATCAAAAGGAATTACGATATTAAGAATGCCGTAATTGAAACATAAGATATTACAGTACTCTCTTTATTATAATATAAATTCCAATTATTACGGTAGTTTTTGTACCGTAATACCAACACAGTGTATAATGGTAGTCTTTCTACCGTTAAGGGTAATTTCGTACAAAAAAAAAGCCAAAATTGGGAAAAAGGGTGTGGGCGAGGTTTTAAAAAATTAGGGTTTTTTTTTCCAATTTTAATAAAATTTAGGTATATTAGAGATAATTTCCCTATTTTCTAATAGTGCGTTTTTTTTTTTAACTTCATTAGAGAGGACATGAACCGGGTGGTGGGAACTTTACAAATGACAGAAGGAATTTCTTTCTTTCTTCTTTTTTTTATTTATTTTTTATTTTTAACAAAGTTCAGAGCTTTTATTAATGTCAAAACATCACATTGCCCTCAGCAACACAAATTGTTCCAGACCTACACCCCGCTTAGCAAGTCCATCTGCTGACTCATTTGCTTCCCTATAAATATGTTTGAAAGAAACATCAATTGAATCATTAATCTCCACAACAGATAACCACAAAGTGTAACATCTATGGAATTCTCTGCTGCGTATTACACCATCTGATAACGTTAAGAAAATCACCTTTCATAAATGTCTTTCAAGCTGTTTCTCCTTGAAGATCCTAAGACCTTGGAAAAAGACCCAACAAATTTCTTGAAGGACCATTTATAGGGAACAAAATGAGGATGCATTGGCCTACAATTCTAAGCTTTGATCCATTTTGACGAGTGTTCAAAATGAGCTCCCCAGTATTAAAGTAGTTGATGCAGACCCATGGAACCCCATGATTATTAATTTTCATGAATATTGAAGACATATAACTCCTGCTTTGCATTTTTCATTGTTTTTACTGAAATTTGGTGAGTGCATTGAAGTACACTAGCGCATTGAGGAGAAGAAAGACTAGAATTTTAGATTTTCTTCGGTTGTAGCTAATGATGACACTTTAAAGGCCAAGTTTTTCTTCATTGGTGTTGCTTCTTAACCATGATGTCAAAGTTTCATCATCATCATTATCCGAGCCTTATCCTACTTATTTGGGGTCAGCTATATAAATCAAGTTCTGTCATTTTGCTTTATCAAGGGCCATACCCTGCTATATAGTATATTGCTTAAAGGGAACACCCTAATATGAGCATATAACATAAGTTCAAGATTCATGAAAAGGTATGGCAAAGCCTTGTGCTGGCTGCCCTACCGATATCAACTTTTCAATCTATTCTAGCGACATGCTTAAAAATGATTGTTTTCTAGTCTTTGAGATAATTGAGCCACATTCTCCATCTCCCAATGGAAGCATGTGATGTTATTTGTGAGAGAGAGGAGATTGGGTTCATATTTTATACACCCCTGTCCACTTTGCTATATTAAAGGAAATTAACAATGCATGGCATTTGAATAGACCGATTTTAAACAGAAGAGATGGAGGGGCAACTTCAAAACCTGGCATTGAGTGCAGTGAGTGAGAGAGTAAACAATTATTATTCAAGTGAGAAATGTTATTTTTGGGTCCTAAAAAATCAACATATGGGTCTGTCTTGTCTTCATAAATAATGCAATTGGCTCCAAAGTTTAATCACAACGAGAATTGTTAACCAAACAGTTAACAGCCAACAAAGCATATTAGCTACAATGTCATTGATAAAAAAACTTGTTGGCCGTTGTGAAATTGCATGAAGCAATATAACTTAGATTGCATGAAGTAACATTGCGGTGTTAATAGCAGCTAAAAGTGTCAATCATTCAATATTGCATAAAGCAATGCTATAAAACAATGTAGAGCTGTTAACAACAATAAAAACAGCTGACCAAGCTGTTAATGGCAATTGAAAGTGTTGATATATATAGTTAACAAGCAATATAGAAATGTTGGAGCTTCATTGCATAAAGCAACAATTGAATGGATCATTATGCTGCCGGGAAGAATACTGCTCAGATATGCACAAATGAGAAGACATGCTACGTTGAAATGGACTTGGAGGCATGAGATGCTCTCGCTATGCTCAAGGTATTCAATGCCCTCTACTTGAGCTGTTAAGTGCAAATGGAACTCTGATGTGGATACCTCTAGGATACAACTTAGCCTAGTGAACGAACGTAACTCTCTTTGGTTTGCGCACTTGAAGAGAATGCCAGAGATGCAACATTGTAATGTTTTGCCTTCTGATGGACACCTCGACTCGTGCTTTGATTGCACAAAACATGTTCAATAATGATTTGGTTTAGAGAGAGAATAGTTGACAAGCTCCCCAGAAAATTCAGCAAAAAAGAGCAAGGAAATGGAAAATGGGGGATGAAGCTGTCCTAAACAATCATCTCGGTTTTAGATATGTCATTCACAAGTCCTCAACCTTAGGAGAATGTTGTCTATATAATCTTTCATGATGTCACGCATCATATCATGGAATATTTACTATAATCACATTGATAGGTTGCCCTAGCAAATTTTGGGCCAAAGGGCATGACATTTTAATAGCAAGTTCCCCATAGATTGGTGATCATGATCTCCTTCTGATCCTCTATCACCATCTTTATTTGATTGCATTTGGAGAAGCTATCCAAGGAGGACACCATCTCTTATTCGGTGTTATTTTTTACCAACATAATCAATATTGGGACGAGGGGAGTTCTCTTTGGAGCGTAGCTTATTGAGATCTCGGCAGTAAATGCACACTCTTACATATTTATCTTTTTTAGTGACCGTGATGATGTTGGTGTGTTAATTTGAGTAAACCATCGAAACTATGGATCTCACGTTGAGTAGCTTGTTTAGCTCTTTATTGGTTTTGGTAATATGCCAGAGGGGCTGATTCCAGAAGTGCTGTTGAACCAGTGTGATTCTCAGGAGCAGAACCAAAATCTTAACCAGTGTGACTCTTGGGAGCAGAACCAAAATCCGTACCAGTGTGACTATTGGGAGCAGAACCAAAATCCAACCCAAGCATGTTGGCGTATAACCATGCGAAGAAGTCTCAATATTCTTGTAGGATTGAGACTATCTTTTCCCATTCCTTGGGGGTCCTCCTTATACCTAAGTTGACGTCGATCATTTCCTCAACTATTACTTCATGTGTTCTGTTGAACACATGAACTGTTTGACACAGATTTTGAGCTCCTTGAATTCAGGAACATTGTATCTTTGATGTGGTAGAATATCAACACTGGAAGTTGGACATATCCTGGTTATGTAGAGGGATGAGACATGTTGGGTGACTTGGTTTGAGCTTTTATTAAGTTTTCTAGGTACGTTTTCCTAACTTACTAATGAATTTCAAAAACATTTTTACAATTGTTTGAGATGTTTGACCTGCCTGTTTAAGGTCAATTCTAATGCAAGAAATCTCCGATAACAAAGAGCATACTAATACTATCTTACAATATGAATTCATCAGTCATTAATTTGTCACTGTATCTTTTCAGGCATGCTAATACAAGAAAGCTATAATTAATTATTAATTAAAGAGATTGTATACTACAAGACAATTAACTTTTGGTACAAAGAGGTAAAATCACTCTTAACCATGGATTTGAAATCCACA
Organism: Amborella trichopoda; assembly: GCF_054954075.1. Lineage (NCBI taxonomy): Eukaryota > Viridiplantae > Streptophyta > Magnoliopsida > Amborellales > Amborellaceae > Amborella > Amborella trichopoda. Next base: position 35,230,494 of record NC_142343.1, read on the forward strand.
CAACATTCGGGAGATTTTATTTTGGACTTTGTGTGCACTTGATGGCACATCACTAACAATCTGATTTCAATTACGGTCAATAATAGCAGTGACCTTATACCAAAAATAAATGGTCTTATTCTTTATTCTTTTAATTAAAACCAACAGATGTAACAGTACTTATATACAAGCAAAATTCATCAAATCATCACAGTTAGGAGACCTGGACCTGGCTCCTCTCTCAACCAACTACTACTACATTAATCCAAAATCCTAAGTCACACAACAACAAGAATGAAAGAATAAAGTCGCTCTTTCCTCTCAACTTGGATGTGAACCAGTGTCCAATTCATCCAAGTTTAAAAATGGTATTAATAGAGAGCCAGCCAAGTAAGCAGTCATCAAGAGGCAGAGGCAGCAGCCTCAGTAGTAGAAGTGGTAGCACCAGCTTCTGGTTGTGTTGCTGCTAACTCAGGCTTGATCTCCTCCAACTGATGCAAAACGTGCTCAATATCTGGCCTAGCAGAAGGAGAAGGATCCACACAGTGCAAAGCCAGCTTCAAAGTGTTCAATAGTTCATCCCCAGTGTTAGCTGAATCCCTAATGAGCTCAAGATCAAAGACCTCATTAGTCCACTCTTCCTTAACTATAGAGGCCACCCATTCGGGCAAACTAGCACCAGTACTAGAAGCATCACTAGGAGCCTTGCCGGTTAGAAGTTCCAACAAAACAACCCCAAGGCTATAGATGTCCGTTTTTGTGCTCGCTTTCTTGAGTTTTGAGAGCTCGGGGGCTCGGTAGCCAAGGGCACCAGCGGTGGCAATGACGTTGGAGTTGGCTGCGGCGGTCATGAGGCGGGAGAGGCCGAAGTCGGCGATCTTTGCATTGCGGTCTTCGTCAAGGAGGATGTTGCCAGCAGTGAGGTTGCCGTGGACGATGTTCTCACGTGTATGGAGGTGGTGGAGGCCGCGGGCTGTGCTGATGGCAATGTTCATGCGTGTGCTCCAGTCGATTGGCGTCTCAGGGCCCCTTGCTGCTCACATGTGTATTTAATAAATTAGATTAAAAACAAATAGACTAGAGTTTTGCTAGATATTTACACATACATATGAAAGAAGCTTGGTTTCCATGTAAGGCAGGCAAGGTGCTGCGTGTTCTATAGTTGACAGAGAAGTATTTGAATCTCTCTCTCTCTCTCTCTCTCTCTCTCTCTCTCTCTCTCTCTCTCTCTATAAAAACGATATACACCACATATACTCATAAACAAGAAGAAGAACAATGGAAAGAAGCAGATCATACCATGAAGGAATGCAGCGAGGCTCCCACCAGGCATGAAGTCAAAAACGAGCAGCTTTTCATCCTTGGGACCCCAGTAGTAAGCCCTCAATGGAAGCAAATTCGGGTGCCTTATCTTCCCCAAAGTCCCTGCCTCAGCCTCAAACTCTCTCTGCCCTTTAGATATTCTCTCTCTAAGCCTCTTCACTGCAACCTGATTCCCATCCTCTAATGTGGCCTTATACACAGTCCCATAAGTGCTCTTTCCCATAACTTCAGCAGTTGCACACAACAGATCATCAGCTGTGAAGGCCAATGGCCCATCAAAATGGACCAATTTTCCCCCAGCCTCACCCCCTCCTTCTTCTCCTCCTCCACCCCCTACAGGTGGTGCCACCCCTTTTGCCCCTGCACCATTTCCCCCTTTCCCATTAGTCTTCTTTCTCTCTCTAGAAACCCAGCATAGGATCAATAAGCAACAGAGGAGCAATACAAAGACTAGTAAGACGCCACCCACTATTATGAGTATCTTCTCTCTCTTGGTGAGTTCCTTCTTGTGGGAGTTCGGGGGGTTAGAGGGTGGGGGGAAGGGTGGGTGTGGTGGAGCTGAGCAGGGGACTGATGGACTGTATCCACATAGTTGGAGGTTTCCTTTGAATGAGCTTGAGTTGAATTTTAGAGAGAGAAGAGGGGGAACAGAGCCAGAGAGGTTGTTATAAGAGACATTCAATGAGTCTAAATTGGGTAAATCAGCTAGGCTTGGAGGAATGCGCCCTGTTAGATTGTTTTCAGAGAGATCGAGCTGAGAGAGACCAGAGATTTTGCTTAAAGAAGAGGGGATTGAGCCATTGATTCTGTTATGTTTCAGTACCAGAACAGAGAGCTTCTCAAGCTTGTTAATGGCTTCTGGGATAGTGCTACTGATTTGATTGTTACCAATGTTTAGTTGGACTAACGACGAGAGGTTTAAGAGAGGGAGGGGCAAGTTTCCACTAATGGAGTTGCTGGAAAGATCGAGATTGCGCAACCTTGGCAACTCTCCCAACTCCTCTGGCATGCTTCCATTGATCTGGTTAGAACCCAGGTAAAGCTCTTCTAGTTTTTTGAGCCTAGAGAGAGAAGGAGGCACCGGTCCAGAGAGAGAGTTATGCTCCAAATTCAACAACTGAAGCTGGTAGGACCCTTCTGAATCAAGACTAGTTCTTATCCCACCACCCCAAGTATCAGGAACGGGACCAGAGAGACTATTATTTTGTAGAGAGAGAAAGGTGAGAGACGAAGACTGCGTAAGATCAACTGGGATCGAACCAACAAACCGATTGTAAGCCAGATTGAGCCTATACAGTCTGGTAGAGTTTGCAAACCCTTTCGGAATAACCCCAGTGAAAGAATTGTTACGAATATCAAGAGTTTGAAGCAGAGGTGATAGAGAAACAATGGGAGGAATAGTGCCCGAAAGCCTATTGTTAAAGAGATAAACTCCTCTTAGAGTGGGCAAAAGCCAAAGAGAGGAAGGAAAAGCTCCTTCTATCACATTATCATGGAGACTGAGCTTTCTTAAAGCAGGGAGCTGGCCTACCTGTTCAGAGATACGGCCGCCTAAGCCCTTCCATGGAAGCTGAATAGCTATAACTTGGCCCTGAACACATTTGATCCCAATCCATCCACCTGAACAAACCCCAACTCCTGAATCATTCCAGCTCCTCAGAACCCCTTTGGGATCGTCGAGAGCATGCTTAAAAGCTTGAAGAGCTTGATAATCAGCTTGGGTCACTACTATTCCGTCCCATGACTGAGAAAAAGCGGTTTGAAACGGAAAGACGGCAATGAGGACTAGAGGAAGCTGCAGAAGCAATGGCAGGTTCCGCAAGATGAGTTGTTTCTCTCTCTTCTTCCTCTTGGTTTCGGATTTCTTCTGCCGTAACATTGTCTACGAGACAGCAGAAGAGAGGTAGAGAGAGAAGGTCGATATGGAACGATGGGTGAAAAAGTCTCTAGAGAGAGCAGATGGGTTTTGCAATGAAAACTGGAAGTATGAGGTAGATGCAAATGGGGTTTCAGAGAGAGAGAGAGAGACGGAATGCAAGGGAAAGGTCGGCAAAATGATGGGGGGTTTGATCAGGAAAAGAGTTAGAGAGAGAGAGAAGATAAGTTGGGAAAGAAACAGATAGAAATACAAAATGATGGGTTTATCAAGAAAGAGAAAGAGAAAGAGATGGATGAGAGATGTACGGAGGCGATAAGAGGTACAGAGAAAAGATAGGTTTGGGAGGAGGAAACCACATGTGAAGGGAGAGAGACAGAGTGAGAGCTTAACCAGGACAGTTTTCTTAGGAGATTTTAGAGAGGGAGAGAAGTGAGAGCTTAACCAGAACAGTTTTCTCGAGAGATTTTAGAGAGAGAGAAGATTGAAAGAGATACTGATTTACAGAGATTGGAGAGATAGATACAAGGGATATAGAGAGAGAGATAGAAGGTAGAGAGAGAGGAGAGGTTTGAATTTTAAGAGAGAGAGAGAGAGGGGTGGTGGAGCATGTGAAGGGAGCCTCGGGGTTAGAGAGAGAAAGAAAGAGAGTCAGAATCGGAGTGTTTAGTTGTTGAAGGGGGGACCAACGGCTACTTCTTGGAGTGGAGCTCCCTGCAACGCCCAACGGCTACATTTTTAACCCTTTCTGAATGAATGTCCGCGCCTGCCCCTGGATCCTGAAAATAATGACCGAAAAAGCCCCCATCTTTTTCCATGACCCTTCCCTTTCGGGTACGAGGTTCCCCGTTTTTGGGGAAAATTGCGAGAGTGCCCCCATTTTTTCTCCAGATATGACCATTGTGCCATCTAATTGCTCTCCCAGGTGGAGGGTTCTTCGGTCTCTGTCAAGTTTGTGACGGTGCCCTGTATTAAATTTTATGAAAATGACTTAAATACCCTCATTTTAATAAGATATTGGCCCTTTGGCAAGCGTTGCCGTTAGTGGTTTGGTCATTTAAGGAAAAGAGGGAAAGCATTACGGATGGGCCGGGCCGGGCCAGGCCGCCTGTGGATGTAGCCGAATCCCAATCCCCACAGGATTGGCACATGCCTGTCCCAGCCCTTATCGAGCAAAAACGGCATCAGCCTTAGCCCAATAAAATTGATAAAAAAATTATCACAAATGTACCTTAATTTTCTTCTATTTAGAAAAAAAACCTCAACTTTCGTAAACCTTTTTACATATGCGGGCTTGACAGCGTAGAAATCGGGTCCCTAACTTAATTCCCAATATATGATTCCTAGATAGCGATATGTTCGTTTTTATCTAATTTTGTATTAGATGAAAATAAACGATATGTTCGTGTTTATGTAATTTTGTATTAGATGAAAATAAAGTATTTCGAAATTTAAATTAGGCGAACGGATCCCTTGAATTTCGAAAGGGCGGAGGTGGCGAAAAGAAAGCCATTTTTTTCGATCAACGGAGTCTTATTTTTATCTAATCACGTTGAGATTTAGATTCTAATCGTATTTTATGGTGAAGTAGGAATATTCGCATTAAATCCCAATATAATAGAGAGAGAGAATCTTTTGAGTTTGTTGCAAAAAACCATAATGCTTAATGAGTGTATGTTAGCTTCAAAAGGAATTTTGTCTTCGGGGTGGGATTTCGCCCTTTACCTAGAATAGAGAGAAAGGCTTCTTCCTCTTTTGAATGTGTTGTTGTAAATCATTATAAAGATCCATATGAGTGCTGAAAAGTCTGCAATTAGGATTGATGAACTACCACCCTCTTGTCTATTGTGAGTGTTGAGATAGAGAGAGGCTTTTTTTCTTTTTTTTTGACAAATAAGGGACTTACTCGTTTTAATGTGTTGTAAATCATCTTGAACACCCTTGATGACAACAGGTTGGATTAGACTTGGATTCGGACTAGAAAAAGGAAAAATATCATGGGGTCCGAACCCCTGACACAAAAATCAAAATATCTATGAATATATTTTACAAATTTGGATAAAAAAAAATATAATGTGGGACCTAGACCCGATCCAAAAAATAGTGTTTGGGTCCAAGATTTAATTCCGGACCTGATCTAATCCAATTTTTTAACCCAAACCCAAAACCGGATCCATTGCCACCCCCGAAAAATTTGCAAGTAGAATCGATGAAACTACCCTTTTTGTCTAGTGCGAGTGATGCAAATCACCTCAATGAGTGTTGCAAAAGGATGATGAAAAGTGATTCGTGGTTTGTTTTTGGGTAAGAAGGATAAAAAGTTTGCCGAGTGTTTAAAACCAACCAACAATCTTTTGAAAGCTTTCCTTAAAGAATGAATCAATCAATCATAATAACGAAACCACACAATTCCCAATGCAAATCCAACTCATCATAATCTAAGTCCTTTCTAAGCATTTAGGGAGTATATGGTCCCGTTCGCTTAAAAGTGTTATCCACCTCACATGTGGGAAAGTCGTACCTAATGGCGGACGTTAGTGCTTTACTAACGGCATATTTAGACCAAAATACATTAGCTTGACATTATTATTTTACCTTCCTCTCTCAAACATACGTTTGACTGTAAGAAAATGTTCTGACAGGGCCAATCAAAATAAGTAAATCCTCCAATCAAAAAAAAAAACTGAAAATGACATTTCTAGTACGAGAAATCTTCGAAACAATCATATCGGCCTTTACCATTGTGTTTGTGAAAAAAATTAGGATTTTAAGATCTAACAATAATGAATATTGTAACATATAATCTGTACTGACCATTTCACCCTAAAACTAAGGGTTGTACCATTACCATGTTTTGAGTTTAAATTTCATAGTTGGTATTAAAAATTGATTATAAAACTATGGTAGAGATTTTCGATGCTCAAAGTGCTTTTTATACTAGGAATCAAGATGAAGCTTTACTTTGTTTTCATGAAGCCTAGCCTTGTAGAATCTGCATCCCTGACTATAAGAACAATTTCACATTTTTCATAGTAGGACACGGTTTCTATTAGTTCCTGGACTCATAGGTAGAAATGCGGCCCCCTTAATAATTTATTGAGCGCATATATTATGCTCCCTAAGAAGGGCATTGCGCATCTCCTCCCTCGCTCAAAACACCTATTTAAGAGAATTTTCTTAGTCTAAAATTTTGGAAAACACATAGTAATAACTAGATGATTACTTTTAAAAGAACAAAAATTGAATTTTAAGTTATGTGGCACTTGAATCTAACCCTTCAAAAATTGGACGGTCTTTTCTCAATCTTGAGGCATACTTTTTTTCTAGTAAATAGAGAGTTTATTTCAAAAATTCTTTTTGCCATGACTATTCTATGGCTTGTAGAGATTACATTCCCAAAATTTGAGATCCAAAAAGTATCTTAGCAAGTGTTTTACATGAGGGAGGAAATCGATTGTATCCTCCCTAGGGAGGAGGAAATCTTTTCACTAATCGATTTTCAAAATATATTTTGATCCTAATTTTCAAGGAATATGTAATGGACCCGGTTTCAATACGGCCAAGCCAGCATATAGAAATGCAGGCCTATTAATAAATCTATATTTTAAAAGGATTTTTTGACTTAATTTTTAAGGACATGTAATCTCTATCATGGAGATCATGAATATGAAAAAAATAAGTAAATTTAAAAAACTAAAAATAATAATTCTAATAAAAAAACATTTGGACCGTTAGATTTCATTGTTTTTAGATAGAACACCTACTTGCATCCATATTTAATATGGATGCTTTACACTTTTTGGATTGCATATGTGTAATCCTGCGGTCCAACCCGCATGAAACAGTTTTCTATATGTAATGTCTAACATGAAAATTAATTATACGTAAAAAAATAAAAATTAAAAACTAAAAAATAATATATCAGAAATATACTTTAATTTTTGCCTAGTTGGAAGGAAACCCTCAACTTTCATAAACTTCATCCACACCATTTTCCCTCAATTTTGATATTTTTTGGACCAAAATAACATTTACGATAGTCATATTATCGTAATGACTAGGCTAAGTATTATGGTACTTTAAGTACCATAATAACCAGATTAAGCATTACGGTACTGTAAATACTGGAATATTTAGATGTGGCAAATTAGGGAGAAAGAGACCCGGTGAGCATTACGGTCTTTAAAGTAATGTAATGTTTATTCTGGTCATTACGGTACTTAAAGTATCGTAATTCTTAGCCTGGTCAAAGTACCGAAATGCGGTAGTCATCACGGTAATACGACTATTGTGAAGGCTATTTTAGTAAAAAAATATCAAAATTGAGAAAAAAGAGTGTGGACGAAGTATATAAAAGTTGGTTTTTTTTTCAATTAGACAAAAATTAAAATATATTTATGATAATTTCCCAAACTAAAAGTGGTATTTTTTGGAAGGAAATTTTCAAACCATTGATTTTACTCTTTTTTTTTTATTTTTCGACCATTTTTACATCCATCTTTGGATGGACGATTTATGCATCAGGGGATACAAATGTAGGAATGCGTTCCCAATGCATGTAACACTTTCTTACATATTAAAATACCATCTCTCTCACACATGCATATACACACGTCCAAACACCCATACAATTCTCTCCCTCACTCTTGAGCGTCAGCCCTGGAGGGTTAACATGAGATTTCTCATTCCATTAAGGCATGTTCGGATACCTAGAGATACATATTATTGGGAAGATGTCTATCATGGAATTTACATTTCGTGAAAGTAGTGTCTAATTTATATTTTATGGGATTAATATCTCTTGGAACATAAGTGTCTATTGTATGAATAGCATCTGATAAGAGACTTCGAACATGCCCATCTACTGTTTACATTAATATCATTGTATTTAGTGTTTGGATTAATATCATTGTATTTAGGGTGAGATTTGTATAAGGTGTCAACCTTAAACATTCACGATAAGATACATCTCAAAATCTCATTAAAAGATGTATTTTCGGTGTGTAAACTCTCATCATGGTCTAAGAGTCTATTTTTCACCTCTATTATGAAATTGAATGCTCCATAAATGGTACAGATCTAGCAGATTTATGAACACTTGAAAATCTTAAAAATGAACGGTCTAGATAAGGTGTTACAAAATATACTGCTTCTAAGACTTAAAATTCTTTTTTTCTTTAAAATTTATTAAGTCTATTGTATGAATAGACTTAATATCCATCTATATCGAGGTCAAGATGATCACTTGGAGAAGAAACAACATTCTTCAATGGGATTTTACGGTACACCTTCTACAGTATAACGTTGACACCTTATATAAAAGTTTTCCTTGTATTTATAATAATATTGGAGAAAATATCTCCTTATCCCCTATTTTTAACTTCCATATCTTATAAGACCCAAGAATTGAAAATATTACTTGTAAGCAAAAAGTTTCCATCTATTCTATCTTATAACCCCTTGAACCCCTTTGACTAAATTTTTTATCCAAACAAACACTAAAATAACACCTATTCAAATTCCATCTCTCTCTCTTCGTTTCTCGGTGAGTTTACCAGCCAAGATGTTTAGCTTGAGCTCGAACACGAGCACACGTTATGTGTGAGAGAGAGATGGAGTTTTAGAGAGAGATGAAGTTTAGGTTTTAGAGAGAGATGAAGTTTTAGATAAAGAGAGATGGAGTTTAGAGAGAGAAAGACGATGATGTGAGTATGAGAGATGGAGTTTTGATAGAGAGAGAGACGATGATGTGAGAGAGAGATAGAATCGTTTCATAAGTTATTGAGGTCACTAATATATGGTCAAAAGGGTTTAAAGGGTTGGAAGATAGAAAAGATGGAGTCCTTTTGCTTACAAGTATTATTTTCAATTCTTGGGTCTAATGAGATATAAAAGTTAAAAATAGAGGATAATAGGATATTTTTTCATAATATTATTAATATAATATTAATGACAACGTAGTAATTGACCCTAATAGTATGGATAAAGCTCATATGATGATAATGAATAACAAAGTATTAATAATATTGTTGTAAATTTAAGGCTATGTATGCAATGAGACCATTTAATTTTATATAAGAAGGTCAAAAGTATTACTATTTGTTAGATTTAAAATCGGGTGGCTACAGATGTGCCAATGTTTAGGCACCAAGTTCAAAACAAAATTTCTCGAATGTTATAATACATTTTCATCTATTAAAAAAATGCTTGTGACCTCCTTGTACAAAAAATGAATGGTCCCAAATATACAATTCCTAAAATGAATAGTAGAATAAATTAATAATTGTCATAATAATAATATAATATCTTAATAACAAACATCATAATAGTATAAAGCTAGGTTATGTTGGGGTACTCATGCATATGAGTATTTCCATAAGGTACGTAATATTTTTGGACACTTGATACCCTCTTACCTTATTATGTAATAACTTTCTTTTTTATCAAGGGGTATTTTAGATGCTTAATTATAGATAAAGTGATATTTTTTGATAGAGAATCATTTATTATGTGTAGTAGAGAATAACATCATGTACATGAAGTGTAACAAGCAAAAGGCTTTTCATGATTTTTTTTAATCATATATGATTGCATCGTAATTCGGCTCTTTTTACCAACTCGATGTTGAGGAATCCGTGGATCTAGAAATTCATTTAAGCGAATTGAACCTTCTCAAACTGTTTCTTTTTAAGAACAAAAAAGATTGTGATATCACTCACATGGAGCTATAATTGCATCTTAACCACTACTCAAATGCTACTAATTTTTTACAAAAATATATCATACCACTCCTAATAATGAAAAATACCCTTACTGAAAAAATTTTGTATTACAAAACAAAGGACAATTAGTGTAAAAAAATATTGAATACATTAAAGAAATAATAATATATATGAGTACCCTAACCCTTAAAAGAAAAGGAGAATTCATTTTCAACCAAACAATACCGCTCTTGGGATTTCCATTAGTCTTCTCCAATGCCAAACAAGTAAGACATAATGCTTTTTGTTTTAATTCCAATAATAACAATCAATGAAGATAAATCAATAAATTCAAAGTGAATTTGTTTAGATCCATATTTTCCTTTCAATAATTTATCCCAATCTTTCATTATCAATCTACTACCCTAAAGAGGTAGAGACATTCTTTGACGTTTGAAAATCACATATCAATTGGACCAATTTTTAGCATTTTTGTTTTCAAAAGACACTTAAATGGAGAAATTTTACAGTATTTCATTAACGGCTCATTACCATCCAAAGTCCATCAAACACTCACAATTATTTGATAGTATCTAAAATTTAATTTTTTACAAATCTAATTTACCTCAAATTTTGTGGGTATGTACACCATAGTAGGCGTACTTGAATAAAATATCATTAGCATCAACAAATATTTTTCCCAACAATTTAGGATCGACTACACGAATCTTAGTATGCTATTCTACTCTATTATGTGTCATACCCTCAATAAGGTTATAAATCCCTATCTTTTCTCTCTACTTCCAACCATATCTTTTTAAGCCTACTCATTGTCCTTTTTGAGTCTCGAACCAACTCACGCCGGCCAATGATGTGTTGTACTTGATTTGCACTGTACATGCCTAGCTCAACTAATTCTACTTTTTCTCATCTTATCGCCTATTTGAACTACACCTAAAATCTAAGAAAGGTGATAACCTTAAACTTTCCTTAATCCACCCCGAGCCTGATAAAGAGCTACACTGTACTAAATAGACAATCAATGTAAAACTTTACAAAAACTTTCACGAAACCAGATTAAAATATAAAAAATAATAATTTTAATAATAAAATAATAAAATTACCCCTATAAATATTTCAAGGGAATTTTTATCATTTTATTTTTAATAATTATTTTTAAAATATTTTATTTGGGTGTTAGATGGTTAGATGTACGCACGTCTCAAATTTTATAAAAATCAAATATTTGAAAAATATTAAAATTCAAATAGACTGTGGATGGTGATGAGTTGTATGAATGGAGTACGACCTCATTGGTGCTTGAAGGGCATCCTTTGTTCCAGATAGAAGGCTTCATTGAGTTCAGTGAATCCTACGAACATAGTGTGTTGTGTAGCATAACCAATGGTTTGGAGAAAAGAATGAAATGGAGAGGCCACATTCTAATTAGGAGTCAAAGCTCCCATGTAGAGGTGGCAATGGACCTAGCTAGACCTAGGACCTGACAGGTAGACCCGACCTTGGGTATGGGTATAAGTCCAAATTTTGGACCTGAAAGGTTAAGTCTAAATACAAAATCTGGACTTGAATACTATTTGGGTCCAGGACTAGCATGCCCCGACCAGTACTAGACCTGAATAATATGGGTACATGTTATGTGTGTATTCATAAATGTTGCCAATGCGTTTTTTTCTTAAGAATTTCCAGTTATTACATAAAACAATAAGGAAATGTGGGTATTCATATATGTTGTGCAATATTGTAAATGTTGCCAATAATATAAATATAATGGTACAAAAAAGGGCAAAAAATGAAGAAGAAAAAAAAGCTCATAGTTATAGGGCGGCAGGTAGACCTGGGACCCGACAGGTCTGGGTATGGGTCCAAATTTTGTACCTGAAGATCAGGTCCTAGTCGTACCAGACCCGACCTGTTACCACCCCTACTCCCATGTAAGTGACTGCATTACTTTTCTAACTTCGGCACTGATGCAACAGCAAGCAACGAATATGGTCTCCAAGAGTTCATGTATACACAACCAAAGGTATTATCCTTAACATCTCTACATATAGCTATCGTATGCCGTCTCATGGATTCTCTAATTTGAATCACCAAACCTGCCAAGCAAATGCACAGATCTAAATTTCAAACCTCCTATAATAAAACTAGCTGGTTTGACCAATGGCATCAAGGCAGTTCCCTTCAGTTGGGACCCATTCTACATTGTCAAAAGTTCGTAATGAAAAACAAGGAAGTCCACCATTAGGGGGCATATTGTAGCATGTCCCCCTAAAAAAAAACCATTGAACAACAAGCATTGAAATGCAGATGCTCACCAGGGAGCAGTTATGATACATCTAATGAGCAAGAATACACTTGAAAAAAAATCTATCAATTATCAAAGAAAAAAAGAGTGGTCAATGGTAATTTATTGTTGGTCATTAGAAGATATTTATTATTAACAATATATAATATTGAGCAGGAAGGAAATTTGGAAAATGAAACAGTTCTGGCATGAACCAATGAAAATCTGATGAGAAACTTTCCCAGGATTCATACCCCTATCCTTCATCCACTTTCCTTCGTAATCTAGAAATTCATCTATTCTCCAAATAAAAACCATTTTTCCAGATCTCATTTCTTTCTCTAATCCAATCATCTGAACATGAAATGGGCCATAATAACAGCAACTCATCCACCACAATTCTTCGAGATTCACATTTCCATTGCTAATGTCATAATTGTATCTTTATTATTAAAGTTGAATTAGCTGCTCATTTACCTCAAATTAAAATTGAGGACGTGTTCTTGTTAAAAACTACTATTTTGTATTTTTCCTGCCTCAAACAAGATCAGATCTCATTTGCATGCAAAGGAATTAGGGACGTGGGCAGACAACAGTTTTTTGACTACTCCACAACCACATCTGCAGCCTTACCTCAAATTCAGCTTTTTGACTACTCTGTCAACCACATATGCAGCATTACCTAAAATGCAATCCAAATTTGTTTTGAGGCAGCCTACAAATCCAAAGTATTAAAGTCAATTTACTGACCTGAAGTTTAGTATAAAAGGTGCCGCTGGCACCTAGGGATAGTCATATTTGTCATTCAGTAGAAGATTCAGACCTACAAAAGAAACTTCAGCAAATATACAGAATGTTCATTTTGGTAACAACAAAATTCTTATGGAAAGTTTGAATAAATTTCCACATGCTAAGTGAATGATAATATGGCAATTTGAAGGAAAACAAAGGTATAGCAAAGAAGTCATTCACAGAAAGATAGTAGTGAGGATAGGTGGAATGTGAGGAAAAAGTCCTATAGGGTGCCTGGTCTATGGAGAAGTAGCAGCATGATTGAAATAAGACCTGTAAGGGGATTAGATTTAGGTAAAGGGATGGCAGTAGGTGCAGTATTTAGAGGATAAAAGACTAACATGGGTCCATAAAAACTCCCATGCCTGTGATGGCTTGGTGCCAAGTAGTTGGTTGATTGGCCTCTCATTAGAACAGGGCGCATCAATGATCTGCTTTCCTTTTGGATGCCATAAACACAGAAAAATGGATGAATATTTCAAGGTGCAAGGATGTATAGGAATTACTCACGCAAGAATATTAACAACATTGGAGTTAAAGATTTGGTCTATAGATTGGCAGAGAGCTTCTCGTGAGAGGTTATGTAAAAATCAAAATAAAGCTAAATGGTGCAATCCTCTAAGTAAGTCCATTCAAGTCAAATTTTAGTAGCAGCTCACTTCGAAATTCCGACTCCTTAAGAGTTGGAGTCACAAAAATAGTGAAGGCTTGACGTGTGACTCGCTTGAGGCCAAGTTGGAGAAGGTTTATATGGTTCAAAAGATTTTCCTCAGCAGCTTCTGTATTCTCTTGTGACTGAGTCAACTTGTCAACTTGTAGAACGTTAAACGATGGATGAGGACCAACGTACCTTGGTGATTGCAGTTGTAATAGAGGAACTTTTTAAAGTTTACAGCTTCTTTTTATCATATTTCTTCAGAAGTTAACTAGTTCAAAACATGCCATATGTTGGTTAAGTTGCTTATCAAAACACTAAATTTTAATTTCTAATTCAAATACTTCCTATTATTATCATTTTATTGCGGGCTATACAAATTATATTCAAATTTATCATTGGTTAGAACTCTCTTCCAATGTGCATTTGCCAAAGTCTAAATGAAATCGACATGGAATCCCTATATTCCCTCTGCTCTCTTGACTCCACCTTTCCCATCCTTTGCAAGATTTCATATATCTACGCAAGCCCATTTAATATCTCTTGGATGGGACATAATTCATTTCTTTCTGCTGAATCTAGAACAAAATGGTCCAAGCATGATAGTAGTGCATCTTTTATGAAAGCTGTAAGTTCTAATTTCTATCTCCGTTTATCAGAGCACCACTAAAGAGAGTAAAATTTACATGCTATTGCAACCATCAATAAACGAATGGCTTTGCTAATAGCATGAAACTATTATGACAGCATTCTAGATATAAATATTACCGACATGCTTTCAAAGTCGAGACAAATTGTAATCTTACATTAGATTTCTCCTTTCACATTAACTTCTCCTATGACTTTTCTACCCCTTGAGGATTCAGATCATGATCATCAACATAATGCTTGTCTTAAGTTCGCCACAAACTTTTTCAGTTCTTCTCGACAAAAATAACTATTCTTATTTGAATAAGCCTACTTTATAAGTCAGGTTTATTTTCTAACAATCTGCTTAAACCAAACTCTTACACACATTAAGTAATTCAATTAATTGTGTATAAACAAAATTTCACATATTTCTAGAATCTGCCCATAGGCAACAAGCTAGAGTTCAATTCCATATTTCTCTAATTTACAATGATGTCCTTCACCAAGCCAAAATATAGAAGTAAAATATGTTGCTTCCACAGCATCACAAACTGAGCATTCACCCTGAGCTACAACATGGTTACTGTCAAAAGTGATTGTGGTTATGTTATCCATTCAATATTCAAGTATTCCCTTAGCCAGATTGCTCAACACGGACTTGCAAGAATTACACATATGGAATATGTCAAACTTTAAGAACTGCCAGAAAAATGACTTGAAGAACTTTAGATAACTTCTGAGATAAAAAAAAATCCCTGAATGAGTGAAATCTTCTCCCCCTTTATTTGAGGTCACTTCACCAAGCTCTCTTGGTTCAATGGATTTAAAGCTCACCAAAATTTATTCCATAGAAAAGAATCTCATGTGCTACTTCCCCCTTCATAAAACCAACTAGAGGGTCTACTTCAAATGAAACCCATCTACCACCTTTCAATCATATATGATTACCAATATGAGTATATGTCAAACTCATGGGATTGAGCTTTAAAAAAAGCATGCATAATTGATATATCAAGAATCCATTTCACTAAAATCTTCAAGACATCACCAAAATTTATCTGGAACTACAACAAAAAATTTCTTCTTTCCCATTTCGGATTAGTTACGGACATCATCCAAGTGAATGCAGCTAGACCAACAACAGTATAGTAGTGTTTTATCTGCCGAAATGCCAAAATATGAATCCTCATTGTTTTCTTCGCATATACAATTTTTTTTGATAACTGTTAACTTTTGTATTGATCGAAAGAATACATACAATGAGGTAAAAGTAAATCCCAGAGTACCTTAAGTAAACGGAACTCCTGGTAAAAAAGAATATGTCATCAGTCCCTATACAAAATGGGTTACAAAATTATCTCCTTACACAGTGTACTGCAAATGGACAAAAAAATAAAGAGAGTAGCTAACAAAAAATCCCAGTCCACAAAAAAACCCCGCCCCCAAAGGAAGCACGTACTCTGTAACCACCCGAAGTTGATTGCGCCTATTCTTCAACATGAGCCTTGGCTCCGTCCTTGACCATTAGATTCGCGAACCCGTTCGGCGTCCTCGAGATATGCTTCCATAAGACGGGCATATCCCTGCCAAGATGCTGAATCTCGTCATAAATAGACACAAGATACCAGGGGGGAGTAGCTTTCCTTGAAGCCCATGAAATAATGTTTGTAGCGTCTCCCTCCACCAACAGAAACTGTCCCCAAGAACGGTCAAAGTTTTGTATGCCTCTGAGTAGAGCCATTGATTCGGCGAACTGAGAGTCTTGGATGCAGAGATATTCAGAGAAGGTAAATAATACATTTTCGTGGTGATCCCTGAAAACTCGACCTGCCCTTGCATGGCCTGGGTTTCCCAAAGAGCAACCATCAAAATTCAATTTGATTACTCCTTGGGGAGGAGGTTCCTAGGCCTTTGAAACTTTATTTTTCTTTGGTTTGTGAAGTAGGATATGCTCCCACTGCAGTATAAAGGAGTCTGTAGGGATACCCTTGAAAAAATGGTGGTTTAAAGCCCAAAAGGTTACTAAGGAGGTAACCTTATGGAAGAGAAAGGGGATTAGACGGACCTATCCTTGAAATATTCTGGCATTTCTTTCTTTCCAGATAGTCCAAATTGTTGCTGCCACGGTAGCTTTCCATAGGGTCCTGCCTGCCTTCGGCCAGTGTGATGCCAAGTTCAGGGCGATAAGGTCTTTAACGGTTGGAGGTATTACCAAAAAGACCCTAAATAGTTGCAACACTAGGCACCATAGATCATCACGTTACAATGTAGGAACATGTGATTGTTCAATTGCTCTTGAATCAAGCACATGATGCACCTATTGGAATAGGGATTCCTGTCTTTTGAAGTTGATCCACGGTAAGAGCCTTGTTAGAACTTGCAATCCAGTTAAAAGTTTCCACCTTTTTGGGGGTGCAATAGACTGCCAAACCTGTGATAGAATCGAGGTTGGGTTGAGGGGGAAGGTAGGTGGTTGGATTAGCTTTTTATAGAAAGAAGTGACTGTGAACTCCCCTTTAGGAGCAGGGGACCATACCAGTTTATCTCAACCAAAGATGGGAATAAAAGTGTTGTGAAGCGTTGTGAGGAGAGAAAGGAATTCATTATATTCTCCCTCAGAAAGATTCCTTCTGAAAGTTGGATGCCAAACTCTTCTTCCTCCATCCATTCTTAACTCCTCCTGTACCGTAGCCTCTCTATTCAAAGTAATAAAGAACAAAGAGGGATAGGAGTCCCTCAACGGGGCATGGCCTATCCATAGGTTAGTCCAGAATCGCACTTTACTTCCTTCTCTTGGGTAGAATCTGATAAACTTCCTGAAAAGTTCAAGGTTGGCAATAAGGACCTCCAAACCCCTGAAGCATTAGACCAAGGTTTTTTCTCTGGGATCCAAGAGTGTTCTGGAATATTATACTTGTGTCGCAACACCTGGGCCCAAAGTGAGTCAGGTTGGGTAGCCAAGCACCACCACCATTTCCCTAAGAGGGCAAGATTTTGTTTTCTTAAGTTTCTAATCCCCATCCCGCCTTGTTGTTCAGGGAGGCGTACCTTTTCCCAGGAAATAAGGTGGAATTTGGTTTTTTCCACTTGTCCTGACCAAAGAAAGTTCCTCATGAGCTGGTCAAGATGTTTTACCACAAAGAATGGTATTTGAAAGAGGGACATCATGTACACAGGTGCATTGGCCAAAGTAGCCTTGATAAGGGTGGTTCTTCCTACTTGTGACAAGTATCTCCCTTTCCAACCAGCCAACCTTCTGTCGACCTTATCTAATGCTTTGGAGAAAAGTCTCTTTTTTGGTTTTCCGAGGCCAAGGGGAAGACCCAAGTAGGAAGTAGGGAGGTCTTCCACTTGACATGCCCAGTTTGGGATGAGCTCCCTGGTTTGGGTGATGGTGATAGCTATACTCATCATTTTCGATTTCTCCATATTAACCTCCAGTGGCAAATGGATTTCTCCATATTAACCTTGAACCCAGTGGCAAATTGGAAGCATTTGAGGTAGATTATGAGGTTTTCGACTTCGAAAGAGGAGGCATTTAAAAAGACCAGGGTGTCATCTGCGTATTGCAGATGTGACACCATAGACCCTCGACGAGAAGACTTGAAGCCTGAAAGAAGGCCAGCTTGGTGAAGACAATCTAGTGAGCGGCTGAAAACCTCAGTCGAGATAGCGAAGAGAAAAGGGGGCAGAGGGTCCCCTTGGCGTAGGCCTCTCGATGAGGGAAAATAGACTTTGGGAGTCCTATTTATGAGGATTGAAAAATTAGGGTGGGAATAACACCCTCTCATCCAAGTACGCCATCTATCTCAGAACCCCATTTGAGCCATGTCTCATCTAGTATCGACCAATTCACATGGTCGTATACTTTTTCCCAATCAATTTTAAAAATGAGACTAGGTTTTTTGGTTCGATGCCTAGAATGGATGCATTCATTTGCGATCATGGCTCCATCAAGGATTTGCCTATTTTTGATAAACGCCGACTGTGAGGGCGAGATGATCGACGGGAGGACCTCCTGAAGTCTAAAGGCCAACACTTTAGATAGAATTTTATAATCCTTAATTTTCTCAACTCCTTGGACCTTAGGAATCAGAGTAACGAAGGTGGCATTGATAGATTTGTTGAGGATACCCAGCTGGAAATACTCTACAAAGAAATTTAAGAAATCCACGTGAGAAGTATCCCAAAAAAACTTAAACGGTGCAATAGGAAATCCATCAGGCCCAGGAGCTTTGTCTTTGGCTAGGTCATCCAAAGCCTTAAAAATTTCGTCTTCAAGGAATGGACGTTCTAGCCAAGTTGCTTGTTCTTCTGAGAGGGTCAGAAAATCTTAGTCAGTCATAGCTAGTCGAGAACCAGAGGGACTTGAGTATAGGTTCTTGAAAAAATTTAAGATTGTTGATTCAATCTCCTCCGGTTGGTCTAAGACAAGGTTGTTTACTTTGATGGCACAGATTGTATTGTCCCTCCGATGACAGTTGGCAATCCTATGGAAAACGCGGGTATTGTAATCCCCAGTTTTGAGCCAGTTAACTCTTGACCTTTGGTACTTGTAGATCTCTTCTTTTTTCAAGGTGGACAAGTAATTAAGTTTGGTTTGGGTTCAGAGCTCAGCTTCAGAAGAAGATAGAAGGCGTGATTCTTCAACGCTGTTTAGGTCTTGCAGGGTCTTAAGAAGGTCAGACTTTATCTGGGAATAGTTTCCCGAAACTAATGACCTCCAGGGCTTGAGTGAGGCTTTAAGAAGTTGAATTTTCGATTGCAGTCTAAACCCAACTCTACCTTTAACTTGCACAGACAAAGAATTCCATTAGGTAGGGATCAGAGTTGAGAGAGACCTTTCCTCTAGCCAAGCCAGTTCAAATCTGAAGGGTTTAGGTCCCCTACTAAGAGGTAAGGTTGACAAGAAAATAGGGCACCGGTCAGAGACACGCTTAGGCAAGGCCATCGCATAAGAGCCCGAGAACTCTTCCTCTCATTCTGGATTAAATGGAAATCTATCCAACTTGGATAGAGAGGGTTGGGAAGAGTGATTGGACTAGGTGAATCTGTTTACTTGAAGAGGCATATCAAGGAGATCAGTCCCACAAATAAAATCAGAGAAGTCCAACATGCCCTAAGAAACCCAACTGCTGGTGTTCCGTTCATGGGACCACCTGGTAATGTTAAAGTCCCCACCCAGGCATCAGGTAGGATGAGGTAAGGCCACGATATAATCCAATTCAGACCAGAAACGCAGCCTACATGTCGAGTTACAGGGGCCATAGATGGTCGAGAATTTCCAAGCAAGGCCATCCGATAGTCTGGACAGCATAATGGTGACTAAGAAGTCCCCTAGATGTGATGATTTCAAAAGATGATCAGTTGGGTCCCAAATAACCCAAATATCCCCCGACGCTCCTACCGCAGGTAGGGCTACCCACTGGCATGGTCTTCTATCCCAAACCTGACGAACTTGGGGAAGGGAGGGCTCAGGGCACTTAGTTTTGGTTCAAGCTAGAATAGTGGGATAGTGTTTGGAAGTGAGGTCCTTAATGGCCTTTCTTTTCAAAGGTTGACCTAGACCTTTGATGTTCCAACAGACTAACTTCATGAAGAATAAGCAGGGGAGGGGAGGGAGGCAATTCTGGGTGAACGCCTCATACGACCGCTTGAAGGGGGGGGGGATAGCCCTTCAAAAGTTGAGGTGGCATGAACCGTAAAAGAGGAAAAGGGGTTGAGAAGGTCCCTCTTTCCTTTGAAACCCACCTTCATGCGGCTTTGGCGGTCGACGAGTATGAAGCGATGAGCTGGACCTTCTGGGCCATCATGCTGGAACCCCATCACGCTGTACATGTCTTTCATCCTTTCTAAGTCACGGTCAGACCCTTCCCCATCGACCCCCTCAACTCCTGGGTTTTCTGAGGGGGGAGAGAAGGGAGTAGAAGAATCCTCTAGTGGTGGGTTAAAGTCATCCCCATCGAACTCCCCGTCTAAAGCCACGGACGAGAGGGGAGAGATGAGCTGGGACAGAAGCCTCGAACATGTCCATCTCCTGCTAATGGGGTGAAGGGGAAGGGGAGAAAGACGGGTAGAGATCAGAAGGAACGGCAGGAGAAACACAGAGTTGGGAGGCAGAGGAGGAAAGAGGGGTACGAGGGAAAAAACCCGGGAAGACGGAAGGAGAAGTGTGGGTAACGTGAGATGGAGAAGTAGCACGGAAGGCGGTCGGGGGGAGGTAGGTAAGGTAGTGGGAGACCTCAACAGATTGGTGGGACAGACAAAAAAAGCCCCATAACAGTGATGGGGGGAATGCACCCTGTGCACCTAACAATGTGGGGACACTAACCAGGGGGTAGTCCACAGAAGGGTAAGCAAAGGGGGGATACTCTGGTTCCCAAAGGGGGAGGGGAGGAAGAATCCATGAGGGGAGAAGGGAAAGACAATAGGCCAGGAGCGGAAGGAGAGTGGGAATCAGTCACGGAGGGTTCCTTAGAAGAGGGAGAAGGGTTGCAGAGCTGAGGTAGAGAAAGAGAGGAAGCGAGTGAAGAAGAAGTTGAGGGAGGGGGAGGAAGAACTGAAGAGGCAAAAGAAAGAGGACCCGACAGGAAAGACGAAGGCTGCATGCCGTCATAAGGACACGTGGCAACCCGGGAGGGAGGCGAAGAGGCCAGGGGAGGCTCGAGGTCAACAATTAGCATCAATTATGAGTTCACCAAATTGATTTCACCACCTTTCATACTACAATCAACATATCTCTCTAATAATGATATTGATATTAAGCATTACATCAATAAATATAATAAATAATAAATATGAAAGCTATAATAAATTAGTATGAATTATCCCATATCACACAATTCTCCACAAAAGTCTCTTAGAGTATTCCTCTATAATAAAGGGACACAAAAGAAGCTCTTACAAACATTAAGCCAAAGCGAAAGGCTCTCATCCCTGAGTCACTAGAATCACAAAAACCAACTAAAAAAATGCCACTGCATACCAAGGCAAATTCTAGAAAGCCTCTCACACTTGAAAACCTAAAAAAAAGCGACTGCATACTAGGGTAAATTCTAAAAAGGTTCTCACACTTGAAAACCTATGTTTTCCCAGTGAGGTTTCACATAGACAAGTTTAAGAACACCCTCACTAGCCTAGTGCAAATAGCCTTCATCAAAGTCTTCAAAGGCTAGAGATTCATGAAGCTATCCACTACTATCATCCTATGGGTCAAGCCGTCCATTCTATATATAGACTAAAAACTCGTTGGCATAAATGGCTAGAGATTCATGACATTCGTAATGTAGAGCCTAAGCCTCAAGCAGTTCATATACGCACTTGATAACAATCTTGTTGTATCTACTTTCTCATGGAAGTTGTGCACGAACAAAGGTCCCATGAGGCAGACCAAGTTCATGAGCACAATAAAAGAAATTTCAAAAGGGCTAAAAAAATTCAATTTCAATGGATGTAAGAGAAAAGTGAGAGAATTATGTCACATTGTTTCAGAAGACGATACATTCTCTTTTTGAAGTGTCTAACTTAGATAATATTGCAACCTGAGTCAGATGTCACAACTCCTAGGCAATTTTACTAGATGCCTAAGAAGTATTGTGGTATTGACATGTGCGATCTTGCTATATCACAGAGAATGGATAAACTGAAAAGCATCATGACAAGCAAACTTAATAAGTATAAAGTTTAACCAGCATCCAGCAGTCTCGCATTAAGAAAATGCCAGAGATCATTTAGGGCCAACTATGAATAACATAAATTGATACAATTTCTATCAAAGGTGAAGTTTGGTTCCAATCAAAGATGAGTGAACATAAGTTTTAATTTAATGGTATTTCTAGAAACTCAACCCTGATCATGATTTGTGTTTTTTTTTTTATCCACACTGGTTCCCTTAACTTGGTAGATTAAGAACTAAAATATCTTGGCCATGGGAGTCCACCCATTTGCAAGTCAGAATGTACAACGTACAAAGTGCACAATTCAATAACAAGGCGGCTGTTGAAAACTTCATAAGATCGGAAAAATAAAACAAAAAATCACAAATAAAAAATCACAGAGGGGGAGAAAATGATCAAAACTGCATATAGCAAAAATTACCAAATAAAAGAAAACATAAAAAACCAACCCATGTTAAACCAAATCGAGAGAGAGAGAGAGAGAGAGAGAGAGAGAGAGAGAGAGAGAGAGAGAGAGAGAGAGAGAGAGAGAGAGAGAGAGAGAGAGAGAGACCGGATGATAGAAGCCTGCATATTCATGTCGTCTTTAAAAAATATCACATATGAATGACTCGACTAAGTACTCAGAATGAACAATATTCAAGAAGACGTGGCCAATTCCAAAAGCTACCCAAAAAAAAAAAGAGATCCAACCAAAAGTTCATGTGAGAGAGAGACGGAGAGGAAATAATTCTCTGATCGCCAAAATCAGGCAAACGAAAAAGGAACAGAGCAAAAATTACAGATCAGGCCTATAACATAACATAAAATGAAGCAAAGAGAAGCTTTAATTCAACGAAGAAGGAAACCTTAGCTTCTGGATCCTCAAACATGCGCAGCCACAACAGGTGCAGGTGTAGCAGCCCCTCCAAGGAATGACAAGAACCCACCAGAGGACTCCTGCTCGTCAAGGAACAAATCCTCAGGCACACGAAAAGCACCATGAGCGCATACGATGGCGAGCCCAAACATGAGAGCAGAAATGAGCAGAGACCCAACACTCGTCAAGAACACCACAATCACAGTGAGCAGAACCATGATGCCCAGAACCTCTCTATCACTGAAGGATCGATTGAAGAGAATCAAAGGCTCAGTCCTGAAAAAGTACAGGAAGATCCATCCAGCCAGTAAACAAACGAGCATGAAGAGAGAGACTGGATGAGAAACCAGGCTGATCGCTAGGGCACCACACAAGAGAATAAGGTAATTGATGCGAAAGTAGGTCCAATTCTTCCGAATTCGAGCAGTGGCTTCAGAGAGAGTATCAGGCTTTGAGAGCTGGTTTCGATCCAACAGCTCCATCCATGGCCGACGCTGAGCCAGGGAAGCACGTGCTCCATCCGAGAGGCGAGCAAAGAATGCACGGGCAGCGGGTGTTGTTGCAATGGCCGTGCCCTGGGACACTGGTAAGGGGCTCTGTGTCGCCATTGGTGATGGATTTGATAAACTCTAGAAATTTGCGGGAAGTTAGCGGGGCAAAGGGGGTGTGGGGGGGGGGGGAGGGGGGCGTGTAAGATCTGCGTTCTTTGTTGAAGATCTCTACCTTCTGAAACCCTAGAAAAGACCAGAATGATGCTAGATCTGTACCTTTTGGAAACCCTAGAGAGGAAGAAATGGACGATCCGTACCTTCTGAACTCCTAGAAAAGGAAGGCTTTAGCTTCTGAAAAATGAAACAGAAGATACCCTAAAAAGTTCAGGAGAAAGGGAGATCTGAAACTACCAAAACCCAAGAAATCTCTCCCTGAAATTTTTAGAAAACCCTAGAAAAATTGTTCGTTAACTCTTAAAAAGCCCTAGACAATTTCAGCGAAGGTGGAGGGTTCTTTATCTTAAGAGAACCCTCGAAAAGCAGAAGAGGAAACGTTGGGATCACGGAGATGGAAGCGGCACCGTTGGGTGAGAGCGCTCGGCGATGTGGCAGGACTTGAGCCGTGGGATTGAGGGACGGAAGCGATGAGATTTGACCCTTCTTCAACGCGTGAAAGGACGGTTGGTCTGAACTCGATCCGTGGTTTCTTATAGGAGAGAAGAGGGAAGCAAACGAAATAATAGGAAAATCGTTTGATAGGGCTGCGGGCCTATCAACGTAACTAACGCCTCCGCTGGTACCCCATAAAAACAACAATTGTTTCATGCGGGCTGGACCTCATTTCTACAATATGCAGTCAATAGGTGGTCCATCTACAATCAATTGTAGTGTGCTGTCAAAATATTTTTTCATATAATTATTACTTTTAGTTTTTAAATTTTATTTTATTTCGTATTCATGATGGCCATATTAAAGATTATATATTCTCTAAAAATTAAGATCAAATTATATTTAAAAAATATATTTATTGCCAAACACGCATTTCGGCATGCGTGGGCTTGGCCGCATGCTAACCGCATCCCATAAAAAAATTACAATTCAATTACTGGAAAACCTTTATATGGATCTCAGCTTGAACATTATTTTTTGTAAAAATAAAAAATAAAAAAAATTCAAGTTCTAAAAATAGTGTATATTATATTAAATTATCTACATCATCTATTTACCACTACAAATAAGTGTTCATAGATATGCAAGATCGGTATTTTTTCCAAAAATAATGGCCGTAACATAATTTCAAAGATTGTCTTATTATAATAGAATTGTTACATGAAATCACTCCATCATATATACATTAGTAAAAAGCACATGCTTTGCACGTGATTAAAAAAACCTTGACTGTCAAATAAAAAACAACAAACAATTTTAGGTAAAAAATAGAATATATATATATATATATTAAATTGCTTAATTTAACTAATAGGAAAATTTACTAATGTTGTGAAGTATTGATACTATTTACCCTCTCACAAAGTTAAAATAAATTTTAAGAGCATGAAAGTTTGTTATTTCAAATATAATATTTCTTAAGCATTTTCAAGAATAACGATTAAGTGTAGGGCTTGGGATTAGAAATAAAATATGTAAAGAAATTTAAATAGTCATGACAAGTAATAAGAAAGAGATTGTCATAAAAAATATTAAATTTATAACTGTATTTAAGAAAAGAAATGACAAAAGTTGGATACATTTTCATCTCTTTGTATCAATAGAATATTTTTATGTATCTAAAAAATTCAAAATAATAAATGTGAAAATTGATCATAATCTATTAATATGTTTTTAAGGAGCAGAACTTTGGCCAAAAATTGCAGTTTCAAATTTGAAAATTTATTAACAAAGTGAAATGATGAGTTATGGACAAAAATTAAAAGGATGAGAAAGTTAAAGTAAAAAATAAGAACTTCTTTGAGATTAATTCTCAGTAAATTGCATAATAATACACATGATGTTAAAGTTATACAGAAAAATAAATAAATAGAAATATTGGCATACCTTTAGATGTATATAGCCTTATTAAGCATAATGAAATCAATATGAATTTTACACAATAATAAAAAATTAAAAATATTTACAATAATAAACAAATCAACAAAGAAAGCTGTAAAAGATATCTATGCAAAAAATAAATAAAATAAAATAAAATAAAAAACAATGCATAGGAAGTGATCTCTCTTGATATATGATGGGAGAACTCTTTCACGTCTCTCTCAACCAATTTCTCTCATTTTCTCACGCCTCTCAATTAATATCATTCTATATATGATGTAAAGGTATAGTTTGTATGGAGGCCAGGCTCTAAACAATTAAATTAGAGCCTATTGTCAAATAATATCGAGAAATGTGATTTCAGCATTGGAAATCTTTCTGATAGACTTAAAATATTTTTTCATCTTTATTTATTGAGTTATAATATTTTTTCATCTTTATTTATAAAGTTTAAAGCTTCAAAAATAGTATAAATCAACATATCCATAAAAACTTGAAAATCTTGAAGATTAACAGTAAATAAATGCGTTACAAAATACACTATTTCCAAAACTTGAAATCCATTTTGTTTTCGCATGTCCATATATCTTGATGTCGAAATGATCAATTTGAGGATATTTAAGCATCAAAACAACCTCTTCTAGTGAAATTTTTGAGGTAGGCTCTAATTTGATTGTTTAGAGCCTCGGCTCTACATAAACTTTTCCCATCGTGTAATTCCCACCCTATCTATTATAATTTATTTGCTTAGATTTTAATTGATTGTTTCCTATAATTTTGGCTTTTTTTGTGGCTATAACTATCCACTCCCTCCACTACCACCACTTTCCTTTCTTAACCATATAAGTTTTCTAAAAAAAGTTTTTTCTCTCTCCCTATAGATGGGGAATTAAGATAAAAGCCAATCTATCTCCTTGATGTTTTCTCCATCTCTCTCTTTCTCACTATTTTCTCTCTACATGCTCCCTCTCTCAATCAAGAACCTCTCCAAGTCTCTCTCTCCCTTCTTTAAAATACATATATCTATACCCCAAAAGAGACAGGAATGTAGACTATATAATAAGTAAACTATCTTATAACACATGTAGCATTAGGGTCTTTTATTATTCTCTTGATATATGTCTAATATATATATATATATATATATATATATATATATATATATATATATATATATATATATATATGGTGCGGTTTCTATAAGGTTGCAATTTTAAACCATCCAATTAAGGCGCACCTCCAATTTTTATCATAACATGTAATTTTGTTGTAAAAAATTCTTAGGATTATCTTAAAATCTATTTTTATATCTAATTAGAAAATTTTAAACTCCAAAAATAGTTAAAATAAAAGAGATCTATAATCATATGAAAATCTTGAAAATGGACGATCTAGATAATGTGTTGCAAGGTGCACTATTTCTGATACTCAAAAACTGTTTTTTCTTTTATATTCATACATCTCGATGTCTAGATGATCAAATAGAGGATTTTTCAACACTAAAACAACCCTTCCGATATATTTTTGAGGTGCATCTGTAATTCTACATTTTAAGGTTGCAATCTTATATAAACTTTTCCCATATATATATATATATATATATATATATATATATATATATATATATATATATATATATATATATATATATATATATATATATATAGTCTAAGAATGGTGAAGACCTTAAACTTTCTTTTAACCTATCCCCTGCCAAGGTAAAAAAGTTGGGTTGTGTTTGGTAGGCAGCCAACATAAAGTTTTGTTAAAACTTAGCATGAATCCAGAATTAAATTCATTAAGAGTGAGGATCACAATGTCTTAGTGAAGGTTGAAGAAGTTAATGAAAGGTGGAGAGTTTATTTTCAAAAAGTATTAAATGATGAACACAATGAGAACATAGTGGTAGAACGAACCGTTCGTATAAATGAGGGCAGAGGTCATAAATACATTTGTAGGTTAATATCGGAAGTGAAAGAAGCTTTGAAATTAATGAACATAGGAAAGGCTTTAGGACGAGGTGATATCCCGATAGAGGTTTAGAAGTGCTTGGGAGAAAATGACACTATCTGACAAAGTTGTTCAACAAGGTATTGAGAACAAAGAAATTGCCAAACAAATGGAGGAAAAGTATTGTGGTACCTATTTATAAGAACAATGGAGATATGCAAAATTATGCTAACTATTGAGGGATTAAGCTTATAAGCCATTTATGAAGCTCTGGCAAAGAGTAATTGATCAACGACCAAGGCATGACAAGTGTATCTGAAAATCAATTTGGTTTTTTGTCAAGGTAGTCAACAACCGAGGCAATTTTCTTTCTTAGACAACTGATTGAGAAGATTAGGGCGAAGGGAAAAGACCTCAACATGGTTTTCTTAATCTAAAAAAAACTTATGATAGGGTATTTCGAGCTTTGATTTGGTACGTGTTTGAAAAGAAATGAGTCTCCAAACACTACATCGACTTGGTGAGAGATATGCATGATTGATTGCTAACTACTATATGAACAACTAATAGAGAGATGAGAGAGTTTTTAGTGACAATAAGTCTACTTCAGGAATCAGTATCGAGCTCATACCTCTTTGTCTTATTTATAAACGATTTAACTAGACACCTACAAGATGAAGTACCGTAATGCGTGTTGTTTACAGATGACATAGTTTTGATCGATGAGACCCGAAACAACATCAACACAAAGTTAGAACTTTCAAAGAATGCTTGAATATAAAGGTTTTAAAATTAGCCGGACTAAGACATAGTATATGGAATGCAAGTTTAGTAATAATAGGAGTAGAGGTGAGGAAGTAGTTAAGATTGACGACCATAAAATACCAAAAAGACTGCACTTTCGATATCTTTAGTCAATAATCCAGGAAAATAGAGAGATTGAGGAAGATGTCGCACACATTTTATGTACAGTGGAGATGTGCAATTAGAATTTTATGTGATCTCCGTATACCAATGAAGCTGAAGGGCAAGTTTTATAAAACAACTGTGAGACCAGCTTTTCTCTATGGAGCAGAATGTCGAGCAGTTAGAAAACAAAATACCAATAGAATGAGTATAATGGAGATGAAGATGTTGAGATGGATAGGTGGCAAGATAAGAAATATTAGTATTCGAAGTGAATCCCTTCGAAAAAATTTAGGTGTAGCACCAATAGGCGAATGGAGGAAAAGTATTGTAGTACTTATTTACAAGAACAAATGAGACATACAAAAATTGTACAAACTATCAAGGAACTTATGAGCCATACTATGAAGCTCTAGGAGAGAGTCATTGAACAACGACTAAGGCATGAAACAAATGTATTTGAAAATCAATTTGGTTTTATATCAAGAAGGTCAACAATTTAGGCTATTTTTCTACTTAGGCAACTAATTGAGAAATTTAAGGCGCAGGAAACATCCACATGATATTTATTGATCTAGAGAAAACTTATGATAGAGTACTTCGAGATTTGATTTAGAAGGTATTAGAAAAGAAAGGCATCTCTAGACACTACATCAACTTGGTGAGAAGTATGTACGATAGAGCAGTAACTAGAATACGAACAATGGGAAGGCAAGTGAGTTTTCAGTGACAATATGCCTACATCAAGGGTCTGTATTGAGCCCATACTCTTTGTCTTAGTTGTGGACAACTTAACTAGGCATCTACAAGATGAGGTATTGTAGTGCGTGTTGTTCGCAGATGACATAGTTTTGATTGATGAGACGCGAAACAACATCAACACAAAGTTAAAACTTTGGAGGGATGTTTTAGAATCCAAATGTTTTAAAATTAGTAAGACTAAGACAGAGTATATAGAGTACAAGTTTAGTAATAATAGGAGTAGAGATGATGAAGTAGTTAAGATTGACGGTTAGAAAGTACAAAAGAGACCGCACTTTCAATAACTTAAGTCGTTAATCTAGGAAAATGGAGAGATCGAGGAAGATGTCATATACAGAATTAGAGCTAGGTGGGAAAAGTGAAGATGTGCAACTGAAATTTTATGTGATTGATGCATACCAATGAGGCTGAAGGGCAAGTTCTATAAGACAGTAGTGAGACTAGCTTTGCTCTATGGGACAGAATATTGGGTGGACAAAAAAACGATATACCCATAGAATGAGTGTAATAAAGATGAGGATGTTAAGATGAATGAGTAGCAAGACAATAACGGATAGAATTTAAAATGAATCTATTCGAGAGAATTTGGGTGTGGCACCAATAGACGATAAGATGAGATAGAATAGACGTAGGTGGGCTGACCATATGTGATATCGACCAAGTACAACACCTGTTAGAAGGTACGAGTTAGTTCAAGTGGAATGACTGAAAAGGCAAGGGATAAGCTCAAAAGGATGTGGTTGTAAATAGTCCGAAAAGATATGGGGATTTATGGTTTAACTGAAGATATGACCTTTAATAGAGCAGAATGGAACACCATGATTCATGTAACCGACCCCAATTAATTGACAAAAGGCTAAAATAATGATGATGACGACCAATAGACGATAAGATAAGAGAGAGTAGAGAAATGTTGGATGGCCATGTGTGATAGAAGCCCAGTGCAACACCTGTTAGGAGGTATGAGTTAGTTCAAGTGGAAGGCTAAAAAATGGCAAGAGATAGACCCAAAAGGATATGGTTGAAAGTACTGAGAAAATATATAGGGACTCATGGCCTCATTGAGGGTATGAACCATTAATAGAGTAGAATGATGCATCAGAATTCGTATAACCGACCCTTATTAATTGAGAAAAGTCTATGATGATGATGATGACGATGATATATATATATATATATATATCACTTAAAAACACTAAGAAATAAATTTCTACATTATTTTGCTCATGGCTCGTCACCATCAAAAGTTTATTATGCGGTCACGGTTATCTAATAGTGTTTGAATTTTAATAATCTTTCTATGAATCAAATTAACATGAACTTTTAATGATTATGTGTGAGGCATACCTAAATAAAAGGTAAAAAAATTATCCAAAAAATTAAATGGCCACATTACTTCTACAAATATTTTAGGCGTACTTTTATTCTTCTAAGATTTTATTTAGGTGTGAGCTGGTCAAATTTACACGCTCCAAATTTTTGATGAATATGATTTGTAGAAAAATGATTAAAATTCAAACACTATCGTATTATTATAACCAGAGTTTAAAAACTTGTCGATCTGATCCGGAATCGGATATTGGTGACACCATTTCGGATCCACTAATAAAACAGGATCCGATCGTTTTTGTCAACAAATCGCCCTGACGTCATAAAGCAGGCAGTGTTTAAAAAATCGTCAATCGGATCCGAAATCGGGCGATCCAGATCAGGTATCGATGACACCGTTCCGGATCTGTTACGTACAATGCACAAGGTCAACGTCCCACATGTCACTTTGGTCCCACATTTCACTTTGACAACCAAATGATGTATATTTCTAAATTATATAAGCATATTCTTCCCACCATCTATCGATGTGGGATATTTCTTTTGCCTTGGCAATAAAGTCTACAATTGAATGAGACATTGTCATTAATAGCTCTCTCTTATATAAAGAAACTATCATCTATAAAATAATAGGTGCGATTTATATAGAGCTTAAAAGGTGCAATTTATATAGAGCCTAGGCTCTAAACAATTAAATTAGAGCATGCCTTTAAATAGTAACTAGAAATATGGTTTCAATACTGGAAATCTTTTTGATAGCCTTAAAAAATATTTTCATCTTTATTTATAAAATTTAAAGCTTCAAAAATAGAGTAGATTGAGAGATTTATGAAAACTTGAAAATATTGAAAATTGACGGTCCAAAAATGCATTGCAAAATCTACTATTTCCAAAGCTTGAAATCCTTTTTTTTTTTTTCTCATGTCCCTGCATCTTGACATCGAGATGATCAATTTGAGGATATTTGGGCATCAAAACAACCGTTTGTAGTGAATTTTTGAGGTAGGCTCTAATTTGTTTATCTAGAGCTTAGACTCTATATAAACTTGTCCCTAAAATAAATGGTCTACAAAATAAAAAATTTATTTTTCTTTTCTAAATAATTATATTCATTTTTCTTTTTATAATTTACAAGAATATAGTATACATAACTAAGTTGAATTACACAAATACAAAAAATAAATTACACATAATAAATTTACAAGAATTAATATAATTATATGAAATTTTTGTTATTTATGCTAATAACTCAATATAATTATGTTAAACTTATGTTGCTATAATTATGTGAATATGAACATATTAAAATAACATTAATATTATTATGTTCAATGAGTATAATTATGTAAAAATTGTTAACTAACTATAATTCTTTATTATAATTATGTTAATATTTTTATTGCTTTATTGTAATTTTTATTGTTATAAATACATTAAAATACTATATAATTTAATATATTAAATTATTGTGTTATTTAATAAATCATTATTGTTACATAAAATGTGACAACATTTTATCATTTACATATTTTTAATGCTAAATTTTGAAAAACCATATATACAAAGTCGAATTTAAAATTTTGAAACTTAATCATCACTGCCTAAAAAAAATACAATATATCATTTATATTCATATTGAATGTTTGAAAGTGGTTTAAAGCTTACTCAAAGTTTTGTTACCATTTTTTTTTTTGGTAGCTACTATGCGTGTGGCGAAGATATTTTTTTTTTTTTTTTTGAAGTTTGGTATCTTTATTTTCCAAATTTTAGAATAAATTTTTTTTGTAATATTTTAATTTCATATTATTACAATTTATAGGGGGTTTTATTTTTATTATAATGTTATAATTAATAATTATAGATTGATAATCAAATCTTGTATTTTATTTATTAATTTATTTGTATTATAAATTTTATAATGTATTATTTTTTCTTATTGTTGTAAATAATTTTTTTGAATTCGATGATATTATAAGACATTGTAGATTTGTTCTTATTTTTAAATAATATCTTATTTTTTGAGTTCGATCAATGTTTAAAAAATCACCGATCCGTTTTTTTTAACCTTGATGTAATGTACTATTTCTTTTTACAATTGTCAATAACATTTTAAATTAAATGAAGATACTTCATCCATGATAATTCTATGATTATTTTTGTGTATGATATAAATTTAGAGTTTAACATACATTCATACAGAGAAAGAATATCTCAATATTCACATATTGATGAAAAAAATGAAAATTAATAATGTAGTACCCCTATTTTTTTTTGGATTCATAAAAAACAACATTTATAATGATTTTTAATAATTTTTTTATTTTTTATTTATTTTTATTGCTGAATCCGACCGATTCCCGATCCGAACCGCCGATTTCAATAAATATGCCACTGATACAATTTCATAGATAAAAAGACCAACTGATACAAGTGTATAGAAAAAGAGAGCCCCAAGAACTGACATGGGGTTCAGCTGTGCGCACTATGCAGAGAAAGAAAAGAAGGCCCAAGAGCACATGCTACGTGCACGTTATGCAAAGCCAACTCCTGGTTCGGCTGCATTCGCCATGTACAGAGATAACCCTTGGAAACATATTACGTAATGAATCAAGTAAAGGCAATTATGTATCACCAATTGCTCAGTTGAGAAGCCATACTGCTGACTGTTGGATGGTATGCTGTGCGTACATATTTCTTAGCTTTCTCCGAACCAGGTAGGCCTAGCCATTCATCATATAAGCCCTTCACCAGTGGATTCTCAAAAGGATCAGCCACCCTAACCTGTAAAATAACCGAAAAGAACTTGAGCTTGTTTCCTATCATAAAGCTATTAACCGTCCACTGCCACTTTACCCAGTTATCAGAAAAGAACTTTACCTACCCTGCTCAGCCTAAAAAACTTTCCTGACCAAACACAAGCTATAAAAACGATAAAAAGCGCATTTAG
Source organism: Amborella trichopoda (assembly GCF_054954075.1). NCBI lineage: Eukaryota > Viridiplantae > Streptophyta > Magnoliopsida > Amborellales > Amborellaceae > Amborella > Amborella trichopoda. Next base: position 35,263,724 of record NC_142343.1, read on the forward strand.
GTATGAGAGGAAATTAAGACTCCTTTTTCTTTAGGTTAGTGACAAATGAAAACTAACATCTTGCAAATACAAGTTTTCCAATAATTGAATGGTATCCTTGGCTGATTGGCCCAGCTTTGGTTTTATTTGACCACCTCCGTTGAGACAACCTGCATAATTAATGACAGAATACAACTTGTCAGATGAATACCTTGAAGCATTCACTTATAAAAGTTTGTTTTAACTGGTTTTTTTATTTAAACAGAAATTACAACAGAAAAATATTAGAAGGGGCGACACCTGAAGGACATGCCATGACTTCTACATAGTGGTAATCAGATTTCCCAGTCTTTATTTTCCTCACAATGTTCTGCAGGTTGCGGAAGCCATAACAGAGAGCAAATTTAAGAACAATTTTGCCATTGACCTGCAGTGAGAATATCACAAGGCATGGTTATGTAAAACCCATAGTTGTTGAGATCGGGAGCGGGAACGGTATCAGGATCAAGATCGGGAGTGGAGGATCGTGAAATGCTAGAAAATCCCTATGGCTAGGAGCGCCGTCCATCCAATGCACATGTTAGGGTTTGACATCCCTCCACAAATGTTAGGGATCAAGATTCCAACCATAAAGTCTATAATAATTTAGGATTATATAAACTTTTTAAAGTAGGGATCTCTTTATTTAGGGAAAGCTTTCTATGCTTCCCTTACAAAATAAAACTTATATGCTTCCCCCTATCCAACTGTCCATCCTGAATGGATGGCTAAGATGGCCCCAATCACAATATCACGTCTCTACACTATTTTATTTTTTAATTATTTTTTTACAAACTATTTTGACACCAAATTTGAGGCATCCACTCCTCTCTTAAAGTAGCACCTGTAAAAAATATATAAAAAATAGTCTCAATAAAATAAAATGATCAAAATACCCCCAAGAGTTTCAAGGGGTATTATAGTCATTATATTTTATCAAAAAATTCTTTTTAATTTTTTTTGATGCGCCCCAATGAGATGATGGAACATACCAAATTTCATGTTCATATAATTTGCATTAAAAAACTAAAAATAAAATACTCTGAGGTGTCAGATCTATATCAAATGGTCAGTGGCACACTTGATCTAAATTGAACGGCTGGATAGGGAGAGAGCATATAAATTTTATGCTGTAGGGGCAGTATAGAAACCTTTTCCCCTTATTTATAGCAAACAAGCAATGCAACTATATGAAAAGTATAGTTGTATTGCTAGCTGGCTGTAAATAAATAAAACCATTATTTTGATTGTTGTCTTGGTCCTTAAGATTAGGATCGAGATCCCCAACAAGAAGCAGCAGGATTCCTAACAATGGGGATCAAGATCTCAAAATTTAAAAATAGACTCCTGAAAGATCTGTTTCGGAAGCATAATAATCGGGATCCTAAAAGTGATCGCCTATCCCGGTAACTATGGTAAACCACAAAATCTCGAGTATGAAACCATTTCCTGAAACTTCCTTAAAAAAGTGTTGATCTACTCACTCTTGGTAAGTTCATTTGTGTGTGTAAAACCCCAAAGAAATCAATCCTAGAAACTTGCCTCTAATGTTGCTTCTCGAAAATCTGAATTTCGTAATATTTTGAAGTTAACAGGTCCTTGCATGTCCTCGCCGAATAACCGTTCGGCAGCATAGCGAAATATTGTCTCTGCATAACCTCCAGAACCCCCTTGAACCCCATAAAGATGGCCCTCCTCATCAACATTTGTGAGCCTGTGTATGATGTGTAAAAGCATCTTAAGAATTGCAAAGATGAAATGCTATTTTTTCTTATACTTTCTTCTTTTTGTCAGTTGGATGTAAGCAGGGAACTGAGCCACAACCCTAGTGTTATGGCCTTTATGTATGTGTATGTCTATATCCATGTATTTATGAATGTGGGTGCGTGTGCCTGTGTCAATGGCCATGAAGAGACTTTGCAAAAGAGAAAAATAAACTCTTACAATCTATCTAGGGGAGCTTCCTCTAAGGATCTGAAATCGCAAGATTTTAACTGCAACAATCCCAAAAACAAGAATATATGTCAACCATGTGTTTTTTTTGGATAATATTTGTCAATGATTTGATTACCAAGGATTCTTACAAAAAAAAAATTAGAACCTTTTTAGGATAAGTAAATATGGAGGTATCATTACCTTTATCAAGTCCAAAACTTCACCAGTTGTCAAAACAGAATCAACCTCAGCAATTCTTGGGCCTGCAGCTTCGTGACCAGTTTCTCCTTGGCGCCCCATAGAAAATACAAAATCATCCCTGAAAGCCTCCAGCTTTTTATCATAACAGGGCATCACACTCACGTGATAGACTTTATCTGGGCTATCCAACAATTTTCCATCCCAAGTTACTCAAAAACTATTCTTAAAAACAATAACAGCAAAAATGATGTTATTTCAATAGACTAAAAATAGGTCATAAGGAAAAGAAAAATGCATGCATAGAGCAGACGTTAGCAAGACTTGCGAAGAAGTTGAATCGCCATCAGAAAAAATTCAAGTACAAATTATAGAGAGAGAGTGAGCGAGAGTGGAATTGCTGCAAGAACTTCTCTTTCCGGCAAGAATGGCCTGGGAAAGCATAGCTACAAAGAATTCAACCTGTATGCAGGAACCCTCTCTTACCATTGTGGGACTCAACATTGTTCCTTTCTTTTTTTTATTATTAGGGACTCAACATTGTTCCTGATTTCTCAAAAGCTATTTAAAATAATCTTTGACATTTGTTTACGACAAGCACAGGTCTTGAAATTCTAGTTGCTGTCAAAATGGTTTAAATACCATTGCTTTTTGTAGAAACTGAAGACAATATGAATTACCCATTCTATCTCAAAAACTCCCCAAAGAATTTCTCAAATTGCAATACATCCAATTTTCAATCTAGAATTAAAAAGATCATCATAAAGCTACAGAACCCATAAATTAGGAATTTCAGACTCACTGTCACGTACATAACTGAATTGTTAAATGAGTGTATGTATTGGAATACTTACAATTCCCAGCATAAGTATTAAGTATTGTACTAAACAACATTTCCATCATTATTATATCTTCCAGGTGACAAATTTCTTGATCTAAGATGGGTGAGGACCTTAAACTTCCCCTTAACTTGTCGCATGCCCGGGTAAAGGGGCTGGGTTGTGTTAGGTAGGCAGCCAACACAAAACTTTTCCAAAACTTATTAGGTGACAAAGTTCTAGGCTTATACTTGCCAAAAAAAAAAAATCTTAAGACCAATGTTCTAAAACTCGTTTAGTTGACTAGTTTAACTAAAAAAAAAATTGTTGAGTAAATTTGGGCCTTGTCTGAGTGGACTCTACTCTGGTAAACCAGTGAGTTTTGTGGTTTATCAAGAGAATCCTCAAAGTCATTCTATGGGCCTCTTTGGATGCACCCATTCTCACTAATAATTCACTGTTGCTATAAAATACCCATTAAAAGCTTTATTTGATGTTTGTGTAATGTCCCTTGTATGTTTATTTGTGATGGACTTTTTGTTAGGTTTCATGTAACTTAAATATATTTGAAAAAAGTATTTTTCTTTACTCATATAACTTAATCCCTTTCTGTACAGTCTTTTTGATAGGGCGACCCATGCTCTCTCTCTCTCTCTCTCTCTCTAACTACAACTATCCCGTTGCTTTTCAGTGAATTGACCAGAATTCGTAATTGAAAACAACAAAAAAATTTCGGAGCTAATGATTGTCAATAACCCATCTGTGAAACAGTAACTTCTTCTCCGCACCAAAAATGAAACCCTGATTGCGAAGAAAATGGACTACTCCTTATCCCTTCTTCCCTCCCTACATTCTTTCACACCAAAGCCTGATGGCCATGATTGTAAACTTTGAGCTGATTTTCAATTCTTTTTTGAGATAGGAGGAAACATAGGGATCAGCTTGACATGAGAGAAGTGCTTTGCATAGATCAAACCTCAAACCTTTCTCTGTTTGATCTGATCTGCCATGTTTGGAGCCAAAGAGACTTCCTACAACTACTAAAGATCCTTCAACAGTACAAGCACTCCGAGCCCTGTAAAGGTTCAATTTTCTCAGTAGATCATCACATCCTTGATGCCTTTGCTCTCAGTAAAACTCTTCAAAGTCTTCACTGTAAGATCTATTATTGCTTCCTCTGAGGCCCTCTCCCACTAATCCAGTCCTCATTCCAACATATAACAACATTTTCTGAGGAGCTTAAACTCTCTCTGAACTGGAGAAATGAAAAAAGTCATGGACTTGGGTAAAGAACTCAAACCCTAAATTCAAGGAGGAAAGGGGCAATGAAGGTTGATGCTGGTTTTTCCCGGTGAAGGCTGTAGTTCATGGTAAAATTACAAAACATTTGAAAAATGGAAATATTACATTTGGTGGAGAAGTTTGAGTGAGAAATTAGGGTTCTTCTGTGGAGTTTTACAGAGAAGAATTACGGTTCTTTTGTGGGAGAAATTTTTGAGAAACTTGGGTTATTTAATGCAGAGAGATAATGAAGATCAGTAGTTTTAAAGCAAAAAAGAGAGAATTAAAAAGAGTACGATTTGAAGGAGATGGAGCTTTGGAGGTTAAGGTCATGGCCAATTTTAAGTATGGAGAAATTGGGGTCAGGGCACCAAACAATGAACCAAATAATACTATGCAACATATAGGGCACCTACCAAACCAATGATGTTAAGACTGAACTGGAACAACCAATTCAAACTGGAAACTGGAGAACTGATGGCCCCTCATTCAGGTCAAACCCCCTAGACTGGATGGTCCACCATACCAATGGAGTGGTGGATGGGCTGGTCCACTGATCCAGCACCAAACTGGCTTGTCTCAATGGACCTAAAATGATAGATATCATCCCTTTTTCATTTTTTAATATTTTTAACAAATTTGACAGGGTTTTTGTCCTATGAGTTTGTTTTGGGGCAGTTTGGTATTTATAACATTGTGATGAATTTTTACGGTAAAACAAGAACCTTTTCTAGAGAGTGATTGAATCTTTGGCATTTTCCATCTCTCTCTAACCCAAAATAACCTAGCTTTGTTGTGATGGCTGCCGACTTTCTGAGCTGGTTCGAGCCACTCAAATAGAAGTTCTCAAACCTCCCTGATTTATTCTTTGGTTTATTTAGATTTAAAATTAGAAAATTGAAAATATTTGGATTTTTAGACTCTTACAAATAATTATTTTTTCCCAAATAATTGCTGAGTTGTTTCTTGCATTCATTCTGAAAGTCTTTTGCATTTAATAGTCAAATTGATGTAGATATTTTCTTAATTTGTAGATTTTGCGCATAGTTCGGGATATAAATATGTTTGATTTTTCAGTTTTTGATTTTCAGTTACATATGAAATTCAATGATTTAAAGGTCAGTAGAGAGAGATTTAACAATGAGGAAGGTTGAGATAATGAGGAAGGAGGATATGACATTAAAGATGATGATTATGGATCACATCTGTTTTCTTTAGCATTTATGTGCAAGTGATCAGTCTTGTAATATTCTGAATGTAACAAACTAGGTTAACTAGTTGCAAATCTGTGGCCTAATGTATGCGGACTTGTGGAGTTGTGGATTGGTTTTTTACTTCTTCTTTTTTTGCTAAATATACTTCTTGTCTTGCCTTCAATATTTCAATTTCATTGTCACTGATATCGCTTGATGAGTTATCAGAGTGCATCATGACAATGTCATATGTCGTGTTATGATATTAATTTGTTCCCAACAATTATGAAATTTTATATTTTTTAGATTTTTCTTTTTTCCAACATTTTCACTTTTCTTTTTCAAATTTTCTGTATTTTCCATGTTTTCTTTTATTTTTTATTTATTTGAGGGGTCTAACAAGTGAACCAGTCCAGTTTGACAGATCTGACCATAAAGGTGCCCTCACTGGTTCAGCCAATGGTCCGGGCTTGACAACATTGTAACAAACAGCTAACAAAGTAGTCGCATGCAGAATATATAAATTTTAGACAAACAGTCCACTCCTGAAGAATTAACTGCCCTATAACTGTTGTTTTATCAAAAGAGTCAACCGATTCTTATTAAGAGTCAGATATATCAGACTTCTGAATCATTATCTAGGAGAGTTATTGGCTAACATAGACCCTTCAAAAATCACATTGTACCAATACACATTCAAAGGTTCCTTCCCCACACAGTAAAATATGAAAAATTTCTGGGAGTTAGATACCTAAAAATGCAAGTAATCTGAATGTAAACATCTAGTAGGAATAAATCACACAAAGTAGAGATTGCAGGGAAAACAGAGACTAGCCAAACAAATAACCCAAAATTGCTCTATACCAACATTAAAAAAGAACAGAATAATAATAAGAATGAAAAGGCACCCGAAAGTTCAGAAAACCAAATAAATATATCCTTTCTCTGGATTAGGCAGTGAACCAAGCTTGAGGTGGAACGCAATCCCATCATAACATCGTAACCCATTTTTCTGTCCTCTATAACTAATTCAAAGGCTTTGCTAACCCATTTGGGAACTGATTCAAGATTCCAATGAAACTATCTACCCGCCAAGACACTTAAAGAATGAGGGAGAGCTCATTTATGGGCAGGCCGAGTGGCGGCATCCTCAAACCCCGAAAGGGACACAACAGATCCTATATCCCATAAGAGACGCTCAATGAGAAGGAATTGGAGGAAGAATCTATAATGCACTAGAACGCCCTTTTTTGGGTTCCTACAAATGAACAAAAAAGGGATAAGGTAAGCAAGGAGATTATTCTTATTAATTACAATTGGGGGTTCAAATCCCTCCTCGCCCACAACGGCCTCAAAAAGGAAGGCCCCTTCCTTCACCTCTGGGGTAGGAAAATAAAATAATGATCGGGATAGCAGACGCAAAGCTATGGAACTTGGGTGTGGGTCTTTTGTTTTATATTTCTAATTTCTAGAAATTAGAAATTTAAATTTCTGATTTTATTGTTAATTATTGCATATACTATTCCTCGTCCGAATCAGCATATTTGTGTTTTACTTCCTGTAACTCTTCCTCAGCCAGGCTAGGGCAGAATAGCGGAGCAAGTATTAGTAATGTCTAGATAAATGATAATTGCTTAAAAACAAAGCAATAAATAATGTAGTTTCCCTGGTTAAGGTCCTTTTGTTGCTACTCATGCAAAAAGGAATGAATGTTTCATTTCAAAAATATGCAAATTAACTTGATATTCCATTCTAGTAAGAGATCAAATAGCCACATTATTTGAGATATAATACTTACGTGAGCCCCAATTTCCAGCAAATATGATGTTTGATGATAGATCCAATAGACTGCTGGGGACTTCTCACAGTACTAATATAAGGCAAAATATAAGATCCAAGAGTCTTTTCCGCATAGCATATCCAACCTGAAATATTTTAAAAAATAAATAAATCTCAGAGCTGTCACCATTTCTTGATATAACATTTGAGCCACTAATCATGCATATTGCATGAAACAATATTGGTTAAATAGAAAAGTTCACATTAGAAAATGAATACTCTAAAGCCTGATCATTCATATTGGCTTTGTCTCGACTAGTGCTCTCCTGATTACATTAGGAATTAGCTGCAAGAAACTTTGATCACATTGTCTTTTCTTTATTGGAAAAATGTCAGGATAGTACCTGCAACACCTGTACAAATCAAAGAGTGGTCCAGAAACTTGAAATATTGGACAGTACCTGGACCAGTCACTATTTTAAATGACTATTTCATCACACATGACCTGGACTAAGAAAGTCATTTAAATCTTGAAATATCAGAACAGTAAAATAACCTAGCTTCACCATTGTTAAAATAGTTATTTAAAATCATTAATGGGTCCAGAACTCGTCCCAATGTCTCCAATTTCTGGACAATCTATGCAGGTGTTCCTGGTAGTGTCCAGATGTCCCCCCTTTCTCATTATTTACATTACCTTCCAACGGAGAATATACCAAAAAGTAAACAGGCAAGAATGAAGTTGGTGATTTATCGAATCCATAATAATTAACATATTGCACTGAGATGGTACATTTATAACTCAGTAAGAAATCAGAAAAAGTTTGTAGTGCATAATACCTGGGCAAGCCGATGAAAGCATGGGAAGTGTGGGCACACATTCTTGGGCATAAGTTGCAAGGTGCTGATTGTATCTTGTAATAAATTCATCGCATGCTTCAATAAGAGCTAAATCCCTACTGCAATTTGTATCAAACACAGCCTTCACTCCCAAAGACTTGAAGAACTGAGTGAGTTTCCTGAAAACCTGAAAAAAGGAAGAAATTGTTAGTTCAACAGCATAACCCATTCGAGTCTTATTAAAAAGAGGTTCATGAAGTCTTATGAATAAATAACTAGCACCAAAGCAAGTTCAATTTTGAACTTCAGGCCAGTAAAACCATGTCCAGTAAAGGAATGAAAAAAAAAGTAGCATATCCATCTCCAATTGTTATGATAAATTTTCAAGTTCAATTAAAAAATTACAGGAAAAACATAACCATGTACTGAAGGAATAACTATAACCATCTTACTTGTAGTCCACTTTAATATTACTCTGGATTTAACAAAATCCTCCGGCAAGCATCATGATGCATTATTTAACTGGAGAAAGTAAAATCTTTCACCAATATTTCTTCAACATTTCCAGACCCATAGAAGGATTTCCATTTGAAAAGAATAGTCAAGTTATAAAGGAAGAATGCATCATATCAGAAATGAACAAGAGTCACAGGTAATTTCACATATTCTACCGCTAGCTTCAAGCATATGGCATATAAGATTTTCAACAAATTCCTATAAAATATTTTACAAATCAAGTTGGGATCATGATATTACTATATGTGATTCTGTTAAAGTTGCAGAAGATCCAAAAAATGACAAGAACTTGCTCCAAGCAGTTGTTTCACTGATATATATATCCATTTTTCTTTAGAATGGTCACTTGTATTATTTAAGAAAAGGTTTACAAAAAATCAGGCAACCCATAAGAGAGGACACCCTATACAAGAACCCCGAAGGGGCCAAAAAATGCTTTACAGCAATTAAAGAAAAGATACAGCAGTGAATGAATGTGACAGTGGAGAGCACAAAATCGCCTAGTCCCCTTGATAGGATTGGAATGGCCTCCCTCCCTATCCAAAGCGTCGGCTGCAGAATTGGCTTCCCTATAGATGTGGTTCCATGAAACTCTTAAATTCCTGCAAATATGCGATACCTCGTTGAAACTTTGGTCGAGTCTCTATGGGCAGGAAGTGGGATTGGAGGCCTCACATTCCTAGAATCCCCTTTGACCACTAGCTCTAGATTCCAAGTGGGGTTAACCTTGCGAAGGCCCTACAAAAGGACAAGGGCCTCAACAAGAGTTGAGTCAGCTATGCCTATTGGTCGAGAAAAAGATAACAACGTGCTGCTTCGTTGGTTCTGAAGAGGCCCCCTATGCCAAAGGGACCAGGGTTGCCAAGAGAGTAACCGTTAAAAGTTCAACTTGGTGTAGCCTACATCCGGCAGTCTCCAAAGAGATGATCCTGAGATCCTTGAGGTACTCAAGACCAACATAGTTTGCCAATTGTTGTGAAGGTTGGAGTAGGAGAAATCCTTAAAAGAACTTGTGGTTTTTGGCTCAAAAGGAGACCAAACTTCTAACCTTATCTATCATGGTGGCGACAGTGTTCTCGTGTCTCTAAAAGTTCTCTTGTTTCTTTCAGTCCAAATTACCCAAATTATTGCGGCCACTGAGGCTCTCTCCAAAGGAGTCGACATGCCTTGGGCCAGGGAGTGAGAGAAGGCCTTACACAGGTGGGAGATCGATCGTGGGGTCACCCAAAACCACTGAACTAGTCGAAGCAGGTCACTCATAAGGATCTGGCCACTTTGCAATGGATAAACAGAAGTTTGTTGGTTTCTTCGGCCCCCATGCACATGACACTCCTATTACGACAAGGAAGGCCCCTTCTTTGGATGTGGTTGATAGTCAAGACTCTCTCATAAAGAGCAATCCAGCAGAAAGCTTGTATCCTCAATAATATGAAAGGGAACCAGGCCTTGGATGCAAGGACAAGGGGGGAAGTAAGGTCGGGTGGGTAAGAAAAGGTTCGAAAAAAGGAGGACACAAAATTCCGGAGGCTGCCAGTGCCTAGATAATCTTGTCTTCCCCACTAGGACGGAGGAAAACCAAAGGCAAAAGTTTGACCAGAGCTACTCCTCTATTTCGTGATCAGCTAAGAGCCTTCTGAAGTCAGGTGTCCAGGTCCTAATAGACCCTGAGGTACCGAAGTTCTCGGGCCACTGAAGATTGAGCGTCACGAGCAGGGAGAAATAAGTTAGGGAACGGATCCCGAAGCGGGGTGTGACCCATCCGAGTGTCTGACCAGAACTTCACTTTATTTCCTTCCTTCAAACGGAAGCAAATGTGTTAAAAGGAAGAGGTTGCGGCAGTGAAGCACTGACCTCCAAAAACCTGAGATGTTGCTGCTGACTCCGCATTCAGGGGGCCAATTATCAACACCGTAACAGTATTTGTGACGAATGACTTCCCTCCAAAGTTGTTGGGTGGCAAACCTCCATCACCATTTGCCAAAGAGGGCAATGTTATGAGCTCTGAGGTTGCGAATGCCTAAGCTGCCTTGATCTTTCGGCAAGCAAAGCTTAGGCCACGATATAAGGTGGTCCTTTCATCTGTTGTCCCCCGACCAGAAAAACTTTCACATCATCCTCTCCAGCCTGGCCACCACCAAGGCGGGGAGGTGAAAAAACGACATTTGGTATACAAGGGTATTAGCAAGGGTGGCCTTGATTGGAGTGAGCCTGCCCGCCTTGGATAGGAATCTACCTTTCCAACCTGCCAATCTCCTATCAAATTTATCTATAATGTGACTCTAGTGAGAGAGGTGGAGCATGCCAAGGCACATAGGAAGGCCTAGGTAGGTCAATGGTAGTTCATCAACTTAGCAGCCCCATCTGTGAGCTAAGGACTGCACTAAAAGAGGATTTGTGCAAACCCCAATCATCTTGGATTTGGCCAAGTTAACCTTGAAACCAGTGGCCATTTTGAAACACTTAAGGAAAGTAAGACAGTATCGACCTGTTGAATTGATGAATTGCAAAAGACGAGTGTGCAATCTGCATACTGGAAGGTGGGATATGTTGGGACCTTCGTTACTAGATTGGAAGCCACTCAGAAGTCCAGCTTGGTACAGCCTAGAGATGGAGGAGCTGAAGATTTCAGCCATGATAGCAAAGAGGAATGGCAACAAAGAGCCGCCTTGGCCAAGCCCTCTGGTGGCCGGGAAGAATCCTTTGGGGGATCCATTTATCAACACAAAGAAGAAAGGATTTGAGATGCACCCTTGCATCCATTTCCTCCATTTGGACCCAAAAGCCATCCTGCTGAGAATCTCATCAAGAAGCGACCATTCAACTTGGTCGTATGCTTTGTCCCAATCTAGTTTTATGACTAGGCCAGGGATCTTGGAGGTGTGTCTAGTATGGATACACTCACGGCTATGAGCTCCCCATCTAAAATCTGATGGTCTTTGACAAAGGTCCCCTAAGTAACGGAGATGGAAAGCATTTTGTAGGAGCTATTAACTGGGCTGATGGGACTAAAGTGTCTAAGTTCCTCTATCCCTTCAATCTTCGGAATCAGATGAATGAAATTGGTGTTCATGACTCTGTTGACAAGCCTGCTGGAGTTAAACTCGGAGAAAAAAATCGAGAATATCAGGATGGAGAGTGTCCCAAAAGTTCTTAAACAGAGCGATAGGGTAGCCATCTGGACCTGGCGCTCGATCAGGGCTCAGTTCATTGATGGCTCTGAGGATCTCATCTTCGAGGAAGGGGCTAGATTTTTCAGAAGGAAGGGTGAAAAAAGAAAGGTCATCCATCGTGGGTTTCACTCCTGTCAGGGAGAAGAGGCAGGAAAAGAATTGGACAGCTGCTTGTTCATGAGCGAAGGATGCTTGAGAATGATGTTAACCACCATGAGATGGGTAATGGAGTTTTCTCACTTTCGGGAATTTGCAATCTTGTGGAAGTACCCTGTATTGAGGTCTCCTAGTTTTAGCCATTTTACTTTAGCCCTTTGGACCAATAGATTTCCACCTTGCATAGGGAAAGGCTGTACTCAAATTTTTCTTGGGAGCAGAGGTCCAGTTCAGCAAGAAGTAGGGTTCTAGACTCCTCAATATTATCCCAATGTTGAATGGATTGGATTAGGGCTTCCTTCTGGGAACAAAGATTGTCCGGGATTTCGGAGCTCCAGGTCTTCAAAGAGGATTTCAGGAGCTGCAACTACCGTTGAAGTCGGAAACCAGCCCAACCATGGACCATGGACGAGTAAGACCCCCACCAAGAGTGCACCAAATTGGTGAAATTAGGTTCTTCAAGCCCGGATACCTCGAAACGGAAAGGCTTGGGGACTTTAGCGATGGCCAGGGTGTCAAGAAGGACCGGGCATTCATCTGATGGTTTGGGCAAGGCAGCAGAATGGGTGCCCGGGAAAAGGTGGTCCCATTCCAAAGAATGAGAAAGCGATCAATTTTAGAGATGGATGGGTTATTGGAATGGTTGGACCACATAAACTGGGCCCCTTCGAGAGGAATATCAATGAGTTGATATCGGGATATATAAGCACTGAAGTGAGGAAAAATTAATACATTTTCATAGAAATTATTTCTTAATGAAAAATCCAGTTTTTGAATTTATCTATTAGTTTATACATTTGTTTTTGCTTACTTTATACTGCATCATATCAGTTTTAACAAAGCAACATTGAAGGCACATAATAATATCGTGCGATAGAAAATATTAGTTGTTAGCGCCACCACGCCAGTAGAGCAAATCAACAATCAAGGATTCAAATCTCCCATGTACTAATAAAATAGACGTCACACTCAATTATGGATTGAACCAGATTAATAGAAATTGCAAAGAACAAAAGGCGACGAATGACAATCTTTTTGATACCTGTAGCGGAGAGATGTCAAAATGAGCCGCTAAAGATGCTCTTGACTGGGGAGAAAGGGAAACTATAACAGCTTCTTTATTCACTTTGACCTGAGAAAGAAACTCATCCACACTTTGTTGCTCAAGCATGACAGTCTCTGCAGATGTTAAGCAACCACTGCAGGATCAAAAGAAATTAAATGTTTCTACTGCTAGTCATTAGAAAAGAAATTTAACAATTAATATATCGTCTTACACAGGGAAGGAGAGAGAAATATGCCAAGCTAAATAGAACTTGACAAACCATTAACAGGGCAAAAGCCTTTATTGTTATTGATAAAATAAAAAAGTCTGTGTTGCATAATGCTCGCATATGCAACCCATCAACTATCATAAAGCTAGCAATACCACATACTTAATTATTTGCATATTTGTTATAACAACTAATGTTTTACCATCACATTTCCTTGCAAACTGTAACAGTCCCTTTACTATTTATAATAAGATGAGTAAAATCGCAAATTGAAGATATGTACTTTTCACGGACATAAAACTGACAAATGAGTCTAATTTTCTCATGGATAGACAGGACATTGAGCTGGATTTTTTATTTTTTTTGGTGTTAAGTCAGAACAGTGAACCAGATTTGTTGCAAACATCCAAATTGAAGGAGGTTAGGAAAGTTGAACAAGTACTAAACTCTATTTGGCTAGAGAAAACTACTTGTTAAAGGAAAGCTTCTACTGGGACTAGGAAAAGACTCCATAATTTCTAACCAATTTTAAATGCACACGTAAATCAACTTTCAAAGTCATACCCATAATTGCTTAAACATGCTTCGTTTAAATGGAAACTAAGAATCATATATCATGCAAACTTAAAGTACATCATATATATGGGAATGATACAATTCTGTCACAATACAATTGGGCCAGAGAGAAGGGTCGCCAACCATAAGACAGTAAAGTCACCCAATTCTAGCCAACAAGTCAGCCAGGTCAATTGTCTTTCAAAATACATGAGATTAGGATATAGTGGGTGATCGGGAAAACCTATTGGATACTTTAAATTTTCCAGGAAGGATGAACGCAAATCACTACTTGATAGGCATCACATGTCACACCCAAATAATTACATGGTAGTTTCTATTTTGTCTTTTTGCTTTATTTCTTCTAGCTTCAGAAACTGGAAAGACAGCTTTTGCAAGTCACATCAAGGGATGTGCCTCAATAAAGTGAGTCAGTTGTGAATAAATCTTGTTGCCATTAAGGAGTGCTCAGGCTCTAAGTTAGCTAATTGCTAAACTGCAAGAGAGTCAGATCTCTTGGCAACAGAGTCAGCATTAGTTCAGTTTTGATCCCGAAAATGTAGTAAATAGCCCACTAATTATGGAGAGCTAGAAAAACTTCAAGACAAAAGCACATACGTCAGAATTAACTAAAAAACTCCAACGTCCATGTTTTTAAGTGAATTTCTTTGGGTAGGGTTAGTAAAACATTAATTAATAATAAAACAACAAAAATTTCTTTGCAGAGGGTTGAAATGGCAGACCGAATTTCATAATAGGGCTTTGGAAGATAAGGTGCAAGACAGAGTAAAGTGTTGATAGAGAGAGAGAGAGAGAGAAGATAAGCTGCAAGACAGAGTAAAGTGTTGAGAGAGAGGAGAGAGAGAGAGAGAGAGAGAAGATAAGGTGAAAGACAGAGTAAAGTGTTGAGAGAGAGAGAGAGAGGATAAGCTGCAAGACAGAGTAAAGTGTTGAGAGAGAGGAGAGAGAGAGAGAGAGAGAAGATAAGGTGAAAGACAGAGTAAAGTGTTGAGAGAGAGAGAGAGAGAGAGAGAGAGAGAGATGGGAATTGGTCCAATAGCCAAAAGAGAGACAAGTAATAGAGAATACTTTGGAGGTAAAGAGAGAGTTGAATGGGGATTGGTCCAAAAGCCAAAAGCGAGACAAGTAACGGAAAATAAATTGGAGCTAATTCTCAAGAAATTTTACCAATCAAAATGTTTTTGAGGAAGTTCTTTAAGAACATCATTTGAATAATGGTATAATACGGCTGTATTTCTTTTCCTTCAAAGAAGCAAGTTACTTTGAAAATAATCATCTTTTAAAATACTTCTGAAAAATGGAGTCTTTTGGGGGGGTTGTCGTTTGTTGCTAACTATGCCAGGGCATCAACCTCCGAATTAGAAGAGTCAAAAATTTCGAGGGGCCAAAGCAGGTTATAGTAATGAGCCATCATGAACCCTAAGGAGTCCACTATTTCCAAGCAGGGTGGGGTAGTGGTTGAGCTACTATAGAAAATAAGTCCGACTACTCCTGGCTCTAGATACCTCCATCACACTGTATGCCTAGGTTTGTGAGCTCACTAGGCAAATGTGCTCCAGTTCTCAACTGAGATCCTTTCCAACCACTATAAAACAATATTACAGTATTCTCTAGGACATTGGCACAGGTAGCTAGATCTGAAGATTTTGCGTTTATGTTCTTCTTTTTTTTAATAGATATGTTATCTTATACGTCATGATCAATATTCTACAACGTTGACTTAGCAGAAAACACCAAATCGATTCATTCAGATTATTACTTGGAACCATCGAAATAGTTCTAGTAGAAAAATTCATATTTTTGACATCTACACTCGAGTTTAGATGTAAAGGATGGTGATACAAGCACCTGTAGATGATGCGTAAACGCCCTTAGGATCATCCTGACAACTTAATCCAAATTATTTTTATTCTTTGTATATGACCCAGTTCATGGCAGATCGATCTTCGAGTTGCATGTGAAGTTTTAGAACCCACACTTAACATAACCTTGATTTTTTTATACAATTTTGTAAGACTTCAATTAGATAAAATCTGCATATCATGACAGGAACAAAATAGTAAGGCGTATGATGAAAAATAAAAGAGAAGGGGGGGGGAGAGAGAGAGAGAGAGAGAAAGAGAGAGAGAGAGTTTTGGTGTCACTGATAGAGCAATTGAGATGTGTAAGGGAAAAGGACTTATCACTTCCCAACATTCTCAAATATAATATTACCATGATGAGAGATGAATAACAGTACACTTTACAAATAATTTCTATGATGTGATAATAATACCCTTTACAAATAATTTCTGCAATGTGCTAGCTTCACCCCTTGACATTTAGTGGAACATATTGAGACCTGTGTCAAAAACAGGGAGGGGGAGGGGGAGGGGGAGGGGAAGGGGGGGGTGGGGGGGGCGGAACCAAATGCTTTGTTGCTACGTAAACAACCAGTGTAAAACCTTTCTACAGAAAAGAGAGAACGAGACAAGAAACAGAGAGAAAGAATCTGATACCTGCAAGCCAAGCAATCATGTAGGGTGACTTTCACTGGTTCTGATGGTGATTGACTCAAATTAGGTGTTGCTTTATCTTGACTCTGGAAAATAGAAAATCCCATCCAAATAAGTAAAATTACGGAGACTAAATCAGAAAAGCATCTTTCATTAAGAAATGGTTTTTACAAACTTCCAGATAATATTGATGGAAGCTAAGCACTAGAATCATGGATATGAGCAGGGTGGCAGATGCCACAATGTGACATCTAGAGTTCACTTCCCACTAGTTGCAAGTTAACATTCCAAAAAAAAAAGAATAAGAAGAAGAAGAAGAACAATGGATCTGAGCAGAACCACTGAAATCACGATAATACAAATCATAAGAACGGATCCAACAAACCAACAACATTTCCTTTTCCCTTTCTTTGGGTTGTTGCACTTGTGCTCTCATTTTGAGATTTCACACACGCACACCCACACACACAAACAAACAAAGACAGCCAGGCATACATACATAATACATATACATACATACATATATAATACATGCATGCATGCAGGAATGTGCGTGTGTTGGAAGTTGGACCCAATACAAAACTAACTAAAAGGCCCATGCAGTGTTTTAAAAAGCAGACCGCCCAGTGCCTAGGTGGCCGCCTAGGTGGTCCAAAAGGCTTGGGCGCATCACCCAAGCCTAGCCAGCCAAATTACGTGGATATCCCTGGGCGCCCACCTGACCGACCCGCCTAGGCACCCGCCCAAGGCCTGCGCCCTGCCCAGGGGCGGAAATGCAGCTCCTTGTGGGTATTTTGGGTCATTTTTTTAATACTAAAAAGGTTAAATTGTGGGTTTTACGTTCATTTGAAACTTAAAACCCATTAGATGCTATTTTAGCGAGAGAAAACCCCAAAAAGAAAAAAATTTCTACTGGGCCGCCCAAGTTTTGGGCGCTTTCCTAGCTCTTTTTGAAACACTGGGCCCATGATCTGATTGGTCGAGTTCATGTAGATAGGAAATTGAACCTGAAAACCAATGGCCGAAGAGCCCCCTCACTAAAAGAGTGCATTACAGCCGTGATCACTTTTTGGGCCAAAAAACAAGAACTTTAGTAAACACCCTATTTCATCTTTTATTCTATAGACAGACCGCCGGCCATCTCTTGTTCCTCCCTATTGAGACCACCGGAAGAAGGAATCATCAAACTCAACATAGACCACCAAGGATATCCTACTTTCATTTTTAGGCTCCATTGGGTCCGCATACTCCAGTCTTGAAGAAATATAGCTGTCATAGAAGGCATTAAGCAATTCGACCCAACTTGGGGCACCTCTCTCATGGTTGATGGTGATTCCAAAGAATGTAATCTAGACCACTAAATACTTCCCATTTTTGGTGACTCAAGCACTTGTTTGATCATATTTTCAATCTATGCAGGCTTATTCATATCTCCTTTTAGCTAAACCTACAACTGATGTGCTTGCTAAAGAAGGCACAGCCTCAAGGAACATAGATAGGACTGCCACGACAGATTTTAAAAGTGACAATCCCAGTTTTTCCTTTTCAGTTCATGAATGTATTTTTTGGATTAAGCCTCTCTGTTAATATGGGGTATTTCACCCCTCATTTTTTGGTTCTCTCTTTCACTCTAACGTATAGAGCTTCCAACTTGTGGGATGCCATTTTTTGACAATTATGCATACATGTAATAGAAATGTTAATATTCTCTTAGAGAAGAACTCCATGCCTCCAAACACTAGGACGCTTGAAGGATCCAGCCACACCATCTAAGATTATTATGACACAATATCCACAAAAAGTATACTCCTGCAAAAACCTAGCCAATCATATGCAGACAAGCACGTACCAGTTATTCTGATAAGAAGCAAAGGGCAGAACAACTAAGAAGGAGAGGACACATTTTCAGGGAAATCCTTGTTTATGCTTTTGAAGGAAAACCAAGATTTCAGACTTGGAATGCAATAAGTTAAGAGACTCAATCTTGGGACCTTAATGCAATAACAAAAATTTCCTGACCACCACTTGACAAAGATCATCCCAAGAAAAAAGTTCAAGTTTTAACACAATCCAAAGCATAGCCACCAGATTCCTATTTTCATTCTGATGGAACCACGCATCAAACTAGTTAAGTGTACAACCATGTAAAGGAAAATAGTAGACTCCTAAAGGACAAGTTTCAGGTCCAAATTTTTCCTCAATACAATTTGATGACCATATACTTATCAAATACTAATTAATAGACACCCTTTGAGCAAGGTGCAGACACAAAATAACCATACAAGGATTGACACCATTGGAGCAGGAAGCTGCTGAACTGGATATATCCTTAATCTGAGGCAAAAACTCTGGGCATGGATTGTGCAATAATAGAAAGAATCAATAATTGGTTAATTTATCAAATTCGGAAACTTTTTCCTTTCAAATGGTCAATAATAAAATCAGGGTGCAGTTGGCATATGGATGCATCCGTAGCTGTAGAGATAAGGTGTACCTTCAAATTTTATCATGGTATATAATTTTGATGTAAAATGTTCTTAGGATTATCTCAAAATCTATTTTTATATCTAATTATAAAATTTTAAATTTAAAAAATGGTTAAAATCAAGTAGATCTATAAACATATGAAAATCTTGAAAATGGATGGTGTAGATAATATGTTGTAAAATGCACTATTTATGAGACTTAAAATCTTTATATTTTTCAGGGTCATAAATCTCGATGTTGAGATGATCAATCAAAGTGTTTTTCAACATTAAACTACTTTTTCCGATGGATTTTTGAGGTGCATCTGTAGTTCTACATTATAAGGTTGCATTCTTATATAAACTTTTTCCATAAAATAAACATCTAATCTCACAAAAGAGAGTTACTTCACAATTCAGTTCAGTCGTAGTATTCAAAGTTGGGACTTAGCAGGAATCGTCGACGACTAACCAATCAAGCCCAAGCCCAAGCCCAAAATCCGAATTAGTAAAGAAAATACAAATAACAAATGTCAACAATAAGTTATCAATGGAAAACGAGAGATTTTATTTTTTCCTACAATTAGCTTTGCGTGGTTCAGAATAAAATGGTAGAAGATGTTAACTGTGTTAATTGAGTTTCTACCGTCTCTGATAGAGACTCAACCTACTTCTTTACAAAAATAAATCCTTAATCTTTCACTTACCAACCACAATACAATATTATTGTATTTAATAGTTTAATTTATTCCCTCAACTGTTCACTTGAATTACCCGTTGGGTTCATTACATAGATGAAAAATATATACCAATTTACCAAAAGAAACAAATACCGAAAGAATATTTCAGGATTAGAAAAACCTGCAACTTACTTTTCAGATTCATAAGGGCAAAAGAAAAATGAATTTGGTAATATACGATGCAAACTTGTATTCCGGATTCAAGATGGAAAAAGAACCAGTATGAATCAGAAACTAGTAAAGGAATCTATCGAAGAAATCATATGAATTCCACGAAATCGTATGAATTCGCTTACCTTATCAGAAGCTCTCTCTGGTTTAGAGGCCGGCTCGTAGCCCTTCAAAGAAACTATGCAGGACTGAGAGGGGGCAATGAAGTCGTTGAGATCACCAACCCTCAACGTGGCTGAGAACTTTTCCGACATCTTCTCCTACACCTTCCTCTCCTACACAACTCACCCGAGAGCTGGAAGAGCAAAGAAAGAATTCCAGGAACCGACACAGAGGGATAAAGGAAGAGCGTGAAGGAGTTGTCGGTCTAAATTTGGAACCCGTTTCTATACGGCCAAGCCCGTATATGTAGAAATGCGGGACTCTTATAAATCTATTTTTGAGATGGATTTGAAGACTTAATTTTCAAGTACATGTAATCTCTAACATGTACATCTTGAATATGAAAAGATAAATAAATTTTAAAAATTATAAATAATAATTCCTATTAATTTCTATTATTTTTAGATGGAACAAATACTTTCATCTATCTTTAACATAGATACTTCAAACTTTTTCTAGACCCCATAGGTAGAAAAGTGGTCGAGCCCGTGTCAAACAATTTTCCTGTGAGTTTAAACTAGAAGGATGAGGTTTCTATAAAGCATAGGTCTTATGAAAACAAAACAAATGCTCACCTTAAATCATTGATCGGAAAGTACTTTCAGGACAAAAATTCTCTTGGCTCTAAAATCAATTTCTAACACAAAATTTGAAACTAAAAAAATCTACAGATCTTGTGGATTTGTGAACATTTATTTTTAGGATAAAATGGTCGGTCTAGATAATTTGTTATAATGTACACTATTTTTAGATCTTAAAATCCTAATTTTTTTTCACAACTATAATGTTCAAGTCAATATGATCGATGTAAATGTTTTCCAAAGCTTGAATTGTGATTTAAGATGACTTATGAGGTGAGGGTTTGCTTACTCTGGTAGGGCTGCAGTCCTATCAAACCATTTTCCAAAAGGAGATGACGTAGTGCCCTTTGTAATCTATGGTCCACAAAAACCACATGGCCCCTGTAAACCCATAGACGCCCTCACATTTTGAAAACTAGGACCAATTCCCCCTCTCCCCACATTTTTTTAGCGTAAAATATACGAAATTACGCTTTTTTTCATCTCTAAAATGCCTAAGTCATCAAATTAAGAAGAATAGTACCGGTTTTTATTACTTTTACCGAGCGTTCTAAGATTCGACCGAGGTACTCAATCCTTGGTCAAGGTAAGATACTCGCCCGAGTCCAGTTCTTTTTTTAAAAAAAAAACTAAAGAAAAAAATTGTTACATATAATATAATCGACACATATATCAATCAGCTAACAAGTGTGCTGGTTAGGCTGCCTCACATCAATATATCTTTTTATAAGAGGTCCTGAGTTTCTATTCTTGTAGAACCGCATTAAAACATTAGCATGAGGACTAACCGTGAAGCCATTCAAGCACATTTGAGTTAAATTAGACATAGTAATATAAAAAAAATTTGTATCATGCGGGCTGGACCGCATTTCTACAATATGCGGTCCAGAGGTATAAAGCATCCATCTTAAAGATGGATGCAAATAGGTGGTTCATCTAAAAACAAATGTAACTAACTATCCAAATGTTTTCTTAATATAATTATTATTTCTAGTTTTCAAAAAAAAATATTATATTCCTGATCTCCAAATTAAAGATTATATATTCTCTAGAAATTAAGTTCAAATTATATTTTAAAAATAATTTATTGCCAAGCCCGCATAGAAACCGAGTCCTTAATATAATTAAACTCTAAAAACAGAGTTAAATTAGACATATTAATATAATTAAATTTGAAAACATGTTGTATAGAAGAATGCATAGGGTCAGGGGGCTAAATTTTATTGCCCATTACATAATATGGTCTCGCCATAGCAAATTGTATAATTATTTGTGGGGCAGCAACCGCACTTCAATAAAGAATTAAATTGACAAGAAAAAAGTTTATATAAGGTGTAAAATTATACTGTGGGAGGCCTACTTCAAAAACACCCCAAAGCATATTGTTTTTATAACGTGAAACCCTCTAATCGATCATCTTGACTTTGAGGCCCATGGCTATGAAAAAAAACCAATTTCAAGTCTTGAAAATAGTGCTTTTTTTTTTTTTGGTAAAAAAAAACAGTGCATCTTGTAGTACAGTATTTTGACTATTCATTTTCAAGATTTTCAAGTATTTATAAATCTAATTGATTTGCACTATTTTTAGAAC